>NC_081312.1:94775052-95375052 GCF_026419965.1 Kogia breviceps
CATCCAACATCAGGGGTTGACCCTCTCCCAAACTAAGGCCCTGATGCTGTCAATATCTAAAGTCCTAACACTATGCTGAGCTAATCTACTGAACCATCTCTTACCAACTTCCTGCAACTGTCCCTAAGTAAGCCCTGTTGCTGTCAAAAGAGAGGGCCTGATCCTGTCTTAAACGAAGACCATACTGCTGATCCAACAAAGGCCCTGATGCTGGTCCTGTGTCATGCCCTGACAGTCTCCCCGGCTAACGGACTGATGCTAGGCCTCACTCAGGCCCTGCCACTTGCCCTAAACCAGGCCCTGATGCTGTCCCTAACTGGAGCCCTGACATTGGTTCTAAAGAAGGCCCTGATGCACTCAGTAACTAAGGCCTTCACACTATCTCTCACTAAGGCCTGGAATCTCCCTAACATGGACTCTGCTGCAATCAATAACTAAAATCCGAACATTATCCTGAGTTACTATTCTGATACATTTTTATCCAATGTCCTGACACTGTCCCAGAGAAAGCCCTCTTGCTGTCCTTAAGTGAAGGCCTGAGGCTGTGCCTAACTCAGGCCCTGAAACTTTCCCTAACTGAGGCCTTGATTCTGTGACTAACTCAGGCCCTGCTCATGTCTTTAACTATGACCCGAATGCTGATCCAACAAAGGCCCTGATGCTGCTCCTACGTCATGCCCGGAGAGTGTCTCCAGCTAGGAGGCTGACGCTAGGTCGCTCTCGGGCCCTGATGTTCTAAGTCAGGCTCTGATGCTGTCCCTACCCGAAGCCCTGAAACAGGTCCTAAATTAGGCCCTGATTCTCTAAGTAACTAAGGTTTTGACACCAACCCTAGGTCATTACCTGACACTAGCCCTAGAACTTAACCTAACCTTTTCTTTAGCTAATGTCAAGTTTAGCTAAGAGATTCTTTAGGATGAAATTCTTTCATCTTGTGAATATAGTTTTCTTAAAAAAAATAATTGTTAAATTGTTACTAACATTAAACAAAATGTACTCAACTGCTGTGGAATATTCCTTCATGGCAGCGTGCATGGTTCACTTCTGCATTCACCTGTATTGGCCTTCAGGGTGCTTGTAGGAATGGCTCCTCTTATACTAACTAAGTCCCTGATGTTGTCCCTAAATAAGGCCCTGAAATTAGTCCCGAGGCTGTGAACCTGTCTCTAACTGAGGCCTGGAGGCTTGGCCTAACTCAGGCCCTGACACGGTCCCTAACAAAGGCCCTGACACTACACCTAATTCAGGCCCTGACACTACTCCTAGCTCACTCCCTGACACTGTACCTAACAAAGGCTATAATGCTAGTCCTAACTAAGGCCCAGCTGCCGCCAATATCTAAAGTCCTGATACTATCCTGAGTTAATATCCTGACCCAGGTCTTACCAAGGTCCTGAAACTGACCCAAAGTAAACCTTGATGCTGTCTGTAAATGAGACCCTGAGGCTCTCCCTAACAGAGGCCCTGATAATGTCTTTAATTAAGACCCTAACGTTGATCCCACAGAGGCCCTAAGTCATGCCCTGACACTGACTCTAACTCAGACCCTAAACATAGGCCTCACTTAGGCCTTTTGTCTGTACCTTAGGCTCTGACGCTGCCTGCATATAAAGCCCTGGCAGTGGTCCTGATTTAGGCCCTGATGCTGGTCCTAACTAAGGCCGTGATGCTCTCAGTAACTAAGCTCTTGACACTATCTCTCACTAAGGCCCAGAATCTGTCCCTAATGTGGGCCCTGCTGCAATCAATAACTATAATCCGGACACTATCCTGAGCTAATATCCTGACACATTTCTATCCAAGGCCCTGACACTGTCCCAAAGAAAGCCCTGTCGCTGTCCTTAAGTGAAGACCTGAGGCTGTGCCTAACTCAGGCCCTGAACCTTTCCCTGAGGACTTGATTCTGTGATTAACTCAGGCCCTGCTCATGTCTTTAACTATGACCCGAATGCTGAACCAACAAAAGCCCTGATGCTACTCCTACGTCATGCCCTGACAGTGCCCTGATTCTGTGACAAACTCAAACCCTGCTCATCTTTCAATGTGACCTGAATGCTGACCAAACAAAGGCCCAGAGGCTGCTCCTAAGTCATGCCTTGACACTGTCTACAGCTAGGGGGCTGACGCTAGGCCTCACTCAGGCCCTGAGGTTCTCCCTAAGTCAGGCTCTGACGCTGTCCCTACCCGAAGTCCTGACACAGGTCCTAAATTAGGCCCTGATTCTCTAAGTAACTAAGGTCTTGACACCAACCCTAGGTCATTTTCTGACACTATCCCTGGCCTGAAACCTGACTCTGTCCCAGGCTAATGTCCTGCATCTTATCCTAAATGAAACCCTAATACTCTCCCTAACTAAGGCCCTGACTAATCCTAACTAAGGCCTTGACACTGTCTCTCACTAAGGCCCGGAATCTGTCCCTAACATGGGCCCTGCTGCAATCAATAACTATAATCCGGACAGTATCCTGAGCTAATATCCTGACACATTTCTATCCAAAGTCCTGACACTATCCCTGTCACTGTCCTTAAGTGAAGACCCGAGGCTCTGCCTAACTCAGACCCTGAAGCTTTCCCTAACTGAGTTCTGTGATGAACTCAGGCCCTGCTCATGTCTTTCACTATGACCCGAATGCTGACCCAACAAAGGCCCTGATGCTGCTCCTACGTCATGCTCTGACAGTGTCTTCAGCTAGGGGCCTGACGCTGGGCCTCACTCAGGCCCTGTTGCTCGCCTAAGTCCGGCCCTTGTGCTGGTCCTAAATAAGGCCCTGAGGTTCTCAGTAACTAAGGTCTTGACACTATCCCTAGGACATTTCCTGACACGATCCCTAGACTTTACCCTAACCCTGTCCCTAGCTAATGTCCTGCCTCTTATGCTAACTGAAGCCCTTATGCTGTGCCTATGTCAGGACCTGAATTTAGTCCCAACACCGTGACACTGTCCCTAACTAAAGCCTGGATGTTCGTCCTAAGGCCTGACACTGTCCCTATCTAAGGCCCTGATGCCGACAATATCTAAAGTCCTGACACTATCCTGAGCTAATTTACTAACCCATCTCTTACCAAGGTCCTGAAAACGTCCCTAAGAAAGCCCTGACACTGTCCCTAAGAGAGGGCCTGATCAAGTCTCTAAGGAAGACCATAATGCTGATCCAACAAAGGCACTGATGCTGGTCCTGTGTCATGCCCTGACAGTGTCCCCAGCTAACGGACTGATGCTAGGCCTCACTCAGGCCCCGTCACTCGCCCTAAGCCAGGCTCTGATGCTGTCCCTACCCGAAGTCCTGACACAGGTCCTAAATTAGGCCCTGATTCTCTATGTAACTAAGGTCTTGACACTATCCCTAGGTCATTTCCTGACACAACCCCTACACTTCACCCTATCCCTGTCCCTAGCTAATGTCCTGCATCTTATGCTTACTGAAGACCTTGTGGTGTGCCTACCTCAGGCCCTTAATTTAGTCCGAAGGCCGTGACACAGTCCCTAACTAAGGCCCTGACATGGTCCTTAATACCATGAGCTGTCCCTCAATAATGCCCTGATGCAGCCCATAAATGATGTACTGAAGATGGCATTAAGGTCCTGACTATGTCACTAATGACCCAGAATGTCTCTTACTAAGGCCCTCAAATTACCTCTAACTGAGGCCCTGAAGATGTCCATAACTAAGTCCCTGACACTATCTCTAACTAAGACCCTCAAGTTATGTTTAACTGAGGCCATGGCCGTGTCCCTAACAAAGAACTTGACACTGTCTCTAACTAAGGCCCTGAGTCTATCTTTAACTAACGGCCTCACTCTTTCCCCAACTACTCCCTGATGCTGCCCCTAACCAAGGCCCTGACGGTGTGCCTAATTGCCTGTGCTGTCTTTCACTAATACCCTGACCCTGTACATAACTAATGCCCTGATGATGTCCCTAATGAACAGCCTGAAGTGTCTCTTACTAAGGTCCTCAAGTTTTTGCTGAGTCCCTGACACTCTCCCCAATTAAGGCCTTGACACTGTCTTTAAGTAATGGCCTAATGCAGTTCCTACCTGAGACACTGATGCTGTCACTAAGACCTTGAAGTCTCTACCTGAGAAGCTGACACCGTCTGTAACTAATTTACTGACTTTTTCCTTAACTAACATCCTAATTTTGTCTCTAAATAATGCCTTGACTCTGGTCCTAACTACGGTCCTGATGCTGACCCTATCTAAGGTCCTGACGATGTCCCTAATAGACTTAGATGTCCCTCACTGTGATCCTGATCCTGTACATTACTAAGGCCCTGAATATGTGCCTAAGTAAGTCTCTGACCCTGTTCTAAGGCACTGACCCTCTTCCTAACTAAAGGCCTTGAAGCTTTCTCTACAGAAGGCCCTGATACTGACCCTAAATAACGGCCTGACACTGGTCCCAAGTATGGACCTGATCCTGTCCATAACTAAGGCCCTGAAGATGTTCCTCATTAAGTCTCTGACACTGCCCTTAATAAGCCCCTGACACTGTCCCTATCTAATGGCCTAAGCTATAACTTACAAAGTACCTAACACTATCCCCAAGACGCTGACACCCTCCCTAACTTAGTCTTTGATGCTGTCCCTTAGTGCCTAAGTGGTCACAAAATACCCTGATTCTATTACTAAGGCCCTGAATATATCCTTAAGAAAGTCTCTGAAGTGTCCCTAACTAATGGCCTAAACTGTTTCTTACTAAGTCCCTCAAGTTATCTCTGAGGGCCTGACAACACTGTCCCTAACTAAGGCCCTGTTGCTGGCCCTAACTAACGTCCTGATGCTGAACCTAACTGAGGCCCTGATGCTCTTCCTAACTAAGGTCTTGATGCCGATTCTGCCTGACGCCCAAGAACTGTCTGTAACTAATGACCTGCCTCTTTCCCTAACAAACACCCTAATTTTGTCCCTCATTAATGCCCTGACACTGGTCGACACTACAGCCCTGATGCTGGCTCAATCTAAGGCCTTGATGATGTCCCTAATAGCTTAGATGTCCCTCACTGTGGGCCTGACCCGGTCCCTAACCAAGGCCCTGACCCTCTTCCTAACTAAGGCTATGATGATGTCTCTACCCGAGGCACTGACACTGTCTATAATAATGGCCTGACTCTTTCCCTGACTAACACCCTGATGCTATCCCTAATTGAGGCGCTGAAGATGTCCCTAATACCCTTAGGTGTTCCTCAGTATCACCCTGATACTGTCCCCAACTAAGACCCTGATGCTGTCTCTACCTCAGAATCTGACATTTGAACGTCCTGACTCTCCCTAACTAATATCCTGACACTGCCCCTAAGTGAGGCCCTGACACTCTTCTTAACTAAGGACTTGCTGCTGTCCCTACCTAAAACCCTGACACTGTCTGTAACTAATGACCCGACTCTTTCCCTAACTAACACCCTAGTTTTGGCCCTAACTAACACCCTGACACTGGTTCTAATTATGGCCATGATGCTGGCTCTAAGGCCCTGAAGATATCCCTAAGTAACAGCCTGAACTGTGTCTAACTAAGGCTCTCACGTTATTTCTAACTGAAGCACTGACACTGTCCCTAACTTAGTCCCTGACGCTGTCCCTTATAGTCTAAGCTGTCACTAAATAATGCCCTGATCCTGTCCATAACTAAGGCCCTAAATATGTCCCTAAGTACATCTCTGATGATGTCCTTAACAGCCTGAACTGTCTCTTCAAGTTACCTCTGAGGCTGTGACACTGGCCCTTCCTAAGGCCTCACCCCGGGGTTGTCCCAGGCTGCTGGGCCATTTTCTCTTGTCCGCATCTCTAGCCAGCTGCCTGTCATTGGCCATTCTAAGATTCTGCGATGCAGTGGTCCCACGTGGGATGTGCCTGTTTAGGCTCACCTGTGGGAGGAGAGTCATGGCCACTCCACCCTCCAGGGGACTGCGACTTAGGGTAGGAATCTCTCAGCCAGTGTCTGGACACAGGCTTCTGTGTCCTTGTTTGTTGTAAATCCCTTGGTGTTACCTCTAACATTTTTTAAATGGATATCCCCCTCAGCATATTTACAATTCAAATTATTTACCACATTAAAATTCAGGAATGACATCATTAGAATGAGTAGGAAGACACTGGATGCCCCCCCACAATGATCTATTACTTGGAGGATTTAAAATTCTAATGAGAAAACATTCACTTTCCTCACCCTCTTGGGCGTCAGCACAAGGTGGGAATCAGCTGCATTCTTTATTTATCCCTCTGATTTTCCAGAACCTTTCTTTCAAGGAGAAATCTCTGGGCTCTGCGGGAACTGTAAGTGGTGACCATCAGGTAAATCTGAGACTGAAAAGCAAGAGGAAGAAAGATAGAGGAGGAGATGAGAATCGGTGATGGGGACAAGCAGGGGCATCCACGTTCAATCGCAGGCTGAGAGTCTGGGTTAGTCTCCAACGAAGCTAAGGACCCCCAGGAGCTGACCCCGCTGGCCTTGTCACCTAGTCTGGGGATTGGGGACAGCCAGACCTCCATGGCCACTCTCAGAGAAACCAAGAAGGTGGGAGGGCACCCCTGAGAGCCAGATTGAAAATGGTCATGCTGTGAAATAATAAGATGCCCTTTTCAGAAAAGTGAAGATTGTTCTCTTGGTTCTCAAAGACTTGCAAATACTCTGTGTCCTTCTGGAGGCATGCTGAAGGCTTCAGCCTTTGAGGGCAGTAATGGGAGTGCATCTGGGCTCAAAACCATCCAGCATTCACTCCTTGAGGGTGCTGAGGATGACCAGTGTCAAATCCAAGGTCATGAAGATTTACTCACATGTTTTCTTCTACGAGTTTTATAATTTTGGTTCTTGTATCTATGCCTTCGGTCCATTTTGTGTTGATTTTGTATATGGGGTGGGGGGAGGTAAGGGTCCAGCTTTATTCTTCTGCATGTGGGTATCCAGTTTTTCCAGAACATGTGCTAACTGTGTGGGAGAAAATACCTGCAAATGATGCGACCAACAAGGGCTTAATTCTAAAATATACAAATAGCTCATACAACTCAAAAAAAGGAAAAAAAATCAAAAAATAGGCAGAAGGTCTAAATAGACATTTCTCCAAAGAAGACATACAGATGGCCAATAGGCACATGAAAAGATGCTCCACATCGCTAATTATTAGGGAATGCAAACCAAAACTACAGTGAGTTATCACCTCATAGTGGTCAGAATGCCCATCATTAAAATGTCCACAAATAAATGCTGGAAGGGGTGTGGAGAAAAGGAAACCCTCCTACACTACTGGTGGGAATGTAAATTGATGCAGCCGCTATGGAAAACAGTATGGAGGTTCCTCAAAAACTAAAAATAGAGCTACCATATGATCCAGCAATCCCACTCCTGGGCACATATCCAGACAAAACTATAATTCAAAGAGATACGTGCACCCCAGCATTCACAGCAGCACTATTTACAATAGCCAAGACATGGAAGCAACCTGAATGTCCCTCAACAGATGAGTGGATATAGAAGATGTGGTACATATATGCAATGGAATATTACTCAGCCATAAAACAGAATGAAATAATGCCATTTTCAGCTACATGGATGGACCTAGAGATTATCATACAAAGTGAAGTAAGTCAGACAGAGAATGACAAATACCATATGATATCTCTTATATGTGGCTTATAAAATGAGACCTAAATGAACCTATCTACAGAACAAAAACAGACTCACAAATATAGAAAACAGACTTGTGGTTGTCAAGGGGAAGACAGGGGAGAGGGATGGATTGGGACTTTGGGATTAGTAGATGCAAATTACTATATATAGGATGGATAGACAAGGTCTTACTGTACAGCACAGGGAACTGTATTCAATACCCTGTAATAAACCATAATGGAAAAGAATATGAAAAATATGTATATATGTATGTATGTATATATGAATCACTTTGCTGTACAGCAGAAATTAACACAACATTGTAGGTCAACTATACTTCAGTATCAATTAGTTTGAAGGCACTTTTATAAATTACATCTTATTTCTCTTGTCCTTTCATCCTGGGACAAATGTATAACAGAAACTAACCTGGATTACTCTGGGATGAACTCATATCACACAGAATTTTAACTGTTGAACAAACCATGAATACCAGTTACACCGTGGGATGTCCTGATCCAATATGAAGTTTGTAAACCTTGTATCAAGACTGCAGAATCCACTAAATTTGGAAATTCAAACTGAAAGGAAGCCACCTGTCCCATGACTTCTCCACAACTAGTTATACAACATCAATTGGAAACCATATACAATCAAATGAATGTAGACAGAAACAACTATAGCCTTCCTTTTTTTCCCTTTTAGATGAAGACGGTATTTAAGGCCATGTCTTGGGCCATTTCAGGGTGTTACTCAATTTCCTGGGTATCTTCCATGCACACAGGAGGTACACATGTTAGTTAACTTGTTTGTGCAACTCTATGAAGGTAGTTAATACCAAAACACTATATACGTGAAGTGAATTAAATGCTAAAGTCATGTTTTGTATTTTTAATGACAATGAAAAAAAAGTGTAGCACTGATATTTGTTACAAAAATGAACATTAAAAACATTCTTAGTGAAAAAAGCCATACAGAAAAGGCCACCTAGATCCCATACTCCTCTTGTCTGCTTCAAATCCATCTAGGTTGTACAAATGAGGGAGAAACTCAGTAATGGTTCCAGAAAAAGAAAACTGGATCAGGATGGAAAAAAAATTTTCATACAGTTGGGACAGTAGGTGAAAGTTGAAGTGGGGTTGAGTGTTAAATTATAATGGTGGACATCAGGATTTCTTCATTAAGGGGTTATATTCTGGTTCCTTGGGCAAAACACACTGAGCATTTTGTGTGAAGTGGCAAATGTGAGTACTTTTTGCCATTATTGCAACTTTTCTGTACATTTTAAATTACTGGAAAGTAAATTACTTTTCTAGACAACCATGTCAGTATCATGCCAGAAAATCAGAAAAGACAGACATCAAATTTTGTTATAGGGCCAAGACTTACCCAGACCAAGTTCAACCAAAGTTGTGATACTTATTTCCCTTGTAGGAGTTCGCATGGTATTAAGAGGCACCATGGGAAGAGTATATTAGTAGCTACCATGTCTTGGGTCCTGTGGATTACTTGGGGTGCAGTAGAAACTGTGAGATTTTAGTATTGCAATTTTTCACATTACTTCAAAAAATGTTAAAAAATAAATTCAGTAAAGTTGCAAAGTACAGAATCAATATACACAAGTCAGTTGTTTCTATACACTAATAATGAACCACCAGCAAGAAAAATTAAGAAAAGAATCCCATTTACAATTCCAACAAAAAGAAAGAACTATTTAGCAATAAATTTAACCAAGGACATGAAAGACCTATACTCAGAAAACTATAAAGCATTGATAAAGAAACTGAAGACGCAATAGAAAACAATATTCCATGCTCATGAATAGGAAAAATTACTATTACTAAAATGTTTGGGCTTCCCTGGTGGCGCAGTGGTTGAGAATCCGCCTGCCGATGCAGGGGACACGGGTTCTTGCCCTGGTCCGGGAGGATCCCACATGCCGCAGAGCGGCTGGGCCCGTGAGCCATGGCCGCTGAGCCTGCGCGTCCGGAGCCTGTGCTCCGCGGCGGGAGAGGCCACAACAGTGAGAGGCCCGCGTACCGGAAAAAAAAAAAAGTTTATTCTACCCAAAGCCATCAACAAACAGTGCCAGGAAAACTAGACACCAGACTCCAAAGAACGACACTGGTCACCATTTACACTGTACATAAAACTAACTAAAAGCGCACTGTATTTCACATTAAACCCTTTCTCTCCTGAGTCCCCTGAAGACGCACCCCACCCACCCAGCAGTCAGCTGCACAGGAAGGTTCTCCACACTTGCCCATTTTTTCCTCTTGTGGAGTCTCCTCACCAGTGGTTCCCGAGAAAACCCAGCTCCTGTCAGTGTAGACAATGCCTCATGGTCCAGAAACCTAAGCCCTGACAGGAGACAAAGCTCCTGTCTGCTTGTCACAGAGCAAAGTCTGTGGGCAGAGTGCACCTGTGCCCCCAGGGTCAGACAGGAGGGTTAGGCGCCCTCTGCAGGATGGCAGAGAAGTGCTGGGAGTGCCGCACTCACAAACCCAGAGGCCTCATCCGGAAGGCAGTTCTGCTGTATATACTAAGTTTGGAAATCCAAACTGAAATGGAGCCAAGTATCTCACTGTATCTTCTCAAAAGATGGTTAAGGAGCAATTAATTACAAACCATATGTAATGAAATGAATGTAGACACAAACTTTACAACTTAAACAAAAATTCACTCAAAATTGCCCATAGACAAATTTAAGTTACCAAACTATAAAAATCCTAGGGAAAAAAAAGATAATCTACATGACTTTGGGTCTGGTGACCTTATTCAGAAAACTGGAAGACAAACCACAAACTGCAAGAAACTATTTCCAAAACACATATCTGATAAAGGATTTGTACTCAAATTATGCCAACAACGCCATTAAAATTTGGTAAAGATTGAAACACACACCTGGCCCAAGAAGACAAACAGGCAGTAAAGCATACAAGAATATACTCAAGATGCTGGTGGAATGCATGTACAAGCAACTTTGGAAGACAATATGGCAGTTTTTTCCAAATCTAAAAGTCTCACCTTAGGATCCAAGAAGTGTACCTCTTGTATTTAGACAACTGCTTTGAAAAACTGTGTTCAAACCAAAACTAGCATCAAGTAATGCACAAGCAGCTCTATTCATAATTGGTAAAAACTTATCAGGATGTCCTTTTGTAGATGAATTCATAAGCAAATTAGGGAACATCCATGTCAAGGGGAGCAGAACACACCACCCCAAAATATGCCCATTTGACAAAAGGACTATTTTGGACTGATTAATTTAAGAAACAGCAGACCCAGGAGAATCTTTCAAAACCAAGTAGAAAATGCCCTTTTAGGAGGTAAATTTACATTTATTAAGGATATCTCCATTTGTAAGGGTACGTCCCTCTCTGGACCAGGAATTCATCTAAATATCAAGAAAAGCTTGTTGGTACTTCCCTGCTGGTCCAGTGGTTAAGACTCCATGCTCCCAATGCAGGGGACCAGGGTTCAATCCCTGGTCAGGGAACTAGATCCCGCATGCTGCAATTAAGAGCCCGCATGCCACAACTAAAGATTCACAGGCCACAACGAAGACCCGGTGCAGCCAAATAAATAAATGTTTTTTAAAAAATTGTTAATGAAATAGGCCTGGATGTAAATCTGTGTAACAACCATACCCTTGTTTACTGGTCTTTGACCAAAAACATCCCTTAAATGGCTTCCTCCATTCCCTAACATCTTTCTTTTGTTCTCAGCAGAAGATAGCATTTAAGCTAATGGCTTGGGCCATTTCAGGGAGTGACTCAGTTTTCCTGGGTATCTTTCAAGTATACAGGAGGTATGCATGGTATACATTAAACTTCTGATTGTTTTCTCCAGTTCCTCTCTTTTTCATTACAAGGGAGATCTCAATAAAGAACATAGAAGTGTAGAGGGAAAATTATTTTTTCCTCTCATATACGTGCAATGCAATAGTATTCAGAGATATAGAGGAGTGGACCATCAACCCGTGCAAAAAAAAAAAATAGATGCATCTAACAGTTACATTGCTAAGTGAAAGAATCCAGTTTAAGGTGCTACACACTGTATGACCTCATTTATATGACATTCTAGAAAAGGCAAAACTGACAATAGTAAACAGTTTACGGAATATGTGGTTGAAATAGTCCATATGATACTTTAGTGGTGAATACCTGTCACTATGCATTTGTCTACACTCACAGATTTTTTTTTTTTTTTTTACAACCCAACAAATAATTTACAATCTATTCGAACTTAGCTACTTAGGATATGGGAGTGTCAAAGACTGGAATACAGAATGTAACAAAGAATCTAACTGATTCAGAAATGTATGAAAAAACTCACTGTTGGTAGCGGGACAAATGGGCTGACCTAAGTTAACTTTGGAAATGTACAGAATCTGTAGGCCAAATGCCATACATACACAGGGGACTCTATGTTCTTTCCCATGAGGGGTAGTAGCTAACAGTACTGAAACTACTATATCAGTAATCGAATGGAACAAGCACTTAATTTAATAAATGACAAATGGTGCAAGCCAGGTTTCTTACCACTGGAGTTGGATGTTACAGTCAAACAAAGGGAGAAGGTTACAATAGCCATGTCATAACAGATCTGGCTGGAGATATCAGTATAAACTCTCTGTAGCCTACACATAGTTCCACACGGAAATCTTTATAATGATGTGTATAGGCATAGCCTGGGATACATGCATATATTCCTATGTACTGTCAGCTGAGCATATTTAGTTCCCATATGTAAGTTTTTAACACCATTCTCTAATAAAAGAACAAGGGCTCTTTGAAGAAAGGGCTAATGCTAGGACTGAGACAGTAAATATATGAAGCAGAATAATCTTAAAATATCAGAAAGTAAAGAAGTACCAAAAATTTTAAAAACCCACAAAAGAAAAATTATGTAAAATGAAAACAGGAGAAAATGGAAAAAGCTCTCAACAGCCAAAGCAAGAATTAACTAAGCAGTCTAATAATGTAGTGCTGGATTATAACCAAAAGTTTACAATAATTATTCACGTGTCCATACTGGTAAAAATAAATTACATCGTTTTTGATGAATGATGTTAAACAGAAATCTCCTATGCAGAAAGCTTCTAAACAATGTATATAGCCACTCAGCTGTCCATCAAGGATGTGAAGCTAACCCCTCTCTCAAGTGTGGGTTCTGCATTATGACTTCCTCCTAAATAAGACACACAGGATGGACATGGGAAAAAAAAGTAACCTCACCGTGGGAAAACTTGACAAACTCTACTTCAGCTAGGTGACCAAAGTTAAGAATATAAGTGAGAAGTTTCCTTAAGAGCCTGTCCTCTTGATAGATAGTGAGGAGGAGTCACTTCACATCTGTGATCTGCTTTTTCAAAGCCAAGTCTAACCACGACAAAACCACCAAGCAAATCCCAGTGCAGGGCAGTCTATAAAATACCTGCCCAGTCCTCCTCCACACTTTCAAGGTCATGGAAACAAGAAGAGTATGAGCAACTGTCAAAGCCCAGAAGAGACTAAACAGACATGATGACCCCATGTCCTATGAGACCCGGGAACAAGGAAAGGTATAACAAAGGGAACATGAATGGGAACTTCAGTTAATAGTAAAGTATCAATATTTGTTCATTATTTGTCATGATTCTGTAGAAAACTAGACAGGAAAAATTAAACGTCAAGTAAGAAAATCCTACTGTAACAAACTGGAAATCTAGAGGAAAAGGGGGATTTCTTTGTAAAAACACATTACCAAAATGAACCCTAAATTAAGGAAAATACAAAAAGACCAATTTATCACTGAGGAACCTCTCCCCCATACTGGTTATCCTATCACTGTTCCAGAGTTTCCCTCTCCCGGGACAGGGAAGGGACAGGGACAGGGACAGAGATGTTTGGCATCTCCCCTAGTATGTGACGCCATCCAGTGTCTTCACCTCCCCCAGCCACACCTACCCAGTGAGGACACCTGAGGAAGGATCAGGGATTATTGATTCAGATGTATCAACCAGGACTTTTTCTTTTCCCAGCGACTAGACACACTTACGGAAGTAAAATAAATTAGTATTTACTGTAAGGGTAGAAATAAATTAATACTTGCAAGTGGCAAGTTGAAGGATGGGTTTGGACCTGGCAGGTCCAGTGGCTCACACTATCTCAGTGTGACCTTGCTTCTCCCCAAATCTTTGTCCTGCTCAGTGCCTTTGGGGGACCCCATTCACAGTCACAGGGTCTCTCACTGCCCTTGGGCCAACAGCAGTTCTAGGCTGACGACAACTCACCATCCATTTTCCGAGAAAGAGTTTCTCCTTTTCCTGGATTCCAAGAAAGTCATGGTTTTAAATGCCTTTGATCTGGCTTGGGGGGCATTCTCATCCTTGACCCATCACCAGAAGATGGAAAATGAGACTGGCTAGATGTGGGCTGTAAACCCATCTTCGAGCTGGGTGCAACATAGGCTCATCCTTCTGGAACTATCTGGATTGGAAGCAGGTGAGATGGAATTCCCAAAGGAAAACTGAGGACTTAGGCCTGAGAACAGATGCTGGCCGGGAGAAAGCAGCAGATTCTAAGTCAATGACAGCTCACTGCACAGCACAGAATCTGACACAAAAGAAGAAAGGGGTTCACTTGGGGTCAGGGCTGCAGCTACTCATCTAGGGCTCTTACTGTACTCCCAAGATGGCAAGAAGTTCTTTCACTTGCTGAAAAGTCAGGATCATTGGTGGTGGTAAACTCAAGTCTCTTTCCTTGGGCATCAGGTCCTCACATCTCAGAGGCTGTCCCAGAACAGCCTATGTGCCCTCACAAGACACACAGACTTCATCCCTGCCCCTGAGAGGTGGGAGCTCTTGAGCTATGCCATCTCCCTGGCCATATTAACTATGCATACCTGAAAAACAATACTGTTCCTTTTCCAGTTTCTTCTCTCATCTTTACTAAGAGGAAGAAACCAAATGCTAGGGTGGTAAGGAAACTCGCGTGCCATGAAGTAACGGGAGGCTCAAGAATTATTCCATGCCATGGAACCCATAATTGGCAGGCTTTCCAGAGGCCACATGGATGTATATGGCTCTCCAAGACAATGCAGTCTCAGTGTAAACCTCCCATTTGGAGGTCCAGTTGCTCCAATATATTTGATTCTTAATGAATATGCATGTCAAAATTTCTAACGACTGAAAGGACAAAGGATTGCAGGGCCATGGTCTGCTGTATAGGTGTTGTGTCAGGGACACACTCCAATGTTTAGAGGATTATTACTTCTCTTGGCATCCTATGAGGCTGTGAGGGGGAGGCCTTTTTCTCAGCCACATGCACCTTGGTAGCTGAAACTTCTCAAAGGAATGTGTACACTGCCCAGGTAGCTCTTGAATTGCCCGGCATCATGGTCAGCTCTGTAACTGTCCATGAGGGCCTGACAATGCCCAGGCTGGACGGAGCTAGAGGACCACAGATGTCCGCCTGGAGAGTCAGAGGTCAAGGGCTGTCTTGCCTGAGACTTGATCACCTATTCAAGCCCACTCAGATGGGACAAAGGATACCTCCAGTGCCAGGAGGGCCCCACCAGCCCTTAAGAAGGCAGCATCCGGGGGCTGGCAGGTCACTGCATCCAGTCCTGTATAAATCCACACATGTCCACTGAGTGCCCTCCTGTCTGAGCTGTGCTGGAACCTGGAGCTGCCCAGGCAGAGTAGGGCTAGTATCACCCTTCTCAAGTAGGAGGACCGAAGGAAACCATGCATGACTTCTGACATGCTCCCCAATCCTTGACAGAGGTCGAGTTGGATAAGAAACAGTCCGAGACAAGAACAGACATTTCATTCTTCTCTCAGAGCCCAGGACTAGGGGGAGGGAGGCCAGAAAAACAGTTATTGACCTCAGCTCCCTGACTCCTGTTTGACCCTGGGCAAGTCCTATCCATTCTGGAGGCTTCAGAGAGAAGGAGAGGGGAGGGCAATGAGGGCCAATTGTGCTTAAACCTAACTCTAACCTTTACCCTAAGAACCCTAACCTCTAACCATAACCCCCTAACAACCCTAGCCCCAGACCCCTAGACCCTCGCCACTGACCACTAAACTCTAATCCCTGACCCTTTAACCACAACCCTCTACCATGACTCTCCAACAATGACCCATAACCCTAAACCGTGACCCCTGAACCCTCACACTGACTCAACCCTAGGCCTAAAGCCTGGCCTAGTGGGTTCCGAGGAATGACTGTATGAACTCTCAAGTAAACCAAGGAATTAAATCTTCCTGACCATGAATTTATCAATGGTTTCTTAGATTTGACAGTAAAGCATAAGAAATGAAAGAAAAAAATAAATTGGATTTCCTCAAAATTACAAACCTTTGTGCATCAAAAGAGGCTATCCAGAAAGTAAAAAGACAGCCCACAGAATGGAAGACAATATTGGCACATTATATATCTGATAAGACTCTTTACCTAGAATATACCCAGGACTTTTACAACTCATCAACAAAAAGACAAACAATAAAATTTTTGAAAGAGACTAATGGCTTGCATGGACTGCTCTCCAGGCAAGACATATAAATGGTCAAAAAGGACATGAAAAGATGTCAAACATCAGTAATCATGATAAAAATGCAAATTAAAGCCACAGTGTGATGCCCCTTCACACACACTAGAATAAAAATAAATTTTAAAATATGTAAATAAAAACAACAAATGTTGGCAACAATGTAGAAAAATTGGAACCCTTAAAAGTTACTTGTGGGGCTTCCCTGGTGGCGCAGTGGTTGAGAGTCCGCCTGCCGATGCGGGAGACACGGGTTCGTGCCCTGGTCCGGGAAGATCCCACATGCCGCGGAGCGGCTGAGCCCGTGAGCCATGGCCGCTGGGCCTGCGCGTCCGGAGCCTGTGCTCCGCAACGGGAGAGGCCGCAGCAGTGAGAGGCCCGCGTACCGCAAAAAAAAAAAAAAAAAAAAAAAAAAAAAAAAAAAAAAAAAAAAGTTACTTGTGGAGATGTACAATGGTGTAGTCTATGTGTACAAAACTTTAGCATTTACTCAAAAATATAAAATAATTACCATGTGGTTCCACAACTCCACTCCTAGATATATACCCCAAAAATGGAAAACAGGCATTCAAACAAAAACTTGTACACCAATTATTCATAGCAGCACTGTTCACAATAGCCCAGGTAGAAAAGATATAAATGTCCATCAGCAGGTAAACGGATAAGCAAAATAAGGTAGATCCATAAGCTGCATTATTCTGTCATATAAAGGAATAAAGTAAAATTATACAGCCGCTGTGGAAAACTGTATGGTGGCTCCTCAGAAACATGGAAAATGTATGATCCCTTGATTCCGCTCCAAGGTGTACACCCAAAATATTAGAAAGCAAGGACTGGAACAGACATTTGTACCCCGTATTCATAGCAACATTATTCACAATAGCCAAAAGGTGGAAGCAGCACAACACATCCTTCAACAGATGAACGGATAAGTACAGTGTAGTATATACACAATGGAATATGATTCAACCTTTAAAACTAAGGTAATTCTCACACATACTACAATGTGGATGAACCTTGAAGTCATTATGCTAAGTGAAACCAGCCAGACACAGAAAGGACAAACGTTCTATGATTCCACTAGTATGAGGTATCCAGATAAGTCAAATTCAAAGACAAAGTAGAATAAGTTTGCCAGGGGTTTAGGTGCATTAGTGTTTAATGGCTACGGTTTCACATGGGGAAAATAAAGTTCTGGAGATGGGTGGTGAGGATATTTTTACAACAATGTGAACGTAGTTAATGCCACAGAACTGTATACTTAAAAATGGTTTAAATGGGGCTTCCCTGGTGGCACAGTGGTTAAGAATCCACCTGCCAATGCAGGGGACATGGGTTCAAGCGCTGGTCCTGAAAGATTCTGCATGCTGCAGAGCAACTAAGCCCGCGAGCCACAGCTACTGAGCCCTCGTGCCACAACTACTGAAACCCATGCGCCTAGAGCCTGTGCTCCACAACAAGAGAAGCCACCTCAATGAGAAGACTGCACACGGCAATGAAGAGTAGCCCCCGCTCGCCGCAACTAGAGAAAGCCTGTGTGCAGCAACAAAGACATGATACAGCCAAAAAATTAAAAAATAAAATATTTTTTAAAAAGCTTTTAAAAAATGGTTGAAATGGTAAATGTTATGTTTTTAATCACAATGGAAAAAATGAATGAAATAATGATCAATGTGGATAAACACTGAAAACATCCTAAGTGAAAGAAGCCATACAGAAAAACCACCCAGATCATGTTCATCTTGTACACTTTAAATCCAGCAAGGTTTTTAAAGTGAGGAAAAGCCCCAGTGATGGTTCCAAGAAAAGAAAACTGGATTCGAATGGAAAAATACATTTCCACAAAGCTGGGGCAGCTGGTGAAAGTTGAAACGGGTCTGTGGATAGGATTATAATGTGGAAACCATAATTATTCCTCATTATGGGGTTATGTGATGGTTCCCTGGGAGAGTGGCCCTCCCACTCTCACAGGGTAAAACAAACTGGAGTATTTTGTAAATGTGGAAAATTTTATACTGCTATTTAAAGTTTTTTATACACTTGAAATTTACTAGAAAATAAAGTACTTATCAAAACAACCATGTCCTACCATGCCAGAAATACAGACATCAAACTCTATTATAGAGGCCAAGCTCTACCCAGATCCAGTTCACCGACGGTGGTGATGCTAATCACCCTTGTAGGAGTCCACATACTACAAGAGGCACCATGGGAAGGTTACATTGGGAGCCACTATGTCTTGGGTGCTGTGGATGACCTGGATGTAGCTGAAACCATGGGAGTTCTGAATTCTAGTTTTCCACAATTCAACCACCAAAAAACTGTTACAACTAAAAAATGAATTCAGTAAAGCTGCAGGATACAAAAAAAAAAGAAAAATCAATGCACAAAAATCATTTGCGATTCTATACACTGATAAGGAACCATCAGAAAAAGAATTTTTAAAAAAGCCCACTTACAACTGCATCCAAAAAGATAATGAGGAGTAAATTTAACCAAGGACGTGAAGGACCTGCACACTGAAAACTGGAAGACACTGATAAAGGAAACTGAACAGACAAAAATGAATGGAAAGATACCCCATGCTCATGAGTAAAAGGAATACTGTGAAGGTATGCATTCTAAGGTGGGACTTCCCTGGCCATCCAGGGGTTTGGACTCTGCACTCCCATTGCAGGGGACGTGGGTTACATCCTTGGTTGGGGAACTAAGATCCCGCATCCTGCATGCCACATGGTGTGGCCCCCAATTTATTTTTTATTAAAAAAAATGCATCCTAGCCAAATTAATGTACACATTCAATGCAATCCCTACCAAAAGTCCAATGACATTTTCCATAGAAACAGAACAAACCATCTTAAATTGTGTGTGGAACCACAAAGGACCCAGAAGAGCCAAAGCGACCCTGAGGCAGGAGAATGAGCTGGAGGCATCTCGCTCCCCAACTTCACACTTCATTACGAAGCTACAGTCCCCAAAAAGTGTGGACTTGGCACAAGAACAGGCACACAGACCAGAGAAACAGAGCAGACAGCCCAGGAATCAACCTACAGGTATGTGATCAGTTAATTCACAAGAAAGGAGCCAAGAACATACACCAGGGAAAGGACAGGCCCCTCAATAAACGGCGCTGGGAAAACCAGACGCCACACGCCAAAGAACAACACTGAACTGTCTACACCCCACACAAAAGGGGCCAAAAACCCAGTTTACCACATCAAGCCCTTCCTCTCCTGGGTCCTCTGAAGACAGACACCTGCAGCGGTCAGCCACGTACAGGAACCTTCTCCCCACTTTTCCTCACCTTCTTCCTCAGCGGCATAACCTCCCGGCAGGTCCTGAGGAGACCAGGCTCATGTCAGCATGAACTGGACGCCCCAGTGTCCCAAAGCTGAAGCCCCAGCGGGTCCTGAGGATACCCGGCTTCCGTTAGTGTGGACTTGACCCCGGGTTGTACCGAAACTCGGCCATCAGCGTGGACTCAGCCCTGCGTGTTCCAGAAGCCAAAGCCCCAGCAGGTCCTGAGGAGACAGGGCTCCTCGCAGCATGAACATGAACAGCATGATCTGAGCAGACATCCCGCCAAAAAACATACAGATAGTAAAAGTCATACAGAAAAAAGCTCAACATCATATACCATTAGGGAACTACAAATTAAAATCATGAGACACCATAGCACACCAATTGGGACTGCTAAGCTCCAAAAATATAACAATACCAATTGCTAGAGGGTGAGGAACGAAAGGAACTCTCCCTCATAGCTGGGGGGTTGCATGTGCAGCCACTTTGTAAGACAATTTGGCAGTTTTTTTCAAAGTTAAACAAGTCTCATGTTGGGCTACAACAATCATACTTCCAGTATTTAGGCAACTGCTTTGAAAATCTATGTCCAAATGCAAACAAGGATGCAATTATGCATAGCAACACTTCCATAATGGCTAAAACTTGAAATCAGGATATCCTTCAAAAGATGAATGTATAAGCAAATTGGGGTACATCCATGTCAAGGTTAGTAGAATATGCCACCCCAAAATATGTCTCTCTGGCATAAGGATTATTGGTCTGCTTTTAAAAAAATATAAGGCTTCCCTGGTGGCTCAGTGGGTAAGAGTCCACCTGCCGATTCAGGGGACACAGGTTCGAGCCCTGGTCCGGGAAGATCCCACATGTCACAGAGCAACTAAGCCTGTGCTCCACAACTACTGAGCCTGTGCTCTAGAGCCCGTGAGCCACAACTACTGAGCCCGTGTGCCACAACTACTGAAGCCTGCACGCCTATGCTCCGTGACAAGAAAAGCCACTACAATGAGAAGCCAGCACACCACAATGAAGAGTAGCTCCTGCTCGCCACACCCAGCGAAAAGACTGCACGCAGCAACGAAGACCCAATGCAGCCAAAAATAAAATAAATTTATTAAAAAAAATCTCAGAAAACTGAGATTGCCGTTTTATGAAGGACATTTACAATAGAGAAATCTCCACTTATAAGGGTATGTCCCTCTTTGCACCTAAAATAGAAGGATAATTAAATCTTAAGTAACTCTTTTCAATGGGAAAGTCCTGACTTAAATGTGCAAACAGCCATACCCTTGTTTACTGTGCTTTGCATGATAACCTGCCATAACTGGCCTTCCCCCCTTCCCCAGCATCTTTCTTCTGTTTTTAGCTGAAGAAGGTATTGAAGGGGATGGTTTTGGTCATTTCAGGGAGTGGCTCAGTTTTCCGTGGTATCCCCCCTGTATTCAGAAGGTATACATGTTATTAAACTTCTGCTTTTCTCCTGGTAATCTGTCTTTTATTACAGGGGCAGGGGGGACCTCAACCAAGAACCTAGAAAAGTAGAGGGAAAATTGTTTTTCCTCCCATACACTCAGCAGAAAGGAATGTACCATCAACCTATGGAAATACATGGATAAATCTTCAGTATATACTGCTAAGTGAAAGGATCCAGTCTGAGCAGGCTGTACACAGTATGACCCCATTGATGACATCCTGGGAAAGGCAAAGCTACATAGATGATAAACAGATCATGGGGTGGGGGGTTTGAAGTAGTCCATGTGATACTCTAGGATGGATACCTGTCACTATGCATTTGTCTAAGCCCATAGATGTGTGTAGCCCAAGGGGCCAATCATAATCTATTCAAATTTAGTTACTTAAGGTGTAGGAGTGTTGCAGGATAGAATACATCAGGTGACAGAATCTAACTGTATTAGAAATATATGGAAACAACTCACTGTAGGGGATGGGGCAAAAGCTGCTGACTTAAGTTACCTTTGGAAATGAATGGTATCTGTAGGCTAAAGGCAAAATGGCCCATATATAAACAGTGGGCTTTATTTTATGAAGTTCTTTCCAGGGTGTAGTAGCTAACAATTCTGAAACCTCTGCACATGTAACGTGGAAAGGAGCAATGCGTAGATAAATGGCAGATGGTGGGAGCCAGGCTCCTTGCTGTGGGAGTGCGAACTTACAGGTACGCAAGGGGAGAGCCTCTGCCCTCGTAATCCTGGATCTGGGCTTCCTGGGAGGATGCTGACTGGCCGGGGAGAACACACAGATCTTCACGCTGGGAAGACCCTGCAGACATAGGAACTTCACACCCCATCTTTCCATCCACACCTGCTGGAAACACTCAGCACTCCGTAATCAGTCAACTGCAGCCTTTAAGACATTCTCACCCCTAAGCAGATAAAGGAGCGTGAGGGTCTTGCTTACCCATAAGCTGTCCCAGAATCTAGGCCCTGGGTGGAGCCAGTTTCGGGGTTCCTGGGCCTCTGAATCCAGGCCCTGGGGGTGGAACCAGGTTGGGGGTTCCTGGGCCTCTGACCAGCAGGTGAGAGGAAGGAGGAAGACCAGTCCTGAGGACAGAGGTGCCCTGAAGTCTGTGAGCCCAGGAGCCCCGATGGGACTCATTCCCAGTGAGGACATGGGCGGGGCCTGCAGTGGTTCTGTGTTCCCCCTGGGCCCTTTGATGAAGCTATGGCAGCACTGGGCCCAGACGTCTCCTGGCGGTGTCTCAAACTCTGACACAGTGGTTTTACAAAGGAACAAGAGAATGGAGCTGAGTCCCTGACGGCCACTCCTTTCTGGCTCTGAGTTGCTTCCAACAAGATCGCAGTCACCTGCATTAGTCTGCTGTGACCCATCTGCCCCCACTTTGCCTTTCCTCTCCCTCCCTGCGATGATTCCAGTGACATTTCCAGCCCGGACCCCACTCCCAGGCCAGATGCCTCCATCCAGTCACTGCACACCCATCTCACCTTGGGGGTTAGCAGGCCCCTCAGAGGACTGGGATCCTGCAGCTCCCCACACCCAGAAGCAGCCCCACCTTCCCAGGTTGCTGAGACCAGGCACCAGGTGTAACCGAGCAGGACCCTGTGGGGCCTTCCCAGGACAGACCCCTCCCCCACATCCTCTGCTGTAGCTCCTCTCTGAAGTACCTGGATAACAGTGTCTGACGCATGCTTCCTCCACCACCAAGTGGAAGAAATTAACTACTTGATGATCATGAACAGGTAGCCCCGGAGCTTCTGGTGCCTAAGAATTTATAACGTTAATCGCCCATTACCTCACCATCAATCAGAGAATTGTTCACCAGCTGATCACATACCCTGCGACCCCCCTCCTTCACTTGGCCTTTAAAATTGCTTTGCTGAAATCCTTCAGGGAGCTCGGGGTTTTAGAGCACAGGCCACCTGGCCTCCTTGTATCGGCACTTTGACAATTAAAGCTGCACCTTCCTCCACCACACCCGGTGTCAGTAGACTGGCTCTGCTGCACTCGGGCGAGCGGACCCACGTTCGGTTCAGTAACACTGAGGCCTCCCAGGCTCCCACTCGCCTTGTGCCCCAGTGACTGTCAGCTCCTCCTCCACAGTCTTGTTGCAGCAAAAGCAGAAATGAAGTTTCCCTGCCCTGAGAACAAGGGAAACAAGGGGACAGCGAACAAGCTAGAGAAGAAACATAACCTGGCCTGAAAGAGCCCATCACTCCTTGTTTCACGTTGTCACTCATTTGTAGTAACTAGATTTGTACTCTACAAAGCTAACCTCACTCCCTGACACTATGGAATTTACCTTCGGCACCATCACCCCTAACTGTGTGTGTTACAGCCCCTGCATCTCACTCCCTAACCTTATTATGTAACGCACTTAGATTCTATACGCTCCTCATAACAAATCACCCCCTAGTTTTTCACTTCAGAAACAAGGTCACCGGCCGATAAACCAGAGGCAAACGGATGCAATTACCAGTCTGCTGGACCCCAATTACCAGGCGACCTGATGCCAGCTATGACTGTTTTGAAATAATGCAAAGGAAAGGAGGAATGCAAGACCTTCACTACTTTGATCCTTATCCTCTACCCCGGACTGCGGGAGCCCCACATATAAAATCTTCCCTGATTCTCAAACAGGGGTGCCCAGTTCTTGAGGTGCTAGCCAGCTGTGTCTTCCCTGCTGCCTGGCAGAAAAATAAAACCATCTTTCTCTTCCTCCAAAAACCCTGTCTCCGTATTTCTGTTTGGCCTCGGTGCACAGGGAAGCCTATACTTCGACAAAAGTCTGTGGCCAGTCCCCACACTAATTCCCCTCTACGCCCACAGCCCTGGCCCAAGCCCGATCTTGTGCCTGGTTCCTCCATCAGGCCTGACAAACCTCCCTGCCCCATCATGTGTCTCACATCCCACCCCAACGTGGTCTTTCTGAAGCATAAACGAGATTGTGACTCTCTCCCACCTGTAATCCCCCAAAGTTTCCCCACTTTCGCTAGGGTATCTGCTGAGAGTCCCCGGCATCCCCACTAGGCTGCTGGCTCCTGGGTTCCCAGACACTGAGCACCTCAACAGGCCTGGTGACACGGCAGGAAACCCCAGAACTGCTCACCTCAGGAGGGGGCTGGCACTGCCACTGCCTGATCAAAGAGAGCAGAGAAGGGTTTCCCAGCTGGGGTACAAACTCTGCACGAGTGGCCTCTCCTTGAGCCATTAGCTCACCTCGTGTGACTTGAGGGAAGTAAGGACCGAGGCACACTTGGTTCCTAAGGAGGATGCTATAGGCTCAGTCATGTCTCCCCAAATCCACATGCTGAATCCCTAACCCCCAGGACCCCAGGATGTGTCTGTATTTGGAGATGGGAGTTTTAAAGACATGATCAAAGTAAAACTGAGGTCACTAGGGTGGATCCTAATCCGATGGGATTGATGTCCTACAGGAAGAGATTAGGACACAGATAGGCACAGGGGGAGACCATGTGAGGACCTGGGGAGAAGATGGCTATCTAAGCACCAAGGAGAGAGGCCTCAGGAGAAGCCAGCGTGCAGACACCTTGATCTCCGACAGCATCCAGGACTGGGAGATAGGCCTGTTATTCAAGCTGCCCAGTCTGTGGTATTTGTTACAGTGGTCCCGAGCAGACTCACAGGGTAACTCAGGGCTCAGACTGGACAGACCCCGCTCTCCATCCCCCTGTACGTGAGTTACAGGAGCCCCAGGCACTGAGGAGGGGGTCCCTGAGGAGGCACAAGATAGAAGATGCTAGGCATTAACACGACTGCATTCATGTTAAACGTGCCTGAAGTCCATTCATCTGAGATGGTTTTGTCCTGCATGTACAGCGGCACCTTCAGTCTGAACTGCAGACCTTTGGCTTCACCACCTCCACTGTGAGCATTAGCTTCACCTGCTGTGGACCATCTCCTATAGGATTTCCAGAAGCACAGAGCATCGAAGCTTCACAGAACCCAGAATCTGTGCGCTAGTGTCTGGGCGACCCTCACAACAGAGCCGCACAGCTGCCCATCAGAACCCATTTCCCTTTTTCCTGTGCACAGCTACCCTGCACATCCCAGCCTTCCCACCCCTTACAGCTGGGGCGCAGTGTCTCGTGTTACCAAGGGGAAGGGGTGGAGGTGGTGAGGGCCTTGGCCAGCCTGCATCCCAGGACGGAGGGCACGATGTCCCTGTGGTCACCCCACCCTGCTGGTTGAAACACTCACCTGGAAGCAGGGAGGAGAAACAAAGTGGGGGCAGAGCCTGGGAACTGACACCCACCTGCCCTGGACTCTCACAGGAAGGGGACAGAGACATCTTGAGCTTCAGCCCAGTTTGGGGAGACACTATGTTCCAGCAACAAACTTGGCCTTAAAAGCTAAGTTGCTTTACAAACCCCTCCCCAGCTGTCACAGAAAGTCAGGCTTCATCTCATCACACGTTTCTCAAACACCAGCTCACGCTGAGACCACCTCTCAGGTGATGGTGCTTCAGAGCAGTCACTTTAAAAGATCCCTGGATTTCAGCTCTCCCAGCCCTGCCTGAAGTTTAAGCAAGAAGTTTCCTTGACAACCTTGACAAACCTGCTCAGTTTCCTTAACAACCAAGCTTCGCAATCTCCCAAACTCTTCTTCAAACATTCCTATTCTAGGCTTGATGAGCCTAAAGTGACAGTGCTGTCATCATGTACCAGAGAGTGACTCCTCCAAGCCCGTAGTTACTGGTTACATGATGCTATTGATGATGAAATCCCAGAAGAGCCACCTTTGCAATATAACCATTTCTGAACTCGGCACTGGGTCCCTTTCCATGGACAGAGTGGAGTGGCTGTTTCCATGGGCCCCGTGGTAGAAGAGCTCACCTAATTCAGCCAGGACTTCATTCTTTCCAGGTGATTCCAGGGTCCTCATTCTCCCCAGACCCCCACCCACATGGCTGCTGGCTGCTATCTGTGCCAGTCTATACGGGACCTTGGTAATCTTCTAAAATGAGGGTTATTTTATACACAGGTAATGGGTTGAATGCTGGCCCCAAAAGATGTGCCCCCCAGAACACAGGAACGAGACCATATCTGGGAAAAGCATCTCTGTATATGTAGTTAAGGATCTCAAAGTGAGGTCATCTGGGGTTAGGATGGCCCTCAATCCAATTGAGAGAGTCCTTATGAGACAAAAGAGGAGAAACACAGACATAGAGGAGAAGCCACGTGAAGGCAGAGACAGAGACGGGAGGGCTGCAGCCGCAAGCCTGGGGATGCCTGGAGCCCCCCAAAGCTGGAAAAGGCAGGAAGAGCCCTATCCTGGAGCCTCTGGAGGGACTTCCATCCTGGAACACCTTGATCTCAGATGTCTGGTCTCCAGGACTGGGGGAGGATGAATTTCTGTTGCTTTAAACCACCCAGCTTGTGATCATTTGTTACAGAAGCCACAGAACAGTCACACAGACCCTGCTCTGTGGGATCCTGGAAGTGTGGGTCTCATTAAAGGCCAACAGAGGCTGGGTTACAGAATCCTTGGAGTTAGCATTGGGCCCCAGAAATTCTAAAGCAGTGGCTGGACACCAAACCGTTGAGGGGTCAGTCGGAAGCCAATCCCTAAGGGTGCCGGCTGCACACGGCCTCCCCAGGTTTTTAATGCCTGTACAAGTTGGGGATAAGTATTTCCATCCTGATTTAGGACCTCTGATATCACCGTTCACGTTGCTAATTAAGAACCCACTAGTTACACAGAGGAAAACCCTATCAGGACACTTGCTCCAGTTGTAAACAATTCTGAAGTTGGTCAGAGGTGGGGAATTGTCTCCCATGCAGCCAGCAGCCCCCCCGCAAGGAAAGTCATCATTGCAAAGCTGGGGGACCGTGCCGAGGCGTCCCTGAGTAAACGTGAGCTGACCCCCCAGGCCAGCTGCTACTGAACTGTTCCCGCCCTTCCCAGGTAAAACACCTGAATGTGTGCAAGGACTTGAAAACCTAGAGGAAGGGCTGTGGAGCCACACTAGCCACAGCACGCAGGCCGACTTGGGGCCTGCAGGCCAGCCAGGATGGTCCTGGCCCCTGTCGCTCTTCTGGAAGCTTTCCATCTACCTGCCTATTGTACCCCTCCTGTCCAGGCCCCCACTGCTTTTTTCCTTCCTCACCTCTGCCCGGGGAGAAATTCCAACGGCAGGTATGGGTGACACATCCTCTTCTTTAGCAGGTGGCAGCCCGGCAACTCCTGCAGAAAGTCCAGCAGACCCCCACTCACACCGGGCCACGCACAGAGCCGTGGGCCCTACTCCCTCCCACCCGCCCAGCCCTGAGACTGCTGACAGGGCAGAGAATATGGCGTCAGGCACAGCTGCAGGGGCTCTTGCTGCCTGGAGCGGGGTTTATATTGACCTCAGCCCAGGCACACCTGGGGAGGGCTGGCCGGCCGGGTCAGGATGCCCAGGTCAGCCAATCCTCGCCCCTCAGGGGCTCACACTTGCAGAAAATGGGCCTTGCTGCACCGGTCAGTTCCAAGGAACAGGTGTGGGGTCCTGATGGTCAGGATAGACAAGGGGCTGCAGCCCTGGCTTGTTTTCTAATCATTTTATCTGGCCCATGAGTGGGAGACAACTTCAAGAAGACCGTCTCCTAATGAGAGGAACCCAGGAGTCAGGGAGAGGAGGGGTGGTGGGTGGAGACAGAGGCCTGGTGCCCCGGCTGCAGTGGAAGTCTCTGGAAGACCTGGCGAACGGAGGCTGCACAGAGTAACGCCCAGGGTCACAGACCTGTCCCGGAGCTGCTGTTTGTTAGTTCAAGTCCTGCTCTGAGGTGCCCTGTGTCAGCTCTGAGTGACAGGTGAAATGGGCGTGCTCTGCAATGAGGACTACGTGCACGGTTCCTGTGTGCCCAGCCCTGCCGTGGTACCTGCACAGGAGTGTTCCATATCCAAGGAGGGGCCTGACCACAAGAGCCCCGTAGGCTGCTGGGTAGCTGCACAGTTGAGCTCCATATCTTGGGAGGGGCCTGACCACGAGAGTCCCATGGGTTGCTGGGTACCTGCCCAAGTGAGCTGTGTATCTTGCGAGGGGCTGACCACGAGAGCCCCGTGGGCTGCCGGGGAACTGGTAAAGATGTCAGGACAGTCAGTGAAGCCACTGAGGATATACATCCAGTAGTTCCTAATTCCTACACCCTGCTGGTCATTCTACCATCCACCAGGACATGGTATTCTGTATTAGACTTACATGATGCTTTCTTCTGTATTCCATTAGTCCCAGAGGTCACAGAAATTTTGGCTTGTGACTGGCAGGACTCAACATACAAGGAAGACAGTACTGCTGGGCCGTCCTCCCCCAAGGGTTCAAAACTTCCCGCACCACCTTTGGGGAAACTTAACTAAAACCTCAAAGATCTACCTCTGGAGAAGAGAACCCTACTTCAATATGCAGACAACATTCTGATCACCAGCCCTACTAAGGAGGCCTCTGAACTACCTAGCCAATAAAGGATAGAAGGTGTCCAAGAAAAAGGCTCAAATAACACAGACTAAGGTGACCTGCCTGGGCTTCATTCTCACAGCAGGTCAGAGAAGCCCATTCCAGGAAAGGGAAGAAGTCATTTGCAGCCTTACCCCTTCTAAAACTAGAAGACAGCTTAAGGGTTCCTGGGGAGGTCAGGGTTTGCTGCATCTGGATCCCAAACTACAGTCTAATAGCTGGGCCTCTATATGAAACATTGAAAGGAAAAGATGATGATCTGTTCGAATAGAATCCAGAAGCGGTCTTTCAAGAATGGAAAGAGCAGTTAATTCAGACCCTTGCCCTGGACCTCCCTAATTTAGCTAAACCCTTTGACCTTTACATTCCCGGTAGAAGGTGAATCGCCCTTGGAGTATTAGTGCAAAAACTGGGACCTCTTGAAATGGAACAATGCAAGAATGCCCTCCAGGTAGGAGAAAGTACGGTCACCAAGGGCTTGGCCCACCGCCCCATCTGGACAGGATACTGGGGGTATCTAAAAACCTGGAAATCAGCAGCCCGCAAGGCCATCTCCCTCCTAAGGGAAAAGGACCGCACGCGTTGATCCTAACCACCCACCATGCCCTGAAGTTGCAGGGGTCGCTCCGTGGGCACACTGACCTCGAGTGAGGAAACCCTCCAACTCCAACCTCCAGAGGGACAACTGGGGGCAACGGGTCCCCATGATGACACGTGTGACCATCACTTGTCGTGGATCTCTCAGAAAACAACAAGACCGTGCCCCAAAAAAGCAGACTACTGCTTGCAGGACTTACTGCACCCAGAGCGGAGCTAATAAGCTTGGAGGGGGAACCGTAAATAACGCTGTCACCATAGAAAAGCTACAGACACCGTGGTGACGGTGGCCGATGAGACCAGCTGGACTCCTGGCTACTTGAAAAGGCCGTTGACTCAGTGGCTGTCATGGGTCTGGATCACCACCGGCCCTGGACTGTCTGGAAGTTGAGCAGGCAGGGTTCTGAGACCTGGTGTTGTTTGTACGTTAATTCAGGAGCCTAATTGAAGAAAGCGCACTGGTCAGATCATCTAGGCTGGCAGAAACCATCAGCCTAAGGTGGCCAAACAAATGTGGGTTGGGTAAAACTGGGCCCCCCCCAGCGTCTCTGCGCATCTCTTTCCTGCGCCCTTAAAGGTCATTAGAATCTATAACACTTCAAATGCTGGGGCTCAGGCAGACGAGCAGTGAGGGAGGAGCCCTGGGGACAATCAACCTCACCTGGAGGCTGCTGGGGAGAAGTTCTGCCCCTCCCCCAGGGTATGAGGACTCCCTGCTCAGCACGAAGCAGTTACAGAAGCGGGGTCTGCACCCTCAGCGCCCCAACAATGAGGAATGGGACAAAAGGCAGAGGAGGGGTTTGTCGCCGGCAAAGCTCATTAAAAATTCCTGGGAGATAAAAATAGAATCTGGGCAATAAAATAAAGTCTAACCTTTATTCCTTTGTGCTTTGTCTAATTTCACTTGCTCCTAGGTTTCCACATGCAGAGGTCCCACACCCGGCACTTCAGAACCTATTTCCTGGTGCAAAATGGCTGGGCCGACACCTCAGCTCGCGGGGGGGCCCATGCAGGCTCCGCGACATGGAGCCTGAGCTCCAGCCAACCCGGCCCTCGAGACTCCGCCCCTTCCGTCCCGCTGATGCTGCCGGGATCCCCACACAGCAGCCCCGCCCACAGCCCTCGGGGGAGCGCACGCTCCCACCTCTCCCCGTTCTCTGATCAGAATCTAAAGTTTCCTTTGCTTCTGAACCAAACTCAGTCTCGTTCTCTTGGCTCTAATGACACGGGGCAGGGGACCCTTGTTGGGGCCCACTCTGCAGGATCAGTGACAGAAATTGAGAACATTGTAACTTCAATGAACAGATGTGTGAGCCAAACAGTAATTAACCTAGAGCAGTGTATAAGGCTTGGGTAAAATAAGATGTTTCCAACACTTCCATTTGATATTTCCATCACTTTAGTATAAGCAAATTCAGTGAAGGGGTTTGTCTTATTTGTCAGGTCAGCATTAGAGAAATGAAGTGATTTCTTTCCAAGGATGTACATCTAATAATCTTGGCTGAAGCTTCAATATTGTTTTGAATGCTTTTCCATTGAAAATGATACCTCTCTTTCAGCTCCCCAATTTCTGAGAAGCATAAAACCTTATAATTTATTATTACCAAAGGGGAAAGGTGCAGGGAGGGATAAATGAACAGTTTGGGATTAACATGTACACACTGCTATGTATAAAATAGATCATCAACACAGAACTACTGTATAGCACAGGGAACTACACTCAATATTTTGTAATAACCTATACGTGGAAATAATCTGAAAGTGAATAGGTATTTTTATTGACATCATCTATCAATGACAGATAAAATGTAACCTAAGGGAGGCCGATGGTCAGCGCTTCTGACCCTGAAGATTTCAATCATCTTAAGTTCGGACTCTGCCTACTGCCCAAGGCCCTTAATGAACATACATGTAGCCGTAGCGTAAAATTCCCCAGTTTGGGGTTCGGGGAGACACTGATTTGGAAACACCACTGGTGTTCGCTTACCATTCACGGGACCCTTCCTACAGCTAAAACATGCCTGTGACACCCAGAAGGTGGTACACCATTTGATCGGGAAGAGTTTGGAAAAGGCATCTCATCTCCTCATCTCCAGGGAGTCGGGTTCACCCCTCCAGCGTCTTTCCTAACAATCTCCCCACTTGGGGATGTCAGCACCTTCAACCTCCTGTTGCGCACGGTTTGGAATCTGTCCAGAGGATGAAGTGGAAGGATGAGAAACAATGAGAGAAAAGTCCTAGGTGTTTGGACAGGCACATGTCACTCTCATTTCCAATCAGGAAGATGAAATGACCAAAGGCTAAGATTGCCCATGGAAAAAGAATACGGCTTGAGGAAATCCCACTGTTTTGTGGCTAGTTCCCAAAAACACAAGTTGAAAAATGGAACTCAGGATCACTAAAATTCACGAAACTGCAGAGTTGAAAATATCTATCATTGAAAAATGTCTTGAGATAAGTCACCAAAAAGGAATTGTAAGCAAGGGAGAATGGCAGGAAAGGGATTTGAAGAGGTAAAAAGGACTCATCATGAAAGCACAAAAAAGGGGCTGAACATCGCCAACGGTGCAGTTAGCCAAGAAGGGCGTATGCTTTTTTCCTGAATATATTCAAGAAAAGGGCATACACCCTTTTTAGCCAACCAAACAGGTGGGCATTGCAAATCAATACTACAAAAGGTATCACTTCGCATCAGTCAGAAGAGCCAGCCTCATAAAGTGTAAACACCAGAAATTCAGGACAGGGTGAGGAGCGAAGGGAGCCCTGTGAGGCTGATAGTGGAAATGTAAATTGCCAATGGGCACACTGAAGAAGTGTACTGTGTTTACTAAAACATCTAAACAGATGAGCTACAGAGCATAGGGCACTTGCACTCATGGGTGAATATCTTGGGAAAAACCAAAAGACAGGACACAGGCACCACAACTTTTACCGCCTCTCTGTTTAAAAGAGCCTCGACTCGGATAAAACCTAAATATACCTGGAAGGAAAAAATGGATAAAAGAGATGTGGTACATATGTAGAGTGGAATATAACTCAGCCAGGAAATCAATGAAATAAGGCCAGTTGCATCAACTTAGGAGGAGTTATGTACGATCATTCTAAGTAACATAAGTCAGAAAGAAAAAGACACATATCATAAGATATAACTTAAAGGTAGAATCAACAATGGCTACACATGAAATAAATTACAAAACAGAAACATAGTCAAATATGTAGAAAACACACATAAGGCTGCTAAAAGGGAAAGGTGGGGAGGGGTGAGGCATTATCCAGGAGGTTGAAATTAGCAAAGATACTGTTCCAAATACCAAATTGATGATAGACAAGGCCTACACGGTACCTCAAAGAACTGCACTCAGCACACTCAAGTCACCAGAAAAAATTATATACGACTGGTAAGAACCTGAAAAAGAATTTATTGATGTCTGTTTCTACGTGAATCAAGTGGATGTAGAACAGCAACAAACAGCATTGAAAATCAGCTGTAACCAATATAATAATAATAAAAAAGACAGTGACAGACATAAAAACCCTTATAACTTTTGCTCAGGGGCTGTGATGCAAAATGGATTGAACACATCTATACACACAGCAGGATGAGACATAAGGCTGGACACTCTTGGGACTGAGAGGATTGGTGAGGTTGAGTGAGCAAATGCAGACCCTTTAAAGTAATACTGCGTACTACCCATTCCATGGGTCCCAACTCTCCATGTTCAAGGGAATCTTCCTATAGCTAAAAGATGCATGGGAAGCCCAGAGGATGGTACACCGTGTGGTCATGAAAGGTTTCTACAGCGCACCTCATTTTTCATCTCCTGGTGCTCGGGTTCACCATTCCAGCCACTTTACTAACAATCTCCCCCACTTGGAGAATCAGCACCTTTAACCTCCTGTTTCGCACAGTTTGCAATATGTGCGGAGGATGAACGGGAAGAGGGGGAACCAATGAGAGACTAGCTGTAGGTGTTTGGACAGGCACATGTCACTCTAATTTCCCATCATGAAGAAGAATTACCCAAACGCTCAGCCTGACACCCCGGAACCAGAATAGGGCCTGAAGCGATGCTGTGGTTTTCCGGCCAGCTCACAAAAAAGCGAGTTGAAACATGGAGCTCAGGGGCACTGCAACTCACAAACCTACACAGTTATAAATGACAACTACCATCCAAAAATACATTGAGTTAAGGCAACGAAGAGGATTTGAAAGCAAGGCAGGGCTTCCCTGGTGGCGCAGTGGTTGAGAGTCCACCTGCCGATGCAGGGGACGCGGGTTCGTGCCCCGGTCCGGGAAGATCCCACATGCCGCGGAGCGGCTGGGCCCGTGAGCCATGGCCGCTGAGCCTGCGTGTCCGGAGCCTGTGCTCCGCAACGGGAGAGGCCACAACACTGAGAGGCCCACGTAAGGCAAAAAAAAAAAAAAAAGAAAACAAGGCAGAATTGCAGGGAAACAGATTTCAAGAGGTAGATCGGACTGGCCTTGACAGCACATGAAAAGCGGCAGAACGTGGACAATGATGCAGTTGGCCAAAAAGGGAGAATGTGTTCTTTCCTGAATATATTCAGGTAAAAATGCATATGCCCTTTTTGGCCAACCAAGCAAGCGGGCAATGCAAATCAGCACTACAATAAATCTCACTTCCCCTTGGTCAAAAGGGTCATCCGAAAAAAGTGTAAAAACCACAAATGCAGGACAGGCCATGGAGAACAGGGAACCTTGTTACGATGATGGGCGGGATGAAAATTGCCGACAGACACTCTGCAAAAGTGTATGGTGTTTCCTAAAACATCTAAAAAACAGAGCTACAGAGCATAGGGCACTTCCACTCATGGGCGTATATCTTGGGAAGACTAAAAATCAACAAGACACAGGCACCCCAAAGCTTAGGCCTGCTCTGTTTACAAGAACCTCGACTTTGGTACACGTTCAATATCCCAGGAAAGAGAAAAATGGATACAGAAGTTGTGGAACTTATGTACAATGGAATATCACTCAGCCATGAAATCAATGTCATAAGGCTAGTAGCAGCATAATGAGTGGATTTAGGTATGATAATTCGAAGTGAAATAGGTCACCCAGAAAAAGAAACTTATCATAACATATCACTTATAGAGGGAATGTAAACATGGCTACACATGAACTGAATTAAAACAGAACAGAGTCACACAATTAGAAAAAACACTTAGGCTTGCTTCAGGGGAAAGATGAGGTGGGGTTATTCATAAAACAAGAGTTTGAAATTAGCACAGATACCGTTCCAGAAACCAAATACGTAATAGACAACACCTACTCCTTGCTCATTGAACTGGACTCAACAGCTCCTATTCATCGCAGAAGAAAAATTCCAACCCTTGTTTCTCAGGAGCTCTGAGGTATACCTGCGAGGTAAACTTAACTCACCTGGCACAAGGTGGACGTCCCTGGTTTCACATCAACATGATCTCAGGCACAAATCTTGTTTTTCCATTTTGTCTTTAAGTTACTTGTTCAAACAACTGCACAAATAGGACAAAGATATAAAATCAGGCATCTTCTGCCCCAGTGCCTACTCATAAATGATTTTCTGCCACTTTAATGATAAAGGTAGAACATTTCAACTTTCTGCTGCCCTTATTTGTCATTTTTGTTGATATTTCTATTGAATACTCTTTCAATATTTTAACAATGGAACATTTATTTAGGTTGTTCCATACCCAGCCTTTAGTGGTAAAGGTTTTGTTGTTATATTTCTCTTACGTTTCCTTTAAAAATCATTATGCTATTTAACTGGATTAAGTCAATTCTGTAGGCATTTATCTTATGATATTGATGAAATTAATACATAGAGGGCAGTAGTACAAGTTGATTGTACTCGAGAGCCTCTATTAGCACATTTAAGTAAGTATAAATATTATCTATATGTAAACAAAAGTACATGCCAAGTGAGATTCTCCGACTCTTTTTCACTGTCTGCCCCTCAAGCCTGTGAGAAATGGAATATTTCTTGCCATCTCAGTAAACAAAGGATGTCACAGCCATCAGCACCTGTGGCCCTCCAATGTGAGCAGGCAGGCCCTGAGGCACTCAGGATATGCAAATACAGAGCGCAGGCCCCAGAGAGCTGAGGTGCATGTCAAAGGAAGGAATTCAGTGAGACCAACTCTGGCATCTACCTATACAAAGCAAAGCCCTGCATTCCTCACCTTGGGAGAGCAGGTTCTCCTTAGCTGACAATCACCTTTTCATGTTCCCCATCACCTGCCCCAGCACCCCGCCCTGTCTCCTCCCCCCGGTGCTTTAGCTCAGGGAGGAAGGGGCGCAAGGGGCTTGGCTGAATAAGAGGCCTGGGAGCCTCGGGAGGAGCTTTCGGCCGCTTTCCCCGCCGTCGGGAGGAGGGGCGCTGACGCTGCAGCCGGACTCTGCGCCTCCCTCGCCCCGTGTCCCCTCAGGACGTTCAGCCGCCCTCTCCCCACGCCCCCCGGGCCCCGCGAGCCAGGCCGAGGGCAGGGCCGAGAGGAGGGGCCGAAGTTCCCCGGGACCAGACCCCAGCGCCGTTCGTTCTACACAGCAGCGGCGGGTGGCCGCGAAACCCTTCCCCTCAGAAGCTGCTCTTGCGTGGCCGCCCCGGGCACCGGACCCACTTACCCGGCCCGCCGTCCCCACGACTGTCGCGGCTTCGGCCGCCGGGGCCCCTCCGCAGCCGGCAGCCTCAGTGAGGCCGCCCTCCCCTCGGGCTCCAGGGCAGCTCCGTGACGGCAGAGGGAAGAGACCCCGAGCCGGGAGCTCCAGTTCTGCGGAAACGTGGGCTCCATTCTGGGCGCAGCGAGTGGGGCCGCTCTACCCCGAGGACTCCCGGGAGGGAACGGGGCGCCGGGGGAAGAGCCTCCAGGAGCGCAGGGCACCGTCGGGGGTCCTGGAGGGGCGGCCCGGCCTGGGGGCCACGCCCACTGTGGCCGCAGCGCAGGCCTTTTTCCTGGAATCCTACACAAAAAGTCAGAAAGATACACACGGTCTACAGTGAATGTTCACAAATGGTGGTTGCTGCTGTGCTTACTATCCTATTAAACGTGTGAAATCCATAAAACACTTGAAGTTAAAAGTTAACCATGAATGTTTACCTTTCCTTATTATGTCTCTGCTATTCACAATTGTCGTTAATGAATCAGAGATTGTGGCATCACTAGTTAAAAATGAGCTTGTTAAAAAAATAGAACTCAGGCCCACCGGACCTACTGTATCAGAATCTGCAATTTTACAATCTCTCCAGTGTAATTGTGGATCCATGAATACTTGAAAGGTTCATTTCTACCTCGACATGTCATTTCTGTCAGAAATACACACATTTTATCCAGTTTGATATAAATAAAACACTCAAAAATGCATATGCCAGTGTTGAAACCATCATTTTATCATTTATTTTCCAGATAAGTATAGTCTCTATACTGCTTTTGTGGATCACATGTCATACTCTTTTTTGTACTTAGAAATAGAGAAAGTTACTTTGTAAAAAAAATTATATATATATATATAAGTGGATAATTGAAGACACTCTTCTAAATTAAAACCAGTTCTCTTAATTTGCTGTTTTCTTCTTGGGTCACATTATGAACTCTTCCTGTGGCCACACGCCATGTGTACTTTTAATTTCAGGGACTGCTGACATCCCAGGATGTGCCCATAGATTTCTCTCAAGAGGACTGAGAATGCCTGGACCAAGATCAATGGGAATTGTACAGGGATGTGATGTGAGAAAAGTATAGGAACCTGCTCTCCTTGGGTGAGGTTACCTTCCTTCCAGAATTCCTTATCCACCCACAGGGTTTAGAGTCCTTCCTTTGTAGAATGTCTCCTGGAATCTTTTGCTTCCCACAATAGGGTTTCAGATTGCAACGTTTCAGGAAAGACTGGGAGTTTGTGGGTATAATTTATCTTATTCTTTGAAAATTGCAGCCTCCTTTTAAATATACTTTGTAACTGCTTGGGATGTGTCTATATGAACTGTGTACTACATGCTTCTGTTATACTCCTTACAATATTTTATTCTCTTATTTTCTGTAACAATCTTCCATGGATTCTTTGGGCTTAAGGTGTATTAAAAGGGAGACTGCGATTCTGGGACTTCCCTGGTGATGCAGTGGTTAAGAATGCGCCTGCCAATTCAGGGGACTCAGGTTCGATCCCTGGCCCGGGAAGATCCCACGTGCCACGGAACAACTAAGCCAGTGGGCCACAACTAGTGAGCCTGCATGCCACAAGTACTGAAGCTGGTGTGCCTTGAGCCCGTGTGCCATTTATTTTTGGAGAATAAAACCACCTCTGAGTGATTACAATTTAGACCAGCTAGTCAAAATTCTTTATCACATGTTCTTCTCAAACACTGATGAACGGAACAAGTTTTATTAGGGATAACGGTGTAACTGTATTCTAGAGTTCATAGCAGCAATATGGTTTATGACCTTGATGCTGGATCACGACATTTCAATGGTATAACTGCTATTAATTTTCTCTTTGTTCAACGATTAAAGTCTCACATATCTGACTTCAGACTGGAGTCATCCAGGTTGGTTTCTGTCTATTGCAGATTTCTTCCAGTATGAAAGGACAAGAGCAATACGGCTTACTTTACAAAATGTCTTCAAACTAAATGATGACATAATCTACATTCAATTAATTTATACATACCCTACTGTAGAGCAGGGTTTGTTACAGTGGCAGAGCCCGGTAATTATGTAAAACTGAAACTTTTATCTGCACTGTTCAAGTCCTCTTCCTAAGAATACGTTTATAATGAACATTCTTTCACAAATTACCCAATTTAATTCACCATAGCATTCCTCATATTAACTAAATGGAAAATCCTAAGCTATATACAAATCCAGAAAGGGCCAACAATCATCAGCCCACATGGATTATTACAACCCATTGCTGAGGCATTCAAATTACTTATTAAAGAACCACTATGTCCATCAACAGCATCAATTTATATATTATTGCCCCAATGTTAGCCTTAACCCTGGCTGTCACAACATGAATTCCTCTTCCCATATCTTATCCACTAATTAATATAAATGTAGACATACTTTTTATATTAGCCATATCACACCTAGCCATTTATTCCATCCTCAGTTCTGAATGAGCTTCACATTCAAAATATTCACTCACTGGAGCTCTAGGGACAGTAGCATAGACAATCTCATATGAAGTAATGTAGCAGTTATTCTATTCTCAGTCTTACTGATAAATGGATCATTTACACTTTCAACAGTAATTATTACACAAGAACACCTATGACTAATTTTCTCCTGACCACTACCCAGAATTTGATTATCTCCGCAGTAGCAGAAATCCAATGAAGCCCCACTTGATTTAACAGAAGTAGAATCAAAACCTGTATATGTCTTCAATGTAGAAAATCTAGCAGGCCCATTCACCCTGTCCTTCCTAGAGAATATGTCAATTTCCTTATAATAAACATTTCCACAACAATCCATTTTTAGGAGCATTCGACAATCCCTAGGTGCCAGTATTATATACAGCCCAAGTCATTATTAAAACACATCTAACAATCTCCTTTCTATGAATTTGAGCATCCTACCCACAATTTTGATATGATCACCGTCTACATCTCTTATAAAATTTTTTTACTACTAACATTAGTCCAACTTATATGAGAGTTTTCAATACCTGTCATCCTACCAGGCAACCCACCACAAACTTAAGAAATATGTCTGACAAAAGAGTCACTTTGATAGAGTATATCATAGGGGTTTCAATGTTCTTATTCCTGGAATTGAATTCTTTCTAAGAATTTTATATTCTCCATGTTACCACATTACACCACATGCTCTATACTAAGGTTCTCTAAGTAAGCTTCAGGCCCATACACCCAAAATGTCGTCTTACTTCCTTCCTGTACTAATAAACACTCATTGTTTTTGCTCTCATTCTACTGACCATTATCTCAGGAAATATAAGAAGCTCACACTGGTTAATGGTATCCCCATTCTAATAAAAAACATGAACCCATAAGCTGCAGAAGCATCCAACAAATATTTCCTAAAACAATCCACCACACCAATACTACTTATAACGACTATTATCATTAATCTAATATACTCTGGTCAAGGAACACAATGAATAACAAAAATCTTTAATACAGCAGCATCCACCCTCATGACAATCGCCCTTGTCACAAAAGTAGGACTTTCCCCATCTCACTTCTGAGTGCCTCAAGTCACACAAGGCGTCCCATGAACAGCAGGCCTGATGCTATTAATATGACAAAAGGGCAACCCTATCAGTTTTATACCACATGTCACCATACATCAACCTAAATATACTATTAATCATAGTGATATTATAAATCATAGCTGGAGGCTGAGGGAGATTTAGCCAGACTCATCTGGAAAAAATTACACCCTCCTCATCAATTGCCCATATAGGATGAATAACAGCTATTATAAAGTATATTCCAATTATAACAATCCTAAACATACTAATTTAAATCATAACAACACTCTCTTCTTATTATTTATGCCCAGATCATGTACTACAAGAGTATCATTATCACACACATGAGATAAAACAACTCCCATCACAATCCTTTTCCTCACCATTATAGTATCATTAGGATGTCACCCATCACTATCAGGGTTTTTACCCAAATGAATACTTATCCAAGAGATAACAAAAATGATAACTTCATGCTACCAACACTAATAGCCATCATAGCAGTCTTCAGCATATATTTCTACTTGCAGCTAACATACTCCACATCACTAACTATATTCCCTTCATTAAACAACACAAAAACAAAACACTTTGAACATTCAAAGAAATAACCTTCCTATCATTACCAATCATAATACCCAGACAATTATTACACATAACACCCATTCTATCAGTGCTGGACTAGGAATTTAGGTTGGTTCAGACCAAGAGCTTTCATAACCCAAAACAAGTAAAATTTACTTTATTTCTAAAAATAAGGATTGCAAGACTTCATCCTAAATCAATTGAATGTAAAGCAAACATTATAATTAAGCCAAATCTTTATGATATTGATGAGTTTTAACCCCAGAAAACTTTAGTTAACAGGCATATCCTCTAGTCAACTGGCTTCAATCTGTTTCTCCTTCATTTTAGAAAGAAAAAAAGTAAAAAGGCAGGAAAATCTCTGGCAGAATTGAAGCTGCTTCTCTGAAATTACAATTCAATTTGTTGATTCACCACAGGGTTTGCAAGAGAGGGCTCAATCTCTGTCTTCAGATTTACAGTTGAATGTTAATTCAGTCATTTTACCTCTGTTCATACACTGCTGATTATTTTCAACAAATCACAGGGATATCGGCATTTTATAATTACTATTTGGTGCTTGAGATGGAGTAGCAGGCAGCACCTTAAGAATATTAATCCAGGCTGAGATATGCTAACCTGGAGCGCTACTTGGAGATGCACAAATCTGTAACGTGATCATAACAGTCCCTGCACTTGTATTCTTTATTGTTGTACCCATTATATTGCAAGGTTTGACAACTCACTTGGGCCACTAATAACTCGGACACCTGAGTTAGCATTTCCCCAAATAAATCATGTAAACTTTTGACTACTTCCCCCATCATTCTTACCCCTACTCATGTCACCAATAGTAGAAGCTGGTTCGGGTACAAGTGGACCGTGTATTCAGCTCTAGCCTGCAATCTGGCCCACGCAGGAGCCTCTGTTGACCTAACCATTTCCTCCTTACATTTAGCAGGTGTCTCTTCATTTCTTGTTGCTATTACTTTTATTACTATAGTCTTTCATACAAAAACCAGCAGTCATACCCCAATACAAAACACAATTATTTGTTTAATCTTCCCCAACTATAGCCATATTACTATAATTACCACTCTCAGTCCGAGCAACCAGAATTGCCATACTCTTAAGAGATAGAAATCTCAACACTACTTTCTTTGACCCTGCAGGAGAAGACCGAATCCTATACCAACACCTATTTTGATTCTTTGGTCACCCTGAAGTCTGTATTCATGGCCTACCAGGGATTGTTACAAACTCACATATCATTACATACTATTTAGGACAAAAAATGCCTTTCAGCTATTTGGGAATAGTATGAGTCATGTCCACTGGCTTTTTAGGATTTCTCTTGTGGGCCCATCATATGTTTTCCATAGGGATAGCTGTCCACTCAGGAGCATACTTTGCAAAAGCTACCCTAATTCCTTCTATCCCTACAGAAGCAAAAGTATCTAGTTGATTAGCAACTCCTTCTTTAGTTTTTCTTTTTTCTTTTTTTATTCTGGCTGTGTTGGGTCTTGGTTGCTGCACGTGGGCTTTCTCTGCTTGTGGTGAGTGGCAGCTACTCTTCGTTGCGTTGCACGGTCTTTTCACTACAGTGGCTTCTCTTGTTGCAGAGCACGGGCTCTGGCGCATGGGCTCAGTAGCTGTGGCTCACGGACTCTAGAGGGCAGACTCAGTAGTTGTGGTGCAAAGGCTTTGTACTCCGCGGTATGTGGAATCTTCCCAGACCGGGGATCGAACCTGATTCCCCAGCATTGGCAGGCCAATTCTTAACCACTGCATCACCAGGAAAGTCCCTGGTTAGCAACTGTTCACGGAGGTAATATTATATGACCTCCCACTATATTATGACTTTTAGGCTTTATTTTCCTTTTTTACAGTAGGAGGATTGACAGGAATCATCTTAGCCAACTGACCCCCAGACATTGTCCTCCAGGATGCATACTATGTAGCAGCACACTTACATGACATAGTGCCCATGGGAGCAGGCTTCACTATTATAGGAGGCTTCCTACACAGATTCCCACTATTATCAGCTTATACACTAAACTCAGCAGTAGCAAAAATTCACTTCACAGGTATATTAGTAGTAGTAAATATGACTTCCTGCAGCACTTTCTGGCCTCTCAGGGATGTCACTACGTTAGTCTGAGTACCCTGAGGCACACACAACATGAAATATTGTGTCTTAAGGCTCATTCATATCAGTAGCAGCAGTAATGCTAATAATCTTCATACTGTGAAAAACATTTGTGTGCAAACGAGAAGTGTCAGCAGTAGAAACTGCTACTCTTAACCTAGAATGGTTGCACAGATGCCCTCCACCATATTCTATGTTTCAAGATCCTAACTATGTAAATGTAAAAAAAGGAAGGTCTCAAGTCCTTTTCAAACACTTTCAAGCCAACACCATAACAATTATGTCTTTCTCAATAAATGAGATAAAAGTAAAAAGTGATGTAAATTTTTCAAAATTAAATTATAGGCTAAAATACTGTATATCACCAAGGCATATCAATTTCATCTAGGCTCTCAAGATACAACATCACCGATTATGGAAGCACTTTTACATTTTCATCATCACACATTAATAGTAATTTTTAAAAGAAGTTCTCTAGTCCTCTATATTATTTCACTAATATTGAAAACTAAACTAACTCATATACATACAATAGATGCACACGTAGAGAAAATGTGAACAATTTACCATCCATTATTGTAATCTTAATTGCTGTATCATCATTGTGAATCCTTTACATGATACATGAAATCAATAACTCTTCCCAAACCATAAAAACTATGGGTCAGTAATGATACTGAAGCTACAAATACACAGATTATGCAGATTTAAATGTTGACTCCTCTGTAATCCCCACATCACAGCTAAAACCAGGAGAATAATGACTAATAGAAGTCAACAACCACGGAGTTAGAGATAGTCATTGAATATTAGTTTCATCTGAAATTGTTGTACACTCCTGAGCTGTTCCTTCTCAGGCCTAAAAAGGGCTGCTATCCCAGGATGCCGAAATTAAAGAATCTTAATACCAACAGGACCAGGCCTATGTTGTGGACAAGAGAGCTCATTTTCCTGAGTTCAAAGACAGGACAGAGGGATATGGCTGAGATGTGGGGTGAATCTGGAGCCTGTGGGGATGCACTCTCCAAGCTCCAGGATAGGAATGGGGCCTCTGGGGTCCCAGGCCACCCACCACGTCCTCCAGAGCAGGATCCTGGCAACATTCTTTGTCAGAGATGAGGTAACCTAGCACTTTTCATGCCCCGATGTTGTGTCCTATGTGGGCCCCATGCTCTGGGGACCCCACCTCACACTCTTCAGGTCCATGCTACAGGGTCCTTCATGCCTCAGGAGTAGAGCCCACACAGCAAGCAGTTCCCTTCCCAACCAGCAGGAGGAGGGGAGGAGAACAGGGACACAAGGGGAATCTCACTCAGACAACAACACCCAGGGATGCCAGCGGGGACAGTGATGATGCAGATGAGGCACAGACCAAGAGATGGGACCAGAAGATGCAAAAGGCAGCTGGTCGGGTCCTGGCCCAACTGCACCCCAGACACCTTTGTCCCTCATACACCCCCTTCCTCATACACCCCCTCCTTAAATGCAGATTCTTCAGATGCAAACAGGCAGAGCTTCAGACTGAAAGTCAGCTCTTCCAAAATTCTCCATCAGCAAACACTGCAGGATTCTGCTCCAGTGGGGAGCCTGGAGTTGACAACTCAGGGACTGAAGTGGACATCGGGGCCAGGGCCAGTGGGAGGGGATGGGGAGGGAGACTTTCATGGTTGTGGAATTTTGGTTTTGCAAGATGAAAGTTCTAGGCATGGTGGTGATGGCTCCACGAGAAAGTGAATAAATCTGATGCCTCAGAAACGTGCACTTAAAACGGTGACTATGGTAAAGGGTATGTGACGTGTGTTATATTTCACTGAAAATAAATTCATAAAATAATGTCTTTTTAAATGAGATTCCATTTCGACTCCCGTTCATCACAAATGTCAGAGGCCCAAACACAGTCCCCTACCTTAGGGACCATCACGGTACCCTCACATGGCACATGGGAGACCATTCTCAGGGGGGCCTAGTCTGTGCTCACCTGACCTCTGTCCAGGGGTACCCAGGCAGTGCTGACCCCCATAGATTAGACATATGATATGCTATGATATTAATATGACACCACCAAACGTTGTTACTCACCAGAGCACAGAGCAGCAACCCACTCAAATATGCATGACCTCATATGAATGTTACAAGATTAAGGGAAGAAAAGGAACCACAGGTTAATCAGGGCAACACCCTTAATGCAGAGGTTGGAAATCTCAAAGGGGAAAAGACACACTGCAGGCAAAGAGCACATAGGTGTCTCCCCATACATGTGATCCTGACGCATGCAGATGTGGTGAGACCCACACAGTCCCCGCACCCTATACGTGGGTCACACTCACCAGGGTGACCCACCTCCTCAGACACTGAACCTAAAGTTACACGTTCTCTCTCAACACGTGACCCCACCTCCTCAGACCCCTCCACCTGGGTCACATGTCCACAGTCCCAGGGTGAACCGCCCTCCCCAGACTCCTCCAAATGGGGTCACACGTGTACATTCTCCAGGGTGACCTCATCTCCCCAGACCCTGCACCTGGGGTCACACATCCCCTTGGTCAGGACACCATGGTTCTTCTGCTTGCTCCTGTAATGTGGAAACAAGCTGGGTTCCTGGGACCTGCTGGGATGGGAAAAAGTGTAAGGTGGCTCTCCTCTCCCCACACTTGTCCCACAGAAGTCCTCCTCTTTTCACTTTGGTTCTGTGTGATTTTATCTCTTTTTAAAGCTTTCATGCTACAGTTGAACACATTACTTGGTTCTGGAAGGCTCAGTCCTTTCTTGTATCACTTACTTGTTGAGAAAACTCACAGGACAGCAGGGCTGAAAGCCGAGAGGCAGCTCTGGACACTGCTGAGTAGGGATGGCAGACAGGAAGGAGAGCTCAGCAGCAGCCTCAGCTGTTACCCATCGGCCTTTTGCCCGATCTGCGTGCCCTGCAATCAATTCACCAGCTAACCTGCCTCCCTTCGCACCATGCACGTGCTGGTAAATTGGAATTATTGCCAGGTATCCCTCCTGAGGATTCTCCAGGAGCCCCAGGGAAGGTGAACCTTGCAGGAATAAAGACTAAGGCCCCGACCATAGCACTGACATTTGGGGTGGTCAGGTAACCACACTCAGAAGAGAGGGTGTTACCTAGACAAGCCCACCTCAGCTCCAGAACCCAGACATCTAAGCACTGACTTTCATATGCAGGCATGGAGCTTCCCAGTACTGAGGCCAGGCTGGCTCTCTTCCCAGGTCTCCATACTCCTAGCGTACACAGAACATGGTCAGGTCTAAATCTTCTTATTATAGACAACACATGGTCAGCTCTAAACATAAACAGTAGACAGGACATGGAGACGTCTAAATTTACCGTGTAGACAGAACTTGATCATGTTTCAACTAGCTTAGGGCTGATCTCATAGGAGGTACAGATCACACGTATGGGTCTCTCATCTTTGGACACCCACATCAGGAAACTGAACAATATCGTTGTCATTAAACATTTCAACAGGCAAAACAGAAATGTTACCAGTGTCTCTGGCCACCTGATGGTCAGGATCTACGTGTGATCCAAGATCTTCTTAGAGTGTAGCCCAGTCTGCTGCCAGGCCAGACAAGAAGTGGCCTGATTCCAGCCTCCCAGGCTTCCAGAAGGAGGCGGCCACACTGGAAGCCCAGGCAGGATAGTACTTCAGGGTCCGGGCTGGGAGATGCTGTCTGTCCATTCCGCTGGCCGATTCCGGGCGGGGCGCTCAGGACCGCTGAGAGCCCTGCACTCAGGTGCTGCTTCCCTGCAGCGTGTGTGTGTGTGTGTGTGTGTGTGTAGAGGGGGCAGTGGCTGACCTCTCCCATGGCTTCCGTTCCAGGCACCGCGCTATCTTCGAGGGGAAGCACGGGGAGAGATAGGGGCACAGAAGCCATTGGAGAGGAGAACCCACCGCGGAGCTCCTTGCACACTGCCTCGACCCACCCGGGGACCGGCGTACCCATCGTGGGCCGCATGCCACCCCCAAGCCCCCACCCCCGAGGGCAGGGTGCCTGCTCTTTCAACAGCACAGGGTCTCACATGAAGGAGACTCATTGGGGACTGTCACCCACTCCCCCACTCCTGATGTTCAGTTTGGGGAGAATGAACCCCCTTGATTGGGTGATGGGACCCTGTGAGGAAAGAGGTGGTGGCCCCATCCAAGTCAGGGCGTGCCTGAGAGATGGGAACACAGGAGCCAAGTGCAGGGCCTGGAGGCCATGCCAACAGGATGAGCACCTCCAGCCTTGGTCTGGCTCTCCAACTGTGACATTGTAGCGTTAAAGGACCTGGGGCAGGTGACTGAATGTAATGGGGTCTAAACTGGACCCTGAATGGGGCTTAAAGAATGTGCGAAGGATGTTACTGAGACAGTGACAGTCATTGGAAGACAGACCCTGTGTGAGGACATTCTGCTCCATCCATTTAATTCCCTGAGATCTCTGAACTTTATGTGACTATACAGGATTGTTAGAGCAGGTGCGTGTGGACATATCTGGGGCACAATTCAGTCTGCAACCAACTTGCAAGTGGTTCCTGAAAACACACAGGTGTGCACACAGGTAGACACAGCACACACACAAACATGTGCACGTGCACAGCACAAATATATTCACACACTAACATATGAACACACATGGACGCATATGCCCATGCACACACTAACGTGTGCAAGTGCACATACCTATGCACATGCACAGCATATGTATGCAAACAGGCACATGCACACACATAGAACACACACATGGAATAAAGTGATTTCTTAAAGCTTTAATTCCTGAAAGCAAGTGAAGCTGACATGTATTTTTCCCTTTTTCTTAGCTTTGATGTTTTTCACAGTAAAAACTTTAAGAAAAAAGTTAATGGCAAATGACTTTTTTTGTGTGTGTGTGGTACGCGGGCCTCTCACTATTGTGGCCTCTCCCGTTGCAGAGCACAGGCTCCGGACACGCAGGCTCAGCGGCCATGGCTCACGGGCCCAGTCGCTCCGCAGTATGTGGGATCTTCCCGGACCGGGGCACGGACCTGCGTCCCCTGCTTCGGCAGGCGGATTCTCAACCACTGCGCCACCAGGGAAACACTGGCAAATGACTTGATTCATACGACTTTCTGATGTTATTCCACAATTATTATGACAGGAGAAATGAATGTAGATATTACATGTGTCCACTAATGGATGAATGGAGAAGAAAAAGATGGTCCATCAATACAAGGGAATGTTATTCAGCCTAAAAAGGAAGGCAATTCTGATACAGGTTGCAGCAGGGATGAACCTTGAGGGCATTGTGCTCAGTGATGTAAGCTAGACACAAAACAACACACAGTGCTCGTTGCACTCACACAGGCCGCTAGAGCAGTCGGAAACATAGAGACAGAAAGTAGGATGTTGAGTGCCAGGGACTGAGGGAGGGAGAATGGGGAGTGAGTGTTTAATGGGGGCTGTTTCAATGTTGCAAGATGAGAAAGTTCTGGAGGACGATGACGGTCAGGTTTGCACAACAGTGCCAATTACTTCTTCACCCTGAAATGGCATTTAAAAATGGTTAAGATACTAAATTTTATGTTATGTGTTTTGGACCACAATTTTAAAAACTTTTAAAAAATGAACAAGAAATAGTGTATGAATACCACTAGATGCACAACTTCACTAACCACTGAGGGATTAAAAGCATAAGAAAAATACTGTGCATACACCTACCAGAATGCAGACATGAAAGACATAGTATCAAATATCAGCAGGCTGTGGGGCAATGGAAAGCCTGGTATGCATCGGGGGAATGCAACCACTTCTGAAATAATCGAACCTCAGAGAGCGAAGTCCGCGCACGCACGCAGACCCGCAGGGCTCCTCCCAGCTGAACACAAACCCACCGGCCCTGCACGAGGACACACGGACATGGACTCTGCAGCCAAAGGAGCCAAACCTGAAAGAACCTGAAGGCCATCACAAGCAAATGCAGAAATGAACCAGGCTTGCTCCTATAAAGGAATATTCCACAGCAATGGAGTACATTTTGTTTGAAGTTCATAAAGCTATAAAAATTATTTTTTTAAAAAAAACTCTATTCACAAGATGAAAGGGTCCCATGGACACAATGCTGAGCCATCAGGAGCAATAAAGCAGCATGCACTGTACACGCACTTACAGACTTGGAACTAGGCAAAGCTGGGCTGCGTTGTGCAGAGATGTGTCCCTGGGTGAAAACTCTGAGGAAAAGTCACTGGCAGAAAATCAGGAGAACAGCTCCCTCACGGTGGGGAGGAGGCTGTGACGAGGGAAGGGCACTCCTGGGTGTCCACTCATCATGTTCTGTTTCTTGATCTTTATGATTATTCTTTACATGTATATAACCTAATCCTTAATATGTACTTTCAGCTTATCATTTTTGTTTAGTAAAAAGGGAGTCTCTCCAACAAAGTAGAAGGAGACCTGCTTCTCCCAGGGAAGGAAAGGAATAGTTTTTACCAGTGAAATCTAGATACCATGGCTGCTTCAACCATCAAGCCTGACAGCAACTCCCGTGAGAGAGGCACCGGGGCCACGACACTCAGAAGGACGCTCGGGGGCCTCAGTCCTGGGTCACTGCCTCTGAGGAGTCCACGGCACCTGGTAAAAGTTCTCAGTCATTCTGTGCACGACGCTTTTGCCTTGGTTGCTCTGGCACAGCTCGGCCGGCACCATCGCTGGGAGAGAAAGAAAAAACGTGCAGAAGAGGGAACCGGGTCCCAAGATGACTGACCTCCTTCTACAGAGACGATGCCACAGTCCCTAAGAGAAGACAGCAAGGCCACGAATCCAGCCTCTCTGCCTGAGGCCTAGCCACACTAGCACCCCACGCTTCTGATGCCACTGGGAGAATTTCCCAAGTTGCCCTCTGACCACCTGGTTGGACACACGGCGCTTTCAAACACGAAGGGCCTGTCTGACCCCACACCTCTGCTGTCACATTCTGGAGGTGGGCCTCGAAGCCTCCAGGTGTTCACTACTTGATAAACAGCATTACTGACATTGAATTTCTTTACCACACAGTTAGTTAACCCATTTTAAGTATTAAGCTCAGTGGTGTTTTGCATATTCACAGGGTTGTGCAGCCAGCAGCACAATGCATTTGACAACATTTCCATCATCTACCCAGAAGCCCACTGTTTAGAGGTCACCCCTCATTTCCCACAGCCCCGGAATCCCCAGTCCATGTTCTGTCTCTGTGGGCTTCCCTGTTCTGGATGTCTCATGTAAGTGGAATCCACTAATTGTCTTTTTCTGTCTGGCTTCTCTCACTGAGCATCACGTGCTCGAGGGTCATCCACATCACAGCCTGTGTCAGAGCTTCACTCCGTTTCCATGGCTGAGTCACCCTTATCCTCTCTGCTTTTAACTCTATAATTAATTGTGTCTCCCTGCCTGCACCACACAGGGCTGATGAGTATCTCACCTTCCATCATTCTTGGGCTGTAAGTTGAACTTTTAACCAACACCAAGGGGTCCTGTGCAGAGGCTGAAAGCCCAGCCACACAGGGTACACATTTGCCCTGTGTGACCAGAGCCCAGGAGGAAGGGTGAGATGGGTCTGCCTGTTTACAGGACCAGCGTCCTACGGTCTCATGGGAAACCAACTCGCTCATCAGTGCCACGTGAGAGCTGCTCCGCACCTTGCCAAGCGGGCAAGACACACGGGTCAGGGACCACGGTGCTGCCTTCAGTTCAGGCCCACTCATACTAACTGTCTAGTTGGAAAGTGCTGAGGCTCCAGGGGAGGGTCCTTCCTGCTTCTTCCAGCTTCTTGGGGCTCCAGGCATCCCTGGGCTTATGGCTGCACCCATCCCATGTCTGCCTTCATCTTCATGTGGCTTCCCCTCTGTGTCTGTGTCCCCACTCATCATATAAGCACGCAGTTACACAGGATTGGGACCACCCAAAGGCCCCTGTTTCATCTAGTTATACGACCAGACCCTACCTCCAAATGAGGTCATGTCCTGAGCCCCTGAGGTCAGGACATGGATGTCTCTTTCCCTGGGGGGTACACAATCCCCCTTCAGTCTGAGATAACTGTAATGTTGCCCAGGAAACAAGCAAGGCCCTTACCTCAGCCAGCCTCTCGAAGAGGTCTGAGCCTGCCTGGTCTTTAGGAAACTGACTGGGCAGGAGAGTGCGGCTCAGGACCCGAGTATGTAGGACACCAGGAAGCACCTGTGTGAGGCTCCCCTTCGCAGCGGCAGCACTGGACCAGCTGATGAGGCCCAGCAGGGCAATCCTGAGCTCCTTAGAGGGCTCTACCCATGTGGACTGGGGGCGACAGGCAGCAGGGAGTGGGTGTGTGAGGAAGTGTATGTGACGGTCCTGCAGTGAGCAGGTGAGCACAGCTGTGTGTATCACATCAGGCACACTTGATGGGTCAACAGTGAGCAGACATGTCTGAGATCAGGTGCGGTACACACTCATGTGATCATTTTTATGTGGCGTCTTAGCGGGCAGGGCAACCCAGGGCTGCAGTGCTGTCACGGGCTCGAGCCACCGACCCTGCCTGGTGTGGAGTTTCCCTCCCCCACCACATGCCCAGCATCTCCCATGTCCGCACCTGCGCAGTGGCTGCACCTGCGCAGAGTACTTCCCCTGAGCAAATACTTCTTGAAGAGGGTATCCTCGGTGATGACAGCAACCTTCCTCTTCTGTTGCTTCAACGAGGGTGCCCCTGTCAGTGTCTGCTTTCACCAAGGCGTCCGGGCCGCAGAGGTCTGGTCCTTGCACTTGAGACCAAAGAGAAGGGCTTGAGGAGCTGTGCTTTCTCCCACCAGGATCCTCATATCCAGGGGGGCCAGCTGGGGCATGTCAGACACACAGGACTGGACATTCTGGTTCACCTTCGCCCTACATGGTAGGCGAAAGGACAGCCACGTGGGACCTCAGACCATGTAGGACAAGGTGAGTGTCAAGGACCATCTCACCATGTCGATTGGCCCATTCAGTTTGCTCTTCTGTGAAATGCTGTTCATGATTGTTTTTCTCTATGTGAAAGCTGAAAAGAACTGCTTGTGTTGAATAAGTGACCCATTTGTGTGAATTTGATGAAGGGATATGTGCAACCAAGCACACAGCTTGGTAGGAGGTTACTGCTATTCAGCAGGGACAGATACCTTCATGGTTTTAGTGCTTTTCTAAATGTGGGAAGAGGCAAGAATCCAGGTTCATAAAAATTTTCTCCTGAAAATATCGAACTGTCTGAGGGCCAGTTCTGGCCCAGAGTACAAAGTGTCTCTTCCTGATCTTCGCCCTGAATTCCTTTCAAGGGTGTCCTGTAAGTCAGCGATTGTGGTGGTTGATGACTTAATTCTTGTAGAACTGAATCGTGGGCAACTTTCTTTAGGTTACAATCCCCTCTCTCTTGGTCTTAATTTTGACCAATGTTTAGGAGGCATTTCAGGACCAATTTATCCCACGCACTAGGAATACTCATTCCCAGTTCAGGCGAGGATTTTGTTGATAGGTCACTCAATGTGCTGTTACTGGACTAGGTCCTGTTAACAGTAGCCCAAACCCACTGGGTCGCCTGTCCTATTAGTCTGTTATGGTCCAGGAAATGGTTCCCTCTTGTAGCATCTTCCTATATCTAGAGTTATACTATTATAATCACTGATCTTATAGAACTATGTATTTGACAATTGTTTTAGGCACTGTCCTGTGCCTGCCTGCCCTTCCTGGGAAGGACCTGCTTGTGATTTTCTGAGCTGAGAATCTCACTCTTTTCTGCTTTACACACAAGTTATTTCTATATGGCTTTAAGATATACTGAATTTTGCAAGAATGGAAGAACCATGTGATTCTAGGAAAGCTTCTTCTCACAGTTATTCAGAACTTTACCAAGAATTCTCTGACATTTTGGAAAATCAAATCCCCTGGGAAAGTGCGTCAGAGTTTCTGAATTGTCAGTAAATGCACTAGGATTGCTGTCACCAAAGTAATTAGAATTCTATACAACAATACCTATTTGTCCTCATTTAAAAACATTAAGTATAAAGTTTGAATCGAGTTGAATGTTATCTGCCTTTTCTTAAATCTAAATTGAAGAAAAATTTAAGTAAACATCTGATTACTTAGTGTAGTTGAAGCCAAGCATTCACCTATTAAATTATGTATTATTTCAATAAAATGTATTTATCTTTAATTCTCTCTATTGTAACTAGAGATGCATACACACATATACATAATTATACTTAAATTATATGTGTAGAGAGATTATCTTATCTCTGCATCTGATTTCAGAAAGTGAGGGGAGCATTACAAAGTACTTGATATAAAAGGGGTGAGGGTCTGGTGGGCTGACATGTCATGGGTGTTCACCCATGACAGAGCATTTCATTCCCACTAAGGTGCTAGAATTCAAAAGACAGACGATAAAAAGGGAAGAAATTAGAACATTCAAACATCGCTAGTGGGAATGTGAAATGGTGCCACCATTTTGGAAGACAGTCTGGCAGTTCCTCCAAATGTCAAACATGGAGTCACTACAAGACCCAGCAATCCCACTCCTACGTATAAACCCAAGAGAAAGGAAAACACATGTCCACACAAACACTTGTACATGCATGTTCATAGCAGCATGACTCACAACAGCCAAAATGTGGAAACCACCCAGATGACCATCAACTGGTAAACAGAGAACAGATACACACAGTGTGGTCCATACACACAATGTGGTCCAATATACACAATAGAATATTACTCAGTCATGAAAAGGAGTGAAGCACTGACACTCGTTACAATGTTGACAAACCTCGAGAACACAATGCTCAGTGAGAGAAGACAGACACAGAAGGACACTGTCTTAGTCTGCTTGGGCTGCCATAAGAAACTTCCAGGCTGGGGTATTCAACAACAGAAATGTATTTCCTACAGTTCTGGAGGGCAGAAGTCAGAGATCAGGGTGCCACTATGGTCAGTTTCTGGTGAGGCTCTCTTCTTGGTTGTACCTGGCATCTTCTCCCTGTGTCCTCACATGGAGAAGATGTGAGGGAGCTCTCTGAGGTCTCTTTTATAAGGACACTAATCCAATAATAGGGGCTCCACCCTCATGACCTAATCGCTTCCCAAAGGCACAAAATACCATCACCTTGGGGGTAAGGATTCCAACATGTGAATTTTTGGAGGGACACAAACATTCAGCCAAGGACAATCACAAACTGTATGATTCCATTTATATGAAATGTCCATTAGAGGCAAAGCCACAGAGACAGTAGGGAGTTAGTGGTGCTAAGGGCTAGAGGAGGGGGAGTGGTCTCCTTCTGGGGGGATGAGAATGTTTTACAACCAGATGGAGGTGGTGCTGGCTCAACATTGTGAATGTGATCAATACCACTGTGTTGTTCAAGTTAATGGTCAATGGTGAATTTTATGTTACATATATTTTCATCACAATTTAAAAAAATTCATCACATCAACACCTTGACACCTGAGGGAATTTCCATTTCTGCTGAGAGACCCTGTCTGTTTGCCCAGGTGATTCCTGGGACCGCGGGTGACGTTGTGGGGGCCGTGGAGTGTAAATGAGGGCATGAACAACCCCACACAGGGACAGTCCAGAGGCAGACCCAGGGCTTGTCCCCAACAGCACAGGACAGGATCCATTTGGATTTGTTATCACACTGTGAACAGCCCCATGGGGCCGGTGGCCGGGCATTGCCTGACTGCAGCCCTCGACACCAAGGCCGTGGCCCGATCTCCCTCGACCCAAGTCTGGGACCTGCCATGTGAAGCAAACGGCGCTGCAGTAGGTCCCCGCGAGATGCAGAAGCACGGGCCCAGCCACAGAGTAAGGCTGGAGCACTTCCAGCTACCTGAACACCCACATGTTAGAAACAGGATTTTCCCATAATGCATGGGGGACCTAAACGTGTGTTTTCTCACCTAAACTGATAACACCGCCCCCCCTCCATGTGTGGATGCCGCCCTTACAGCGGCAGAGTTGAACCCTCAACCCTCCCCCACCAGAATTGACCTCCAAGGCCTCCTGGGGGTCCTCCTCAAACCCGGAGGATGTGTCCTGCCTGAGGCTCCTGACACAATATACTCCCACTCAGGACGGCCTGCAGAGGTCACGCAGAGTTCGGGCCCCATGTAGCAGGACGTGACCCTCGACACAGGTGTGTCCACCTGCACAGAGTGGTCCCTATGAACAAGTGTCAGGTCACTTCTTAGGGCCACGCCCCTATCCCACTCGAGGTGCAAGGCCCACCCTACTGCCGGCCCATGTCCCTTTCTCTGGGGCTCCTGCGGGACTCAAGCCCGCACCTTCCCCAGCCCTGCCTCCCCGCCATATAAGGCTGTCAGCATAACTGATGCCATCCTGGGCTCATCCTTCCTCTGACCCGTCCCAGGACTGTACTGTGTGCTCAATCACCTCTCTGTCCTCAAGGCTTTTCTAGTTAAGAGAGGCTGTTTAGTAATTATCAGGACCACGTGGCCTCTATGCCTTGTTAGTCCCCATACAAGGACGACCTTCACTGACGTGTTCCCGACACCCATGAGGCCAGTTACCCGTTCATGAACCTTGACTTAGGAATGTATGTCCTGTTTCCAAGCATGCCCCGCCCACAAGTGAAGCATAAATTGTGCCGGTGACCCCTTGGCCATGTAGAGCGCAGCTGCACATGCTGCCAATCGCTGTCCACCGCATCCCAATCCCACCTTGTGAGTAAACTACCAATAATAAACGGATCCATTAATTACCTGGAGCTGCCTGCCTCGGTTTTCGGTCTCACGATGTCCTGTCCGTTCGGTGGGCACTTCTCATTGCCTCCATCCGCTAACACCTCACTTACGACTGTGGGTTCAGTAGTGTCCCACCGTCCCCAATTTATATCTGTTCTGACCCCAGAATCAGGCCTTTTTTCTGAAACAGGGTCTCTGCAGATGTGGTTAAGATGAGGTCATGCTGGATTAGGGAGAGCCCTAAATCCAGCAGCTGGTGTCCTTATAAGAAGAGGGAAATCTGGACACAGACACAGAGGAGAAGCCACGTGACGATAGAGGCAGAGGTGGGGGTGATGCAGCCCCAAGTCCAGGGGTGCCAAGGATTTCTGGAGACCAGAGAAGCCGGGAGAGGCCAGGGCAGATTCCCTGAAGTTCCAGAAGGAACCAACCACACCTTCATTGTGCATTTCCAGCGTCCAGAGCTGAGAGAGAGAAAGCTCTGCTGTTGTGACCACCCCCCCGGCTTGTGGCATGTTGTCACGGTCTTCCCAGGACCCTCACACCTGCCACATGATGAGACACAGGGCATCGGAGGAAAGAGGCCCTCGGTATCTGGACGAGCATCTCTACACACACGTCTGGGTGAAGGTGGAGGACATGCAGCCGCTTCCGCACCCTAGCTGGGCGTCGCGCTGCCTTGCTGTCGCGCTCGCTCCTGTCGTATGTGCAGTGGGTGACCCGCCTCTGCTAATGCGGGCCCCCCACTGCTGTCCTGTGACCTCCCCATGCCCCTCCCACCCACAGGCCGCGCTCCGGCCCCACCCACTCAGCAGCCTCAGCCTGGCTGCAGTGACGGCTCAGGGGACCCATCCGGAAGACGGACTCCCCGGGACCTCAGAATGGGACGTGGTGTGCAGACGGGCCACCGCAGTGCTGCCCGGGTGAGACGAGGTCACTGAGCTGTGTGCGGGCGTCCTCACCAGGGCATTTGGACCCAGGCATACGGGGGAGAAGGCGATGTCACGGCAGAGACGGAGACGGGGCTGGCAGTGGCCCGGGCCCAACTGACCCGAGAACCCGCGGAGGAGCGGCCCCCAGCACCTTGAGCTCGGGCTCCAGGCCTGAGAGGACGCGTCCCCTGTCCCAACCCCGCCCCCGTCTGGTGTTCTGTGCCAGGGCCGCATGACTCCCACACCCGGGCTGCAGGGCGAGGCACTGTGCTTGCTGACACCCAGGACCGTCACCGGCCACCCCCCTCTGAGCATGACCCTCACTCCTCGTCGGGGACTGACCCAGGGCCCAGAACCCCCGTCCCACACGTCCCCGTCACAGCGACCTCCCCCCTCCCCCAGCCACCCCGGGGGCATCTCAGGCCCCAGAAAGGAGCCGCAGCGCCGAGGTGACCTTGGCGAGTGGCCACAGGCCACTGCACAAACCCAGAGACCTGAGTGTGGCCATCTTAGAAGGGACTCACCAGCCCCCTGACCCAGGAGCCCCGTTTCACAAGGCAGGTCCTCTTGCCGAGTCTGTGGAGGGGGGTGTCGAGCAGGGATGACTGAGGCCTGTGAACGTGTGGGTCAGAGAGGTCCTCCCCAGGAGCCCAGGCACAGTGAGCCCAGGACGTGTCCATCCCTCCCCTCCTGTACCCCACGGAGTGAGGATAAAGCCCCAAGAAGAACATGACACTCAGAGGACTAGACCATCCACAGACCAGGGACTGAGTGTCCACCTCATTTCCCTGGAGAGAACAATGTCTTCAGTGGGGCTGCAGACTCTCCCATGTCCCCAAACACCCAGCTTCAGTGATCCAGCCAGACAGAAAACCCCCTTCCAGGGTCCCCTGTGTTAACAGACCCAGCCTTTGGGGGAGGGGGCCAGCCCGAGGGAGGATGGACGTGCTGCAACAATGAACACTCACTGGTCCTCGACATGCGCCTTGTCCTACATGGTCTGAGGTCCCACGTGGCTGTCCTTTCGCCCACCATGTAGGGCGAAAGTGAACCAGAATGTCCAGTCCTGTGTGTCTGACATGCCCCCACTGGCCCCCCTGGATATGAGGATTCTGGTGGGAGAAAGGGCAGCCCCTCAAGATTTTCTCTTTGGTCTCAGGTGCAGAGACCAGCCCTCTGCCGCCTGGACGCCTTGGTGAAAGCAGGCACTGGCAGGGGCACCCTCCTTGAAGCAGCAGAAAAGGAAGGTGGCCGTCACCACGGAGGTGACCCTCTTCAAGAAGTACTTGTTCAGGGGAAGTACTCTGCGCAGGTGCAGCCACTGCGCAGGTGCTGACTTGGGAGCTGCTGGGCACGTGATGGGGGAGGGAAACTCCACACCAGGCAGGGTCGGTGGCTCGAGGCCGTGGCAGCACTGTAGCCCTGGGTTGCCCTGTGCGCTAAGATGCCACGTGAAAATGATCACATGAGTGTGTACCGCACCTGATCTCAGACATGTCTGCTCACTGTTGACCCATCAAGTGTGCCTGATGTGATACACACAGCTGTGCTCACCTGCTCACTGCAGGACCGTCACATACACTTCCTCACACACCCACTCCCTGCTGCCTGTCGCCCCCAGTCCACATGGGTAGAGCCCTCTAAGGACATCGGTGTTGCCCTGCTGGACCTCATCAGCTGGTCCAGTGCTGCCGCTGCGAAGGGGAGCCTCACACAGGTGCTTCCTGGTGTCCTACACACTCGGGTCCTGAGCCGCACTCTCCTGCCCAGTCAGTTTCCTAAAGACCAGGCAGGCTCAGACCTCTTCGAGAGGCTGGCTGAGGTAAGGGCCTTGCTTGTTTCCTGGGCAACATTACAGTTATCTCAGACTGAAGGGGGATTGTGTACCCCCCAGGGAAAGAGACATCCATGTCCTGACCTCAGGGGCTCAGGACATGACCTCATTTGGAGGTAGGGTCTGGTCGTATAACTAGATGAAACAGGGGCCTTTGGGTGGTCCCAATCCTGTGTAACTGCGTGCTTATATGATGAGTGGGGACACAGACACAGAGGGGAAGCCACATGAAGATGAAGGCAGACATGGGATGGGTGCAGCCATAAGCCCAGGGATGCCTGGAGCCCCAAGAAGCTGGAAGAAGCAGGAAGGACCCTCCCCTGGAGCCTCAGCACTTTCCAACTAGACAGTTAGTATGAGTGGGCCTGAACTGAAGGCAGCACCGTGGTCCCTGACCCGTGTGTCTTGCCCGCTTGGCAAGGTGCGGAGCAGCTCTCACGTGGCACTGATGAGCGAGTTGGTTTCCCATGAGACCGTAGGACGCTGGTCCTGTAAACAGGCAGACCCATCTCACCCTTCCTCCTGGGCTCTGGTCACACAGGGCAAATGTGTACCCTGTGTGGCTGGGCTTTCAGCCTCTGCACAGGACCCCTTGGTGTTGGTTAAAAGTTCAACTTACAGCCCAAGAATGATGGAAGGTGAGATACTCATCAGCCCTGTGTGGTGCAGGCAGGGAGACACAATTAATTATAGAGTTAAAAGCAGAGAGGATAAGGGTGACTCAGCCATGGAAAAGGAGTGAAGCTCTGACACAGGCTGTGATGTGGATGACCCTCGAGCACGTGATGCTCAGTGAGAGAAGCCAGACAGAAAAAGACAATTAGTGGATTCCACTTACATGAGACATCCAGAACAGGGAAGCCCACAGAGACAGAACATGGACTGGGGATTCCGGGGCTGTGGGAAATGAGGGGTGACCTCTAAACAGTGGGCTTCTGGGTAGATGATGGAAATGTTGTCAAATGCATTGTGCTGCTGGCTGCACAACCCTGTGAATATGCAAAACACCACTGAGCTTAATACTTAAAATGGGTTAACTAACTGTGTGGTAAAGAAATTCAATGTCAGTAATGCTGTTTATCAAGTAGTGAACACCTGGAGGCTTCGAGGCCCACCTCCAGAATGTGACAGCAGAGGTGCGGGGTCAGACAGGCCCTTCGTGTTTGAAAGCGCCGTGTGTCCAACCAGGTGGTCAGAGGGCAACTTGGGAAATTCTCCCAGTGGCATCAGAAGCGTGGGGTGCTAGTGTGGCTAGGCCTCAGGCAGAGAGGCTGGATTCGTGGCCTTGCTGTCTTCTCTTAGGGACTGTGGCATCGTCTCTGTAGAAGGAGGTCAGTCATCTTGGGACCCGGTTCCCTCTTCTGCACGTTTTTTCTTTCTCTCCCAGCGATGGTGCCGGCCGAGCTGTGCCAGAGCAACCAAGGCAAAAGCGTCGTGCACAGAATGACTGAGAACTTTTACCAGGTGCCGTGGACTCCTCAGAGGCAGTGACCCAGGACTGAGGCCCCCGAGCGTCCTTCTGAGTGTCGTGGCCCCGGTGCCTCTCTCACGGGAGTTGCTGTCAGGCTTGATGGTTGAAGCAGCCATGGTATCTAGATTTCACTGGTAAAAACTATTCCTTTCCTTCCCTGGGAGAAGCAGGTCTCCTTCTACTTTGTTGGAGAGACTCCCTTTTTACTAAACAAAAATGATAAGCTGAAAGTACATATTAAGGATTAGGTTATATACATGTAAAGAATAATCATAAAGATCAAGAAACAGAATATGATGAGTGGACACCCAGGAGTGCCCTTCCCTCGTCACAGCCTCCTCCCCACCGTGAGGGAGCTGTTCTCCTGATTTTCTGCCAGTGACTTTTCCTCAGAGTTTTCACCCAGGGACGCATCTCTGCACAACGCAGCCCAGCTTTGCCTAGTTCCAAGTCGGTAAGTGCGTGTACAGTGCATGCTGCTTTATTGCTCCTGATGGCTCAGCATTGTGTCCATGGGACCCTTTCATCTTGTGAATAGAGTTTTTTTTTAAAAAATAATTTTTATAGCTTTATGAACTTCAAACAAAATGTACTCCATTGCTGTGGAATATTCCTTTATAGGAGCAAGCCTGGTTCATTTCTGCATTTGCTTGTGATGGCCTTCAGGTTCTTTCAGGTTTGGCTCCTTTGGCTGCAGAGTCCATGTCCGTGTGTCCTCGTGCAGGGCCGGTGGGTTTGTGTTCAGCTGGGAGGAGCCCTGCGGGTCTGCGTGCGTGCGCGGACTTCGCTCTCTGAGGTTCGATTATTTCAGAAGTGGTTGCATTCCCCCGATGCATACCAGGCTTTCCATTGCCCCACAGCCTGCTGATATTTGATACTATGTCTTTCATGTCTGCATTCTGGTAGGTGTATGCACAGTATTTTTCTTATGCTTTTAATCCCTCAGTGGTTAGTGAAGTTGTGCATCTAGTGGTATTCATACACTATTTCTTGTTCATTTTTTAAAAGTTTTTAAAATTGTGGTCCAAAACACATAACATAAAATTTAGTATCTTAACCATTTTTAAATGCCATTTCAGGGTGAAGAAGTAATTGGCACTGTTGTGTAAACCTGACCGTCATTGTCCTCCAGAACTTTCTCATCTTGCAACATTGAAACAGCCCCCATTAAACACTCACTCCCCATTCTCCCTCCCTCAGCCACTGGCACTCAACATCCTACTTTCTGTCTCTGTGTTTCTGACTGCTCTAGGGACCTTGTGTGAGTGCAACGAGCACTGTGTGTTGTTTTGTGTCTAGCTTACATCACTGAGCATAATGCCCTCAAGGCTCATCCCTGCTGAACGCTGTGTCAGAATTGCCTTCCTTTTTAGGCTGAACAACATTCCCTTGTATTGATGGACCATGTTTTTCTTCTCCATTCATCCATTAGTGGACACATGTAATATCTACATTCATTTCTCCTGTCATAATAATTGTGGAATAATGTCAGAAATTCCTTTGAATCTAAAGTCATTTGCCATTAACTTTTTTCTTAAAGTTTTTATTGTGAAAAACATCAAAGCTAAGAAAAAGGGAAAATACATGTCAGCTTCACTTGTGTTCAGGAATTAATTCTTTACAGATTCACTTTATTCCCGGGGTGTGTGCTACGTGTGTGCATGTGCCTGTTTGTGTACATATGCTGTGCATGTGCATAGGTATGTGCACTGGCACAGGTTAGTGTGTGCATGGGTATATGCGTGCGTGTGTGTTCATATGCTAGTGTATGAATATATTTGTGCTATGCACGTGCATATGTTTGTGTGGGTGCTGTGCCTGCCTCTGCGCACAACTGTGTGTTTTCTGAAACCATTTGCAAGTTGGTTGCAGACTGAATTGTGCCCCAAATATGTCCACACGCATCTGCTCTAACATTCCTGCTTTTCCACGTAAAGATCAGAGATCTCAGGGATTTAAATGGATGGAGCAGGATGTCCTGACACAGGATCTGTCTTCCAATGACTCTCACTGTCTCAGTAACATCCTTCACACCTTCTTTAAGCCCCATTCAGGGTCCCCCTTAGGCCCCCATTGCATTCAGTCACCTGCCCCTGGTCCCCTATCAGCTACAATGTCACAGTTGGAGAGTCTGCCCAGGGCTGGGGGGGCCCCTCCTGTTGGCCTAGTCTCCAGGCCCTGCACATGGCTCCTGTGTTCCCATCTGTCAGCCAGGCCCCGATTTGGATGGGGCGCCACATCTTTCATCACAGGGTCCCATTGCCCAGTCAAGGGGGCTCGTTCTCCTCAAACTCAGTATCAGGAGTGGGGGAGTGTGACAGTCCCCACTGAGTCTCCTTCATGTGAGACCCTGTGCTGTTGAAAGAGCAGGTGCCCTGCCCTCGGGGGTGGGGGCTGGGGGGTGGCATGCGGCCCATGATGGGCTCTCGGGTCCCCGGGTGGGGTGTGCCATTGTGCAAGTGTTTCCACGGTGAGTTCTTCTCTCCAACGGCTTCTGTGCCCCTACCTCTCCCCGTGTCTCCCCTCAAAGACAGCGCGGTGCCCGGGGCGGAAGCCATGGGAGCCGTCAGCCACCGCCCCCTCTACACACACACACACACACACACACACACACACACACACACACACACACACACACTTCAGGGAGGCAGGATCTGAGTGCTGGGTTCTCAGCGGCCCTGAACGCCCTGCCCAAAATCGGCCAGTGGAATGGACAGACAGGCTCTCCCGGCCTGCACCATGCAGAACTGTCCTGCCTGGACCTCCTGTGTGGCCGCCTCCTTCTGGAAGCCTGGGAGGCTGGAATCAGGCCACTTCTTGTCTGGCCTGGCAGCAGACTGGGCTGCACTCTAAGAAGTTCGTAGATCACATGTGGATCCTGACCATCTGGTGGCCAGAGACACTGGTAACATTTCTGTTTTGCCTGTTGAAATGTTTAATGACAACAATATTGTTCAGTTTCCTGATGTGGGTGTCCAAAGATGAGAGACCCATACGTGTGATCTGTACCTCCTATGAGATCAGCCCTAAGCTAGTTGAAACATGATCAAGTTCTGTCTACACGGTAAATTTAGACGTCTCCATGTCCTGTCTACTGTTTATGTTTAGAGCTGACCATGTGTTGTCTATAATAAGAAGATTTAGACCTGACCATGTTCTATGTACGCTAGGAGTATGGAGACTTGGGTAGAAACCCAGCCTGGCCTCAGTACTGGGAAGCTCCGTGACTGCATGTGAAGGTCAGTGCTTAGATGTCTGGGGTCTGGAGCTGAAGTGTGTTTGTCTAGGTTACAACCTCTCTTCTGAGTTTGGTGACCTGGTCCTCCCAAGGGTCAGTGCTATGGTCGGGGCCTTAGTCTTTATTCCTGCAAGGTTCACCTTCCTTGGGGCTCATGGAGAATCCTCAGGAGAGCTACCTGTCGATTATTCCAATTTACCAGCACGTGCTTGGTGCATAGGGAGGCAGGTTAGGTTGTGAATTGATTGCAGGAAACGCAGATCGGGCAAAAGGCCAATGGGCAACAGCTGAAGCTACTGCTGAACTCTCCTTCCTGTCTGCCGTCCCTACTCAGCAGCGTCCAGAGCTGCCTCTCGGCTTTCAGCCCTGCTGTCCTGTGAATTTTCTCAACAAGCAAGGGAGACAAGAAAGGACTGCGCCTGCCAGAACCAAGTAATGTGTTCAACTGTAGCATGAAAGCTTTAAAAAGAGGTAAAATCACACAGAACCAAAGTGAAGGGAGCAGGACTTCTGTGGGACAAGTGTGGGGAGAGGAGAGCCACCTTACACTTTTTCCCATCCCAGGAGGTCTCAGGAACCCAGCTTGTTTCCACATTACAGGAGCAAGCAGCAGATCCATGGTGTCCTGACCAAGGGGACGTGTGACCCCAGGTGCAGGGTCTGGGGAGATGAGGTCACCCTGGAGAATGTACACGTGTGACCCCATTTGGAGGAGTCTGGGGAGGGCGGTTCACCCTGGGACTGTGGACATGTGACCCAGGTGGAGGGGTCTGGGGAGGAGGGGTCACGTGTTGAGAGAGAACGTGTAACTTTAGGTTCAGTGTCTGAGGAGGTGGGTCACCCTGGTGAGTGTGGATGTGTGACCCAGGTATAGGGTGCGGGGACTGTGTGGGTCTCACCACATCTGCATGCGTCAGGATCACATGTATGGGGAGACACCTATGTGCCCTTTGCCTGCAGTGTGTCTATTCCCCTTTGAGATTTCCAACCTCTGCATTAAGGGTGTTGCCCTGATTAACCTGTGGTTCCTTTTCTTCCCTTAATCTTGTAACATTCATATGAGGTCATGCATATTTGAGTGGGTTGCTGCTCTGTGCTCTGGTGAGTAACAACGTTTGGTGGTGTCATATTAATATCATAGCATATCATATGTCTAATCTATGGGGGTCAGCACTGCCTGGGTACCCCTGGACAGAGGTCAGGTGAGCACAGACTAGGCCCCCCTGAGAATGGTCTCCCATGAGCCATGTGAGGGTACCGTGATGGTCCCTAAGGTAGGGGACTGTGTTTGGGCCTCTGACATTTGTGATGAACGGGAGTCGAAATGGAATCTCATTTCAAAAGACATTATTTTATGAATTTATTTTCAGTGAAATATAACACACGTCACATACCCTTTACCATAGTCACCGTTTTAAGTGCACGTTTCTGCGGCATCAGATTTATTCACTTTCTCGTGGAGCCATCACCACCATGCCTAGAACTTTCATCTTGCAAAACCAAAATTCCACAACCATGAAAGTCTCCCTCCCCATCCCCTCCCACTGGCCCTGGCCCCGATGTCCACTTCAGTCCCTGAGTTGTCAACTCCAGGCTCCCCACTGGAGCAGAATCCTGCAGTGTTTGCTGATGGAGAATTTTGGAAGAGCTGACTTTCAGTCTGAAGCTCTGCCTGTTTGCATCTGAAGAATCTGCATTTAAGGAGGGGGTGTATGAGGAAGGGGGTGTATGAGGGACAAAGGTGTCTGGGGTGCAGTTGGGCCAGGACCTGACCAGCTGCCTTTTGTGCCCTCTGGTCCCATCTCTTGGTCTGGGCCTCATCTGCATCATCACTGTCCTTGCTAGCATCCCTGGGTGTTGTTGTCTGAGTGAGATTCCCCTGGTGCCCCTGCTCTCCTCCCCTCCTCCTGCTGGTTGGAGAGGGAACAGCTTGTATGTGGTCTCTACTCCTGAGTCACTAAGGACCCTGTAGCATGGACCTGCAGAGTGTGGGTGTGGTTCCCAGATCATGGTGCCCACATAGGACACAACTTTGGGGCATGAAAAGTGCTAGGTTGCCTCATCTCTGACAAGGAATGTTGCCAGGATCCTGCTCTGGAGGACGTGGTGGGTGGCCTGGGACCCCAGAGGCCCCATTCCTATCCTGGAGCTTGGAGAGTGCATCCCCACAGGCTCCAGATTCACCCCACATCTCAGCCATATCCCTCTGTCCTGTCTTTGAACTCAGGAAAATGAGCTCTCTTGTCCACAACATAGGCCTGGTCCTGTTGATATTAAGATTCTTTAATTTAGGCGTCCTGGGATAGCAACCCATTTTAGGCCTGAGAAGGAACAGCTCAGGAGTGTACAACAATTTCAGATGAAACTAATATTCAATGACTATCTCTAACTCCGTGGTTGTTGACTTCTATTAGTCATTATTCTCCTGGTTTTAGCTGTGATGTGGGGATTACAGAGGAGTCAACATTTAAATCTGCATAATCTGTGTATTTGTAGCTTCAGTATCATTACTGACCCATAGTTTTTATGGTTTGGGAAGAGTTATGATTTCATGTATCATGTAAAGGATTCACAATGATGATAGGGCAATTAAGGTTACAATAATGGATGGTAAATTGTTCACATTTTCTCTACGTGTGCATCTATTGTATGTATATGATTTAGTTTAGTTTTCAATATTAGTGAAATAATATAGAGGACTAGAGAACTTCTTTTAAAAATCACTATTAATGTGTGATGATGAAAATGTAAAAGTGCTTCCATAATCGGTGATGTTGTATCTTGAGATCCTAGATGAAATTGATATGCCTTCGTGATATACCGGATTTTAGCCTCTGATTTAACTTTGACAAAGCTACATCACTTTTTACTTTTATCTCATTTATTGAGAAAGACATAATTTTTATGGTGTTGGCTTGAAAGTGGTTGAAAACGACTTGAGACCTTCCTTATTTTACATTTACATAGGTAGGATCTTGAAACATAGGATATGGTGAAGGGCATTTGTGTAACCATTCTAGGTTAGGAGTAGCATTTTCCAGGGCTAAGCCTTCTTGTTTAGACGCAAATGTTTTTCAAAGTGTGAAGATTATTATTAGCATTACTGCTGCTACTGAGATTAATGAGCCTAAAGACAAAATATTTCATGTGGTGTGTGCCTCAGGGTACTCAGACTAACATAGTGAGGTCCCTGAGAGGCCAAGGAAGTGCTGCGGGAAGTCATATTTACTATTACAGTTATACTTGTGAAGTGAATTTTTGCTCATATTGAGTTAACTGTGTAACCTGAGAATAGTGGGGATCAGTGTAGGAAGCCTCCTATAATAGTGAAGGCTGCTCCCATGGGCACTACGTCATGTAAGTGTGCTGCTACATAGTATGTATCCTGGAGGACAGTGTCGGGGGATGAGTTGGATAAGATGATTCCTGTCAAACCTCCTACTGTAAAAAGAAAAATTAAAGCCTAAAAGTCATAATATAGTGGGAGGTCATATAATATTACCTCCGTGAACAGTTGCTAACCAGGGACTTCCCTGGTGGTGCAGTGGTTAAGAATTCGTCTGCCAATGCAGTAGACACAGGTTCGAGCCCTCGTTTGGGAAGATTCCACGTGCCGTGGAGCAAAAGGCTCATACTCCACAACTACTAACCCTGCCCTCTAGAGCCGGCAGGGCACAACTACTGAAGTCCACGCGCCTAGAGGCCGTGCTCTGCAACAAGAGAAGCCATTGCAATGAAAAAGGCCCTGCACCACAACGAAGAGTAGCTGCCGCTCACTGCAACCAGAGAAAGCCCACTCCAGTAGGGATAGAAGTAATTACGGTAGCTTTTGCAAAGTATGCTCCTGAGTGGACAGCTGTCCCTATGGTAAATATGTGATAGGCCCACAAGACAAATCCTAAAAAGTCAGTGGGCATGACTCATACTATTCCCAAATAGTTGAAAGTCCCTTTTTGTCCTAAATAGTATGTAATAATATGTGAGTTTATAACAAACCCTTGTAGGCCATGAATAGAGATTTCAGGGTGACCAAGAAATCAAAATAGGTGTTGGTATAGGATTCGGTCTCCTCCTTCAGTGTCACGAAAGAAGTGTTGAGATTTCTATCTCTTAAAGTATGGCAGTTCTGGCTGCTCAGACTGAGAGTGGTAATTATAGTAATATGGCTATAGTTGGGGAAGATTAAAAACATAATGGTGTTTGGTATTGGGATATGACTGCTCGTTTTGTATGAAAGACAATAGTTATAAAAATAATAGCACCAAGTAGTGAAGAGACACCTGCTAAATGTAACGAGGAAATGGTTATGTCGACAGAGGCTCCTGCGTGGGCCAGATTGCAGGCTAGAGCTGAATACACTGTCTACTGGTACCCGAACCAGCTTCTACTACTGGTGACATGAGTAGGGGTAAGAATGATGGGGGAAGTAGTCAAAAGTTTATATGATTTATTTGGGCAAATGCTACCTCAGGTGTCTGAGTTATTAGTGGCCCAAGTGAGTTTTCAAACCGTGCAATATAATTGGTACAACAATAAAGAAAATTATTACAAGTGCAGAGACTGTTATGACCACCTTATAGATGTGGGCATCTCCAGGTTAGGATAGCTCGGCCTGGATTAATATTCTTAAGGTGCTGCCTGCTACTCCAGCTCAAACACCAAATATAAAATCGATATCTTTGTGATTTGTTGAAAATAATCAGCAGTGTATGAACAGAGGTAAAATGACTGAATTAGCATTCGACTGTAAATCTGAAGACAGAGATTGAGCCCTCTCTTGCAAACCCTGTGGTGAAACAACAAATTGAATTGTAACTTCAGAGAAGCAGCTTCAATTCTGCCGGTGATTTTCCTGCCATTTTTTTTTCTTTTTTTCTTTCTCAAATGAAGGAGAAGTAGACTGAAGTCAGTCGACTAGAGGATTTGCCTGTTAACTAAAGTTTTCTGGGGTTAAACTCATCAATCTCGTAAACATTTGGCTAATTACAATACTTGCTTTACATTCCATTGATGTAGGATGAAGTCTTGCAATCCTTATTTTTAGGAATTAAGTAAATTTTACTTGTTTAGGGTTTTGAAAGCTCTTGGTATGAACTAACCTAAATTCCTAGTCCAGCACTGATAGAATGGGTGTTATGTGTAATAATTGTCTGGGTTTTATGATTGGTAATAATAGGAAGGTTATTTCTTTGTATGTTCAATTGCTTTGTGTTTGTATTATTTAAGGAAGGGAATACAGTTAGTGATGTGGAGTATGTTAGCTGCAAGTAGAAATATATGCTGAGGACTGCTATGATGGCTATTAATGTTGGTAGAATGATGTTGTCATTTTTGTTATCTCTTGGATAAGTATTCATTTGGGTAAAAACCCTGATAGTGATGGGCGATGTCCTAATGATACTATACTGGTGAGGAAAAGGATTGTGATGGGAGGTGTTTTACCTGTTGTGTGTGATAGATACTCTTGTAGTACATGATCTTTGCATAAATAATAAGAAGATAGTGTTGTTATGATATAAATTAGTATGTTTAGGATTGTTATAATCTGAGTATACATTATAATAGCTGTTATTCATCTTATATGGGCAACTGGTGAGGAGAGTGTAATTTTTTCAGGTGAGTATGGCTAAGTCTGCCTCAGCCTCCAGCTACAACTTATAATATCACTATGATTAACAGTATATTTAGGTTGATGTATGGTGACATGTGGTATAAAACTGATAGGGTTGCCCTTTTGTCATATTAATAGCATCAGGCCTGCTGTTCATGGGACGCCTTGTGTGACTTGAGGCACTCAGAAGTGAGACGGGGAAAGTCCTACTTTTGTGACAAGGGCAATTGTCATGAGGGTGGATGCTGCTGTATTAAAGATTTTTGTTATTCATTGTGTTCCTTGACCAGAGTATATTAGATTAATGATAATAGTCGTTATAAGTAGTATTGATGTGGTGGATTGTTTTAGGAAATATTTGTTGGATGCTTCTGCAGCTTATGGGTTCATGTTTTTTATTAGAATGGGGATACCATTAACCAGTGTGAGCTTCTTATACAATTATATTTCCTGAGATAATGGTCAGTAGAATGAGAGTAAAAACAATGAGTGTTTATTAGTACAGGAAGGAAGTAAGACGACATTTTGGGTGTATGGGCCTGAAGCTTACTTAGAGAACCTTAGTATAGAGCATGTGGTGTAATGTGGTAACATGGAGAATATAAAATTCTTAGAAAGAATTCAATTCCAGGAATAAGAACATTGAAACCCCTATGATATACTCTATCAAAGTGACTCTTTTGTCAGACATATTTCTTAAGTTTGTGGTGGGTTGCCTGGTAGGATGACAGGTATTGAAAACTCTCATATAAGTCGGACTAATGTTAGTAGTAAAAAAATTTTATAAGAGATGTAGACGTTGATCATATCAAAATTGTGGGCAGGATGCTCAAATTCATAGAAAGGAGATTGTTAGATGTGTTCTAATGATGACTTGGGCTGTATATAATACTGGCACCTAGGGATTGTCGAATGCTCCTAAAAATGGATTGTTGTGGAAATGTTTATTATAAGGAAATTGACATATCCTCTAGGAAGGACGGGGTGAATGGGCCTGCTAGATTTTCTACATTGAAGACAATTACAGGTTTTGATTCTACTTCTGTTAAATCAAGTGAGGCTTCATTGGATTTCTGCTACTGCGGAGTTAATCAAATTCTGGGTAGTGGTCAGGAGAAAATTAGTCATAGGTGTTCTTGTGTAATAATTACTGTTGAAAGTGTAAATGATCCATTTATCAGTAAGACTGAGAATAGAATAACTGCTACATTACTTCATATGAGATTGTCTATGCTACTGTCCCTAGAGCTCCAGTGAGTGAGTATTTTGAATGTGAAGCTCATCCAGAACTGAGGATGGAATAAATGGCTAGGTATGATATGGCTAATATAAATAATATGCCTACATTTATATTAATTAGTGGATAAGATATGGGAAGAGGAATTCATGTTGTGATAGCCAGGGTTAATGCTAGCATTGGGGCAATAATATATAAATTGATGATGTTGATGGACATAGTGGTTCTTTAATAAGTAATGTGAACGCCTCAGCAATGGGTTGTAATAATCCATGGGGACTGATGATTGTTGGCCCTTTCTGGATTTGTATATAGCCTAGGATTTTCCATTTAGTTAATATGAGGAATGCTATGGTGAATTAAATTGGGTAATTTGTGAAAAACTGTTGAGTATAAACATATTCTTAGGAAGAGGACTTGAACCAGTGCAGATAAAGGTTTCAGTTTTACATAATTACCAGGCTCTGCCACCGTAACAAACCCTGCTCTACAGTAGGGTATGTATAAATTAATTGAATGTAGATTATATCATCATTTAGTTTGAAGACATTTTGTAAAGTAAGCCGTATTGCTCTTACCCTTTCATAGTGGAAGAAATCTGCAATAGACAGAAACCAACCAGGATGGCTCCAGTCTGAACTCAGATCACGTGAGACTTTAATCGTTGAACAAAGTGACAATTAATAGCAGTTATACCATTGAAATGTCGTGATCCAGCATCAAGGTCATAAACCATATTGCCGATATGAACTCTAGAATACAATTACACCGTTATCCCTAGTAAAACTTGTTCCGTTCATCAGTGTTTGAGAAGAACATGTGATAAAGAATTTTGACTAGCTGGTCTAAATTGTAATCACTCAGAGGTGGTTTTATTCTCCAAAAATAAATGGCACACGGGCTCAAGGCACACCAGCTTCAGTACTTGTGGCATGCAGGCTCACTAGTTGTGGCCCACTGGCTTAGTTGTTCCGTGGCACGTGGGATCTTCCCGGGCCAGGGATCGAACCTGAGTCCCCTGAATTGGCAGGCGCATTCTTAACCACTGCATCACCAGGGAAGTCCCAGAATCGCAGCCTCTCTTTTAATATACCTTAATCCAAAGAGTCCATGGAAAATTGTTACAGAAAATAAGACAATAAAATATTGTAAGGAGTATAACAGAAGCATGTAGTACACAGTTCATATAGACACATCCCAAGCAGTTACAAAGTATATTTAAAAGGAGGCTGCAATTTTCAAAGAATAAGATAAATTATACCCACAAACTCCCAGTCTTTCCTGAAACGTTGCAATCTGAAACCCTATTGTAGGAAGCAGAAGATTCCAGGAGACATTCTACAAAGGAAGGACTCTAAACCCTGTGGGTGGATAAGGAATTCTGGAAGGAAGGTAACCTCACCCAAGGAGAGCAGGTTCCTATACTTTTCTCACATCACATCCCTGTACAATTCCCATTGATCTTGGTCCAGGCATTCCCAGTCCTCTTGAGAGAAATCTATGGGCACATCCTGGGATGTCAGCAGTCCCTGAAATTAAAAGTACACTTGACATGTGGCCACGGGAAGAGTTCATAATGTGACCCAAGAAGAAAACAGCAAATTAAGAGAACTGGTTTTAATTTAAAAGAGTGTCTTCAATTATCCACTTTTATATATATATATATATATATATATATAATTTTTTTTACAAAGTAACTTCCTCTATTTCTAACTACAAAAAAAGAGTATGTCATGTGATCCACAAAAACAGTATAGAGACTATACCTATTTGGAAAAGAAATGATAAAATGATGATTTCAACACTGGCATATGCATTTTTGAGTGTTTTATTTATACCAAACTGGATAAAATGTGTGCATTTCTCAAACAGAAAAGACATGTCGAGGTAGAAATGAACCTTTCAACTATTCATGGGTCCACAAGTACACTCGAGAGAGTGTAAAATTGCAGATTCTGATACAGTAGGGCCGGTGGGCCTGAGTTCTATTTTTTTAACAAGCTCATTTTTAACTAGTGATGCCACAATCTCTGATTCATTAACGACAATTGTGAATAGCAGAGACATAATAAGGAAAGGTAAACATTCATGGTTAACTTTTAACTTCAAGTGTGTTATGGATTTCACACGTTTAATAGGATAGTAAGCACAGCAGCAACCACCATTTGTGAACATTCACTGTAGACCGTGTGTATCTTTCTGACTTTTTGTGTAGGATTGCAGGAAAAAGGCCTGCGCTGCGGCCACAGTGGGCGGGGCCCCCAGGCCGGGCCGCCCCTCCAGGACCCCCGACGGGGCCCTGCGCTCCTGGCGGCTCCTCCCCCGGCGCCCCGCTCCCTCCCGGGAGTCCTCGGGGTAGAGCGGCCCCACCCGCAGCGCCCAGAACGGAGCCCGCGTTTCCGCAGAACTGGAGCTCCCGGCTCGGGGTCTCTTCCCTCCGCCGTCACGGAGCTGCCCTGGAGCCCGAGGGGAGGGCGGCCTCACTGAGGCTGCCGGCTGCGGAGGGGCCCCGGCGGCCGAAGCCGCGACAGTCGTGGGGACGGCGGGCCGGGTAAGTGAGTCCGGTGCCCGGGGAGGCAGGGCAAGAGCAGCTTCTGAGGGGCAGGGGTTGGCTGCCACCCGCCGCTGCTGTGTAGAACGAACGGCGCTGGGGTCTGGTCCCGGGGAACTTCGACCCCTCTTCTCGACCCTGCCCTCGGCCTGGCTCGCGGGGCCCGGAGGGCGTGGGGAGGGGGCGGCTTAAGCATCCTGAGGGGACACGGGGCAAGGGAGGCGCAGGGTCCGGCTGCAGAGTCAGCGCCCCTCCTCCCGAGGGTGGGGAAAGCGGCCGAAAGTTCCTCCCGAGGCTCGCAGGCCTCTTATTCAGCCGAGCCCCTCTGTGCCCCTTCCTCCCTGGGCTAAAGTACGGGGGGAGGGGACAGGGCGGTGGGCTGGCGCAGGTGTTGGGGGATGTGAAAAGGTGATTGTCAGCTAAGGAAAACCAGCTCTCCCAAGGTGAGGAATGCAGGGCTTTGCTTTGTATAGGAAGATGCCAGAGGTGGGCTCACAGAATTCCTTCCTTTGATATGCACCTCAGCTCTCTGGGGCCTGCTTTCTGTATTTGCATATCCTGAGTGCCTCAGGGCCTGCCTGCTCACATTGGAGGGCTACAGCCATCAGCATGGCTGTGACATCCTTTGTTTACTGAGATGGCAAGAAATATTTCATTTCTCACAGGCTTGAGAGGCAGACAGTGAAAAAGAGTCGGAGAATCTCACTTGGCATGTACTTTGGTTTAAGTATCGATAATATTTATACTTAACTGCTAATAGAGGCTCTCGAGTACAATCAACTTGTACTACTGGTCTCTATGTATTAATTTCATCAATATCAGAAGATAAATGCCTATAGAATTGACTTAATCCACTTAAATAGCATAATGACTTTTAAAGGAAAAATAATAGACATATAACAAAACATTTACCACTAAAGGCTGGGTATGGAACAACCTAAATAAATGTTCCATTGTTAAAATATTGAAAGAGTATTTAATAGAAACGTCAACAAAAAAGACAAATAATAAGGGCAGCAGAAAGTTGAAATGTTCTACCTTTATCATTAAAGTGGCAGAAAATCATTTATGAGTAGGCACTGGGGCAGAAGATGCCTGATTTTATATCTTTGTCATATTTGTGCAGTTGTTTGAACAAGTAACTTAAAGACAAAATGGAAAAACAAGATTTGTGCCTGAGAGCATGTTGATGTGAAACTAAGGCTGGCCACCTTGTGTCAGTTGAGTTAAGTTTACCTCGCAGGTAGCCCTCAGAGCTCCTGAGAAACAAGGGCTGGAATGTTTCTGCTGGGTGCCCCTTAGGTTCTGTGACTTGATTGATTGTGAGTCATGTTGGGAGAAAGACCTGATCACAGGAAGAGGGTGGGAATAGAGTGATTTGGGGAGCAGCTGACAACATTCATCACAGCTCATGGCCTGAATGAATTTTAAAGAAACAGGAAAACAAATGATTCTTATGGAATTAGAGAATGTGAGGGCTGGACAATCCCAGGAAATGAGGAACACCCATCCCGTTTTCCAGATGAGAAACCAGAGGCCCAGCAAGGTGAAATCCCTCAGCCAAGTTGCACCCGTCTCTCCTCCCCACTCCATGGTTCATGTAAGCAGGGACTCTTCCTGTCTTGATCACTGCTGAACCCCGAAAAGGGCCACGCATCTACTAGCTGCTCCAAAAATTTTGATTGACTGTATGAACAATGCTATTTCTTTCTTTCTCACTCTTATTCAGGATTGTGCCAAGTACTCCCCAGGTTGCAATGTAATTTGATAAATGTAAATATGAATTGAGTTTTGTTGTGATGAGGACTTAGGCTTTGAAGGTAACAGACTTGGTTCAGATCCTGGTTCTGCCACTCAATAGCTGTTTGGCTTTGGGAAAATTACTAAACCTCTCTGAGATTATTTCCTCCTTTGTAAAAGTGGGGATAAAACTATCTGAGCCAGCAGAGCACCTGCATGAGACATGTGCACTAAATATTGGTCTTTCGCACTCTCCCATGCCATCTCTCTGTTCTTCCCAGAGAAGTTGTACAGAAGGATATAGTAATTTTTTAAAAATATTTATTTATTTATTTATTTATTTTTGGCTGCGTTGGGTCTTCATTGCTATGCGTGCGCTTTCTCTAGTTGCAGCAAGGGGGGAATACTCTTTGTTGCAGCGCGAGCTTCTCATTGCAGTGGCTTCTCTTGCTGCGCTTGTTGTGGAACATCGGCTCTAGGCGTGCGGACTTCAGTAATTGTGGCCTACAGGCTCAGTAGTTGTGACACATGGGCTTAGCTGCTCTGCGGCATGTGGGATCGTCCCTGACCAGGGCTCGAACCCATGTCCCCTGCCTTGGCAGGCAGATTCTTAACCACTACGCCACCAGAGAAGTCCGATACAGTACTTTATAGAGAGGGGATTTAATTTACTTCAGGTAGTGTACATTTTTCTTGTAGAAAAGATTATTCCACTGTAGAAACATTAACATGCAATACTACTACAAATGCAGTATTCTATGGGTTAGATATTATCAGTAAATTGTATAAGGAATTGGGCAAATGCCAAAGCACTAGCCATTGTTGAGTAAGAGGATTCAAATCTGGGGTGCCCCCCACCCCAATTTCAAGAGCAGCATGTGATTTTCAAATCCATGTTTCATCTGGTCTTTGTTTCTCATCCATCCTCTGGGTTTACCTTTCTCAAGAAGGCTCAGATCCTCCGCTTTCACAGCCTCGCGGCTGGCTGTGCCCCAGCTCCCGTCCTGGAACCTCTGCATGCCTGGCTGTGCCTGCTCTCCCTGTGCATCACCAACTTTGCCTGGGAGCTGCTGCGTCCTGCACTGCTTGTTGTACCCCAGGGTACCTAGACCCTTCTGGTACATGAAGTACACCCTCATACCATGTGTGTACGCCCATCCCCTTACCTTATATCCTGCCTCTAAGCCAGGCTTGGGGATTAGTACAGTGTGCATTCAGCTATGTTAGGTGCTGGGATCAAAGTGAAGTTCCCAACTTTTGAAGTTGCAGGCTTGAGGGGCACACAGTGATTTAAAGTCGGGTCACCTGACTTAAAAGGGGGAGCTGATTGATTTAAAGCCAGGGCAGCTGACTTAAAGCCTGTGTCTCTCAGCTGTAGGAAGAGACCAACTTTGGTGGTACACGGGTTCGCTCCAATCCAGCACTGCTGCTCAGGAAGAGCTTCCAGTAGCGTCTTAGTGCAGAGGGACTTGGTCCGTTGTCTTGCCTCTGCCCTCAGAGGGGGGCCACCTGCTCTTCTGGAGGAGAATCAGGGAGGGGGAAGTGCAGAGTCCCGGCTGGAGTTGCGGCACCCCTTGTCTGATGGCAGGGAAAGGGGGGAGAGGCTGTGTGGTGTCCTGGGGTTGGACTCACCAGGTCAACTCAGCCTCTCAACCTCCTAACCTCCCCCTACACACTCCACAAGAGTTTCCAATAATATGTAATTGCGCTTTAGATTCTCGGTCTTCAAAGTCATACCCAGGCTCCCAGGTCCCTTGATTCAGCCAATTCCTCTGTGCTCTCTCTTCTATTAGATACAGTCCCAGAGGGAGGGGCCGGGGGATGGGACTGGAGGGACCCCGGCAGCACTGGCCTCAGCCGAGTGCATAGATCCGGGGCCTGTGCTCTCACACATGTGCGAGGACCCTTAAGGCAGAATCGAGGGGACCAGTTAGAGGCAGTCCTTGCTGCCTCAAGTGAGTATGGATCACCGTTGGGTGGGGAGCCCGCTGAGCCCTGAGAAGTATGGTTAGGAGGATGTGTTCCTCCCCCGGCTTCAAGGACGTGGGCAGGCTTCACGACTCCAGTTCCCCCTCCAGGCCTCCAGGTCCGACTGCACCCCAGCGGCCTTGCAGAACTTCCTTGCTGTCCTAGAACATGCCAGGTTCCAGGAAGAATCCAGACTGCAGAGATGGTGCCTGAGCGCTCCAGCTTAAGAAGTGCTGTCCCTGGGGACCCAATAGTGGAGGCAGGAAGGGTGAAGGGAGTCGGGGGGTGGGGTAGGGAGGGGTGGCTGCCCTGGGAGATGTTGAGAGAGAAATATCGCCCCCCACACCCCCTACCCCCTGCAACTGACCCACTGATGCCATAGGATCTCAGGGCCCTTTAGTCAGAGATGCCTCTGCTTCTTTACTCCTGTGTTCAAAACTATGCAAAACCAACTCTTCATCCTCTTGCTGCCTTGCCAGGACTTTTAAAGCACTGTTCTTTTGAAGCACTCGTTCCCTAAACTGCAGTTTGGAGGTGTCCCAGCTATTTAAAAGTGTTTTCCTTAAAATGAGACTAAATCCTACTCTTTTGGAAAAATGACCTTCACTTCAGAGGAGATCGTCTTTTCTGCCCATTCCTTCCTTCTACTGCCCTCTTTAAAACCCCTGTGCTTAAAGAGATTGGTGATTTATTTTTTGCTTGATGTCAAAAAGAAACCTTCCCCTTGCACCCCAAAAAGCTTTCCTGGAACATAGGTGTTTCAAAACCATGACAGTGTTTTGCAGTTAGTATACACTCGGTAGACTGCCTAGCAATGCCTCCAAGAAGCAGAGGTGAGCAACACCTTTACTTATTTGATTGGATGCCCTTCAAATTTAGGAAGGTCCCATTCTCATGACCCAGCAGATAAGACAGCCCTGGATGGCTGTAACTGTGATTAGATAACTTCTGGTGATTTTATTTCCCTTACTGAGCTGTTGCTTCTAGGCTAAATTCATTTTGTTACCTGTCCATTTTTAAAGAAAGACTGACAAAGTCACTGTAATAGGTCAGGAGTCTGAGCTCAGGGTTGGTCAAAGGTACTCATGGGAAGGAAGGTGGATAAAAATAGGTGGGTAAAATACGAGGGTTGGCAAGTACAGCCAGGACACCCATGTTCACCGTGCATACTAATAAAGACCAGAATCTCCTCATTTATCTCTGGTGGGAAGTTCTGATGGTTCACAGGATCAAACTCAAATCATATTTAGACTAGGGGATATTCCTGAGCATAAAAGGAAGTATCCATCCCTAGCAGGAGTTGCTGCAGAGGAATAAAGACGTAGAGAATGGACTTGAGGACACAGGGAGGAGGAAGGGTAAGCTGGGATGAAGTGAGAGAGTGGCATGGACATATATACACTAGCAAAGGTGAAGTGGATAGCTAGTGGGAAGCAGCTGCATATAGCACAGGGGGATCAGCTCAGTGCTTTGTGACCACCTAGAGGGGTGGGATAGGGAGGGTGGGAGGGAGATGCAAGAGGGCAGGGATATCGCGATATATATATATATGAACAGCTGATTCACTTTGTTATACAGCAGAAGCTAACACAACATGGTAAAGCAATTGTACTCCAATAAGGATGTTAACAACAGCAACAAAAAAACCTCCAAAACTAAGTCAATCAAGCCATCGGAGACATTGTACATGCTTACAGTTCAAGAAATCCACAAGAGAATCCTTTATTCTGTATTTAATGAATGGTCCATTTGAAAAGAAAAAACACTTTCTAAATGTTGTTTTTCCATTTATTGTTCAGAATGTCATTTTCACCACTGCATTTCTTACTATTCAAAGCCAAGTCAACTGAGTTAGAGGGAAGCAGCTGACTGATTTTTTTTTTTAACATCTTTATTGGAGTATAATTGTTTTACAATAATGTGTTAGTTTTTCCTTTACAACAAACTGAATCAGTTATACATATACATATGTTCCCATATCTCTTCCCTCTTGCATCACCCTCTCTCCCACCCTGCCTATCCCACCCCTCTAGGTGGTCACAAAGTACAGAGGTGATCTCCCTGTGCTATGCAGCAGCTTCCCACTAGCTATCTAATTTACATTTGATAGTGTGTATATGTCCCTGCCACTCTCTCACTTCGTCTCAGCCCACCCTTCCCCCTCCCCATATCCTCAAGTCCATGCTCGAGTAAGTCTGTGTTTTATTCCCGTCCTACCACTAGTCTCTTCATGACATTTTTTTCCCTTAGAGTCCATATATATGTGTTAGCATACGGTATTTGTTTTTCTCCTTCTGACTTACTTCACTCTGTATGACAGACTCCAGGTCCATCCACCTCATTATAAATAACTCAGTTTCATTTCTTTTTATGGCTGAGTAATATTCCATTGTATATATGTGCCACATCTTCTTTATCCATTCATCTGTCGATGGACACTTAGGTTGCTTCCATGTCCTGGCTATTGTAAATAGAGCTGCAATGAACATTTTGGTACATGAGTCTTTCTGAATTATGGTTTTCTCAGGGTATATGCCCAGTAGTGGGATTGCTGGGTCGTATGGTAGTTCTATTTGTAGTTTTTTAAGGAACCTCCATACTGTTCTCCATAGCGGCTGTATCAATTTACATTCCCACCAGCAGTGCAAGAGGGTTCCCTTTTCTCCACACCCTCTCCAGCATTTATTGTTTCTAGAGTTTTTGATGATGGCCAATCTGACCGGTGTGAGATGATATCTCATTGTAGTTTTGATTTGCATTTCTCTAATGATTAATGAGGTTGAGCATTCTTTCATGTGTTTGTTAGCAATCTGTATATCTTCTTTGGAGAAATGTCTATTTAGTTCTTCTGCCCATTTTTGGATTGGGTTGTTTGTTTTTTTGTTATTGAGCTGCATGAGTTGCTTATATATTTTGGATATTAATCCTTTGTCAGTTGCTTCATTTGCAAATATTTTCTCCCATTCTGAGGGTTGTCTTTTGGTCTTGTTTATGGTATCCTTTGCTGTACAAAAGCTTTTAAGTTTCATTAGGTCCCATTTGTTTATTTGTGTTTTTATTTCCATTTCTCTAGGAGATGGGTCAAAAAGGATCTTGCTGTGATTTATGTCGTATAGTGTTCTGCCTATGTTTTCCTCTAAGAGTTTGATAGTGTCTGGCCTTACATTTAGGTCTTTAACCCATTTTGAGTTTATTTTTGTGTATGGTGTTAGGGAGTGTTCTAATTTCATACTTTTACATGTAGCTGTCCAGTTTTCCCAGCACCACTTATTGAAGAGGCTGTCTTTTCTCCACTGTATATCCTTCCCTCCTTTATCAAAGATAAGGTGACCATATGTGTGTGGGTTTATCTCTGGGCTCTCTATCCTGTTCCATTGATCTATATTTCTGTTTTTGTGCCAGTACCATATTGTCTTGATTACTGTAGCCTTGTAGTAGAGTCTGAAGTCAGGGACCCTAATTCCTCCAGCTCCATTTCTCGTTCTCAAGATTGCTTTGGCTATTCGGGGTCTTTTGTGTTTCCATACAAATTGTGAAATTTTTTGTTCTAGTTCTGTAAAAAATGCCAGTGGTAATTTGATAGGGATTGCATTGAATGGGTAGATTGCTTTGGGTAGTATAGTCATTTTCACAATGTTGATTCTTCCAATCCAAGAACATGGTATATTTCTCCACCTATTTGTATCATCTTTAATTTCTTTCATCAGTGTCCTATAGTTTTCTGCATACAAGTCTTTTGTCTCCTTAGGTAGGTTTATTCCTAGATATTTTATTCTTTTTGTTGCAATGGTAAATGGGAGTGTTTTCTTAATTTCACTCTCAGATTTTTCATCATTAGTGTATAAGAATGCCAGAGATTTCTGTGCATTAATTTTGTATCCTGCAACTTTACCAAATTCATTGATTAGCTCTAGTAGTTTTCTGGTAGCATCCTTAGGATTCTCTATGTATAGTATCATGTCATCTGCAAACAGTGACAGCTTTACTTCTTCTTTTCCGATTTGGATTCCTTTTATTTCTCTTTCTTCTCTGATTGCTGTGGCTAGAACTTCCAAAACTATGTTGAATAAGAGTGGTGAGAGTGGGCAACCTTGTCTTGTTCCTGATCTTAGTGGAAATGGTTTCAGTTTTTCACCATTGAGAACGATGCTAGCTGTGGGTTTGTCATATATGGCCTTTATTATGTTGAGGAAAGTTCCCTGTATGCCTACTTTCTGCAAGGTTTTTATCATAAATGAGTGTTGAATTTTGTCGAAAGCTTTCTCTGCATCTATTGAGATGATCATATGGTTTTTCTCCTTCAGTTTGTTGATATGGTGTATCACGTTGATTGATTTGCGTATATTGAAGAATCCTTGCATTCCTGGGATAAACCCCACTTGATCATGGTGTATGATCCTTTTAATGTGCTGTTGGATTCTGTTTGCTAATATTTTGTTGAGGATTTTTGCATCTATGTTCATCAGTGATATTGGCCTGTAGTTTTCTTTCTTTGTGACGTCTTTGTCTGGTTTTGGTATCAGGGTGATGTTGGCCTCATAGAATGAGTTTGGGAGTGTTCCTCCCTCTGCTATCTGTTGGAAGAGTTTGAGAAGGATAGGTGTTAGCTCTTCTCTAAATGTTTGATAGAATTCGCCTGTGAAGCCATCTGGTCCTGGGCTTTTGTTTGCTGGAAGATTTTTAATCACAGTTTCAATTTCAGTGCTTGTGATTGGTCTGTTCATGTTTTCTATTTCTTCCTGGTTCAGTCTTGGCAGGTTGTGCATTTCTAAGAATTTGTCCATTTCTTCCAGGTTGTCCATTTTATTGGCATACAGTTGCTTGTAGTAATCTCTAATAATCTTTTGTATTTCTGCAATGTCAGTTGTTACATCTCCTTTTTCATTTCTAATTCTATTGATTTGAGTCTTCTCCCTTTTATTCTTGATGAGTCTGGCTAATGGTTTATCAATTTTATTTATCTTCTCAAAGAACCAGCTTTTAGTTTTATTGATCTTTGCTATTGTTTCCTTCACTTCTTTTTCATTTATTTCTGATCTGATCTTTATGATTTCTTTCCTTCTGCTAAATTTGGGGTTTTTTTGTTCTTCTTTCTCTAATTGCTTTAAGTGCAAAGTTAGGTTGTTTATTCGAGATGTTTCCTGTTTCTTAAGGTATGATTGTATTGCTATAAACTTGCCTCTTAGAACTGCTTTTGCTGTATCCCATAGGTTTTGGGTCGTTGTGTCTCCATTGTCATTTGTTTCTAAGTATTTTTTGATTTCCTCTTTGATTTCTTCAGTGATCACTTCGTTATTAAGTAGTGTATTGTTTAGCCTCCATGTGTTTGTATTTTTTACAGATCTTTTCCTATAATTGATATCTAGTCTCATAGCGTTGTGGTCGGAAAAGATACTTGATACGATTTCAATTTTCTTAAATTTGCCAAGGCTAGATTTGTGACCCAATATATGATCAATCCTGGAGAATGTTCCATGAGCACTTGAGAAAAATGTGTATTCTGTTGTTTTTGGATGGAATGTCCTATAAATATCAATTAAGTCCATCTTGTGTAATGTATCATTTAAAGCTTGTGTTTCCTTATTTATTTTCATTTTGGATGATCTGTCCATTGGTGAAAGTGGGGTGTTAAAGTCCCCCATTATAATTGTGTTACTGTCGATTTCCCCTTTTAAGGCTGTTAGTATTTGCCTTATGTATTGAGGTGCGCCTATGTTGGGTGCATAAATATTTACAATTGTTATATCTTCTTCATGGATCGATCCCTTGATCATTATGTAGTGTCCTTCTTTGTCTCTTGTAATAGTCTTTATTTTAAAGTCTATTTTGTCTGATATGAGAATTGCTACTCCAGCTTTCTTCTGATTTCCATTTGCATGGAATATCTTTTTCCATCCCCTTACTTTCAGTCTGTATGTGTCCCTAGGTCTGAAGTGGGTCTCTTGTAGACAGCATATATATGGGTCTTGTTTTTGTATCCATTCAGCCAGTCTGTGTCTTTTGGTGGGAGCATTTAATCCATTTACATTTAAGGTAATTATCGATATGTATGTTCCTATTACCATTTACTTAATTGTTTCGGGTTGTTCTTGTAGGTCTTTTCCTTCTCTTGTGTTTCTTGCCTAGAGAAGTTCCTTTAGGATTTGTTGTAGAGCTGGTTTGGTGGTGCTGAACTCTCTCAGCTTTTGCTTGTCTGTAAAGGTTTTAATTTCTCCATCAAACCTGAATGAGATCCTTGCTGGGTAGAGTAATCTTGGTTGTAGGTTTTTTTCCTTCATCACTTTAAATATGTCCTTCCACTCCTTTCTGGCTTGTAGAGTTTCTGCTGAAAGATCAGATGTTAATCTTATGGGGATTCCCTTGTGTGTTATTTGTTGTTTTTCCCTTGCTGCTTTTAATATGTTTTCTTTGTATTTAATTTTTGACAGTTTGATTATTATGTGTCTTGGCGTGTTTCTCTTTGGGTTTATCCTGTATGGAACTCTCTGTGCTTCCTGGACTTGATTGATTATTTCCTTTCCTATATTAGGGAAGTTTTCAACTATAATCTCTTCAAATATTTTCTCAGTCCCTTTCTTTTTCTCTTCTTCTTCTGGGACCCCTATAATTCAAATGTTGGTGCGTTTAATGTTGTCCCAGAGGTCTCTGAGACTGTCCTCAGTTCTTTTCATTCTTTTTTCTTTCTTCTGCTCTGCAGTAGTTATTTCCACTATTTTATCTTCCAGGTCACTTATCCGTCCTTCTGCCTCAGTTATTCTGCTATTGATCCCATCTAGAGTATTTTTAATTTCATTTATTGTGTTGCTCATCGTTTCTTGCTTCCTCTTTATTTCTTCTAGGTCCCTGTTAACTGTTTCTTGCAAATTGTCTATTCTATTTACAAGATTTTGCATCATCTTCACCATCATTATTCTAAATTCTCTTTCAGGTAGATTGGCTATTACCTCTTCATCTGTTAGGTCTGGTGTGTTTTTATCTTGCTCCTTCATCTGTTGTGTGTTTTTCTGTCTTCTCATTTCGCTTATCTTACTGTGTTTGGGGTCTCCTTTTTGCACGCTGCAGGTTCGTAGTTCCTGTTGTTTTTGGTGGCTGTCCCCAGTGGTTAAGGTTGGTTCAGTGGGTTGAGTAGATTCCCTGGTTGGGGGGACTAGTGCCTCTGTTCTGGTGGATGAGGCTGGATCTTGTCTTTCTGATGGGCAGGTCCTCGTCTGGTGGTGTGTTTGGGGATGTTGGTTACCTTATTATGATTTTAGGCAGCCTCTCTGCTAATGGATGGGGCTGTAGACCTGTCTTGCTCTTTGTTGGGGATAGGGTGTCTAGCACTGTTCTTTGCTGGTCCTTGATTGAAGCTGGGTCTTGGTGTTGAGATGGAGATCTCTGGGAGATTTTCGCCGTCTGATATTACGTGGAGCTGGGAGGTCTCTTGTGGACTAGTGTCTTGAGGTTGGTTCTCCCACCTCAGGGACACTGCCCTGGTGCCTGGCTGGGGTGCCAAGAACCTTTAATCCACATGGCTCAAAATAAAAGGTAGAATAAATAGAAAGGAAAGAAAAGGAAGGAAGGAGGGAGGGAGGGAAGGAAGGAAGAAAGGAAGGAAGAAATGAAGGAAGGAAGCAAGAAAGGAAGGAAGGAAGGTGCAGAGGAAGAAAGGGAGGAAGGAAGAGAGGAAGGGAGGAAAGAAGGGGGGAAGGAAGGGAGAAGGGAGGGAAGGAGGGAAGAAAGGAAGGAAGAAAGGAAGAAAGAAAGGGAGAAGACAGAGTAGTATAAAGTATAGTTATTAAAATAAAAAATAATTATTAAGAAGAAAAATTTCCTTTAAAAAAAAAAAAAAAAAAAAACAGAAAAATGGGTCAGTCTAACCCTAGGACAAATGGTGAAAGCCAAGCTATACAGACAAAATCTCACACAGCAGCACACACATACACACTCACAAAAAGAAAAAAAAAGGGAAAATAATAGTATATCTTGCTCCCAAAGTCCACCTCCTCAACTTGGGATGATTCGTTGTCTATTCAGGTTTTCAACAGCTGCAGGGCACTTAAAGTTGATTGTGGAGCTTTAATCCGCCACTTCTGAGGCTGCTGGGAGAGACCTCCCCCTCTCCTCTCTGTTCGCACAGCTCCTGGGGTTCAGCTTTGGACTTGGTCCCGCCTCTGCGTGTAGGTTGTCCGAGTGCGACTGCCCTTCGCTCAGACAGGACGATGTTAAAGGAGCAGTTGATTCGGGGGCTCCAGCTCACTCAGGCTGGGGGGAGGGAGTGGCACGGGGACGGGGTGAGTCCGCGGCGGCAGAGGCCGGCGTGACGCTGCACAGGCCCAAGGCGCGCCGTGCGTTCTCCCGGGGAAGCTGTCCCTGGATCCCGGGACCCCGGCAGTGGCGGGCCGCACGGGCTCCCGGGAGGGCCGGTGTGGAGAGTGACCTGCGCTCGCACACAGGCCTCTTGGTGGTGGCAGCAGCAACCTTAGCGTCCGACACCCGTCTCTACTGTCCGTGCCGACAGACGCGGCTCGCGCCCGTTTCTGGAGTTCCTCTACATGGTGCTCTTAATCCCCTCACCTCACACCCGAGGAAGCAAAGAGGCAAGAAAAAGTCTCTTGTCTCTTCGGCAGCTCCGCGCCCGTCCCTGGGGCTCCTTCAAGCGGCGCACTTAATCCCCTCTCCTCGTGCCCAGGCAGCAAAGAGGGAGGAAAAGGTCTCTTGCCTCTTCGGCAGCTCCAGACTTCTCCCGAACTCCCTCCCGGCCAGCCGTGGCGCACTAGCCCCTTCAAGCTGTCTTCACTCTGCCAACTCCAGACCTTTCCCTGGGATCCGAGTGAAGCCCGAGCCTCAGCTCCCGGCCCCGCCCGCCCCGGCAGGCAAGCAGACAAGCCTCTCGGGCTGGTGTGTGCCGGTCGGCACCGATCCTCTGCGGGAATCTCTCCGCTTTGCCCTCCGCACCCCTGTGGCTGAGCTGTCCTCCGCGGCTCCGGAGCTTCCCCCTCCGGCGCCCGCAGTCTCCGCCCGCGAAGGGGCCTCTAGTGTGTGGGAGTCTTTCCTCCTTCACGGCTCCCTCCCACTGGCGTACGTCCCGTCCCTATTCTTTTGTCCCTGTTTATTCTTTTTTCTTTTGCCCTACTCAGATATGTGGGGAGTTTCTTGCCTTTTTGGAGGTCTGAGGTCTTCTGCCAGCGTTCGGTGGGTGTTCTATAGGAGAAGTTCCACGTGTAGATGTATTTCTGATGTCTCTGTGAGGAGGAAGGAGATCTCCGCGTCTTACTCTTCTGCCATCTTTAAGCCGTCTCTCGCAGCTGACTGATTTAAAGTTGGGTCATGTGATTTAAAAACCAGTGGCAGTTGATTGATTTAAATCCCAGTCATATGACATGAGGAGAGAGTGCTAAAAACTGTTTTTTCATCTCTGGCTCAGAGTATCATATTTACCTTGGTTTTTCTTATGATTTAGAAAACTTGAGCTGTCTCTCCTTGGAATCATCAGGAGAAAAATATAGTATTTCAGGTTCATTCTTTTTTTTTTTTTTTTCGGTATGCGGGCCTCTCACTGTTGTGGCCTCTCCCGTTGCAGAGCACAGGCTGCGGACGCGCAGGCCTAGCGGCCATGGCTCACGGGCTTAGTTGCTCCGCGGCATGTGGGATCTTCCCAGACCAGGGCACGAACCCGTGTCCCCTGCATCGGCAGGCGGATTCTCAACCACTGCACCACCAGGGAAGCCCCAGGTTCATTCTTGAAACCAACTTCTCACTGTTAAGGTGTATTGACTAAAAGATCTTCCTTCTTCATGAGATTCCATACCTCTGTAAGACACTTCATTGTAATTGGAGAAAAAAAGAAGAATGATATCAGACAAGCAGCTGCAGGAGGCCAAGGCAGCCCCCAGGACTAGGGAAGGAGGAGGAGGAAAGGCTGAGAGTTGCCATTAGAGCAGACAACCTTCAGAGTGCGCTGAAGCACCGGCAGAGCCCACCTGCCACTTCCAGTTCGGCACTCCAGGGTCAGATTTGGGCTTGGAGATGGGGTTGCTGTAACCTCAAGGAGGTGAGCAGAGAGGAGGAGTTGATTACCAGTCTCTGACTCTCCAGCCAAAATTGCCTGGCTTCACAGGGGGGACAGAGTTTTGCTTTCAGCAACTGATGGGGCACTTCCAGGCTGGTCGGGTTGCCAGTGGTCTAACAGGCTGACTGCGGTGTGACCACCCTTTGTTTCTCCAGAATGTGTACATCAGGAGGTGCATGGTTGTGGGAGCCCATTCACCACCACCCCCCAACAAGGGGGATGGCACCTTCCCTGGCTGTACCCTATGATCACCAGGTACTTGAAATGAATGCAAGATTTTTGACTTCAAGGAAAAGCTCACATAACTGCTTCTGCCTCATAATGTGTGGGATTTACTATAATGGAAGGACATTATAAAGAACAGGTAGAAAACTTCACCTGTTGGTCTCCATGTAGGAGTTTATTTTGCATGAATCCCTCCTACATGAGTAGATAGAAGAGGTTTATTTTTGTTCCCGTGTGTGTAGTTGTGGCAGAGGATATAGGTATGGTGATTTGAAGCCCTCAAAGAAATATTCTCAGAACTCGCAAGACTTCTCTTGATTGGAACCGAAAGAGACCTGGAAAAGGAGGAAAAGAAAAGGAGGAGGGAGAACGAATGGCTGTTTCTCAGTAAATTCACCTTCCTGGTTGATTGTTCTGTTTTCTCCTTTCTTTTACCTTCTATGTATGTCTAATGGAATAATGCAAAAAGGCTGATTTTATGCTTTAAAAGATTTTACATCACAAGGAAACTAGAAGTGGCTAACAGAACTTATTCAAATCAATTTGACATGGAGACTTTGATATTAAATTTGTATACTAAAATGGGTTAATCCAAATTTTCTCTTTCTTTTAGAGTGAATATTTGTAACATATTTTTGTAGATAATAATTTACCCTAGATATACAAAATTGTGAGAATGGGTACCATTTTTCACCACTTAAATGATATCTTTATAATAAATAGATTGTACACTTCAAATGCCAATGTTGTGTCTTACATGTTGTTTTTTAATTCCTTGATTTTCAAAACTTGTGTTTATTTAATTGATTTCTATCTAATAATCTGTCTCCCTTTTATTGTTTCTTACTTTATATTTTATTGATCTATAGTTAATATATATTATTATATTAGTTTCAGAGGTACAACATAGCGTTTCATAAAGGTTTAGGTTTTTCTCCATTTATACTTATTGTAAAAGAGTGGCTATATTCCCCATACTACACAGTACATCATTGTAGATTATTGATTTTATACCTAGTGATTATACCTCAAAATCTCCTACCACTGTTTTGCTCCTCCACCTATCTCTCCCTGCTGGTAACCACTAGTCTGTTCTTTAACCTGTGAGTCTGTTTTTTTCTTGTTGTTGTTGTTGTTGTATTCAATTTTTTAGATGCCACGTGTAAGTGATAACCTACCATCCTTGTTTTCTCTGCTGCTTATTTTACTAAGCATAATACCCTCCAAGTGCATCCATGTTCTTGCAAATGGCAACATTTCATTTTTTGCTGAAATCATCATAAAAAAATCTTTTTTATCCACTAACCTAGTGATGAACACTTAGTTTGACTCTATATCTTGGCTATGGCAAATAACACTGTTATGAATATTGGTGTGCAGTTATGTTTTTGAAATAGTGTTTTTGTTTTCTTCTGATATACCCAAGAGTGAAATTGTTGGATATTATGGTAATTCTTTTTTTAGTTTTTTGTGGAACCTCCATTCTGCTTTCCACAGTAGCTGCACTACTTCACCTCCATATCAAGAGTGTACATGTGTTTCCCTTTCTCCACATCCTCACTACCCTCTGTTATTTGTGATCTTTTTGATGACAGCTATTCTGACAAGACTGAGGTGATATATCTCATAGTTTTGATTTGCATTTTACTGCCGATTAGCTGTGTTTAACATCTTTGTGAGTTCTGTCTGTCTATCTGTATTTTTTCCTTGGAAAAATGTCTATTTAGGTCTTCTTACTTTTTAAAAAAAGGTTTTGGGTATTTTTTGATATTGAATTGTATGTGCTGTTTCTGTAGTTTAGATATGAATTCTTGCTTGGTCATCTTTTTGATGTTAACGTCTTATCATGTGCAAATATTTTCACTACTTCAGCAGGTTGTCTTTTCATTTTGTCTTTGGTTTCCTATGCTATACAAAATCTTTTAAGTTTAGTGAAGTCCCATGTGTGTATTTTTGCTTTTGTTTCATTTGCCTTAGTAGACTGAACCTAAAACTGTTGCTATCATTTATGTTCAAGAATGTTCTATATTTTCCTTTAGGGGTTTTATGGTTTCTGGTCCTACGTTTAGGTTCCTTGTAGCTGACCAGTTTTCCCAGTACCACTTATTGAAGAGACAGTTTTTTCTCCATATTGCCTGCTTCATCATAAATCAATTAAATATAAGTGTGTGGGCTTATTTCTTGGATATCCATTCTATTCCAGTGATCTTTTTGTCTGTTTTTGCTCCAGTACGATTCTCTTTGATTACTGTTGCTTTGCAGTCTAATCTGAAGTCAAGGTGTGTGATGCCTCCAGCTCTGTTCTTTCTCAAGATTGTTTGGCTATTTGGGGTCTTTGTGTTTCTATACAAATTTTCAAATTACTTTTTCAAGTTCTGTGAAAATGCTTTGGTATTCTGATAGGGATTGCATTAAATCTGTAGGTTGTCTTTGGTAGTAAGTTTATTTTCACAGTATTAATTCTTCCATCCACACACATGCTATGTTTTCCCATCTTTTTATGTTGCCTTCAGCTTCTTTCACCAATGGCTGATAGATTTCTGAGTACATGTCTTTTACTGCTTAGATGTGTTTCTTCCTAGGTATCTTATTCTTTTTGGTGTGATTGCATATGGTATTGTTTTCTTCATTTTTTTCTTTCTGACAGCTTTGAGTTTTGTTTTTTTCTTCTTTTTCTAATTCCTTCAGGTGTAATGTTAGGTTGTTTATTTGATATTTTTCTTGTTTCCTAACAATAAGCTTGTATCACTATAACTTCTCCCTGTGAACTGCATTGGCTGCGTCCCATAGATTTTGGATCATTGTGTGTTCATTTTCATTTGTCTTGGGTATTTTTAGAATCCCTCTTTAATTTCTTCAGTGTTCCTTTCTTCTCCTTTTATTCCCTTCATCTGTGATGTGAGGACTATCTTTAATATTGTGTTTGGTTTTCTTTCAGGTTTTTTTTTTTGTGTGTGTGTGATTATTTAAGTTGCTGAGCTCTTAATTTCACGTGGACACTAACAACCCTGCATTGTTACTCTACTCCACCACAGTTACTGAATTGGACCTTATATTTTACATCTAGTTTTGTGTGTCCCTTACCTTCTTATTGTGAATATAGATGATTTTATTAGTATTTTCTTTCATCCTTCCTATCAGCTGTGTTCGTGGTTGATTTACTACTTGTGTTGAATATTTGCCTTATCCAATGAGGTTTTTCCTTTAGTAAGTTTCCTTTCCTAATTTTTATGTTTCAGTCGTGGCCTTTTCTTTTTCACTTAGAAAAGCCCCTTTAAGATTTCTCATCCAGCTGGTTTGACGATGCTGAGCTCTTTTAGTTTTGCTTCTCTGTAAAACTTTAGATCTCACCACCAAATCTGAAGGAGAGCCTTGCTGGGTAGGGTATTTTGGGTTATAGGCTTTTCCCTTTCATGACTTTAAATATACCATGCCACTCCCTTCTGGCATGCAGAGGTTATTCTGAAAAGTCAGCTGATAACTTTATGCAAGTTCCCATGTTTGTAACTTGTTGCTTTTCCTTTGCTCCTTTTAATAGTGTCTTTTTATCTTTATTTTTTTGCCATTTTATTACAATGAGTCTTAGTGTGGTCCTCTTTGGGTTGATCCTGTTTTGGCCTTACTGTGTTTACTGGACTTGGATGTCTCTTTTCTTTCCCAGGTTATGGCACTTTTCAGCTCTTATGTCTTCAGGTATGTTCTACATTGCTTTCTCTTACCTTTTTGCTTCTGGGACCAGTATAAAGCAAATGTTAGTACACTTGATGTTGTGTCACACGTCTGTTCAACTTTCCTCATTGCATTTTAATCTATTGTTTTACCGTTCATCCTGTTCATCCTCAGTGATTGCCAGTACTCTGTCCTTCCATTTTCGGATGCATTCCTCTGTATCATTTAGTCTACAGTAGTTTCCTTTTAGTGTATTTTTCATTTCAGTTACTGTATTCCTAATCTCTGTTTTGTTGTTCTTTAAAGGTCTAACTCTTTTTAAAAAAATTCTAACTTCTTGCTCTGGTTGTCCATTCTTCTGAGTTTTTTGATCATCTTTACAGTCATTACCTTGAACTCTTTGTTGAGGAGATTGGCTCTCTCCACTTCACTTAGATCTTCTTCTGAGTTCTTATCTTGTTCCTTCATTTGGATGTGTTTCTGTATCACCTCATTTTTCTTAACTTGCTGTTTTTATTGCTCTGTATGTAGTAGGTTTGTTACATTTCCTGACCTTGGAGAAGTGGCTTTTTGTAGGAGAGGTCTTAGGTGTCCCAGCAACCCACTGTCCCCTGGTCACTAGAACTATATGTTCTAGGTGTAACCCCTATGTGGGCTGCTTGGGCTCTTCTGTTGTGGTGGGCTGACTACTGTGGGTGGTCTGGTAGGGTTGGCTGCCCTCAGAGTGCTTGTTTGCCAGACTCTGCCTTATATGGAGGCTGTCTGTTCTGCTTGGTGAGGCTAAATCATGAGGCAGCTCGCTGAAAAGCTCTGGGAGACACCAAATCTAGTGCTGGTTCACTTATGGGTAGAATTGCAGTCCAGGTGATACCAGGGCTAGTGCCCAGTCATTGGTCCTGGAGCTATGCTGGCTACTGGAAGGAAGACCCAGGTCCTGAGTTCTGGCTGCAGGCCCCAGGAGTCTCAGAGTTGGTGTTGGATCACTGTCCCTGACACAGCTCTCTGCAGGGTCTGGGGTATCCCTAATCTTGTGTTGTCATTCTGACGGGCAGGGTCAGGACCCAGCTGAGCCCATGGCTGCTTCTGGCCTGCAAGGGAGTGTTCTGGTCACACAGGCTGCTGGGCTGTGGTATTCCTGGGGCCAGTGTGTGCCTGTTGGTGTACGAGGCTGATCCCACTGCTAGAGCAGGTTTGCAGTTGTGTAGGTCAAAGCTCCATCCAGTCCCTGTGCAGTAATCACCTGCCGACGGTGAGGCTGATTCCAAGGCCAGAGGAGGCTGACTTGTCAGAGGGGTCAGGGACTCTGTGGCTGGTGCCTGTCCACTGAGGTGTGGAGGCTGGTCCTGGGGCTTTTGGTGGCTGGGCCCATGTCCAGGGGCAGCTGTGCACTGAGGGTCTGAAGGCATCGTGTTCGCTGGTGGATGTGGCTATGCGCCTGCTCAGTTAGTTGCTTGGCCTGGAGCCCCCTAGTGCTTGTGTGTATAGTGTGGTGGAAATGCGTAGGGTTAGGTCCTGAGGCTAAAATGATAGAGGGAGGATTCTGAAATTTTGCTTGCTGGTACCAGTGGCCACGAGGTAGAAGGAGCTCCCCCAGATGGCTGCTGTCAGTGTCCATGTCCCTGAGGCTGTTCTGTAATTTCCTCTTGCGTCTCTGGGAGACTCTCCAAGATCAGGAGGTAGGTGTAACCCAGGATCCTTTCAAATGACTGCTTCTGTTCTGATTCTTGGATCATGTGGGATTTTGTGAGCATCTTTTAAGAGTGGAATCTCTATTTCCCACAACCCTCTGGCTCTCTGGAAAATAAACACTACTGGTGTTCAAAGCCCAACTTTCTAGGAACTCTTCTTCCCAGCACAGGATCCCTGGGCTTGGGAGCCTGATTTTGGGTTCATACCCCTTGCTCCCTGGGAGCCCCTCAGAAATTGTAATAATTCTCCCATGTGTGGGCCACCCCACTGGTTGTGTGGGTCTTGACGCTATTGAGATGTTGCCCGTCCTTCCTGCCTTGCAGAGGGGCCTCTTATGTCTTTAGCTGTAAAACATCTTTCATGGTGAGTCCCGCCCTTTTCTTCAGTTGCTGCTCTGTAAACAGTTGTGACTTTGGTGTGCGTCTGAGAGGCATCCAGCTCTGAGTCTCTGAACGCTACCATCTTGGACAATCTCTCCACTTCATTCTTAAATCATATTATTTAATTTTTCTTAGTATCTTGTTTGATTAGCGACAGTTTGAAATTTATTATCACTCATGTTTACTTCGCCTGTTTTAAAAAATTGAATAGTGCATTCATTCATTTTGAAATGAAGGTAGTGACCTGTGAATTTCCATACCTCAAAAATCAAGGATAGGACAAAAGCCTTTTCTACCTGTGTTACCGTCAAACTCTGCACCCCAGCCCAGCCTGGGGATTAACCTCTTGTACCCATGCTTACCTTCTGTTTTTGGACCGTAAACCATCACTGCATCTGTATGTGTGTTGACAATGTGAACTCTATAGTCTTTCCAGTTTTTGTATTATGTTTTTTGGTTTAGGGAACAGTCCTACTATGAATGTACATTTACTGGTCTGCTGAAGTTCATATATAAACATGTCAAACACATCACCAGAATTGGAATTGCTTGTATATACACTTTGCTAAATTTTAGAGACAATGTTAGAACAGAAGTAAATTGTATTTCAAATCCCACAATATTCTCACACCATGAAAACCCTTCCCTTTTTACTATATTTGTGTGTAGTTTATCTTTATACCCATACTATATTTCCCAGAGATGGGTAAGTGTTATGTTTCATGCCAGCACATTTACCATATTGTTCAAAGTGAGGCGTTTACTGGTTTTAACATGATCATATTTCCATGAACTCGCAAATACAAGATCTTCTCTCACACTGTCTTTTACTCCCTGCTGTTTTATATTGCCCTCCTAATTCTCAGTCCTGGTCTTTCTTTATGTTCTTCATCAACCTGGATAGGTTATACTATTTTCTCCTTTATTCAAGACCAATAGACTAGAACAAAACACCTAGAAATAAACCCTGATATATGGCCAAATGATTTTTGACAAGTTGCCAAGACTTTTCAAAGTAGAAAGGATAGTATTTTCAACAAATGGTGCTGAGAAGTCTTGTTGTCAACGTGCAAAATAAGGAAGATGGACCCTTACCTAACATCATATGCAAAAATTTATGAAAACATATCAATAAGCTAAATATAAGACCTTATAAACTAAAAAGTCTTAGAAGAAGACACAAGACAAGAGCTTCATGACATTGGATTTGGCAGTGTGTTCCTCAGTATGAAATGAAAGAACAACAAAGGTACAGCTAACAAAAAAATAAACAATTTGCAATACATAATTAACAAATAATGTGTATGAAAGAAATGTAAACAGAATAAAATGGCAACCCACAGATGGGAGAAAATATTTGAAAGCCATCTATCTGACAAGAGATTTCTCTTCAGAATATACCAGAACTTCTACAACTCAACTAAAAGCAAACACCCTTATTCAAAAATGGATAAAAGACTTGAATAGATGGTTCTTCAAAAAGATGTACAAATGACTAAGCACTTGAATAGATGCTCCATATCACTAAATGCATGTTTATATATTTGTGTTCATGCATACACACACAAGCACACACACACATACACAAGCAGAAAACAAGTATTGGTGAGGAAGTGAGGGAATAGGAAGCACTGTGCTATGTCAGTGGGAATGTAGAATAATACAGGTGTTTTGTAAAAGAGTATGGCAGTTTTTCAGATATTGAAAAATAGAATTACTACATGATCCAGGAATCTTACTCTGAGGTATACCCAAAGGAATTGAAATCAGGGTCTTAAATATTTGTACTCCAGTGTTTAGAGCAGTAATAATCAGAGTAGCTAAAATATGAAAGCAAAGTAAGTGTTCATCCACTAGTTCCTGGATAAGCAAAGTGTGGTATACTCATATAATACAATATTATTCAGTGTGAAGAAGGAAAAGATCTAGGAATGTGCTACAACATGGATGAATCTTGAGGACATTTAGCTTCCCAAAATGCCATTTTTGTGACTTTTAGTGAGTCATAACAATACAACTACTTATTTCAGTTATATGGGGTACTTAATGTAGTCAAAACCATAGAATCTGGGAGGGTAATGATGCTTTTCATGTGTTTATGGAACAAAAAGGAAAGTTAGGTTTAAAGGATATAGAGTTACAGTTTTAAAACGTAGAAAAGAATTAGAAGGATAAATGGCGATGTTGATCGCCCGATAATATGAATGTATTTAATATTACTGAACGGTGCACTTTATAATAATTAACATGTTATATTTTATGTTATTTGATTTTACCAACATACAAAATTGGGAAAGAATGTAATATGAGGAAAGGGAGTGGACCTGGGATAGAGCAGAGCGTAATCAGATGGGTGAGACACTGCATATGTTGAAGAAGAAGAGCTGAGAGTCTTCATTACTCTGAGGGTGTATTAAATAGATATCTGTGGGTGTACTGCTATCTCCCATGGGCTATCTTAAAGAGTCTTTAATAAAGCCCATAAGGCTTGCTGAGGCTTTTTAAAAAACTGGACAACCTAGGAGATAATTAGAGGGTGGTACTTAAGTCTATGTCTAGGTTGACAGATTTTGCAGGGAACACGAACCTGAGAACAGTGGAGGTCCTGAGAGTGTAAGTACATGGAAATTAGAAAAAAAATAATAAAGGGAATTAGGAAAACTTTGGACTTCGAAGGTCATGTATTAATGAGTCAGACCTGAGGTTTCTAAGGAGTTATATACGCAGTTGCTATTTGGATTACTTGTTGATAAAGATCAGTGGAAAAACTAGAGTCGTTTCCAAGTGTAGGTAAGATATACTGAGAGGATGGAGGTGGAAATTAGGGAGGCCCAGAGAAAAGTGGGAAGGTCACATTGGGCTAAGGTGTTGGTAATATCCAGCAGAACAGATGCTAGGGGAGAGTATGGATTCATCTTTCCTCTTTCGGTTCCCTACCTCATCCTTAATAATTCTTTGGGAATATTTCATTGCTCTGTGATGCAGGTACAGAATTTGCGTGAGGAGACTACACCCTCAGTGTCCAGCTGTCTGAGGCCTCAGTGTGCTTCGAATGATGGAGAACTATTTCTTTATGAGAAGAGTTAGTACCTCATAGCTAAGCTTAAGCTGGAGCTTATGCAATATTGATTCCATTTTATATATACTGTTGGCATAGATGTTCCTCCTCCTCTTTTCTTGACCATTCTGAAATGAATCTATATTTCTCAATATTTGGGTATATCAGATAAATACATTAAGGAAAGGAATCTTATATATTGCTCCCTGCATAGCTTGCTCTTTCTTGTTTCTCCTTTACCTTTACTAAATTAGCACAGGGAGAGACCTTGAAATGTTCTAATCAGGAGAGATTAGAACATCATATTTCTAGAGAGGTTGGTTGTACAGAGCAGGGGTCCCAGTGAGAATAAAAGCTTCTGTTTCTACTTGAAAGTGTACCTGCATAGAGTATAGGGCTCCAGGAAATATCCTGGAATATTCCAATGTCCCTGCGGGAGATCATTAAGAGAGGCAGGATGTGGTACCAGATCAGGGTACTATGACATGTTTGTCAGTCATCTGATGTGAGATTCTTAGAGCCAATCCCATATGGTAGGGCTGAGTGCACAGTGATGAAGAAACTGTGAAAGCCTTTGATTGCATGTTAAAGATGAAGCTCTGATTTGGGGGAGAATTTTGTTACCTGACTGAATGTCACCCTTCTGTGAGGATGAGATTCTGTGCTTTTCTTCTCTCGATGACCACTGACTGAAAATCATTAGAGCATCATGTCTAGAAAGCATTCTTTATCTAATTTCTTAAAGAAGAAAACATAGAAAACATTTTTATCCACTTTCAAATTGAGGATCAAGGGGAATGACATCAGTGAAAATGTCAGAGTAGACAGCTCTAGCTTGTGTCCATCGCCAGAAACACTGACATACGTGGTCAAACCTGTCAGAATGATCTTTTCAACACATGTAAGTTTTCTTTTCTCCCTGTAGATTTATCATTCATTTAAACTTAACTTACTACAGGATGTGGAGAATAAACAGGGAAGGTGCAACTGTATTTCCTGATGACAGATTCAGTAAGTCACATTAGCTGTTCTGAGCTATGTCTTACTCACCGTGACTGTAATTAAAACAAACAAAAAAACACTTTTTTTTGGTAAGTCAGTTTTGACATTTCCTTGTTAAAGACAAGGTAAGAGATACAGACTTAGATCTACCCGAATTGAGCAAAATTTTGATTGTACCTGTGCTGAATATATGAGAATGACCTGCTATAAATCTTCATTATACTTATTGCCACAAGTGACAAATTCCCTTTTTCCACTCCTGATATGTTGCATGTAAGGAATGCATAGGTCACTAACCTCAGCTGGTCACAGATAACTCTGCCATATGGATTACTGCATGTTTTCCTGCCGGAAGACTACACATTCTTGAGTATCATGCCTGCAGAGTATCTGGGCTCTTCTTTTTTCTGGATAACTTTATGAGAAATATATAAATTATATTTGCATATTCTTCATGTTTTTATTTATTCATTCTCTTTCAAGTCCTAAGTGCAAATATTAAAATGATTTCCAAGAGAGTGGTAAATAAGACAGCTATGTTTATGCTCCAAAATTAGCAATAAAGCATAATACAATTGTAAATGCATTAATGTGTGATTAATATGTAGATATTTATGTAAATGCAATCTTAGTAATGTTTTGTTGAGAGCTTCAGAATCTAGGTATTAAAAAAAAGAAGTTCTTGGGCTTCCCTGGTGGCGCAGTGGTTGAGAATCTGCCTGCCGATGCAGGAGACACGGGTTCGTGCCCTGGTCCGGGAAGATCCCACATGCCGCGGAGCAACTAAGCCCGTGAGCCATGGCCGCTAGACCTGCGCGTCCGGAGCCTGTGCTCCGCAACGGGAGAGGCCACAACAGTGAGAGGCCCGCATACCACAAAAAAAAAAAAAAAAAAAAAAAAAGAAGTTCTTGAAACTCTCAGGTAATTATAGAGAAGTCTTTGTGTCTATAAATATCAATCTGAAATAATGCATATTCTCAAAAATAAACTAGGCATAAAATTGTAGGAAAAAACTTCATGAAGTGAAAGAGCATGTGATGGCCATACAAGAAAAATAATATTCTCAGAGAATAATGAACAGTGTGGAGTTCAGCAGAAGGATAATACAGATTCAGAGAGTAAATCTTTGGAGAGCCTAATTATGAGTTCCTCATATTTCATCTTTGGAGAGATAGTCAGTCATTTGAAATATGATGTTATAAGATGACGTTAACATACTTAAATACTTTCGTTTAGAAATGACCACTTAGAACCAGAATAAATGAAAGAGATCACAAAAGTATGTTTTTGTTGATTTTTAAAGACCTCAGGTGAGTGCTGATAATTTAAAAATACATGATGTCTTTCACTGCAAAGTAAAGAAGCTGTTACAGTGGAGGATTACTGGACTGAATGTCAATATTATGACATAGTATGAGTGTGTTTCGTGTTTGATAATTGCAATCATTGTTGCTTTTGTTGTGGTCATCCATTTACAATGCTTGGTGTCAGTTGATTTATCTGTTGTAAAAATAAAATACAGTCTGTGTGTGTAAAAAAACATATGTGATGTCTTGATAAAGTTGTATGGAATTTGAGATCTGGAAAACAACATTTTCTGTAATGCTAGGATGGTAATTGGACATTTTTGCAAGAAAGGGATTTCAGGATGCAAATCTCGTGTCTCTAAGATGGGAAGTCAGTTCATTGCGGAACATTCTATTAAACTTGTGTGAGTGGAGAAATAATTCTTTGCAAGGAAGAGGTCTCAAATACTTTTTTAATAGTTAGTGGTTTATAGTATACCGAATGAGGAAAATGGTTATTTCTGAACTTTAGAAAAATATATTTTTTCTGCATTTATATTAAGAAGCTGATGTAGAATATCAAAAATTCTTTATTTTGAAAAACGGTGTAATTAATTTGACATAATTTATATATATTGAACCTGTGGTACACACACACAATAAAACTTACATTCAACAAATTTTTTGCACTTAAGAAATATTTTCTAGTGTAGTCAATTTACAATGTTGTGGGTTTTTTAAATACATGTTTATTGGAGTATAATTGCTTTCTAACACTGTATTAGTTTCTGCTTTACAACAAAGTGAATCACCTATAGGTATACATATATTCCCCATATCCTCCCTTTTGAGCCTCCCTCCACCCTCCCTATCACCCCTCTGGGGGTCATAAAGCACCAAGCTGATCTCCCTGTGCTATGCGGCAGCTTACCACTAGCTCTTTTACATTTGGTAATGTATATATGTCAGTGCTACTCTCTCACTACGTCCCTGTCTCCCCTTCCACCCTGTGTCCTTAAGTCCGTTCTCTACATCTGTGTCTTTAGTGCTGTCCTGTCACTAGGTTCATCAGTACCATTTTTCTAGATTCCCTATATATGTGTTCACGTATGGTATTTGTTTTTCTATTTCTAACTTACTTCACTCTGTATGACAGACTCTAGGTTCAACAACCTCACTACAAGTAACTCAATTTTGTTCCTTTTTATGGCTGAGTAATACTCCATTATATATATGGGTCACATCTTCTTTATATATTCATCTGTCAATGGACATTTAGGTTGATTCTATGTCCTGACTATTGTAAATAGTGCTACAATGAACATTGTGGTACATGTATCTTTTTGAGTTATGGTTTTCTCCGGGTATATGCCCAGTAGTGGGATTGCTGGGTCATATGATAGTTCTATTTTTAGCTTTTAAGGAACCTCCATACTGTTCTCCATAGTGGCTGTATCAGTTTACATTCCCACCAGCAGTGCAGGAGAGTTCTCTTTCCTCCACCCCCTCTGCACCCTTTATACATTGTTGTATTAATTTCTCCTGTGCAGCAAAGTGATTCAGTTATATATATATATATATATATATATATATATATATATATATATATATATATATATATATATATATATTCTTTTCCATTATGGTTTATCACAGGATATTGAATATAGTTTCCTCTGCTATACAGTAGGTCTTTGTGGGTTGTCCATCCTATGTAGAATAGTTTGCTTCTGCTATTCCAAAACTCCCAATCTTTCCTTAGCTCTCTCCTTGGCAACCACAACTCTGTTTTTTGTATCTGTGTGTTTGTTTCTGTTTCACTGACATATTCATTTGTGTCCTGTTTTCGATTCCACATATAAGTGATATTATATGGTATTTGTCTTTCTCTTTCTGACTTACTTCACTTAGTATCATTATCTCTAGGTCCATCCATGTTGCTGCAAATGCCATTATTTCATTCTTTTTTATGTCTGAGTAATATCTATTGTATACATATGCCACACCTTCTTTATACATTCATTGTTCAATGAACATTTAGGTTGTTTCCAAGTCTTGGCTATTATAAATAGTGCTGCTATGAACATAGGGTTTCATGTATCTTTTTGAATTATAGTTTTTTCTGGATATATGTCCACAAGTGGGATTGCTAGATCATATGGCAACTCTCTTTATAGTATTTTGAAGAACCTCCATACCGTTTTCCATAGTGGGTGCACCTAATTACATGGCCACCAATAGTGTAGAAGGGTTCCTTTTTCTCCATACCCCCTCCAGCATTTTTTAATTGTAGATTTTTTTAATGATGGCCATTCTGATCAGTGTGAAGTGATACCTCATTGTAATTTGGATTTGCATTTCTCTAATCATTAGTGATGATGAGCATCTTTTCATGTGCCTGTTGGCTATACTTATGTCTTCTTTGGAGAAATGTTTATTTAGGTCTTCTACTCATTTTTCCATTGAGTTATTTGTTATTTTGTTATTGAGTTGTATGAGCTGTTTGTATAGTTTGGAAATTAAGCCCTTGTCAGTCTCATCATTTGCTAATATTTTCTCCCAGTCCATAGGGTGTATTTTCATTTTGATTATGGTTCCCTTTGTTGTGCATCAGCTTATAAGTTTGATTAGTTCTTGTTTCTTTTTTGCTTTTACAGTAAGTCCCCTACATATGAATAAGTTCTGTTCCAAGAGTGCGTTTGTAAGTCCAATTTGTTTGTAAGTCCCACAAAGTTAGCCTACGTACCCAAATTACACAGTCGGCTATATGGTATTGTACCATAATGTTTATAATACTTTTCATATAAACAATACATAAAAACAAACACAAAAATAAAGAAAACATTTTTAATCTGATAGTACAGTAAGTTGAAAAGTACAGTAATACAGTACGACAGCTGAGATACTCGGGCTGGCATGGAGGGAAGAGGCGGGAAGAGTTACTGACTGGAGGAGGCAGAGGAGGTGGGAGAAGGTAGAGGTGAAGGATTATCAGCAGGAGGAGACAGAGGGCAAGCTGCCATTTTACTCATGCCTGACGTTGATGACACAGGTTCTGGTTCCTTGCTGGATTTGATTTTATCTACCCTCTTGAAAAAATGATCCATTGATGTCTGGGTAGTAGTTCCTTTTTTCTCATCATAGGTGACAAGGTAGCACTGGATTGCATTCTGGATGGCTGCCACCTTTGGGTATCATTCTAGGTTCGGGTCCTGTGCCTCAAAAACTAACAGTGATTCCTCAAATAAAGAAGATTCCGTTGCCATTTTCTATGTCGTGAATCTCTTCAGTTCTTCAGTTACCTCTTCTTCCCCCTGTCCCTCTTCATCCTTTCTCTGGCCTCCATTTCCATCAGCAAGCTCCTCATGTTGCACAGCAAAGAGTTCAATGAAATCGTCCTCTTGCAGATATAGCTCCAGCTTCTCACTGTGGGTCACTACATTGCTGAAGACTTCTTCGGACTTCTGATCGACCTTCTCAAATCCACAAAAATCAGGAACAAACTGTGGGCAAAGTTTCTTCCAAACTCCATCCACGGTGCCCACTGTACACTCACACTGTGCAAAGTCAGTGTTTTTTATGGTCTTGTAGATGTTATAGTCCTTCCAACGTTGTCCCTAGGTTGTTCCTGATTTGTCACTTACCTTTACTGCCTGACAAAAAGTGTGACATAAATAATATTTCTTGAAAGTCGCTCTAACTCCCTGGTCCATAGGTTGGATGAGCAATGTAGTATTCGGTGAGAGATGCACTATTTTGACGTTGGGATGAAAGTCATCCATGGATGGGGGATGGCCCAGAGCACTGTCGAGCAGCAAAAGAATGTTTTGCTGGAATGTCCTTCTCCAAGCAATATTTCGCTACATCTGGGATAAAGTGGTGGTAAAAGCAGTCATGGAACGTAGCCTGTGCAATACAGGATTTAGGGTTATGCTTCCACACAACAGGAAGAGAGCCCTTGGCTATGTTTTTAAGGGTTCTTGGGTTCTCTGAATGATAAACTAAGAGAGGCTTCAGCTTCAATTCACCAGAAGCATTGCCACGAAACAACAGTTAGCCTATCCTTTGCTGTTTTACAGCCCGGCATCAACTTTTCCTCCTTACTGATGTAATTTTGGTCTGGCATTTTCCAGTACAGTTGTGTCTCATCCACATTAAAAACCTGGTCGGGTAAATACACACCATCATCAATCATTTCTTAAAGTGTTTCCGGAAGTTCCTGGACAGCTACCCTATATGCACTTACTGCCTCTCCACTTACTTTTACATTGTGAAATTTGGCTCTAGCCTTGAACCGATGAAACCAGCCATGGCTGGCATTAAAAGATGTGCCCTCTGATTCTTTGCCATGTTTTTTCTTCAAGTCTTCATAAAGACCTTTAGCTTTCTCTTGAATCAGCATTAAGCTGAGCAGGACTCAGCACTGATGTTGATCCTGCATCTTCACACTGAGAAGTTTCTCCATCTCCCCCATCAATTTTCCATGCTTCTTCAATATTTTGTCAACATCAGCGGCACAGCAGACTTCACACGTTCCATGATGTTGTCCTTGTTCTTTAGATTCGTACCAATGATTGAATGATTCATGTTATAAGAATAAGTGATGTCTAACATCTTTTTGCCTCGATCCACTCTCTCAATTACTTTCACTTTTGTTTCCATCATTATCTCTTGGCACTTCTTAACAATATCAGCTACATCACCGCTGCTTTTACGTTTGCCTCCAGACATCTTGGGCTTGAAATAAAGGCACTGTACTACTGTACTCTAGACAGTGCTGTAAAGTACACAAAAGCGCAACCGCTTATAGAGGATGCATGCACGTGACAATGTATGCCAGACACGTGAACTAACTTACATGTTTGGACATGCGAATGGACGTTTGCATCTTTGAAAGTTTTCAACTTGAAAGTTAGTATGTAGGTGACTTACTGTATTTCTCCTGCCTAGGGAGGAGAACTACCTAGGAAAACTGTGGTATGATTTATGTCAGAGAATGTTTTGCTTATGTTCTAGGAGTTTTGAGGTGTCTTATCTTATATTTAAGCAGATAAGCTGTTTGGAGTTGATTTTTGTGTATGCTGTGAGGGTATGTTCTGACTTCACTGATTTGCATACGGCTGTCCAACATTCAAAACACCACTTGCTGAAGAGACTATCTTTTCTCCACTGTATATTCTTGCCTCCTTTATCGAAGGTTAGTTGACCATAGGTGTGTGGGTTTATTTCTGGCCTCTCTATTCCATTCCATTGATCCAGGTATCTCTTTCTGTGCCAATACCATGTGGTTTTGATTACTTTTTCTTTGTAGTATTGTCTGAAATTTACGAGGGTTCTGCCTCCTGCTTTGTTCTTTTTCCTCAGGATTGTGTTGACAGTTCTGAGTTTTTATGGTTCCAGATACATTTTAGGATTATTTGTTCTAGTTCTGGGGAAAATGTCATGGGTAATTTGATAGGGATCACATTAAATCTGTAGATTGCTTTGGGTAGTATAGCCATTTTAACAGTATTAATTCTTCCCATCCAAGAGCGTGGGAATTCTTTCCATTTCTTTGAATCACCTTCAGTTTCCTTTACTAAAGTTTTGTAGTTCTCAGCATATAAATCTTTCACCTCCTTGATGAGTTTTATTCCTAAGTCTTTTATTTTTTTGATGCCATTTAAAAAAAGGATTGCTTGTTTACATTTCCTTTCTGATATTTAATTGTTAGTGTAAAGAAATGCAACCAGGCACTTCCCTTGTGGCTCCATGGTTGAGAATCCACCTGCCAATACAGGGGACATGTGTTTGAGCCCTGGTGCAGGAAGATCTCACATGCTGTGGAGCAACTAAACCTGTGTCCCACAACTACTTAGCCTGCACACTAGAGTCCGTGAACCACAAATACTGAGCCCCTGTGTCACAACTACTTACACCCACATGCCTAGAGCCCATGCTCTGCAACAAGAGAAGCCACTGCAATGAGAAGCCTGTGCACCACAATGAAGACTAGCCCCCAATGGCCACAACTAGTGAAAGCCTGTGCACAGCAATGAAGACCCAATGCAGCCAAAATAAATTAACAAAAAAGAAAACCAAGAAATGCAACCAATTTATGTATATTAATCTTGTATCCTGCTGCTTTGCTGAATTTATCAGTTCTAGTAGTTTTTGTGTGGTATTTTTAGGATTTCCTTTATATATATTATCATGTCATCTGCATATAATGACAACTTTACCTCTTCCCTTCCAATTTGGTTAGATTTTTTTCTTTTTCTTGTCTGTTGTGGCTAGGACTTCCAATACTATGTTGAAGAGAAGAAGTGAGAGTGGGAATCCTTGTCTTGTTCCAGATTTTAGCGGGAAGTCTTTCACCTTATGAACATTGAGTATTATATCACCTGTGGGTTTGTCATAAATAGCTTTTATTATGTTGAGATATGCTTCCTCTATACCTACTTTGGTAAGTGTTTTTATGATGACTGGATGTTGAAGTTTTTCAAATGCTTTTTCAGCATCTATTGAGATGATCATTTGTTTCATTTTTTTCCTTTGTTGATGGGGTGTATCATGTTGATTGATATGCATATGTTGAAACAACTTTGTGACACTGGGGTGAATCAAATTTGGTCATGGTGTATGATCCTCTTATGTGTTGTCAGATTCGGTTTTCTAATATTCAGTTGAGAATTTATGTATCTATATTTATCAAAGATATTGGCCTGCAATTTTCTTTTTTGATAATGTCTTTCTCTGTGCTTTTTAAAAGTCTTTATTGAATTTGTTCCAAATTGCTACTGTTTTGTTTTGGTTTTTTGTTTGTGAGGCATGTGGGATCTTAGCTTCACCACCAGGGATTGTACTCACACCCCCTGCATTGGAAGGTGAAATCTTAACTGCTGGACCACCAGAAAAGTCCTCATCTGTTGTTTGTTTGTTTGTTTGTTTGTTTTAGTAAATTTCTTTCTTTATTTTTGGATGCGTTGGGTGTTCATTACTGTGCACGGGCTCTCTCTAGTTGTGGTGAACGTGGGCTACTCTTCATTGCGGTGTGCAGGCTGTTCATTGCAGTGGCTTCTTTTGTTACAGAGCATGGACTCTAGGTGCACGGGCTTCAGCAGTTGCAGCTATCAAGCTCAGTAGTTGTGGCTCATGAGCTGTAGAGTTCAGGCTTAGTAGTTGTGGTACACAGGCTTAGTTGCCCCATGGCATGTGGGATCTTCCCAGACCAGGGCTCGAACCTATGTCTCCTGCATTGGCAGATGGATTCTTAACCACTGTGCCACCAGAGAAGTCCCCCCCACCTGTTTTTGATATCAAGGTGATGGTGGCTTCATAGAATGTCTTTGGAAGTATTCCTTACTCTTCAATCTTTCTGAAGAGTTTGAGAAGAATTAGTGTAAGTTCTGCGTTGTATATTTGGTAGAATTTGCCTGTGAAACCATCTGATCCTGGACTTTTGTTGGTAGGAAGTTTTTTTTAAAATTACAGCTTCTATTTTGCTTTTAGTGATCAGTACATTCAAGTTATCTATTTCTTCTTGATTAAGTTTTGTTCGGCTGTAAAAAACCAACATATATTTTTACGTTATGTTAGCACCTAAATACTTACCATGTATTAGACCACAAAAGAGTGAAGAAAAAGTATTAAAACAGTTTTTCAAATAGAAAAAGTATTGAAATATTTTTAAGAAATTGGGATAATTGCCACCAGCCATGGCGGATCCTCAAAGTGCAGCAACAATCGATGAGAGGGGGTAGGGAACTGAAAGCACCAAGGTATGGGATAAGAAGGGCACAAACAACTGATGGTTGCAAGGCAAATTTAATAGCAAAGCATAGCCATATATATACCCCTAAAGCAGGGACTTTGCATAGTCATTGTAAAGCAGGGACTTTACATAGACATTGTAAAGCAGGGACTTTGCATAGACATTTTTCTATAGAACTGGGCTTCCCTCTCGGCTAGTCACCACCATATCTGCATCAGCGGGTTTATTGCTTGTTCCACAGAGGCACCAACTTCCCCTCCAGGGTTGCTTTTCCAAGCTTTAGGGAACAACCAGGGACTCCCAGTAACTGAGCAGGTCTCTGGAGCGATCTGGCCAAAGGCCATCTCCCTTTTTACGTTGATACCATAAAGTCCAGGATGCATACCAAGGAGAGTACAGTCGGGCCTTGAGGCTTATGAGGGTCTTAATGGTGCATTCCTCAGAGGGCAATGCTCGCCACAGTTAATAATGCTAATTACAATAATGACAAATTGTTCTGAACTTAAAGACTACTTTATCGGGCTTCCCTGGTGGTGCAGTGGTTGGGAGTCTGCCTGCCAATACCAGGGACAAGGGTTCGTGCTCCGGTGTGGGGAGATCCCACGTGCCATGGAGTGGCGGGGCCCATGAGCCATGGCCACTGAGCCTGCACGTCCGGAGCCTGTGCTCTGCAATGGGAGAGGCCACAACAGTAAGAGGCCCGCATACCACACACAAAAAAGACTACTTTATCTAAGATGCTTATTATATGCTTATTATAAGCATGGTATTATATGCTTATATATTATATATGCTTATTATGTGCTTATTATAGGCATGATATATGCTTATTGTTTTGTTGTTTTTAAATACATGGAATGTTTTCTCCTTTCGAATGTAATTCTTTTATTTTACCTGTATATTGTGAAAAAAATTTAGTTGCACATAATATAAAAATTATACTTTAATAGGAGATATTAACCATTTACATTTACTATAGTACTGCAAACACTTAGGTTTTGAGTCACCACGTTATTGAGTGCTCTTTTTTATTTATTTTAAAAATATTTAACTTGGGGGGGCATAATTTATTTATTTATTTATTTATTTATTTTTTATCATCTTTATTGGACTATAATTGCTTTACAATTGTGTGTTAGTTTCTGCTTTATAATGAAGTGAACAAGCTCTACATATACATATATCCCCATATCTCCTCCCCCTTGCATCTCCCTCCCACCCTCCCTATCCCACTGTCTAAGTGGTCACAAAGCACTGAGCTGATCTCCCTGTGCTATGCAGCCGTTTCCTACTAGTTATCTGTTTTACATTTGGTAGTATATATAAGTCCATGCCACTCTCTCACTTTGTCAAGGCTTACCCTTCCCCCTCCCCCTGTCCTCAAGTCCATTCTCTATGTCTGCGTCTTTATTCCTGTCCTGCCCCTAGAATCTTCCCAACCCTTTTTCCCCTTTTTTTAGATTCCATATATATGTGTTAGCATACAGTATTTGTTTTTCTCTTTCTGACTTACTTCACTCTGTATGACGGACTCTAGGTCCATCCACCTCAGTACAAATAACTCAATTACATTTCTTTTTATGGCTGAGTAATATTCCATTTTATATTGAAGATGTGCAACATCTTCTTGATCCATTCATCAGTTGATGGACACTTAGATTGCTTCCATGTGCTGGCTATTGCAGATAGAGCTGCAATGAACATTATGGAATGTGACTCTTTTTGAAATATGGTCTTCTCTAGGTATATGCCCAGTACTGGGAATGCTGCGTCATATGGTAGTTCTATTTTTAGGTTTTTAAAGAACCTCCATACTGTTCTTGATAGTGGCTGTATCAATTTATACTCCCACCAACGGGACAAGAGAGTTCTCTTTTCTCCACATCTCTGCAGCATTTATTGTTTCTAGATTTTTTTGATGATGGCCATTCTAACCTGTGTGTGGTGATACTTCATTGTAATTTTGATTTGCATTTCTCTGATGATCAGTGATGTTGAGCATTCTTTCATGTGTTTGTTGGCAATCTGTATATCTTCTTTGGAGAAATGTCTATTTAGGTCTTCTGCCCATTTATGGATTGGGTTTTTTGTGATTTTTTTTTGATATTGATCTGCACGGGCTGCTTGTAAAGTTTGGAGATTAATCTTTTGTCAGTTGCTTAGTTGGAAAATGTTTTCTCCCATTCTGAGGGTTGTCTTTTCCTCTTGTTTACGTTTCCCTTTGTTGTGCAAATGCTTTTAAGTCTCATTAGGTCTCATTTGTTTATTTTTGTTTTTATTTCTATTTCTCTAGGAGGTGGGTCAAAAAGGATCTTGCTGTGATTGAATACATAGAGTGTTCTGCCTATGTTTTCCTCTAAGAGTTTTATAGTGTCTGGGCTTACATTTACGTCTTTAATCCATTTTGAATTTATTTTTGTGTATGGTGTTAGGGAGTCTTCTAATTTCATTCTTTTACCTGTAAATGTCCAGTTTTCCCAGCACCACTTATTGAAGAGGCCATGATTTCTCCATTGTATATTCTTGTCTCCTTTATCAAAAATAAGATGACCATATGTGCATGGGTTTATCTCTGGGCTTTCTCTCCTGTTCCATTGGTCTGTATTTCTGTTTTTGTGCCAGTACCATACTGTCTTGACTACTGTAGCTTTGTAGTATTGTCTGATGTCAGGGACCCTGATTTTTCTAGCTCTGTTTTTCTTCTCCAGATTGCTTTGGCTGTTCGGGGTCTTTTGTGTTTCCATACAAATTGTGAAATTTTTTGTTCCAGTTCTCTGAAAAATGCCATTGGTAGTTTGATATGGATTGCATTGAATCTGTAGATTGCTTTGGGTAGTATAGTCATTTTCACTATGTTGATTCTTCCAATCCAAGAACTTGGTATATCTCTCTATCTGTTTGTGTCATCTTTGATTTCTTTCCTCAATGTCTTAGAGTTTGTTGAGTAAACGTCTTTTGTCTCCTTAGGTAGGTTTATTCCTAGGTATTTTATTCTTTTTGTTGCAGTGGTAAATGGGCATGTTCCCTTAATTTCTCTTTCAGATTTTTCATTTTAGTGTATAGGAATGAAAGAGATATGTGTACATTAATTTTGTATGCTGCAACCTTACCAGATTGATTGATTAAGTCTAGTAGGTTTCTGGTAGCATCTTTAGGATTCTCTATGTATAGTATCATGTCATCTGCAAACAGTGAGAGCTTAACTTCTTATTTTCTGATTTGGATTCCTTTTATTTCTTTTTCTTCTCTGCTTGCTGTAGCTAAAAATTCCAGAAGTGTGTTGAATAATAGTGGTGAGAGTGGGCAACCTTGTCTTGCTTCTGATATTGGTGGAAATGGTTTCACTTTTTCACCATTGAGAATGATGTTGGCTGTGGGTTTGTCATATATGGCTTTTATTATGTTAAGGAAAGTTCCCTCTATGCCTACTTTCTTGGGTTTTTAAAAAATCATAAATGGTTATTTAATACTGTTGGAAGAATTTTCTGCATCTATTGAGATGATCATATGGTTTTTATCCTTCAGTTTTTTAGTATGCTGTATCACATTGATTTGCCTATATTGAAGAATCCTTGCATCCCTTGGATAAACCCCACTTGATCTTGGTGTATGATCTTTTTAATGCGCTGTTGATTTCTGTTTGCTAGTGTTTTGGTGTGGATTTTTCCATCTATGTTAATCAGTGATATTGACCTGCAGTTTTCTTTCTTTGTGACATCTTTGTCTGGTTTTGGTATCAGGGAGACAGTGGTCTCATAGAATAAGTTTGGGAGAGTTCCTCCCTCTGCTCTATTTTGGAAGAGTTTGAGAAGGATAGGTGTTATCTCTTCTCTAAATGTTTGATGGAATTTGCGTGTGAAGCCATCTGGTCCTGGGCTTTTGTTTGTTGGAATATTTATAATCACAGTCTCAATTTCAGTGCTTAGGATTGGTTTGTTTATAGTTTCTATTTCTTCCTGGTTCAGTCTTGGAAGGCTGTGCTTTTCTAAGAATTTGTCCATTTCTTCCAGGTTGTCCATTTTATTGGCATATAGTTGCTTGCAGTAATCTCTCATGATCCTTTGTATTTCTGCAGTGTCAGTTGTTACTTCTCCTTTTTCATTTGTAATTCTATTGATTTGAGTCTTCTCCCTCCTTTTCTTGATGAGTCTGGCTGATGGTTTATCAATTTTGTCTATCTTCTCAGGGAACCAGCTTTTAGTTTGTTTGATCTTTGCTGTTGTTTCCTTCATTTCTTTTTCATTTATTTCTGATCTGGTCTTTATGATTTCTTTCCTCTGCTGACTCTTTTTTCTTTCTTTCTCTAATTGCTTTAGGTGTAAGGTTAGCTTATTTATTTGAGATGTGTCTTGTTTTTGAGGTAGGATTGTATTGCTATAACCTTCCCTCTTAGAACTGCTTTTGCTGCTCCCATAAGTTTTGGGTCTTCATGTTTTCATTGTCATTTGTTTCTAGGTATTTTAAAATTTCCTCTTTGATTTCATCAGTGATGTCTTGGTTATTAAGTAGAGTATTGTTTAGCGTCCATGTGTTTGTAATTTTTTACAGATTTTTTCCTGTAAGTGATATCTAGTCTGATAGCATTGTGGTTGGAAAAGATACTTGAGAATGATTTCAATTTTCTTAAATTTACCAAGGCTTGATTTGTGACCCAAGATATGGTCTATCCTGGAGAATGTTCCATGAGCCCTTGAGAAAAAGTGTATTCTGTTGTTTTTGGATGGAATGTCCTGTGAATAAAGTCCATCTTGTTTAATGTATCATTTAAAGCTTGTGTTTCCTTATTTATTTTCATTTTGGATGATCTGTTCATTGGTGAAAGAAGGGTGCTAAAGTTCCCTACTATGATTGTGTTACTGTCGATTTCCCCTGTTATGGCAGTTAGCAGTTGCCTTATGTATTGAGTTGCTCCTAGGTTGGGTGCATAAGTATATAGAATTGTTATATCTTCTTCTTGGATTGATCCCTTGATCATTATGTATTGTCCTACTTTGTTTCCTGTAATAGTCTTTATTTTAAAGTCTTTTCTGTCTGATATGAGAATTGCTACTCTAGCTTTCTTTTGATTTCCATTTGCATGGATTATCTTATTCCATCCCCTAACTTTCAGTCTGCATGTGTCCCTAGGTCTAAAGTGGGTCTCTTGTAGACCGCATATATAACAGTCATGTTTTCGGATCCATTCAGCCAGCCTATGTCTTTTGGGTGGAGCATTTAATCCATTTACATTTAAGGTAATTATTGATATGTATGTTCTTATTACCATCTTCTTAATTGTTTTGGGTTTGTTATTGTAGGTCTTTTCCTTCTCTTGTGTTTCTTGCCTAGAGAAGTTCCTTTAGCATTTGTTGTAAAGCTGGTTTGGTGGTGCTAAATTCTCTTAGCTTTTGCTTGTCTGTAAAGATTTTAATTTCTCTGTCAAATCTGAATGAGATCTTTGCTGGTTCGAGTAATCTTGGTTGTAGCTTTTCCCCTTTCATCACTTTAAATATGTCCTGCCACTCCCTCCTGGCTTGCAGAGTTTCTGCTGAAAGATCATGTGTTAACCTTATGGGGATTCCCTTGTATGTTATTTGTTGTTTTTCCCTTGCTGCTTTTAATATTTTTTCTTTGTTATTTAATTTTTGATAGTTTGATTAATATATGTTTTGGCATGTTTCTCCTTGGGTTTACCTTGTATGGGACTCTCTGCACTTCCTGGACTTGGTTAATGATTTCCTTTCCCATATTAGGGAACTTTTCAACTATAATCTCTTTAAATATTTTCTCAGTCTCTTTCTTTTTCTCTTCTGCTTCTGGGACCCTGATATTCGAATGTTGGTGTGTTTAATGTGGTCCCAGAAGTGTCTCAGATTGTCCTCAATTCTTTTCATTCTTTTTTCTTTATTCTGCTCTGCAGTAGTTATTTCCACTAGTTCATCTTCCAGGTCATTTATCCATTCTTCTGCCTCAGTTATTCTGCTAATGTTTCCTTCTAGAGAATTTTAAATTCCATTTATTGTGTTGTTCATCATTGTTTGTTTGCTCTTTAATTCTTCTAGGTCCTTGTTAAATGTCTCTTGTATATTCTCCATTCCAGTTCCAAGATTTGGGATCATCTTTACTATCATTACTCTGAATTCTTTTTCAGGTAGACTGCCTGTTTTTTCTACACTTGTTTGGTCCAGTGGGTTTTTACCTTGCTCCTTCATCTGTTGTGTGTTTCTCTGTCTTCTCATTTGGCTTTGGGGACTGTGTTTGGGGTCACCTTTTCGCAGGCTGCAGATTTGTAATTCCCATTGTTTTGGTGTCTACCCCGAGTGGCTAACGTTGGTTCAGTAGGTTGTGTAGGCTTTCTGGTGGAGGGGACTGGTGCCTGTGTTCTGGTCGGTGTGTCTGGATCTTGTCCTTCTGGTGGACAATTCTGCATCCGGTGGTGTGTTTTGGGGTGTCTGTGGCCTTATTATGATTTTAGGCAGCCCCTCTGCTAATGGGTGGGCCTGCATTCCTGTCTTGCTAGTTGTTTGGCATGGGATGTCCAGCACTGTATCTTGCTGGTCTCTGACTGGAGCTGGGTCTTAGCATTGAGGCGGATATCTCTGGGAGTTTTTGTCATTTGATATTATAAGGTGCTGAACGTCTCTGGTAGGCAGATGTCCTAAACTTGGCTCTCTCACCTCAGAGGCATAGGCCTGACACCTGGCCGGAGCAGCAAGAACCTCTCAGCCACACGGCTTGGGGTGAGAGCAAGAGGTAGCTTTGGTACATCTCAAGGACCACCAATGGGATTCACTGACCATTTTCTCTCCAGAAGTGAAGAAAACAAAATTCAGTCTTCGGCTAGTCAGCCACTTTGGTAGCCAGCCTCCAAAATGGCCCTAATCATCCCCTAATTTTCTCCCAGTCTTCATCTACCTGTGTGGCTCCTCGCACTTGAAAAGGGCTCACCGTTTAACTAATAAGAAATTGCAGAAATGACAAAGTGCAGCTTCCAAGTTTATCAAAGACATTGCAGCTTCTGCTTTGGTTTCTGCTAGATCACTCATCCTAGGGTAAGCCAGCTTCCATGTCATGAGGACACTCAAGCAGCTCTAAGGAGGGATCCATGTGTCAAGGAACTGAGACCTCTTACCTACAGCCATGTGAGTGAGTCATCTCAGAAGTCAAAAGATTTAATTTTATTTATTTTTTGTTGTGTTGGGTATTCGTTGCTGCACAGGGTTTCTCTTGTTGTGTCAAGCAGAGGTTATTCATTGTTGTGGTGCACGGGCTTCTCCTTGCGGTGGTTTCTCTTGTTGTGGAGTATGGGCTCTACATGCATGGGCTTCAGTAGTTGTGTCATGCAGGCTCAATAGTTATTGCTTGCAGGCTCTAGAGTGCATGCTCAGTAGTTGTGGCACATGGGCTTAGTTGCTCTGCGGCATGTGGGATCTTCCCAGACCAGGGATTGAACCCCTGTACCCTGCACTGGCAGGCAAATTCTTACCCACTGTACCACCAGGGAATTCCAGTGTGCTCTTTTTTAAACCTAGTCTGTTTTCATTATTTTTCTATCTTAATGATTCTGTAGTAAATAAAAAAAATAATAGTCCTTTCTACCCCTCCTCTTTGAGGATTATATATGAAGAAGTATGTCTTATTTATTAATCTCAAATTTTCACCTTAGTTTTAAGAAGTAATCACAATGTCAAGTATTTAATACCTTTCACTTCCACCTTGAAAAGCATGGATATTAAAGTGTTAATATAATTACCTTCTCTAGTTTATCTTTTTCACTTTTTGTTATGTATAAAAAACAACTAAAAACATGCATAGTTTGTAAGGAAATGACAAATTTCAGAAGTTCAGAATCTGAATACACTCTATACATAGCTTCTAGATAAAGACACAGAAAATTGCCAGATACTCAGAGGCTCCCTGGTCCCATTCTAGCGACTCCCCTTAAGGTTTAATATTGTTCTTGTATCTAACAAAAAGATCATGTTACCTGTATTTTGTATTTTATATAAATGTTATGGCACAGTAAAATCACTTTTGGATTGGGCTTTTAATTTTATGTTGCTTGTGAATATGCCTATATGGTTGCCTGTTGTTGTGATCATGCATTGCCACTGTTGCAAAGGATTCCATAGTGTAAATATTTAACTATTAATGAATTTATTCCAGCATGTATTACAATATGAGTGCTTTTCAGTTTGTGTCTATTGAGAATAGCCCTGGTATATAAATTCTAGAACTTGAGCTTTGGTGGTATGTGTATAAATTATTGTTCAGTATACATGTAGTAGTAAAATTTTCAAGTCATAGCTTTCATGTGTTTATCTTTTTAGGTATTTCTAAATAGTTTCAAAATATTTGTATGATTTTTCATCCTCAGCAACAGTGAATGAGGTTCAAGGATTATACACATTCTTGTCAAACTTGAGAATAGCTGTCATTTTCATTTGGACTTTCTGGTTGGTGAGTGATAATATCAGGTATCAGTTTGTTTGCATTTAATTGACTACTAAAAAGCCAAGCATCTTTTGATATGTTTACTTAACATTCTGTACTCTCTTATTTGTAATACCTTTTGGTATATTTTCCACATTTTTGCTATTACATTGTCTTCTTATTGAAGACTTCTTTTTTTTAACATCTGAAGACTTCTTATTTAGGAGTTTTTAATATATGCTTGCTATGAGTTCTTCTCTCTTTCTGTCTCTCCTTCTCTTTCTTTAGATGAGTGTCAGTTTTTAATGTTAATAACATCTAAATTGTTATTTTCCTCTTTATTTATTTATTTAGTCTTATTTCTATTTTTATGTAGTCTTCTTATCTATAACAGAAGACATTATTCTAAACCACAAAGATGTTTTCATTTCTTCAATAAATCTAATTATTAAGCTTTAAATTTACATTTACTTTCTAAACTAAATTGTTGTATCATAGTGAGTATTAATTTTTCTATGACAGCTGAAAGGTTACATTTATTCAGAAAATGTTGTATTCAGCTTTCTTTTCATTTGCTCCTACTTCTTATTGATTCACAGATGTAAACATCTCTTCATCCATGGATCTGACTTTCTCTGATTTCTCATGACCATTCTCATGTATTTGTCTTGCCTCCTGAAATCTTTAGCAATCCCATTATTCCACAACAGCAAAAACCTTCCTTGGGCCTTATTCCTCAGAAGATTGATTATCTCACATTTTAAATGGGAGATTGCAATAACTTAGGAGTAAATGCCACAAGGGTCTCTCATTTTTTTTCACATCTTGTATCAGCCTCTGCTTGCACTCTGTGTTCAAAGATTTTTGTACAACACATTGATGGAAGATGCCAGTTGTTTCTCTCCTTGGGGCAAAAGACAGATTAATTACCTGACAAATAAAATAAAGACAGTGTCTTGCTCTGTTCAAATATTGGACAGGATTGCTTGCATCTTAATTTAAAAGTTTCAGGTGACTGAAGCTTAAGATTCCTAAGCTTTAATCCATACTTGCACCATGCACAACACCCAACAGGACTGCTTTACATAACCCCATGAGACTTTTGTGTGCAAGTGGAACAGATAAAAATATAAACTTATTGCTGTCTTTTTGTGTCATAAAAATGATTTTTTGTCTCATTAAAAATTTTTTTTCTAAAATCCAAAAACGTGTCAGGCTAAAATATTGGAATTTCAAATATGGTCAAATCTAAGACCCTTCAAATTTCTTTCCAGTTTTGTTGATGATGGGATCCCGTCAGAGATATGACTTCATTAAACCCAATAGGTAAGATTCCTTCATAGGCCTGCTTGGGGAATATGAAAATAATCCCCGGAAAAATCTGGACATTTTCTAGTTCTCAAGTATTGGTTAAGATGGTAGAAATTGCCCTTCATTGTCCTATATGTGCATGCAGATCAATTGTGAGAGGTGAGGATGAAACAAGCAGCCTAAATATCCTTTATGTTTATTGTACTGCTAGTAGAAAGAGGAAGGGTCAACATGTCACCATGGTTGATATAGCAAATAAACTGTTTGAAACTATACAGAAATGTACCTGCTTGTATTTTCTGTGCAGTTACCCTCTCTTTTAGTGTGCCCTGATACCTCCCACAACTTATGTACCAACTCCAGAAGCATTAAGCAGAAATCCAAAGAAATCTATTCTTTGGAATTATGAGGAAGGGAAGAGTCAAAAATTTTATAGCATGTTCTATACAAGTATACACGTCACTATCCTTACCTGTGTCATGCCAAGCATGGAGGGTCAGTAGGTTCAGGCGATTCTGGAAGCACCAAGGTCTGTGGGGTTAATCACAGCTGCATTCATGGGCAGTAAAAGAGAAGGGCCTTATCTTGGTCACTTTCTCAATGCTAGTAGCTACAAAAAGGAGAGGACAGCAGACAGCTTAGGGAGAAGAGCCAACAATAAATGAAATGTCCTAATTGCTCTAGGCAACCTCTCATGATAGCCACCCACAGCTCCTTGAATCCCTACGTACTTGTGTAGGGCCTCAACTATACTCACAACCCTACTTCCCTATCGATACCCAAAAACTTTTTGGGCTTTCCGGCTGGCGGGTGTAGATAAGATACTGGAATGTCCGCGGGTGTAGATAAGATACTGGAATGTCCCTCTGGGCAGAAACCGTTCCGAGAAAAAGGCCTGGAAAACAGGACATGTCTGAGACATGCCCTAACCGCGAACAAACAAGTACGGCGGGGGCAAGAATGCCTAAGCCAATGAGTTTAAAGGTCGCCCCAACCAATGAGTTTAAAGGTCGCCCCGTTTACCCAATCATTGTGAAACTCCAAATATACCCGCCCTATAAGTGAATAAACCTATAAAATGTGTGGGATTCCGTTTTTACGGGTTCCTCTTCGGCCTCCTGCGTGAGGACCAAGGAACCCCGGTGCACCGGCTCCTAATAAACCTCTTGCGTGTTGCAACGACTCTCGACTTTTGGCGGTTCTTGGGCGAGCTGGAATCCCTCGGAGACCGTTCAGGTCTAACATTTGGGGGCTCGTCCGGGATCCCCACTCGCCCCCGGGTCACAAGAACATCGGGAGTCGGAGGTATCAGGTAGGCCTAATTGTCTGTCTGTTTGCCTTCTGTCCTCTTTAAGCCGCCATCAGGAAGAAGCCGTGCAAACCGGCTCGCTGTGAAATCTGTATTGGACTCCTGGCTAGGCAGACGTGCCAATAGCTGGTGTCCACGGACCCTGGGGGACGCCCTGGTGGTCCATCTGGAAGGAGAGACAAATTTTGTCTCCCCTTCACCCGGTCCTGGCAGGATATACAAACTGCCATCTGAATCTGAGTTGGTTTCAGTTTTAAAACGAGCTCGCGGCGGCAATATTAATGTGTGTCTTCTGAAATTTTATTGTTCTCCTGTGCTCTATCTTTCTCCTGACGGACGATAATGGGACAAACTATGACGACTCCTCTCTCTCTCACCCTAAGTCACTGGACCGAAGTTAGGGCTAGGGCCCACAACCTTTCGGTAGAAGTAAGGAAAGGGAGATGGCAAACGCTGTGTACCTCTGAGTGGCCTACATTTCAGACAGGGTGGCCACCCGAGGGATCCTTTCTGTTAGATCAGGTCAGGCTAGTCAAGTCTAGGGTCTTTAACACAGGACCCCACGGACACCCAGACCAGATACCATATATCCTGGTCTGGGAAGATCTGGTTCTCTCCCCGCCTCCGTGGGTCTGGCCCTTTGTTCCCTCAACAGGCATGTCTGCATGCGCACCAGCACGGTCGGAAGTACTGGCCCTGAAAAAAGCCCCAGACGCCGAGAAGTCATCTGCAGCCCCAGACCCACCAAAGGCGATATATCCAGACTTGCAGTCCGATCTGCTTCTCCTCGATCCCCCACCACCACCTTACTCTCCAGCCCTAGACCCCGTACCGCCTCCCGATCCCCCAGCTCCACAACCCTCCGCACCAATAGGGCCACCTGTTGTGGCAGGGGGGGGGGCGTCCCTCGGCGGGCACCAGAAGCCGGAGAGCTATTTCCCCGGATTCTACCGCTCTACCCCTTAGAGAATATGGCCGCCCCGATAACCACGGGAATAGGCCCCTCCAATACTGGCCCTTTTCCTCTGCAGATCTTTATAACTGGAAGATGCATAACCCTACTTTCTCTGAAAATCCACAGGCTCTCACTGCTTTAATAGAGTCTCTTGTCTTCTCCCACCAACCCACCTGGGACGATTGTCAACAGCTCCTCCAGACTCTCCTCACAACTGAGGAGAGGCAACGGGTTCTCTTGGAGGCTAGAAAGAATGTGTTAGGAGCCAATGGGCAACCTACCCAGTTGCCTAACGAGATTGATGCCGGTTTTCCACTCAGGCCGAATTGGGACTTCAATACCCCAGAAGGAAAGGAGCACCTGAAGATGTATCGCCAGGCTCTGGTGGCGGGTCTCCATGGAGCGGCCAGGCGCCCCACGAATTTAGCCAAGGTAAGAGAGGTAACTCAGGGGCCCCAGGAGTCGCCAACCGTGTTCCTAGAACGCTTAATGGAGGCTTTTAGACGGTTCACTCCTTATGATCCAACTTCTGAGGAACATAAGGCCACCATAGCAATGGCCTTTATTGACCAGGTGGCCCCTGACATTAGAAAGAAGTTACAAAGGCTGGATGGCCTACAAGGTTTCTCACTTCAGGACTTAGTAAAAGAGGCAGATAAAGTATATAATAAGAGGGAAACAGAAGAGGAAAGGGAAGAAAGAAAGCAGAAGGAGCAAGAGGCCCGTGAATTAAGGTGGGACAAGCGGCAAGAGAGAAATTTGAATAAGATACTGGCCACTGTAGTCAGAGGAGGAAATATTAGAGACAGGAATAGACAGGAAGGGCGGACAATGGATAAAAGGTGGCCATTAGACAAGGATCAATGTGCTTACTGTAAAGAAAAAGGTCACTGGGTAAGAGAATGCCCTAAAAAGAAGAACGGGGGAAAACCAACCAGAGACAAAATTTTAACCCTGGAAGAGGAAAATTAGGGAAGTCAGGGCTCGGACCCTCTCCCCGAGCCCAGGGTAACTCTTAAAGTGGAGGGGGAACCCGTCCAGTTCTTGGTAGACACCGGAGCTCAGCACTCAGTCCTCCTCCACCCAAAAGGCCCCCTCTCAACTAAAAGGTCATAGGTCCAGGGGGCTACAGGAAATAAGCAGTACTCATGGACCACACGAAGGACAGTAGACCTTGGGGTGGGACAAGTAACCCACTCATTCTTGGTCATACCTGAGTGCCCATACCCTCTGCTAGGCAGGGACTTACTCTCTAAGGTGGGGGCTCAAATCCACTTTCAACCAGAAGGGCCCACCATAACTGACAACCAAGGGAGATTACTCCAAATTTTGACTATGAAGCTGGAAGATGAACATAGGTTATATGAAGTGCCCTCGCCTCCACAAGTTGATATGCAGGATTGGGTGACCAGGTTTCCACAGGCTTGGGCAGAAACTGCCGGTATGGGAATGGCAAAATATCGCCCCCTCCGTGGTGGTAGAACTCAAAGCAACCGCCACCCCGGTGACAGTCCGTCAGTACCCTATGAGCAAAGAAGCCCGGGATGGCATTCGTCCTCACATACAAAGGTTGCTGGAATTAGGGATCCTGGTAAGGTGCCAATCTGCATGGAATACCCCTCTTTTACCAGTTAAAAAGCCAGGGACTGGGCTTCCCTGGTGGCGCAGTGGTTGAGAATCCGCCTGCCGATGCAGGGTCCACGGGTTCGTGCCCCGGTCCGGGAAGATCCCACATGCCGCGGAGTGACTGGGCCCGTGAGCCATGGCCGCTGGGCCTGCGCGTCCGGAGCCTCTGCTCCGGAATGGGAGAGGCCGCGGCAGTGAGAGGCCCACGTACCACAAAAAAAAAAAAAAAAAAAAAAAGCCAGGGACTAATGATTACCGGCCGGTACAAGACCTACGTGAGGTGAATAAGCGGGTAGCGGACCTCCACCCCACGGTGCCCAACCCTTACAATCTCTTAAGTACTCTTCCTCCTCAGCACACTTGGTACACTGTTTTGGATCTTAAAGATGCTTTCTTCTGCCTGAGACTCTCCTCTCTCAGCCAGCCTTACTTTGCATTCGAATGGAAGGATCCAGCGTCGGGGATGTCAGGCCAGCTGACCTGGACTCGCCTGCCACAAGGATTCAAGAACTCCCCCACCATTTTCGACAAGGCTCTCCACCAGGATTTGGCATCTTATAGAGAATCCAATCCTCAGGTAACTCTACTTCAATATGTTGATGACATTCTTTTAGCTGCTGAGACCCAAGAAGACTGCATCAGGGGAACTGAGAGGCTGTTAACAGAACTTGAGACATTGGGATATCGGGCTTCAGCAAAGAAAGCACAAATATGTCAACGACAGGTCAGTTACCTGGGGTACTTGTTAAAAGGAGGACAGAGATGGCTCTCGGAAAGCAGGAAAGACACCGTTGCCCAGATACCGGCCCCCAAGAGTCCCAAACAGGTTAGGGAATTTTGGGGGACGGCCGGATTCTGTAGGCTATGGATTCCAGGGTTTGCTGAATTAGCAGCCCCTTTGTATCTCCTGACCAAGAACGGCATCCCTTTCGCTTGCGGTGATAAAGAACAACGGGCTTTTGACCAAATTAAACGAGCCCCACTATCAGCCCCAGCTTTGGGGCTACCAGATGTAACTAAGCCTTTCCATCTCTACGTGGCCGAGAATAAAGGTATTGCAAAGGGAGTACTAACTCAGAAACTGGGCCCCTGGAATCGCCCGGTTGCGTACCTATCAAAGAAATTGGATCCTGTGGCAGCAGGATGGCCCGCCTGCTTAAAAATAATCGCCGCCGTGGCCGCTTTGGTCAAAGATGCTGACAAATTGACTTTGGGACAGAACTTAACGATAACAGCCCCCCATGCATTAGAAAGTGTGATTCGTCAGCCACCCGACAGGTGGCTAACAAATGCCAGAATGACTCATTACCAAGCCCTGCTGTTAAATTCAGACCATATTAAGTTTACGTCAGCCACAGGACTTAACCCGGCCACCTTGCTGCCTGACCCCGACCTGGAAGGCACCACCGTCATCCATGATTGTCAGGAAGTACTGGCTGCAGCACACGGTAGCAGGCCAGACTTGATGGATCAGCCTCTCCCCGATGTCAACATTACCTGGTTTACCGATGGAAGCAGTTTCCTAGAAGAAGGTAAGCGTCGGGCGGGAGCAGCTATGGTAGATGGGAAAGAGGTCATCTGGGCAGCCGCATTACCGCAAGGGACATCGGCCCAGCGGGCTGAACTAATTGCCATGACCAGGGCATTAAAACTAGCAGAAAACAAAAAGGTAAACATCTATACGGACAGTAGGTACGCATTTGCTACCGCCCACGTCCACGGGACCATCTAACCAACAAAGAGGGTTGCTCACCTCGGCGGGCAAAGAAATTAAAAACAAGAAGAAATAGTGGCCCTGCTAGCTGCCCTCATGCTCCCCACTAAAGTCAGCATCATTCATTGCCCCGGGCACCAGAAGGACAATACCCCGGTGACAAGGGGCAACAACATGGCAGATAGGGTGGCACAAGAAGTGGCGCTAGGGGAAATCATACTAGAACTATCGGACAAGAGTCCTGGGGAACAAAATGACAGGGGAATAACCCCCCCAGCCATAACCAAAGAAACATTGTCTCCTCCACAAGCAAAATCCATGCTACAACAGATTCACAGATGGACACATTTGGGAACCAAAAAGATGGTATCCCTACTACACAAGACAGGTTATGATACCCCTGGACTAACCAAATTAGCTGAACAGATTGCCCGGGAGTGCATTCCATGCCAACAGGTAAACTCCCATAAAGGAAAACTTGAGAGCGGGAAAAGGCTCAGAGGAGACCGCCCAGGAGCCTATTGGGAGGTCGACTTCACTGAAATACGCCCTGGAAGGTATGGTAACAGGTATCTCCTAGTTTTCATAGATACCTTCTCAGGATGGATAGAAGCTTTCCCAACGAAAAAGGAGACAGCTACTGTGGTAGCCAAGAAGATCTTAGAAGAAATTTTCCCCCGGTTCGGGGCACCAAAGGTAATAGGGTCCGATAATGGTCCCGCCTTCGTCGCCCAGGTAAGTCAGGGTGTGGCCAAATACCTGGGGACTGATTGGAAATTACATTGTGCCTATAGACCCCAGAGTTCAGGACAGGTAGAAAGAATAAATAGAACTCTAAAAGAGACCCTAACTAAATTGTCCACAGAGACTGGCGGTACAGATTGGACGGTGCTTCTTCCCTTAGCCCTGTTCCGGGCTAGAAATACCCCCTCCCGCTATCATCTCACTCCATTTGAAATACTATAAGGGGCCCCACCTCCCCTTCTCACGCTAGGGGAAAGAATAAGTCCTGACTGCCAGAATAACACTGACTTATATGCTAGGCTGTTGGGACTCCAGTTGGTCCAAAAGGAGGTGTGGTCCCAGCTGGCAGAGGCTTACCGACCGGGAACACCAGCAGAGGCTCATCCCTTCCAAGTCGGAGATTCCGTGTACGTCCGTCGGCACCGAACCCAGACACAAGAGCCTCGGTGGAAAGGACCATACATCGTCCTGCTCACCACCCCCACGGCTATAAAGGTAGACGGCATCGCTGCTTGGATTCACGCCTCACACGTAAAAGCTGCGCCAGCGTCTGCATCATCATCGGAATGGCGGGCCCAAAAGACCAGCAACCCGCTCAAGCTCAAGCTCCTGCGATCATCAGAATCATAACTCTGACTTTGTTACCCCTACTGGCTGTGAGTAACTTTAGTCCTCACCTGCCCCAGCGCTTAACCTGGCAGGTAATTTCCCAAACTGGAGATATAATATGGTCTGTTAGCCATACCGCTGCCCCTTGGACCTGGTGGCCAGACCTCTTTCCCGATATTTGTAAATTGGCCCTGGGAACCCCCGGCTGGGATCTAGAAGGATATTACAATCAACAAACTGTCCCGACTCAACCTTCCCCGCCCGGGGGGGGACGCCCAAAATTAATATGGGGGGCAGGTTGTTCAACCCAGAGTCGGAGAAGCATGCTCAGGGTCCTCTCCTTTTATATATGCCCCGGGTTCCATCGTCACCGATCCCTGAATTATCAATGCGGGGGGAAAGAACATTTCTATTGCAAAAGCTGGGGATGTGAAACCACAGGGGACACCTACTGGAAGCCCACCTCTAGCTGGGACTTTATCAAGGTAATGGCCAACTACACCCATCAGAAAAATAGCCACTGGGCCAACGTGCCCGAATGTTCAAACTGGTGCCATCCCCTTAAAATTTCTTTTAGTGAACCTGGGAAGAAAAACAAAAATTGGGCAAATGGCCATTCATGGGGTATCAGGTTTTACACACCTGATATTTTTTCATATGATGATGGGTTGCTAATGACCATCAAGTTAAAGATCGAAACCCCTACTCCCGTTCCTGTGGGCCCCGATCCTGAGATTGGGCACTCTCTGCTACCCTTGGCCCCACCCACAATGCTACCAGGGATAAGAAACCAGACTTCTGGACCAAGGAAAATAACAATCGAACCCAAAACCCCCCGGGACCGAATGCTCTCGTTAGTTCAGGCGGCTTTCGGGGTCCTAAATGCCACAAATCCAGAGGCTACCAAATCATGTTGGCTTTGCTATGCTGCTCCTCCCCCTTATTATGATGCTATAGGATATAGTTCTAATTTTAGTAATGTCAACTCTCCAGATCAATGTCGATGGAAACAAGAAGGAAATAGTACATTGACCCTGTCTTCAGTATCAGGAAACGGTACATGTGTAGGAACGCCCCCCCGTCCCATCGACATCTCTGTACCAATTCAAGCCTCCCACAGGGCTCAGGATATCTCCTCCCTCCTCAGGATCGATGGTGGGCATGTAGCACAGGACTGACCCCTTGCATTTCTCTAGAGGTCCTCAATGCTTCAACCGACTTTTGTGTGTTAGTCCAGCTGGTCCCCAGACTCATCTATCATTCGGATTCATCCTTTCTAGACGAATATGAAGGCAAAAGGAGATTTAAGAGAGAGCCCGTAACCCTCACCTGGCTGTACTCCTAGGACTAGGAATGGCAGCCGGAGTAGGAACAGGTGCAACAGCCCTCATCCAACAACCTCACTACTATGTTAACTTAAGACAGGCTGTAGATATCGACCTCCAGGCGTTAGAGAGTTCCATAACTCAGTTAAAAGAATCACTCACCTCGCTCTCAGAAGTGGTAATGCAGAACAGGAGGGGACTAGACCTGCTGTTCCTTAAGGAGGGTGGACTATGTGCCGCACTAAAAGAAGAGTGCTGTTTTTATATTGATCATTCTGGGGCTATCACCAAAACTATGGACAGGCTTAGGGAGCGCCTGGACAAAAGGCAACAAGAAAGGGAAAATCAAAAAGGATGGTTCCAATCATGGTTTGATAAATCTCCCTGGCTTACTACTTTAATTTCCACCTTGTTAGGACCCCTCATTATTTTGTTGTTGCTCTTAACTTTTGGACCATGCATTTTAAATCGCTTGATAGCCTTTATCAGACAGCGTGTCAGTACGGTACAGGTGTTAATGTTAAGACAACAATACCAAAGCCTACAAAAAGAAGCTGAAATTCCATGATTGAAATTAATTGCAAAAAGAAAAAGGGGGAATGTAGGGCCTCAACTATACTCACACTCCTACTTCCCTATCGATACCCAAAAATTTTTTGGGCTTTCCGGCTGGCGGGTGTAGATAAGATACTGGAATGTCCGCGGGTGTAGATAAGATACTGGAATGTCCCTCTGGGCAGAAACTGTTCCGAGAAAAAGGCCTGGAAAACAGGACATGTCTGAGACATGCCCTAACCGCGAACAAACAAGTACGGCGGGGGCAAGAATGCCTAAGCCAATGAGTTTAAAGGTCGCCCCAGCCAATGAGTTTAAAGGTCGCCCCGTTTACCCAATCATTGTGAAACTCCAAATATACCCGCCCTATAAGTGAATAAACCTGTAAAATGTATGGGATTCCGTTTTTACGGGTTCCTCTTCGGCCTCCTGCGTGAGGACCAAGGAACCCCGGTGCACCGGCTCCTAATAAACCTCTTGCGTGTTGCAACGACTCTCGACTCTTGGCGGTTCTTGGGCGAGCTGGAATCCCTCGGAGACTGTTCAGGTCTAACACTTGCACAAGGGATAGTGTAATATTACTGGAGCATGTGACTGCAGATTAGCATTATTTTTGTTGAAAAAAATAAAAGTTGGTTCAAGTGATAAGGTTTGAAAAGTGTTCACAGTGCCAGGAAAACTACTGTAACAATGTGGACAGAACACTTTGGATGGATTCATCATGGGTTTTTTTTTTGTGTGTGTGTGCTGCTTCAGAATATGTGGTAGAGATTGGTGTGTTGCATGATGCTTTCCCGATTCTTATAAGTTTTAGATGGAATACCCCATTAGGAAGAAGTACATGTAAAAAGATTAGTGAGTCAATCTCCTCTGCCCTCTGTCAACAGTGGGTGCAAAGGTATTTAGATCAAGTACTTTGATCTTTTCATGTGCAAAGTTTTCGCTATATGAATGATGTTTTGTTTGTTTGCAGGTCAGGAGCCTTGGTTTCAATATCCCTGTTTAAAAAGTGTTATCACATGTCTGCCAGAAAGAATTGCTGATGGTACTGGAAAAAATTGAGAGTTATCCTTAACAATTAAGGGTTTTGTAGCAACATGGATGAACCTAGAGATTGTTATACTGAGTGAAGAAAGTCAGACACAGAAAGAAAGATATCATGTGATATTGCTTATATGAGGAATCTAAAAAAGAAAAAAAGGTACAAATGAACTTATTTACAGAACAGAAATAGAGTCATGGATATAGAAAACAAACTTATGGTTACCAGGGGATAAGTGGGGAAAGGATACATTGGGAGATTGGGACTGACATATACACACTAGTATATATAAAATACGTAAGTATTAATAAGGACCTGCTTTATAGCACAGGGAACTCTACTCAATGGTGTGTACTGGCGTATATGGGAAAAGAATCTTAAAAAAACAAGGGTTTTGGGATTATATAATATAAATGTGCAAACCTTTAATATGAAAGGAAAAATCAGTTAACTCTGTGGTCCCTGTTATGGTGTAAACATTTTGTACCTCTAATTTAAAAATTTTGAAACCCAGCTCCCATGTTGATGGTTTTAGGAGGTGGGGCTTTGGGGAGGTGATTAGGTCATGAGGCCAGAGACCCCAAACATGGGATTAATGACATAATAAATGTAGCACATGGAAGATCTCATGCCCATTACATGATTTCATTGCCAAGCGAGAAGACCCACATTATGAACCAGATATTTGTCCCTCACCAGACACTAAGTCAGCTGGCAACTTGTTCTTTTTAAAAAAAAAAATTAATTAATTAATTAATTAATTTTTTGGCTGTGTTGGGTCTTTTTTGCGGTGCGTGGGCTTCTCATTGGGTGGCTTCTCTTGTTGCGGAGCATGGGCTCTAGTCGTGTGGGTTTCAGTTGTTGTGGCACACGGGCTCAGTAGTTGTGGCACATGGGCTCAGTAGTTGTGGCCTGTGGGCTCTAGAGCACAGGCTCAGTATTTGTGGTGCACGGGCTTAGTTGTTCCATGGCATGTGGGATCTTCCCAGACCAGGGCTCGAACCTGTGTCCCCCTTATTGGTAGGCAGATTCTTAACCACTGTGCCACCAGGGAAGCCCCTGGTAACTTGTTCTTGAGCTTTTCAGCCTCAGCAATTATGAGAAAACAAAAATATTCTGTTGTTTATAAAATACCAAGTCTCTTGTATTTTGTTTTAGCAGTCAAAGAGCTGGCTGAGGAGAAATATCTGTGAGCTTGAAGACATATCAAGAGAAACCTTTAAATCTCAAAAGAAAAGAGAAAATGGGCAGGAAATAAATCAACAGAACAGAGTAATCAATAATTGTGGAACAATGAAAATGCTGTGATCTATATATAGTGGGTATAGCAGGAGGAAAATAAAGATAACAAAGAACAGAAAGTATTTTTTAAAAAATGACTGAGAATCTCCCCAGATGAATGTCTCACACTAAATCCACAACATCCAAACTTAGAGGAACATATGAATAGTAAAGAAAGCTGACCAATGTCTCTCAGGAACATCAATGCAAAAATCGTCAACAAAATATTAACAAATCAAATCCAACAATATTTTGAGAGAATTTTATATCATGAATGAGAGGGAATAATCCCAGTTATGCAAGGCCGGTTCAACGTTGTAAAATCAAATAATTATACCCATCATATCAACACCCTAAAGACAATCATTAGCATATCACTAGATTCAGAAGACCTTTGAAAAAACCTAAAACCCATTCTTCATAAAAACTCTCAGTTAAGGAAATAGACTGGTGGTTTCTCAAGTTGATAATAAAGATCTACAGGACACTTTTATCTTACATCATGATTAATGGTCAAAAACATGAAACTTTTTTCACTAAGTTCAGGTAAAAGCTAGGATGTCCCCTTTCATGACTCCTTTTCCATATTTTACTCCAAGTCTTACTAAGGCAGTAAGGCATGAAAATAAATAAAACAATACAGATTGGTTAGAAAAAAATGAAAGCAGCCTAAATAAAATGTGGACCAATATACTTTATGGGCACCTCACCAAGGAAAATATACACTATGCATATTAAGTATACAGAAGAATAACCCAGACTACATGCTGCCATAAAAAAGCAAATTAAAAATACAATTACATACCACTATGTAACACTTAGAATGGCTAAAATATGAACAATGACAAGAACAAATTCTGTAGGGGATGTGGAACATTAGGAAATGTCATTTGTTATTGGTGGAAATGAAAAATAATACAGCTACTTTGGTAGTCTGATTGACACTTGCTATAATATTGAACATTCCCTTACTGTACAATCCAGCAAGTGTTCTCATGGATATTAACTGAAAGTAGTTTAAAACATACTTCCAGATGAAAATCTGCATATGGATATTTATAGCACCTAATTCAATATTGCCAACATGTGAATGAAACTAAGGTGTCCTCCAATAGGTGAGTGAAATGATATAGTATTAATATATTCAGGGAGTGGGATAATATTGAGCACTAAGAAAGTAAGCTATCAAGCCATAAAAAAATATGGGAATTCTTTTTTTTTTCTTTTGAAATGTAGGTGATTTTCTTTATTTTGTAATTTAAATTTTATTGGAGTATAGTTGATTTACAATGTTGTGTTCATTTCAGCTGCACAGAACGTGATTCAGTTACACATATGCATATATTCATTCTTTTGCAGAGTCTTTGCTGATAAAGGTATTCCCAGAATATTGAGTAGAGTTCCCTGTGCTATGCAGTAGGTCCTTGTTACTTATCTATATTATATATAGTAGTATTCGTATGTTTATCCCAAGTTCCTGATTTATCCCTACTCCCCACCTTTCCCCTTTGGTAACCATAAGTTTGTTTTCCAAGTCTGTGAGTCTTCCTCTGTTTTGTAAGTTAGTTCATTTGTATCAAATTTTAGTTTTCACCTAGAAGTGATATCATACAATATTTGTCTTACTCTTTCTGACTTACTTCACTTAGTACAATCATCTCTAGGTCCATCCATGTTACTGCAATTGGCATTATTTTCTTCTATTTTTTTTTCTTTTGCGGTACGCAGGCCTCTCACTATTGTGGCCTCTCTCATTGCGGAGCACAGACTCAGGATGCACAGGCTCCGGATGTGCAGGTTTAGCGGCCATGGCTCACAGGCCTAGTCGCTCCATGGCATGTGGGATCTTCCCGGACCGGGGCACGAACCCGTGTTCCCTGCATCGGCAGGCAGACTCTCAACCACTGCGCCACCAGGGAAGCCCCTATTTTCTTCTATTTTATGGCTGAGTCACATTCCATTATATATATATGTATCACATATTCTTTACCTATATTCGTATGTTGATGGACATTTTGGTTGCTTCCATGTCTTTGCTATTGTAAAGAGTGTTGCAGTGAACATTGGGGAAGATGTGTCTTTTCAATTTATGCTTTCCTCCAGATATGTGCACAGGAGTGAACTTGCTGGATCATCTGGTAGCTCTATTTTATTTTATTTTATTTCATTTAAATTCAATTTCAATTTTTTTGGAGTATAGTTGATTTACAATGTTGTGCTACTTTCTGCTGCACAGCAGAGTGAAGCAGTTATACATATATCCAATCCTTTTTTGATTCTTTCCCATACAGGTCATTACAGAGTATAGAGTAGAGTTTTTCAAGTGCTATACAGTAGGCCCTTATTTGTTATCTTTTTTATATATAGTGGTGTGTATATGTCAATCCCAGTTTATCCCTCCCACCTCCCGTTACTCTGGTAACCTCCATTCTGTGCTCCATAGTGGCTGTTACCAACTGGCATTGTGTAGTATTTGTGGCACAGTGGTTAAGAATCTGCCTGCCAGTGCAGGGGACACAGGTTCGAGCCCTGGCCCAGGAAGATCTCACACGCCGCAGAGCAAATAAGCCTGTGTGCCACAACTACTGAGTCTCCGCTCTGGAGCCCACGAGCCACAACTACTGAGCTCGCGTGCCACAACTACTGAAGCCTGTGTGCCTAGAGCCTGTGCTCCACAACAAGATAAGCCACCACAAAGAGAAGGCTGTGTACCACAACGACGAGTAGCCCCCGCTTGCTGCAACTATAGAAAAGCTGCGTGCAGCAATGGGTACCCAAAGCAGATTAAAAAATAATAAATAAGTAGTAGGTTTCTCTTTTTTCCACAGCTTCTGAAGCATTTCTTGTTTCTAGACATTGTGAGGATGGCTATTCTGAGTGGTTCTAGGTGATACTTCTTTGTACATCTGATTTGCATTTGTCTAACATAAAGCAATGGTGAGCATCTTCATATGTGCTTTTTTATTTGAACAGTGTGAGTAAAATTTACCCCTTGAAAAAGGGTTATTGAAAGGTTACCTTGTTTTGAAGTCTATTTTGATTACCTACCCCAAGACATTTTTTTTCTCTGTGGTACACAGGCCTCTCACTGCCGTGGCCTCTCCCATTGCAGAGCACAGGCTCCTGACGTGCTGTCTCAGCAGCCATGGCTCACGGGCCCAGCCGCTCCACGGCATGTGGGATCCTCCTGGACCGGGGCACGAACTCGTGTCCCCTGCATTGGCAGGCGGACTCAACCACTGCGCCACCAGGGAGAACCCCAAGACACTTTTTGAGGGCTGTTGTCACTTACAGCTCCCCAGGCATTGTGAATATGAAGTGACTATAAGGTCCAGTTTTAGAATTTTTGTTATGGGAAAGAGAAGGCGGCAGGATTTTTCCTGTCCCTCTCTGGTTACTGACACAACATTAGCTGTAGGGAAAGTCCTGTTCCTGGGTTTTAACTTAGAGTGGGATGTGCCTGATCAAACACGTAAGGGCTTCCGTCCCATTCCTCCTTCTCCCTTACCCTTCATCCCCCGGACAGGCATAAACCCCTGCAAAATCACCTGTTGAGGGGGCTGTCTTGTAGAGTGCGATGACCCTAACAAAGGAGTCGGGAGGTCGGATCCCAAACACCAGGATATGTTGAGACCAGGTGAATTTCCAAATGTCATCCAGCCCAGAGAGTCCACCATCCTTTGGGTGTCAGCGAGTTGGTTTAGTAGTATGAGGGCACACTTAGATCTGGAGATTGTGATCCCATGCAGAGGCGACCAGGTACTACATGTTCAAGGGGGGGGAATTAGCTGGCATATCCTCCTGGGGTCCTCAGGCCCACAGCAGTCCAGCCTTGGGACCAAATTGGGTATGTGTCCAGGGATGTGACACTAGCACGTTCACTGTGACTAAACGAATTTAGTGATCATTTTTCTCTTCTATAATTGAATCTTAAATTTATAATGGAGTATAGTTGATTTACCATGCTGTGTTCGTTTTTGATATACACCAACATGATTCATTTATACAGAGATGACTATATATTCTTTTTGGAATTATTTTCCCATTGAGGTTACTAAAGGGTGTTGAGAAGAGTTCCAAGTGCTCTACAGCAGGTCCAGTTTGATTACAAGTTTTCTGTCTGTAAATATGTATATACTAACTTCAACCTCAAGATTTATGCCTCCAACACACCTTTCCAGTTTGGTAACCATAAGTTTGTGTTCAAAGTCTGGGACTCTGTTTCTGTGTTGTAAGATAGTACCTTTGTATCAATTTTTAGATTCCACCGATAAGTAATATCATATGATATTTATCATTGTCTGATTTATGCCACTTAGTATGAATGTATCTAGGTCCTTCGGAGTGGCTGCAAGTGGCCTTATTTCATTCATTTTATGGCTGAGTAATGTTCCATTGTACATATCTACCATAATTTCTTTATCCAGTCTTCCTTCCAAGGACGTTTAGGTAGCTTCCAAGTAGAGTCTCTTGTAAACAGGGTTGCATAAATTTTGGAGTGCCTGGGTACTGTCAATTTACATTTTTTTCCAAGATACAGGCCCAGGAGTGGAAGTGCAATATGTTCTGAAGCTCTGTTTTTTAGATTTTTAAGGAATCACCACCCACTTCTCCAGAGTGGGTATTAGCAATTTACATTCCCACCATCAGCTTGTCAGGGTTCCCTTTTATCCACGCCCTGACCTGAATTTCAGGTTTTACACTTTGTGAGGTTGGCCATTCTGACTGGTGCGAAGCGATACCTCTTCCAAACTATTCCTGAACAGACGGTGTACCATCCTCTTGATGTCCCATTCATGTTTTAGCTGTAGGAAGGGTCCTCTGCACCTGTAGATATGGGACCCATGGTATGGGGGCCAGGCAGTGTTACTCTAAAAGTGCTGCATTTGCTGTCCCATCCTCAGCAAGCCTCTCAGACCCACAAGTGTAGAGCCTTAGGTCCCATCTAACTGTGTGTCTAGGTGTGGTCAGTCCAGGTTGCATCACAGCCCTTGAACACATTTTGTAAGAATTTCTCTCTCTCTCTCTGTCTTTTTTTTGTTCTTGTTATTTAATTTTATAATGGGGTAGAGCTGATTTTCAATACTATGATTCTTCCTGCACTACATCTATCCACTGGATTCACTTAAAGAGAGACATCAATAAATTCTTTTACAGATGCTTACAGTCTTATATATGCTTTTCCAGTGACAGCAGTGTGCTGAGTCCAGCTATTTGAGCTATTCAGCGGGTCCTGTTGATTACGTATTTTGTTTATGGAACTGTATCTATGCTAATTCCAAACTCCTGGTTTATGCATCACCCCACCCCACCTTTCTCTTTTAGCAGTCATAAGTGTGTTTTCTAAATGTGTGACTGTTTTGTAATTGAGTTCATGTGTAACCATTTTTACATACCACCTATAAGTGATACCTTATGATAAGTCTCTAGTAATGTCTGACTTATGTCACTTAGAATGATCGTACCTCAGTCTCCACGAGTTGCTGCAACTGGCCTTATTTCATTGATTTAATTGCTCAGGAATATTCCATTTTACACAAGCACCATATCTTCTTTATCCATTTCTTCCTTCCAAGGACATGTATGTTGTACCCAAGTTGAGGCATTTCTAAGCAGAGCAGCACTAAACGTAGGGGTGCCTGTGTCCTGTAGATTTTTAGTTTTACCAAGATATACGCCCAAGATTGGAAGGGACGTATGGTCTGTAGCTCTATTTTTTAGAAGTTTTAGGAAACACCACACACTTCTCCAGAGTGGCCGTTGGCTATTTACATCCCCCCCATCAGGGTAACAAGGCTTCCTTTTCTCCATGGCCTGAGCTGCATTTCTGGTTTTACACTTTTCCAAGATGGCCCTTTTGACGAATGCGAAGTCAGAATTCTTTGTAACACTGATTTGCATTTCGCGGTTGTTTGGTTCGCCAAAGGGCCTATGCGATTTTCTTAAATATATTTATTATTATAATGGGGTTTAGCTGATTTTAAATGCTGTGGTTATGTCGCTTTACACTAACATGATTCACATACACAGGGATATAAATAAATACTTTTTAATATTCGTACAGCTCAGATATATTATTCTGAGGTGAATAGGGTGGGTTGAGTCCAGATCATAAACCAATGAGTAGGTCTTGACGATTACATATTTGCTTTATGCAACGGTATCTGAGCAAATTTCAAAGTCGTGTTTTATGCATCACACCACCTCACCTTTCCCCTTAAGCAGGCATAAGTGTGTTTTCTAAAAGCGAGACTCTGTTCTGTTTTGTAATTCAGTTCATGGGTAGCAATTTTTACATTCCCTCTCTAAGTGGTATCATAAGTTTCTTTTTCTGTGTGACTTCTTCCACTTAGGATGATCGTACCTAAATCCACTCATTATGCTGCTACTAGCCTTATGACATGGATTCCATGGCTGAGTGATATTCCATTGTACCTAAGTAGCACAACTTCTTTGTCCATTTTTCTCTTCTCTGGGATATGAAAGGTGTACGAAAGTCGAGGTTGTTGTAAAGAGAGAAGCCCTAAACTTTGGGGTGCCTGCGTGTGGTTGATGTTTAGTTTTCCCAAGATATGCGCCCATGTGTGGAAGTGCCCTATGCTCTGTGCTTCTGTTTTGTACGTGTTTTAGGAAAGAGCATACACTTCTCCAGAGTGGCTGTTGGCATTTTCCATCCCTCCCAGCAGCTTAACAATGCTCCCTTGTCTCCATGTCCTGTCCTGCCTTTCTGGTTTTTACACTTTTTTCCGGAAGGCCCTATTGACCCTGGGGGAAGTGAGACTTCTATGTAGTGCTGATTTGCTCTCCCCGCGTGCTTGGTTGGCCAAAAAGGGCATATGCGTTTTTTCCTGAATATATTCAGGAAAAAACGCATATGCCCTTTTTGGCCAACTGCATCATTGTCCAAGTTCTGCCGCTTTTCATGTGCTGTCAAGGCCAGTCCCATCTACCTCTTGAAATCTGTTTCGTACAATTCTGCCTTGCGTTCAAATCCTCTTAGTTGCCTTACCTCAATATATTTTTGGACGAGGGTTATCATTTAGAGCTTGGCAGGTTTGTGAACTTCAGTGCCCCAGAGCTCCATTTTGCAACTCACTTTTTTGTGAGCTGACCGCAATACCGCAGGATTGCTTCAGGCCCTATTGCGCTTCCGGGGTGGCAGGCTGAGCCTTTGTTGAATTGCTCATCTTGATGGGAAATTAGAGTGACTTGTGCCTGTCCAAACACCACCAGCTAGTCTCTCATTGGTTCCCCCTCTTCTAGTTCATTCTCCGGACCAATTGCAGACTGTACGAAAGAGGAGTGTAAAGGCGCTGATTCTCCAAGTGGGGAGATTGTTAGTAAAGCGGCTTGAATGGCGAACGCGAGCACCAGGAGATGACAAATGAAGTGCGCTTTAGAAAGCTTTCCCGATCACACGGTTTACCATCTCCTGGGATTCCCATGAGTGGTTTCACTGTAGGAAGGTTGCCTTGAAACTGGAGAGGTGGGACCCATGGAATGGGTAGCACGCACTATAACTTTAAAGGGTCTGCATTTGCTCACCCAACCTCAGCAATCCTCTCAGCCCCAAGAGTATCCAGCCTTATGTCTTATGCAGCTGTGTTTGTAGATGTGGTCAGTTCTGGTTGCATCACAGCCCGTGAATGCATTCTGGAAGAATTTCCTTCCCTTTCGCCGTGCTTGTTTCTTTTGTGTTTTGGAAATGTATTTTTTAAATGGGGTTTAGCTGATTTTCACTGCTGTTTTTATGCCACTTTACACACACTTGATTCACTTACAGAGAGATATCAATACTTAACTTTTAAGGTGCTTACTAGTCTGATATATTCTTCTGCGATGAATAGGGGCTGTTGAGTCCAGCTTATTGAGCAAGGCGTAGGTCGTGTCCATTACATATTCGGTTTTTGGAACGGTATCTGTGCTAATTTCAAACTTGAGTTTTATGCATCACCCCACCTCACCTTTCCCCTTAAGCAGGAATAAGTGTGGTTTCTAAAAGCGTGACTCTGTTCTGTTTTGGAATTCAGTTCATGGGTAGCGATTTTTACATTCCCTTGATAAGTGACATCATAAGTTTCTTTTTCTGTGGGACTTATTTCACTGAGGATGATCGTACCTCAATCCACTCAAGATGCTGCTACTAGCCTCATGACATGGATTTCATGGCTGAGTGATATACAATTAGACCTATGTAGCACCATTTCTTTGTCCATTTTTCTCTTCCCTGGCATATGAAACGTGTACCGAAATCGAGGTTCTTGTCAAGACAGCAGCCCTGAACTTTGGGGTCCCTGTGTCTGGTTGATTTTTCATTTTCCCAAGGTCAACGCCCATGTGTGGAAGTGTCCTATGCTCTGTGGTTCTGTGTTTTACATGTTTTGGGAAAGAGGATACACTTGTGAAGAGTGGCTGTTGGCCATTTACATCCAGCCCATCAGCTTAACAAGGCTCCCTTGTCTCCCTGGCCTGTCCTGCCTTTCTGGTTTTTAGACTTTTTTGGATACCCCTTTTGACCGGAGCGATGAGAGACTTCTTTGTAGTGCTGATTTGCCCTCCCAGGTTGCTTGGTTGGCCAAAAAGCGCGTATGCGTTTTTTCCTGAATATATTCAGGAAAAAAACGCATACGCGCTTTTTGGCCAATTGCATCATTGTCCAAGTTCTGGCACTTTTCATGTGCTATCAGGGCCATTCTTAGCTACCTGTTGAAATCCGTTTCCTGAAATTCTGCCTTGCATTCAAAGCCTCTTCGTAGCCTGACCTCAATATATTTTGGGGCGATAGTTATCATTTAGAACTCTGCAGGTTTGGGAAGTGCAGTGCCCCTGAGCTCCATTTCCCAAGTCGCTTTTTTGAGAGCGGGATGCAAAACCGCAGGATGGCTTCACGCCCTATTGTCGATCCGGGGTGGCAGGCTGAGCCTTTGGTTAATTCTTCGTGATGGGAAATGAGAGTGACATGTGCCTGTCCAAACACCTCCAGCTAGTCTCTCATTGGTTCCCCCTCTTCCAGTTCATCCTGCGGACAAAATGCTGACCGTACGAAACAGGAATGGAGAGGCGCTGAGTCTCCAAGTGGGGAGATTTTTAGTAAAGCGGCCTGAAAGGAGAACACGAGCACCAGGTAATGAAAAATGAGGTGAGTTTCAGAAAGCATTCCCGATCCCACGGTGTACCATCCACTGGGTTTCCAATGAGTGCTTTCGCTGTCGGAAGATTGCGTTGAACCTGGAGAGTTGGGACCCATGGAATGGGTAGTACGTAGGATTACTTTCAAGGGCCTGCATTTGCTTCCCCAACCTCACCAATCCTCTCAGCCCCAAGAGTATCCAGCGTTATGTCTTCTGCAGCTGTGACTGTTGATGTGGTCAATCCTGGTTGCATCACAGTCCCTGAATGCATTTTGGAAGAATTTCTCTCTCTTTCACCGTGCTTGTTTCTTCTTTCTGTTGGAAATGTATTTTTATAATGGGGTTTAGCTGATTTTCACTGCTGTTTTTATGCCGCTTTACACACACTTTTGATTCACTTCCAGAGAGATATCAATACTTAGCTTTTAAGATGCTTACTAGTCGGATAGATACTTGTGCGATGAACAGGGTCTGGTGAGTCCAGTTGATTGAGCAAGGAGTAGGTCGTGTCCATTACATATTCTGTTTCTAGAATGGTATCTGTGCTAATTTCAAACTCGTGTTTTATGCATCACCCTACCTCCCCTTTCCCCTTAAGCAGGCATAAGTGTGTTTTCTAAAACCGTGACTGTTCTGTTTTGTAATTCAGTTTATGGGTAGCGATTTTTATATTCCCTCGATAAGTGATATCATAAGTTTCTTTTTCTGTGTGACTTATTTCACTTAGGATGATAGTACCTAAATCCACTCATGATGCTGCTACGAGCCTTATGACCTGGATTTCATGGCTGAGTGATATTTCATTGGACCTAAGTAGCACAGCTTCTTTGTCCATTTTTCTGTTCCTTGGGATATGAAACGTGTACCGAAGTTGAGGTTCTTGTCAAGACAGCAGCCCTCAACTTTAGGGTGTCTGTGTCTGGTTGATGTTTAATTTTCCCAAGATAAACGCCCATGTGTTTAAGTACCCTCTGCTCTGTGGTTTTGTATTGTACATGTTTTAGGAAACAGCATACATTTATGCAGAGTGGCTGTTGGCACTTTACATCCCGCCCATCAGCTTAACAAGGCTCCCTTGTCTCCCTGGCCTGTCCTGCCTTTCTGGTTTTTAGACTTTATTCGCATGGCCCTTTTGACTGGGGGGAAGAGAGACTTCTTTGTAGTGCTGATTTGCTCTCCCAGCTTACATGGTTGGCCAAAAAGTGTGTATGCGTTTTTTCCTGAATATATTGAAGAAAAAACGTATACGCCCTTTTTGGCCAACTGCATCATTGTCCAAGTCGTGCCGCTTTTCTTGTTCTATCGGGGCCATTCCGATCTACCTGTTGAAATCCGTTTCCTGCAATTCTGCCTTTCTTTGAAAGCCTCTTCGTAGACGTACCTCAATATAATTTTGGACTATAGTATCATTTAGAACTCTGCAGGCGTTGTGGATTGCCATGCCCCTCAGCAGGTGTCTTCAACTTGTTTCTGGAACTGACCACAAAGTGGCGGGATTGCTTCAAGCCCCATTCTGGTTACAGGGGCAACTTGAGCTTTTGGGAAATTCCTCTTCCTGATTGATAATTAGAGAGGCATGTGCTGTCCAAGCATGTAGAGCTTGTTTTTCATTCCTTTCCCCCCTTCACTTTCATCCTCCTGACAAATTCCAAGGCTTGCATAACCGGCTGTTGACTGTGCAGACTTCCCCAAGTGGGGAGAGTCAAAGGAAGGAGGCTGGAGCGGGGACCCCTTCCCCAGGACATGTGGAGATGGGGTGACTTTTCCAAACTCTTCCCGCCCCTCTGGCCCCCCATCCTCTGGGGTTCTGTCCAGGCGCCTCGGGGCTTCCAGCGATGCGGGGCTCGGTGGCCGCCCTGCAGGGAGAAGCCCTGATCCCGCCCCTGCAGCGCCGCCTGCTGGTATCTCCGTCCTGGGTCGGGCAGTCTTCACCTTCCCCGCTGCCTTGGGTGCTCTGTCTCCACAGGGTCCTACGATCAGCTCCTCCGCCCCACCGCCATCACGCCCAGCTCCACACCCCTTGTCAGCATCAGGGATGACCCAGGACTGGGCTCCCCGCCTGCCCACCCCCAGTCGGTGTCCTCAGTCCACCTGTGCAGACAGGTGAGGACTCCTTGTAGGGGCTCCTGAACATTTCTCCCCTCCATCCTCCCCAGGTTCGTCCCAGGTCCTGTCGGGATGTTCCACCCTCACCAAGCCCCCATGTACATGTCAAGGGCAGGCATCGGGCCTGCTGCGTGCACTGCTGTGCATTCTGCTGTATGCACAAGCATGACCCTGCCCCAGGGTGCAGGAAAGGCAGCCTTACCTCGGGATGGGGGGAGAGGGGCTGCCCACAGGTCGGACGTCGGCGCTCGGCTCACCAGGCAAGGGCAGCATTGTTCTCGCTCCTTGGACCCTTTCTCACCCAGCCTGACCCTGACCCGGCTTTGTTCCCACCCCCGCTGTCCCTCCATTGGCCTCGCTCTTGTGAGCAGAGCAGGACAGTGTGGTCAGTGGTCACAGGCTGAGACACAGACACTGGCTGACCCGCATGCACCCAGCTGACCCCACGGAACGGGCAGTGCACCAGGACCCGTGCGGTGTGGGTTCACCTGCCCACAGAGAGGCCGGGCCTCTGTCCTGGCTCCAGAGGTCACCTTGAGTCTGACGGGAGTGTCCGTGCTCCGTGGGCCTCGCTCCAGGCTGGTCTGTGCTGATGGCATGATGCACGGTTGGACTTCCTGAGTCCCCCGGGGGCCGGAGGCCAAGGTCAGGCACACGGCAGTCTCCACATTGACGTGACAGACCCCAATAAACCCTGCACTTCAGGACTCAGGTGGGCTTCCCTGGGCTGCCACAGCCAAGGAGGCTGGCCCCTGCTTGTTGCCTCTGTCCTCGATGATTTTAACTTGCATCCTTCACCATAACAATCCCTGGGTATAACAGCTTCAGGGAATTCTGGGAGCCTCCAAGAAAAAAGAAGACAAGAAGGGGGTCTCTGGGTCCTTGACTCTTCAGTTGGAGTCAGAGGTCGATGGGGAGGATCTTGGGGCCCTGGAATCTGAAGAGCCCCCCCTACCAGGGAGAGGTAGGAGACCCAGGGGGTAGTTAAGCTGAGTCCAAGGCCCTCCTGTGTAGGAGGCATCCTAGCTCCGGGGATCCTGAAGAGGCCGGCACCCTCCTCTCCTCCGCCTCCAGGCCTGGTCCCTGCTCTTGAGAAGTTCCCTAGGGTGGGGTCCTGGTGCTGGAGGTGCCCCGATTCAGTGGCCTCCTGAGCCTCCAGTGAGGATAAGGGGAGCAGGGGAAGACTTGTTCACAGAGAGGGAGCTTCTGCCAGAACAGAGCCTGGGTCTGCTGCCCTGACCCCAGGTGCACTGGGGCAGGAACGTGAGAGCGAGGCTCCCTCCCCTCCCAAGACACCCAGGACACATGGGCGCTGGTCGCTGACTCCCACACAATACTAAAATCTCCCACGCAGGCCTGTTGTGTGAGACACTAATTAAAGACTATTATTGGGCCAGGGGCGCCCAGGGGGTGAAGCTGGGGGTGGGGAGAGTTGGAAAATCACCCAAGGATGCATTCTCTCTGCAGCGACCCCCCAGGTGAGCCCAGGTGGAGGTGGACCCCTCAAGTCAGAGCCCACATTCTGAGTCTTTCAGAGACAAGTAGCCAAGCACCCCCAGTCCTTGCCTTCACCTGCTGCAGTTAGGGTCTACCCTGTCTTCTTCATGGTCAAGTTTCACCCCTCCCAGAAGCTCTCTTGGGGGCTAATACGATGGGGGTGTCCATGGCAGGACTAGAGGGTCTGTGGTGGCCTGGAGGCCACATGGCAGGCAGGAGGGCTCACACCAATCCTGCCGGTTCACACCTCATGGTCCTAGGCCCGCACAGAGTCCACCAGGCTGTGGATGTGGTAGAAGGTACAGAGTTTCGGGGCCCGGTCCAGTCCATGAAGGTGTCTGACCACCGAGCGGTCAGTGTGGAGTATTCCCAGGGAGCCCTGGCCGTGCTCACACCCTTCCGGGAAGGACACGTCAGCGTGGTCCAAGGAATGACTGGGAGGTCAGCCAGAAGCGTCCCCCACCCAACCTCACTGTTAGCACAAGAAACAAGAGACAACTCCGTGCAGAAACACAGAACATCACCAGCCTGATGCTGTTCTGAGGAAGGTCGGCTGGTGTCTGGGAACTGGGTGCTACAGTGGGTTGGATGGGGGCCCCCAGAAGTTATGTCCACATCATGCCCCCCAGAATCTGAGAATGGTACCTTATTTGGAAGTAGGGTCTTTGCAGGTATAATTAGTTACGGATCTGAAGATGAGGTCATCCTGGATCAGGGTGGCCCTAAATCAGTGACAGTGTCCTTCTAAGAGACCAGAGGAGAGACACAAACACACAGGAGTCACCATGTGAAAATGGAGGTAGAGACGGGAGGGATGCAGCCACAAGCCCAGGGATGCCTGGAGCCCCCAGAAGTTGGAAGAGGCAGACAGGACCCTCCCCTGGAGACTCTGGAGGGAGCGCGGCCCTGGGACACCTTGATCTCAGACGTCTGGTCTCCAGGACGGAGAGAGGACAGGTTTCTGTTGCTCTGAGCCTCCGTTTGTGGTCGTTTGTCACAACTGCCCCAGGAAGCTAATGCAGCTGGTGAGCAGGTCCCTGCCCTGATCTAAGCCCTCCCACCTCCCATTAGGGGCAACCCCCTGCGCCTGTGCTGTGTGTACAAACCATGTGATGCATGCTGAACCCTTCTGGGCACCAGCATTTTGGACGGTGAAGACAGAGCACACCACGTGACCAGCCCCCAGCCGAGTGGCAAGCCTCTAATGAGCTTCCCTGGGGACACAGGGGTGCGGGTAACTTTTGTGGTTCTGCCCTTTGTGGCTGGGGGAAGAGACACCCTAGAGACCCTTGAGGGAAGGAGGGGGCATGGAGGGTCAGGAGGTGATGGGAGCAGGGGCCCTCCCTCCCTGCATCGCTACTGCATGCTCTGACCCATCTCATCTGTGAGCATACAATCCACGAGCATGTGCCGAGTCCTGTGAGCCTCCCAGCCCTCTCCTCCACGTCTAGTGGGTGGAAGACACACTTCTCCTTGCCATTCCAGAAGCGGTTCTGGAGCTGTCCTGGGAGGACTTCTGGGGTTATGCAGGCTGAGCCCCTGTTGCTATGCACCCACTTCCCCACAGGAACATCCAGAGCAAGCAGTTTGCCCTGTTGCCTGAATGCCCCCCCCACCACTTTTCTCAGGAAAGAATCAGGGGTTTCTGTAGCAGCATCCGCAGGCAGCTCTGCATCTGGGCCCATGTTCATATCTTCTGTGTACACACCGAGAACCTTCCCTGACACGTGCCCCAGATGACCACCTCCGCAAGCCGACCACAGGCACCAGTGCGGGCTTCAGACTGACTGCCCGTCTCAGGCTCTGCCTCTTGTTGTCAGAGCTGCTCCAGGCCCTGCCCAAAACCCGTGCACCCACCTTTCACAGGACTGTCCTCCACCCCCCACCTTCAGCAGGAGTTCACCTAAGTATTTAAGTTAAGGGGTCAAGAGATAAGAAAGGAAGCTACAAACAAACAAACAGATGGAACCAGCTGGGACCAAGATGGCAAAGAATGTGACCTGCAACAGACACTGAGTCTCATCACTTGTTGAATATACTATATCAGCATATTCAGGACACACCTACCAGTGGCCATGACTGGACATGAATGACCAGAAACGGGTAAAATGAGGTGGTATCCCACCCCCTTGGAAAAAGCCCTGCCCTTCCCCAGAAGGCCTCTTCACCCCATCATTAGCCTCACTCCTCCTCCCTTTGTCTTTTTAAAATTAAAACACTCTCTCCAGGAGGGCAAGAAGTTGATCTGTGAACTTAGTTCCCGCTTCTCCATTCTTTAGCCACTGAACAGAGCCTGTGCTGTGGTGGTCTCAGCTTTGGTTTTGATATTTGCCTACTTGCACCCCTATGGAAAAAGGAAAGCTTCCCCACTGAGGCAGAGCGCCTCGCCAGGCCGGGGCCCAAGCAGGGTCCACATGACTTCACTTGGTAACAGTCTGTAAGGGGGAGGTGCTCTCTGCCCGCGGGGTGGGGGAGGGAACACCTACAGCCACAGCACAGGCTCCGCGGACGGCACGGCCCCTCGTGGGCCTGGACCGTGTGCTCTTCCACCCACACCTGACACCCCCTGACAGTCACGACGCGGTGACACTGGCTGCTGGGTGTCCAATTAGGAGGGACCAGAGGCAGCACCTGGTGCCAGATCAGACGTGCCTTTTCATGGGCAGGAGACATAGGAGATATTAGGACTTTGTGTCTAGAAAACAAAGCAAGCGGCTAGAAGGTGATCTGAGCTGTGTACTTGAAACCCACGTGACAGGTGAGAGCTCCCCCCGGACACTGGCTCGGAAGCTTCCGCACAGGCGAGAGCACCCAGTGCTTCCTGCTCGACCCCTGCAGGCCTGCCTGTGGGCACAGCTGGACCTGCAGTCCTCAGGCTCCCCGACCCAGAGCCTGAAGGGCCGAGGCTGCCAGGGCCTGGGGACACAAGTGGTCACTCCACCAATGCTGCTCGGCCCCTCCTCCCCAGTGACCAGGGGAGGGAAGCCCCGTGGAGTCTGAGGCCCGGCACAGGCACAGCTCGCACCCACCTCAGGACCCCCAGCCCCACCCTGCTCCCTCAGGCCCCCCGTCTGCCCCTCCCAGAGCCCGTGCCCCACGGACCCACATTCCTGGTGTGGACGTCCACGCACACACTGCTCTGTGTCCTCTTCCCACATGACCCACTCCCATCCCTGCTTCTCCCTAATGACGGCCTGAACCTCGAATGTTCTGGGCAGGAAGAGGGCAAAGAGGACCCCGGCCTGTCCCGTCTGCCTCCCGGGGGCCCAGACACAGGGCTCGGCAGCTGCTGGACCTTGAGGTCTGGATGCTTCCAGGTGTGGGATGAAGCTGCCACTGCCCGCTGGAGCTGCTCCTTCCGAGATTCAGGAAACAGGGCGACCCACCAAACGGAGCCAATCCCCAGGCTCTGCTGCAAGTCTGCTCGGATTTGCTCGCCTGATCCTGAACACAGACCTGCGGGAAACAGGGCCCGTGATTCCCATACTGACGATGTTCTGTGGAATTTCCACTAGACCCCTTCCTACCCTATTCTGAGCAAATTACTAGTCAGTCCGTGCTACCATCACCCCATGAGCAGACCAGGAAGCTGAGGCTCCGAGAAGCCAAGTAATCCAGCTGGAAGCACAGCTGAGGGACCACAGAGTGGGGTCTGCACCTGCCGCCCACCCAGGGGGACTGCCCAGTCCCTGCAGGTTCCACGTCTTTTCCCTTCACCCCCTCCCGGGGACAGCGCACAGAGCCTCCTCCTGGGGGGACTCACTCATCTTCTTCTAACAGGATCCGTCTCACTATCCTGTTCTGTGATCACCCGGAAGGCTTATCACTGAAGCACGTTCAGCCTCACGTCACCAGGGCAGCTTTCCTGGATCACACGCACCACCTGCACGTCCACTCCCAGCTCAGACCCAGAAGGGACCCCTCGGCCCCGAGCCCCATGGCTCTGCCTGGGCTCCCACCCCCTCCTGCCTGGTCCGTCCCTCTCATGTCCCCTGCAGGGTCACCAGGAGCTCCCACCTGCCCCAGGCAGGCCCTCTGCTCTGTCCTGGGGAGGCCTCCGTGGTGTCAGGTGGAAGACACAAGAGATACACGTGGGGCATCCCTCACGCAGCCCAGTGGCCAGCACCTGCCTACTCACCTCATCACTCAGGACGGACAGGGATTCAGGGGGTCCGTGGCATCTCCTGGTCCTCATTCCATCCCAGCACTGCCCACAGGGAAGTTGCTAAGCAACTCTGTGCCGGCTGCACAGAGAGGACGCTCATACACATGGCCCCCTCCCAGCACGCGGGGCTCTTGTGGTCTGGCCCCTCCCAGGATATGAAGCTCAGCTGAGCTGGTACCCAGCAGCCCACGGGGCTCTCGTGGTCTGGCCCCTCCCAGGGTATGGAGCTCGGGTGAGCATGTACCCATCAGCCCACGGGGCTCTCATGGTCAGGCCCCTCCCAGGATATGGAGCTCACCTGTGCAGCTACCCAGCAGCCCACAGGGGATCTTGTGGTCAGGCCCCTCCTTGGATACGGAACACCCCTGTGCAGGTACCACAGCAGGGCTGGGCACACAGGAACCGTGCGCATAGCCCTCATTGCAGAGCACCCCCATCTCACCTGTCACTCAGAGCTGACACAGAGCACCTCAGAGCAGGACCTGAACTAACAAACAGCAGCTCCAGGACAGGTCTGTGACCCTGGGCTTCACTCTGTGCGGCCTCCTTCCACTGGGTCTTCCAGAGGCTTCCACTGCAGCTGGGGCACCAGGCCTCTGTTTTCACCCATCACCGCTCCTCTCCCTGACTCCTGGGTTCCTCTCATTAGGAGACGGTCTTCTTGAAGTTGTTTCCCACTCATGGACTAGACAAAATGATTAGAAAACAAGCCAGGGTTGCAGCCCCTTGTCTATCCTGACCATCAGGACCCCACACCTGTTCCTTGGAACTGACCGGTGCAGCAAGGCCCATTTTCTGCAAGTGTGAGCCCCTGAGGGGCGAGGATTGGCTGACCTGGGCAGCCTGACCCGGCCGGCCAGCCCTCCCAAGGTGTGCCTGGGCTAAGGTCAATATACACACCGCTCCAGGCAGCAAGAGCCCCTGCAGCTGTGCCTGACGCCATATTCTCTGCCCCGTCAGCAGTCTCGGGGCTGGGCTGCTGGGAGGGAGTAGGGCCCACGGCTCTGTGAGTGGCCCGGTGTGAGTGGGGGTCTGCTGGACTTTCTGCAGGAGTTGCCTGGCTGCCACCTGCTAAAGAAGAGGATGTGTCACCCATACCTGCCGCTGGAATTTCTCCCCGGGTAGAGGTGAGGAAGGAAAAAAGCAGTGGGGGCCGGGACGGGAGGGGTACGTTAGGCAGGTAGATGGAAAGCTTCCAGAAGAGCGACCAGGGCTAGGACCATCCTGGCTGGCCTGCAGGCCCCAAGTCGGCCTGCGTGCTGTGGCTGGTGTGGCTCCACGGCCCTTCCTCTAGGCTTTCAAGTCCTTGCACACATTCAGGTGTTTTACCTGGGAAGGGTGGGAACAGTTCAGCAGTAGCTGGCCTGGAGGTCAGCTCACATTTACTCAGGGACGCCTTGGCACGGTCCCCCAGCTTTGCAATGAGGACGTTCCTTGCGGGGGGGTTGCTGGCTGCATGGGAGACGATTCCCCACCTCTGACCAACTTCAGAATTGTTTACCACTGGAGCAAGGGCCCTGATAGGGTTTTCCTCTGTGTAACTGGTGGGTTCTGTTCTCTTTTTTTTCTTTTTTAGTTCGAGGTAGGTTTTATTCCTCTTTTTTGTATTTATAGATATAAGCATGGAAATCATTCATTCATATAAATACATCTATGGGAAGGAAAGAACTCTTTCTGTTTTATTTTTATCATTTTATTTATTTTTTAAAATTTTACTGTATTTTTTTATATAGCAAGTTCTTATTGGTTATGTATTTTATACATATAAGTGTATACATGTCAATCCCAATCTCCCAATTCCTCCCACCACCACCACCCACACGGCTTTCCCCCCTTGGTATCTATACGTTTGTTCTCTACATCTGTGTCTCTATTTCTGCCCTGCAAACCATTTCATCTGTATCATTTTTCTAGGTTCCACATATATACATTCATATACAATATTTGTTTTTCTCTTTCTGACTTACTTCATGCTGTATGACAGTCTCTAGATCCATTGACGTCTCTACAAATGATCCAATTTCATTCCTTTTTATGGCTGAGTAATATTCCATTGTATATATGTACCACATCTTTAGACATTGGTCTGTCTGTGGGCATTTAGGTTGCTTCCATTACCTGGCTATTGTAAATAGTGCTTCAGTGAACATTTTGGTGAATGTGTCTTTTTGATTTATGGTTTTCTCTGGGTATATGCCCAGTAGTGGGATTGCTGGATCATATGGTAATTCTATGTTTAGTTTTTTAAGGAACCTCCATACTGTTCTCCATAGTGACAGTATCAATTTACATTCCCACCAATAGTGGAAGAGGGTTCCTTTTCCCCACACCCTCTCCAGCGTTTGTTGTTTGTAGATTTTCTGATGATGCCCATTCTAACAGGTGTGCGGTGATACCTCATTGTAGTTTTGATTTGCACTTCTCTAATAATTAGTGATGTTGAGCAGATTTTCATGTGCTTCATGGCCATCTCTGTGTCTTCTTGGAAGAAATGTCTGTGTAGACCTTCTGCCCATTTTTGTATTGGATTGTTTGTTTTTTTAAATATTGAGCTGTGTGAGCTGTTTATATATATTGGAGATTAATCCTTTGTCTGTTGATTCATTTGCAAATATTTTATCCCATTCTGACAGTTGTCTTTTCATCTTGTTTGTACTTTCCTTTGCTTTGCAAAAGCTTTTACATTTCATTAAGTCCCATTTGTTTATTTTTCTTTTTTATTGCATTACTCTAGGAAGTGGAACAAAAAAGATCTTGCTGTGATTTATGTCAGAGTATTCTTCCTATGTTTTCGTCTAAGAGTTTTATACTGTCTGGTGTTACATTAAGGTCTCTAATCCATTTTGAATTTATTTTTGTGTATGGTATTAGGGAGTGTTCTAATTTCATTCTTTTACATGTAGCTGTCCATTTTTCCCAGCACCACTTATTGAAGAGACTGTCTTTTCTCCATTGTATATCCTTGCCTCCTTTGTCATAGATTAGTGGACCATAGCTGTGTAGGTTTATCTCTGGGCTTTCTTTTTTTTCATTTACATCTTTATTGGAGTATAATTGCTTTACTATTTTGTGTTACTTTCTGCTATATAACAAAGTGAATCAGCTATACATATACATATATCACCATATCCCCCCCCCTTGCGTCTCCCTTCCACCCTCCGTATCCCACCCCTTTAGTGGTCACAAAGCACCGAGCTGATCTCCCTGTGCTAGGTGGCTGCTTCCCAGTAGCTATCGATGTTACATTTGGTAATGTATATACGTCCATGTCACTCTCTCACTTTGTTCCAGCTTACCCTTCCCCCTGCTCGTGTCCTCAAGTCCTTTCTCTACGTCTGTGTCCTTCATCCTGTTCTTCCCCCTATCTTCTTCATAAACTTTTTTTCTCCTTTATGTTCCATATATCTGTGTTAACATACAGTATTTGTTTTCCTCTTTCTGACTTACTTCACTGTGTAGGACAGACTCTAAATCCATCCACCTCACCTCACTACAGATAACTCAGTTTCGTTTCTTTTTATGGCTGAGTAATATTTCATTGTATATATGTGCCAGATCTTCTTTATCCATTCATCTGCCAATGAACACTTAGGTTGCTTCCATGTCCCGGCTATTGTAAATAGAGCTGCAATGAACATTGTTGTACATGACTCTTTTGGAATTATGGTTTTCTCAGGGTAAATGTCCAGTAGTTGGATTGCTGGGTCATATGGTACTTTTATTTTTAGTTTTTTAAGGAACCTCCATACTGTTCTCCATAGTGGCTATAACAATTTACATTCCCACCAACAGTGCAAGAGAGTTCCCTTTTCTCCAATAAATGCCTCTCCAGCATTTATTGTTTGTAGATTCTTTGATGATTGCCATTCTGACTGCTGTGAGGTGGTACCTCACTGTAGTTTTGATCTGCATTTCTCTAATGATTAGTGATGTTCAGCATCCTTTCATGTGTTTGTTGGCAATCTGTATATCTTCTTTGGAAAAATGTCTATTTAGGTCTTCTGCCCATTTTTGGATTGGGTTCTTTGTTTTTGTGATATTGAGCTACATGAGCTGCTTGTACATTTTGGAGATTAATCCTTTGTCTTTTGCTTCATTTAAAAATATTTTCTCCCATTCTGAGGGTTGTCTTTTCGTCTTGTTTATGTTTTCCTTTGCTGTGCAAAAGCTTTTAACTTTCATTAGGTCCCATTTGTTTATTTTTGTTTTTATTTCCATTTCTCTAGGAGGTGGGTCAAAGAGGATCTTGCTGTGATTTATGGCATAGAGTGTTCTGCCTATGTTTTCCTCTAAGAGTTTTATAGTGTCTTGTCTTGCATTTAGATCTCTAATCCATTTTGAGTTTATTTTTGTGTATGGTGTTAGGGAGTATTCTAATTTCATTCTTTTACGTGTAGCTGGCCAGTTTTCCCAGTACCACTTACTGAAGAGACTGTCTTTTCTCCATTGTATATCCTTGCCTCCTTTGTCATAGATGAGTTAGCCATAGGTACGTAGGTTTATCTCTGGGCTTTCTATCCTGTTCTGTTGATCTATATTTCTGTTTTTGTGCCAGTACCATATAGTCTTGATTACTGTAGCTTTGTAGTATAGTCTGAAGTCAGGAAATCTGATTCCTCCAGCTCTTTTAATTTCCCTCAAGACTGCTTTGGCTATTCGGGGTCTTTTGCATCTCCATACAAATTTTAAGATTTTTTTCTGTTCTAGTTCTGTAGAAAATGCCACTGGTAATTTGATAGGGATTTCATTGAATCTGTAGATTGCTTTGGGTAGTATAGTCATTTTCACAATATTGATTCTTCTAAACAAATAACATGGTTTATACCTCCATCTGTTTATATCATCTTTGCTTTCTTTCAGCAGTGTCTTATAGTTTTCTGAATACAGGTCTTTTACCTCCTTAGGTAGGTTCATTCCTACATATTTTATTCTTTTTGTTGCAACGGTGAATGGGATTGTTTCCTTAATTTCTCTTTCTGATCTTTCATTGTTAGTGTATAGGAATGCAAGTGATTTCTGTGCATTAATTTTGTATCCTGCAACTTTACCAAATTCATTGATTAGCTCTAGTAGTTTTCTGGTGGCTTCTTTAGGATTCACTATGTAGAGTATTGTGTCATTTGCAAACAGTGACAATTTTACTTCTTCTTTTCCAATTTGTATTCCTTTTTTTTTCTTTTTCTTCTCTGATTGCTGTGTCTAGGAGTTCCAAAACTATGCTGAACAATAGTGGTGAGAGTGGACATCCTTGTCTTCTTCCTGATCTTAGAGGAAATGCTTTTAGTTTTTCACCATTGAGAATGATGTTTTCTGTGAGTTTGTCAAATATGGCCTTTAATATGTTGAGGTAGATTCCCTCTCTGCCCACTTTCTGGAGACTTTTTATCATAAATGCATGTTGGATTTTGTCAAAAGCTTTTCCTGCATCTATTGAGGTGATCCTATTTTTATTCTACAATTTGTTAATATGGTGTGTCACATTGATTGATTTGTGTATATTGAAAAATCCTTGCATCCTTCGGATAAATCCCACCTGAACATGCTGTATGATCCTTTTAATGTGTTGTTCAATTGTATGCTAGTATTTTGTTGAGGATTTTTACATCGATATTCATCAGTGATATTGACCTATAATTTTCTTTTTTGTAGTATCTTTGTCTGGTTTTGGTATCAGGGTGATGCTACCCTCATACAAAGAATTTGGGAGTGTTCCTTCTCCTGCAAATTTCTGAAGAATTTGAGAAGGTTGGGTGTTAGCTCTTGTCTAACTGATAGAATTCACCTCTGATGCCATCTGGTTCTGGACTTTTGTTTGCTGGAAGATTTTTAATCACAGTTTCAATTTCATTACTTGTGATTGGTCTGTTCGTATTATCTATTTCTTTCTGGTTCAGTCTTGGAAGGTTATACCTTTCTAAGAATTTGTCCATTTCTTCCAGGTTGTCCATTTTATTGGCATAGAGTTGCTTGTAGTAGTCTCTTAGGATGCTTTGTATTTCTGTGGTGTCTGTTGCAACTTCTCCTTTCTCATTTCTAATTTTATTGATTTGAGTCCTCTCCCTCTTTTTCTTGATTCTGGCTAAAGTTTATCATTTTTGTTTATCTTCTCAAAGAACCAGCTTTTAGTTTTATTGATCTTTGCTGTTGTTTTCTTTGTTTCTATTTCATTTATTTCTGCTCTGATCCTTATGATTTCTTTCCTTCTTCTAACTTTGGGTTTTGTTCTTCTTTCTCTAGTTCCTTTAGGTGTAAGTTTAGATTGTTTATTTGAGATTTTTCTTGTTTCTTGATGTAGGCTTGTATTGCTATAATCTTCCCTCTTAGAACTGCTTTTGCTGCATCCCATAGGTTTTGGAACATCATGTTTTTGTTGTCATTTGTCTCTAGTTAGTTTTTTATTTCCTCTTGTATTTCTTCAGTGATCTCTTGGTTATATAGTAACGTATTGTTTAGCCTCCATGTGTTTGTGTTTTTTTACGTTTTTTCCCTGTAATTAATTTCTAATCTCATAACCTTGTGGTTGGAACAGATGCTTGATATGATTTCAGTTGTCTTATATTTACTGAGGCTTTATTTGTGATCCAAGATGTGATCTATCCTGGAGAATATTCTGTGTGCAGTTGAGAAGAATGTGTAATCTGCTGTTTTTGGATGGAATGGCCTATAAATATCAATAAAATCTATTTGGTCTATTGTGTCATTTAAAGCTTGTGTTTCCTTATTAATTTTCTCTCTGGATGATCTCCATTGGTGTAAGTAAATTATTAAAGTCCCCTGCTATTATTGTGTTACTGTCAATTTCCTCTTTTACAGCTGTTAGCAGTTGCCTTATGTATTAAGGTGCTCCTATGTTGGGTACATATATATTTATAATTGTTATATCTTCTTCTTGGATTGATCCCTTGATCATTATGTAATGTCCTTCCTCGTCTCTTGTAACATTCTTTATTTTAAAGTCTATTTTGTCTCATATGAGTATTGCTACTCCAGCTTTCTTTTTATTTTCATTTGCGTGGAATATCCTTTTCCATCCCCTCACTTTCAGTCTGTATGTGTCCCTAGGTCTGAAATGGGTCTCTTATAGACAGCATATATATGGATCTTGTTTTTGTATCCATTCAGCAAGCCTGTGTCTTTTGGTTGGAGCATTTAATCCATTCACATTTAAGGTAAATATTGATATGTATGTTCCTATTACTATTTTCTTAATTGTTATGGGTTTGTTTTTGTAGATCCTTTTCTTCTCTTGTGTTTCCCACTTAGAGAAGTTCCTTTAGCATTTGTTGTAGAGCTGGTTTAGTGGTGCTGATCTCTCTTAGCTTTTGCTTGTCTATGTGTCTCAGCATTTTTCTCCTTGGGTTTATCCTGCCTGGGACTCTCTGTGCTTCCTGGACTTAGGTGTCTATTTCCTTTCCCATGCTAGGGAAATTTTCAACTATAATCTCTTCAAATATTTTCTTGGGTCCTTTCTCTCTCTCTTCTCCTTCTGGGACCCCTCTAATGCGAATGTTATTGCATTTAATGTTATCCCAGAGGTCTCTTAGGCCATCTTCATTTCCTTTCATTCTTTTTTCTTTATTTTCTTCTGCAGCAGTGAATTCTACCTTTCTGTCTTCCAGGTCACTTACCTGTCCTTCTGCCTCAGTTATTCTGCTATTGATTCCTTCTAGTGTATATTTCATTTCAGTTATTGTATTGTTCATCTCTGTTTGTTCTTTAATTCTTCTATGTCTTTGTTAAGCATTTCTTGCATCTTCTCGATCTTTGCCTTCACTCTTTTTCCAGGTCTTGGATCATCTTCACTATCATTATTGTGAATTCTTTTTCTGGAATGTTGCCTATCTCCACCTCATTTAGTTGTTTCTCTGGGGTTTTATCTTGTTCCTTCATCTGGTACAAAGTCATCTGCCTTTTCATTTTGTCTGTCTTTCTGTGAATGTGGTTTTCCTTCCACAGGCTGCACAATTGTAGTTCTTCTTGCTTCTTCTGTCTACCCTCTGGTGGATGAGCCTATCTTAGAGGCTTGTGCAACATTCCTGATGTGAGGGAATAGTGGTGGGTAGAGCTCAATAAAACTTTAATCCACTTGTCTGCTGATGCATGGGGCTGAGTTCCCTCTCTCTTGGTTGTTTGGCCTGAGACGACCCAGCACTAGAGCCTGCCTGGTTCTTTGGTGAGGCTAATGGCAGACTCTAGGAGGGCTCACGCCAAGGAGGACTTCCCAGAACTTCTGCTCCTAGGGTCCTTGTCCCCACGGTGGGCCACATCCACCCCCCACCTCGGCAGGAGACCCTCTAAAACTAGAAGGTAGGTCTGCTCAGTCTCCTATGGCATCACTGCTCCTTCCCTTGGATCCTGATATGCACAGTACTGTTGTGCCCTCCGAGAGTGGAGTCTCTGTTGTGACTCTGCAGCTCTGAGTGCAGTTGGGACTCTGAGTGGAGTTTCACAGACTCTGGGTCCTGTGAAGCTTTGATGCTTTGTGGTTATGGAAATCCTATTGGAGACGGTCCACAGCAGATGAAGCTAATGGTGTCAGTGGAGGTGGTGAAGCCAATGATCTGCAGTGTAGACTAAAGGTGCTGATGTACATACAGGACAAAACCATCTCATGTGAATGTTGTTCAGGCATGTTTAACATAAATACAGTCATTTTAATGCCTAACATCTTCTATCTTGTGCCTCCCCTCAGAGACCCCCTCCTCAATTCCTGAGGCTCCTGTAACTCATGTACAGGGGAATGGAGAGTGGGCTCTATCCAGTCTGAGCCCTGAGTTACCCTGTGTGTATCTTAGGATACTTTGTATTTCTGTGGTTCTGTTGTAACATCATTGCTTTCATTTCTAATTTATCTGAGCCCTCTCTTTTTAAAAAAATATACTACTATTGTCTTATATTCTTTACAGAAGCTTAATAAATGTTTGATCTACTACCCTTACTCTATGTATACTTTTGCAGTGAGATTTTTACTTTTGTTTGTTTTCTTGTTACTATCAATAATTAGTGAGACTTGTTTTAAGCTTAAGTAAATTTCTTCAACATTGCGTATAAGGCTGGTTTATTAGTGATGAACTCTTTTAGCTTTTGCTAGTCTGGAAAACTCTTGATCTCTCCTTCAATTCCTTTTTTTTCCCATAAATTTATTTATTTTTGGCTGAATTAGGTGTTCATTGCAGTGCATGGGCTTTTCTCTAGTTGTGGTAAGTGGAGGCTACTCTTCGTTGTGGTGCACAGGCTTCTCATTGCAGTGGCTCTTCTTGTTGTGGAACATGGACTCTAGGTGCTCAGGCTTCAGTAGTTGTGGCTCGTGAGCTCAGTAGTTGTGGTTCATGGGCTCTAGAGCACAGGCTCAGTAGTTGTGGCACACAGGCTTAGTTACTCTGTGGCATGTGGGATCTTCCTGGATCAGGGATTGAACCCATGTCCCCTGCATTGGCAGGCAGATTTTCAACCACTGTGCCATCAGGGAAGCCCTCTCCTTCCATTCTGAATCATAATCTTACTGGTAGAATATTCCTGTTGTAGACTTTTTCTTTTTAGCCCATTGAATATACCCTATCATTCCTTCCTAGTCTGAAAATTCTGCTGAGAAGTCTTCTGACAGTCTGATGGGAATACCTTGAACATAACTAGACACTTTTATTTCACTGCTTTTGTGATCTCTCTTTAAATTTAAAAATTTTTAGCGCTTTATAATATGTCTTGGTGTGGACCTGTTCATCTTCATCTTGTTTGGGACTCTGTGCTTCCTGGACCTGGAAGTGTGTTTCCTTCCCCAGGTTAGGAAAGTTATCAGTTATTATATTGTCTAATAAGTTCTCTGTCCGTTTCTCCCTTCTTATTCTGGGCCCGCTGCTATGCTCATGTTAATATTCTTGATGCTGTCTCAGAGGTCTCTTTACCTAGAATCTTAATTGTTTTTTCTTTGTGCTATTCAGTTTGGGTGATTTTCACTACTCTGTTTTCCAGTTCACTGACCTATTCTTCTGTATCATATAATATAATGTGGCTTCTCTCGTGTGTGTGTGTGTGTGTGTGTGTGTGTGTGTGCACGCACGTGTGTGTGTGTTTAATCTCTTTTATTGTATTGTTCACTCTTTGGTTCTTTTTGACATATGACATATTACTCTTTTTTTTTTTTTTTTTTTTTTTGCGGTATGCGGGCCTCTCACTGCTGTGGCCTCTCCCGTTGCGGAGCACAGGCTCCGGACGCGCAGGCCTAGCGGCCATGGCTCACGGGCTTAGTTGCTCCGCGGCATGTGGGATCTTCCCGGACCAGGGCACAAACCCGTGTCTCCTGCATCGGCAGGCGGATTCTCAACCACTGCGCCACCAGGGAAGCCCTGACATATTACTCTTTGTTGAAATTCTCACTATGTCTGTCTATTATTCTCCTAACTTGGGTGAGCATCTTTATAATCATTACTGTGAACAATTTTTTAATCGGGTAGAATGCTTATCCCTGTTTTATTCAGTTTTTTTCCTAATGTCGTGTCTTGTTATTTCATTTGTAACATATTCCTCTATTTCCTTATGTTTCCTAATTCTCTGTGCATTTCTATTCATTAGGTTCAGGTTGTTACATTCCCAGGTCTCAGAGAAGTGGCCTTATATAAGAGATGACTGATAGGGCCCAGCAGCACATTGTCCTCTGGCCAGCAGAGCCACATGCTCCAGGCGTGTCCCCTGTGTGAGCTGCACACACCTTGCTCTTACAACAGGGACAACAGCTGTAGACAAACTGGTAGGTGTGTTGGACCCTGACCTAAATGGCTGTGAGCCCCTGCAGTATGTGATTGCTGTGTGTGTGCTGATAGCCAAGGTGGCCCTCCATTATGGGTGGCTGTGTGGTTCTCCAGGTGCACAGGTGGACAGAGTAGGCCCCCAGTGTGTCCGGTTGTGAGGACTTCTGGTGCAGGAGTGCTATGGGCATGGTGGTAAATGGGGCAGGCCCCTGATTCTAATCAGTTCCAGCGAAGACTCTAAAATGTTGTGTGCCAATGTCTCAGTTCCTAACGGGAGTCCCAGCTGCCTCTTGCCTTTCCAAGAAGCTCTCCAAGATTAGCAAGTGGGTCTGACACAGGTGTCTTTCACACTATTGACTCTGCACAGGGACTGAGAACATGTGAGATTTGTGTGTGCCTTGTGAGAGCAAATTCTCAGTTTTCTTTACTCTCCAGCTTTCCTGAAATTAAGCCCTGCAGGTTTTCAAAGCCATACCTGTTGTGTTCTTTTCTTCCAGGGCAGGAACCCTGGGCTGAGCAGCCTGATGTCAGGCTCAGACCCTTCCGTCCATGTGGAGGACCTATGCAATTGTGATATTTTCCAGCTGTGGGTCAGTGTGCTCCACGTGTGGGTTCCAGTTAGACTGTGTTTCCAGTCCTCCTACCTTCCTTGTGGTTTCTCCTTCCTTGTATCTTTAGTTGTGGAAAATGTTCCCTGCTAGTCTTCGGGGATAATTTCCGTGTAAGTTGTTGTAATTTGGGTGTGTCCAGGGCGGGAGGGGAGCTCAGTATCTTCCTACTCTATCATCTTGATCCCCTCTCAAGAATTCTTTGAAAATATATGTATTTATTACTATAAACATAACTCTTTGAATTACAGTCTTCTTCCTGTATTCCATAAATTTAGGTACTTTGTGTTTCCAATCTTGTTTGCTTTAAGATTTCTTTTAAATTTCCCTTTTGATTTATTCCTGTATGCATTGGCTATCCAGGAGCTTATTTTTTAATATAAATTTATTCATTTTATTTATTTATTTTTGGCTGTGTTGGGTGTTCATTTCTGCGTCATGGGCTTTCTCTAGTTGTGGAGAGCGGGGTCTACTCTTTGTTGCAGTGCATGAGTTTCTCATTGCAGTGGCTTCTCTCATTGTGGAGCATGGGCTGTAGGCATGTGGACTTCCATAGTTGTGGCACATGGGCTCAGTAGTTCTGGCTCACGGGCTCTAGAGCACAGGTTCAGTAGTTGTTGCACACGGGCTTAGTTGCTCCGTGGCATGTGGGATCTTCCCAGACCAGGGCTTGAACCCATGTCCCCTGCATTAACAGGTGGATTCTCAACCACTGCGCCACCAGGGAAGCCCCCAGAAGCTTATTGTTCAATTTCTAAGTGTTCTTGAATTTTCATTTATTCTTTTAAATATTGAATTTCAGTTTCATATCATTGTGTTTGTAAATGATCCTTGATTTGATTTCAATATTCTTGGAGTTTTGAAGAATTGTTCTGTGGCTTAACATAGGATCTACCCTAGGCAATGTTCTATGTGTGCTTAAGAAGAAGGGAAAGTTTGCTGCTGTTGAGTGGAATATACTGTAGATGTATGTTAGGTTCATTTGATATCAAGTGCATGTTCACATTCAGTGTTTCCTGATTGATATTCTGTCCAGATGATCTATACAGTGTTGAAAGTTGGGTATCGATGTTTCTTACCATTATTTTATTTCTGCACATTTTCCCCTTCACGTGGGTTAATATATTCTTTATATGTTGAGAGGCTCCAAATCTGGATACATACATCTTTATAAGTGTCATGATTTCTTGATGAATTAATCCATTTATCATTATATGATAATCTTCTTTCCTTTGAGAGGTTTGACTTCAAGTCTTTTTTGCCTGATAATAGACTAGTCTGGCAAGTATCATTTTCATGGAATAATATTTTTCCAATCATTCAATTTTATTCTATATATGGATTAGAAGTTAACATGAATGTCTTGTACACAATATAGTTGAACGTTCTTTAATCCATTCAGCCACCCTGTGGATTATTTAAATTGAAATATAGTTGACTTACAATATTACATTAGTCTCAGGGGTACAATATATGGATTGACTATTTTTATAGAACATGCACCACTAAAGTGATTACAAAATAATGGCTGTCTTTTCCTTTGTTGTACTATATATCCTTGTTTGTTTATTTCACCCATAGAGCTATTGGATTTAGAGAAACCAACTACTGTCTTTCCCTCTCCCCTTCACTCGCCCCACCAGTAACCACTAATTTGTTCTCTGTGAGTCTATTTCTGTTTTGTTATATACATTCCTTTCTTGCATTTTTAGATTCTACAGAGAAGTTAGAACATAGAGTATTTGTTTTTCTCTAACTTATTTAAGGAGGTATAAATATTCTAGGCCTATCCATGTTGTTGCAAGTGGCAGAATTTGATCCTTTTTAATAGTAATAGGCTATTGTGTATACATACCACATCTTCTTTATCCACCCATCTGTTGATGGACATTTAGTTTGCTTCCGTATGTTGGCAATTGCAAATAATGCTGCTATGAACGTTGGGATGCATGTATCTTGTCAAATTGGTGTCTTCATTTTCTTTGGACATATACCAAGCAGTGAATTGTTGGCTAATATGATAGCTCTACTTTTAGCTTTTTTCAGGACCTCCATATTCTTTTCATAGTGGGTGTACTAATTTACACTCTCACCAACAGTGTACTAGGAATCCCTTCTCCATGTCATGAACAACATTTCATATTTGTAGACTTTGGAATAATAGCCATATTGAGAGGTGGGATGTGACGTCTCATTATGGGTTTTCTTGTGGGTCATTCATTCCATTTAATTTACAAAAGAAGGTGATAGGCTGGATGTGATCTCCAGGTTTAGTTTGCTAATGCCTGGTATAGGTTATGTTGGGGGAGAATTAATACCTGTACAGTGTTATTTATTGCTTAAATTTTTCAGGTTGACATTTAGTGATTGGTGACAGATTTATAAATTTTTCTGCCTGAATTATATCTGAAATCTATTGGTTTGTTTCTGTTTTATAAATTTGTTCATTTCTATCATTTTTTAGACTCCACTATAAGTGATATCATATGATATTTGTCTTTTTCTATCTGACTTACTTCACTTAGAATGAAATAATGCCATTTGCAGCAACAGGAATGGACCTAGAGATGATCATGCTCTTTCACTTCTGAGTAATATTTGATTGTATACATGTACCACTTCTTCATTATCCATTCATCTGCTGATGGACATTTTGGTTGCCTCCATGTCTTGGCTATTGTAAATAGTGCTGCAGTGCATGTTTGGGTTTGGGTGCATTTGTCTTTCTGAATTCTGGCTTTCTGCAGATGTACGCCCAGAAGTAGGACTGCTGGATGATATGGTAGCTCTATTTTTACTTTTTAAAGGCATCTCCATACTGTGCTTTATAGTGGCTGTTACCAGCTTACATCTCACCAACAGCACAGGAGGGTTCCCTTTTCTCTGTGTCCTCTCTAGCATTTATGGTATGTAAACTTTTTGATGATGGTCATTCTGACTGTGCGAGGTAATACCTTGTTGTAGTTTTGATTTGCATATGTCTAATAATTCGAGATGTTGAGCATTTTTGCATTTTTTTAAAAACACTGTGAGTAAAAGTTACAGTTGACATTGGCTTTTTGAAAGTCTGACTATTTTGAATTTCTGTTCGATAACTACCACAGGACATTTGTTAAGGGCAGGTGTCATTTACACCCTGGCAATCCTTGTGAATATTAAGTGCCTGTAAACACATGTTTTAAAGTTGCTGTTGTGGAAATTGGCACATGCAGTAGGATTTCCTTCATGACCATCTCTGGTTACCTGGGTAACCAGACCCACTGTGGAAGATGGGCTCCTGGATTGTAAATTAGTGTGGGCTGTGGCAGAACAACATCCAAAATCTTTCGTTTTGTTACTTCTTGTTTTTGTTTTAATTTAATTCTTCTTTTTTATTGGAGTAAAGTTGATTTAAAACATTCTGTTTGTGGTAGGCATACAGAATCTAGTTCAGTTATGTATATTCATATGTCTATTCATCTTCATATTCTTTTCCCATATGGGCTATTAGAGAGTGTTGGGTAGACTTCCCTTTGTTATACACTAGGTCCTTGTAGATCACCTATGTTATATGTATTAGTGTGTAAATATTTTCTAGCCTCCTGATTTATAACTTCCACGCACCTTTCTCACTGGGTAACCATAAATTTTTTTTCTAAGTCTGTGAGTCTGTTTCTCTCTCTCTTATTTTATTTTTTTGGCTGTACTGCAAGGCATGTGTGATATTAGTTCTCCCAACACCAGGGATAGAACCCATGCCCCCTGAATTGGAAGCTCAGATTCTTAACCATTGGACCACCTGGAAAGTCCCTGTTTCTCTCTTGTAAATTAGTTCATTGGTATCAATGTTTAAATTTCAGCTATAAGTAGTATCATATGATATTTGACTTTCTCTTTTGGACTTACTTCACTTAGTATGATTATCTCTAATTCTATCCATGATGCTGTAAATGGCATTCCTTCATTCTTTTTCATTTCTGAGTAATATTTCACTGTGAACATGTACCACTTCTTCAGCCATCTGCTGATGGATATTTCGGTTGCTTCCATGTCTTAGACATTGTAAATTGTGCTGTGGTACACATATGGGTGCATGTGTGTTTTCCAATTCTGGTTTTCTCCTGTTATATGCCTGGGAGTGGGACTGCTGGATCATATGGTACCTCTAATTTTACCTTGTAAAGTCACCTCCATACTGTTATTTATAGTGGCTGTTACCACATTAGATCCCAACATCAGCATAGGAGGGTTCCCTTTTGCTACAACCTCTCAAGCATTTATTGTTTGTAGACTTTTTGATGATGGCTATTCTTACTCATGGGAAGTGATCCCTCATTGTAGTTTTGATTTCCATGACGCTAATAATACAGGACCTAGAGCATCTTTTCAAGTGCTTTTCTTTTAAACAGTGTAAAATTTACCTATTGAAATAGGATCTTGAAGGTCTGTTCCTTTGGAATTTATTTTGCTTACCTACCCCTGGACGTTTCCTGATTGTGGGTGTCATCTACAGCCCAACAGTCCTTGTGAATATTAAGTACCCATAAGCATTGTTTTTAAAGTTGCAGTTGCAGGAAAGGGCAACAAGGCATTGGAATTTATTCATACTCAACTTGATTGCTAGGGAAAACAGAGGCTTAGTGGAACTCCTCTTCCTAGGTTGTAAATTAGAGTGTAAAGTGCCAAGACAAATACCCAAAATCTTGTGTCACATTACTTCTTGTTTAATTTAATTTTTATTTATCAGAGTAAATTTGATTACAATGTTGCGTTTGTTCTAGGTGTACAGAATCTGGTTCATTCATAGGTATACATATATCTAATCAGGTTTAGATTCATTCCCATGTTGGTCATTAGAGAGAGTTGAGTAGACCTCCCTTGGCATCTAGTAGGTCCTTCTTGATTATATATTTTATATGAACTATTAAATGCATGTTAACCACAACATCCTCATTTTTCCATTCCTTTCACCTTTGCAAAGTCTGTATGGGTTTTTCGCAGTGGAAATATGTTCATGGGTATCAATTTTTAGATAACACTAGTAAATGATATCATCGGATATTTGTCTTTCTTTTTGTGACTTACTTTACATAGTACGATTACCCCTAGTTCGTCAGTGGTGCTACAGAAGGCATTGTTTCATCTTTTCCATGGCTAATATTCGATTGTGTACATGTACCACTTCTTCTTTCTCCATTCATCTGTACATGGACATTTTGCTTGCATCCATGTCTGGCTATTGTAAGTATCATTGAAGAGTACTTTTGGGTACCTGTGTCTTTCTGAATTGTGGTGTTCTCGGGATATAGGTCCATTAGTGGTTTGGCAGGATCACATAGTAGCTCAATTATTACCTTTTAAAGGCACCTTCATTCTGTTCTGATTAATGGCTGTTACCAGTTTACATCCCAGCAACAGCATAGGAGGGAATCCATTTTCAGAAACCCATTCAGCATTTATTGTTTGCAGACATTTTTTTCTGATGGCCATTCAGACTATTGTGAGGTGATACTTTTTTGTAGTTTAAATTTGCATGTCCCTAATAATTCTTGATGTTGAACATTTTTCATGTCCTTTAAAAAAAACACTGTGAGGAAATTTACCTCTTGAAATTGTCTTCTCCAGATTTTCTACTGTTTTGCATATTAATGTCCAATCCTGATCACAGGATATATTTTTTGAGGCCAGGTGTCATTTAAAGCTCTGCAGTCCTTGTGAGTATTAAGTGACTAATAGCACTGGGATTAAAGCTGCTGTTGCGGGAATTGGCCACAAGGCGGCAGATTTCTACATTCCCAGCTTTGGTTACGAGGGCAGGAGAGCCTTCCTGGAAGTTGTGTTCCTAGGTTGCAAATTGTACTGGAATGTTCCAGGACAAACTCCCAAAAGCTTATGTCTCCTACTTAAGTTTGTTTATTAAATTTATTTTATGTTTTTTATTGGAGTAAATTGTATTAGAGTATTGTGATTCTCTGGATGTACTGATACTGATCAATTTTTCATACATATATCTGTTCATCTTTGTATCCTGTTACCATGTAGGTTATTACAGAGTGTTGAGTAGACCTCCCTTGGTACTTGGTAGGTGTTTGGTTATTATATAATTTATATGTATTAGTGATTATATAATTTATATATTTTATATGTTATATGTTTATATACATATAACATGCATTAATGTATGTATGTTAAAGCCATAATCCTAATTTCTCCATCCTCCCGCCTTTCATTTTGGTTACCATTAGTTTGTTTTATACATCTCTGATTGTCTTTTCCTTTGGAAATATGTTCATTGGTAGGAAACTTAAGAAAACATCTATAAATTATATCATAGGATATATATCATAAACTTTTGACTTACTTAACATAATATGATTATTTCTACACTCACATGTAGTCATGAAAACGGCATTGTTCATTTTTTTCGAAAGCTAATGTTCCATTGGGTACATGTAACACTTCTTCTTTGTCCATTCATCTGTTGATTGACATTTTGGCTGCTTCCATGTCTTGGCTATTAGGAATATTGCTGCAGTACAACTTTGTCAGTCTGTGTCTTCTCGATTTGGCTCTTAGGTGATAGGCCCAGTGGTGGGAGTGCTGGATCAAATGGCATCTCGATTTTTACTTTTAAATGCAGCTCCTTTCTGTTCTCATTACTGGCTCTTACCATTTTACATCTCACCAGAAGCTAGAGAGTACACAGTTCTCTAAAACACCTTCAGCATTTATTGTTTGTAGACATTTTGCCGATGGTCATTCAACTGATGTGAGTTGAAACCTTTTCGATGATTAGATTTGCATGAGTCTAATAATTCCTGATGTTGAGCTTTTATCCATTTCCCTTTTTTTAAAAAAAGAATGTCTAAAACTTACCTCTTCATACTATCTTTTTGAAAAATTTGCCTGTTGTGAATTTTTTTGGCCATTCCCTAACTCAGGACATTTTTTGAGGGCTGGTGTGCTTTACAGCCCTGAGTCCTTGTGAATGTTTTTTGTTTTGTTTTTTTCTTTTTTGTGATACGCGAGCCTCTCACTGTTGTGGCCTCTCCCGTTGTGGAGCACAGGCACCAGATGCGCAGGCTCAGTGGCCATGGCTCATGGGCCCAGCCGCTTCGCGGCATGTGGGATCTTCCCAGACCAGGGCACGAACCCTTGTCCCCTGCACCAGCAGGCAGACTCTCAACCATTGCACCACCAGGGAAGCACTTTGTGAATGTTAAGTGACCGTTAGCTGTGGGTTTAAAGCTGCTTTTCCGGGAAATGACAACAAGGCGGCAGCATTTCTCCATTTCCAGCTCTGCGTTTTGGGGCAACAGAGCTTTCCTGGAAATCGTGTTAGTAGGCTGCAAGGTAGAGTGGAATGTAGCAGGGCAAACCCCCAAGAGCTTATATCTCCTTACTTCTTGTGTGTTTTTTAAATTTAATTTTTATTTATTATCAGCATATTTGATAAAAATGTTGTTTGTTTTAGGTGTACAGAATCTCCTTCATTATATCTATGTATCTAACTATCCATCTTTGGATCCTTTCGCATGTAGGTTATTACAGGGTGCTGAGTAGACCTCTCTTGGTATTGCATAGGTATTTTGTGATATATATTGCATATGTATTAATACATGTCTGTTAACCTCCATATCCTAATTTATCCATTCCTTACACTTTTCCATTTGGTTGAACATAATTTTGTTTTCTTAATCTATGTGTGTCCTTCTCTTGGAAATAATTTCATGGGTATCAATTTTTAGGTAACACCTATAAGTGACATTATAAAATATCTGTTTTTCGGTTTCCTCCCTACTTCAAATTGGGTGTTTATCTCTAGGTCCTTCTATGGTGGTACCAACGGCACTGTTTCATTCTTTTCCATGGCTAATAGTCCATGTGTACGTGGACCACTTCTTCGTTGTGCATTTTTTCTGTTGATGGACATTTTGGTTTCTTCCAAGTCTTGGCTATGGTACATGTTGCTGCAGTGCAGGATGGCCAGTCTGTGTCTTTTTGATTTTGGTCTACTCAGGTGATAGGCCCATCAGTGGACCTACCCGATGACATGGTAGCTCAATTTTTACCTTTAAACACACCTCTATTATATTCTCACTACTAACTGTTATCAGTTTACATCCCTCCAGAAGGTAGAGGGAACACAGTTCACTAAAACCCCTTCAGCATTTATTCTTTGCAGAGTTTTTCCTGAAGATCATTCTGATGGCTGTGAGGTGAACGTTGTTGTAGATTGGATTTACATGGCTATATTTATTCTTGAAGTTCAGAATTTTTTCTTACCCTCTTTATTTAAACAAAAAAGAAGGAGAGGATAAATGGTGCGTTAAATATACCTCTTGAAACTATGTTCTTCAAATGTGGACGTCTTTTGATTTCTTGGTCGATTTACAACCCCAGACTTTTTTTTTTTTGAGGGCAGGTGTCATTTACAGGCCTGCAATTAGTGTGAATATTTAGTGACCATTAGCACTGGGTATAAAACTGCTGTTGTGGGAAACGGCCACAAGGTGGCAGCATTGCTCCATTCACAAATCTGGTTACTAAGGCAGCAGAGCCTCAATGGAAGTCCTGCTCCCAGGTTGTATATTAGAATGGAATGTGCCAGGAGACACCCCCATAAGTTCACGCCACATTACTTCTTGTTAGTTGCTTTAACTTTTTTAATCGGGGTAATGATTAGAATATTGTTTGTCCTAGGTGTACACAATCTGGTTCATTTGTATTATATGTGTATATATATATATATATATATATATATATATATATATATATATATATATATATATATTCATGTACAGATCCTTTTCCCATGTAAATTATTACACTGTTCCATTGACCTCCCTTGCTTTATGGTCACTCTTTTTGATATATGTATTTAACATGTATTTGTACACAAATGGTAACCCTAATCTCAATTTATCCATCCCAACCTTTCATTTTAGATAAGTATAGTTTATTTTCTAAGTTTGTGAGTGTTTTATCTGTGGAAATGTGTTCATATGTGTCAGTTGTTAGATAATGCCTATAAGTGATATTATAGGATATGTCTTTGCTTTCCGACTTACCTCATGTTCTGTGATTATCTCTAGGCTCATCTATGGTGCCTCAAAGAGCAGTGTTTCCTTGTTTTCGATGGCTAATATTCCACTGTGTACACGAACCAGCTCTTCTTATCCATTTATCTGTTGATGGACATTTTGCTCCTCCCGTGTCTTGGATATTGTGAAAATTCCTGCAGTGCAGTTTTGCAGGCTGTATCTTCTCGACTCTGGTCTTCTCAGGTGAGAGGCTCAGTGGTGAGCCTGCTGGATGGAATGGTGACTCAATTTTTACTTTGAAACGCAGCTCCTTTCTGTTCTCAGTGTGCGCTGATGCCACTTTACATCTCACGAGCAGCTAGAGGGTACGCAGTTCTCTAAAACAGTTTCAGCATTTATTATTTGTAGACTTTTTTGCTGGTGATCATTCTGACGGCTGTGAGGTGAACGTTTTGTAGACTGGATTTGCATAGCTTTATTAATTCCTGATGTTGAACATTTTATCATTCCCCTTCTTTAACAAAAAAACAAAGAAAATGAGAAGACAAAATGTGCGTACACTATGCCTCTTGAAATTGTCGTTTCGAAATGTGCAGGTCTTTTTGAGTTTTCGGCTCAATTTATGACCCACAGATTTGTTTTGAGGGCAGGCGTCATTTACAGGCCTGCAATTATTTTGAATATCAAGTGACAATTAGCTCTGGGTATAAATCTGCTGTTTTGAGCAACATCCAAGAGGTGGCAGCAATTCTCCTTTACCAAATATTGTTACTAGGGCAAAAGAGCCTGAATGGAAGTCGGGTTCTAGGTGGTAATTTAGAATGGAATGTACCAGGAAAAAAAACCTTAAGTTTATGTCTCACTAATTCTTGTTCGTTTTTTAACTTTAGTATGTATTTTTTGCCACAGAATGTTTGATTACAATGTTTGGCTTGTTCTACGTGTGTAAGATATGGTTCTTTTACACATATACATATATCTATATTTCTTTGAATCCTTTTTCCATGTAGGTTATGACACAATGTTGAGTACTCTTCTCTTGGTATTCCGTAGGTCTTTGGTGATTATGTATTTCACCTCTGTTTGTATATCTCTGTTAAACACAATATCCTAATGTATACAATCTTCACACCTTTCATTGGTGAACCATAAGTTTTCTTAATGCATCTGTGATAGCCTTTCTCTGTGGAAGTATCATCACTGGTGTCAATTTTTAGGTAACACCTATAAGTGATATCGTAGGATATATATCTTTCGCTTAGTGACTTACTGCAAGTTGCGTGATTAACTCTAGACTCACCTGTGGTGCTGTTGATGGCATTGTTTCATTTTTTTCCTTGGCTAATATTCCATCTGTACAGGTCCCTGTTCTTCTTTGTCCACTCATTTGTAGATGGGCTTTTTGGTTGCTTCCATGTCTTGGCTCTTGTAATACTGCTGCCATGGAGATTTGCCTGCCTGTGTCTTTCCACTTCTGTCTTCTTAGCTTATAGGCCCAGGAGTGGGCCTGCTGGATCATATCGTAACTCAGTGTTTACCTTGTAAAAGCACCTCCATTCTTTCCCATTAGTGCCTCTTGCCAGGTTAAGTCCCACTTAACGTAGAGGGTATGCACTTCTCCACAACCCCTTCAGCATGAATTGTTGGTAGTTTTGTTGCTGATGGTTCTTCTGACTGGTGAGAGCCGATACCTCCGTGGTTGGATGTGCATGCGTCTCATAAAGCCTTGAAATTGAGCTTTCAGGGATGTCCTTATTTTCTTCAAACTGTGTGTAGCTTACCTCATCACATTCTTTTCTTAAAGTATGTGCCACGTTTTGAAATATTTTGGCCAGTACCACCCTCAAGACATTTTGAGGGCAGCTTTCATTGACAGCCCTCCAGGACTTGTGCACATGAAGTGACCGATAGCACGGATTTTCAAGCTGCTGTTGCAGGTAACGTCCAGAGGGCTGCAGCATTTCTGCGTTTCCCAGTCTGGTAACTAGTGATACAAACCTTCCTGCCAGTGGTGTTCCTCGGTTATCAATGACGGTGGAATGTGTCTGGAGAAATCCCCCAAAGCTGATGTCTCGTTACTTATATCTGTTTTTAAAATGGAATTACTAATTTTCACTGGAGTACTATTCCATTGTGTACATGGCCCACTTCTCCTTTCTGCATTCCTCTGTTGCTGGACATTTTCATTGCTTCCAAGTGTTGGCTATGGTAAACATTGCTGGATTGCAGGATTGCCAGCCCGTGTCTTTTTGATTCTCATCCTGTCATGTGATAGACCCACCAGTGCGTATGCTTGATTGAACGGTCGCTCAATGTTGACCCTTTCCAGGCAACTCCACTGTGTTTTCCTTAGGGGCTCTTACCACGTCCCACTTAGAACCGAGGGTACGCATTTCTTCACCACCCCTTCAGCATTTATTGTTTGCAGAAGTTTTGCTGATGGCCGTTCTGAGTGGTGTGCCCTGATAGGTTTTTATAACGTATATTTTCGTGTCTTTAGTAATTCCTAAGTTTCAGCATTTTTCCACGCCTTTTTTTATTCTGTTAAGCAAAAACAGAAAAAAAAAAACTGTGAGTACAGTAAACCTCCTGAAATTGTCTTCTTGGAAGCTTACCCTCTTTTGACTTTTTTGGTCGATTTTCGACCCCAGGATTTGTTTTGGAGGGCAGGTGTCATTTACAAGCCTGCAATGTGTGTGAATATTGAGTGACCATTAGCACTGACTTTAAAGCTGCTGCTGTGGGAAACGGCCACAAGGCGTCAGCATTGCTACATTCCCACATCTGGTTACTAGGGCAGCAGAGCCCTTCTGGAAGTCCTGTTCCCATGTTGTAAATTAGAATGGAATGTGCCAGGAAAAATCCCCAGAAGTTTATGTCACATTACTTCTTTTTCACTCTTTTAATTTTTTTAATCGGGGTAATGATTAGAATATTGTTGGTCCTAGGTGTACACAATCTGGTTCATTTGTATGTTTTATATATATATATATATATATATATATATATATATATATATATATATATATACATTCTTGTACAGATCCTTTTCCCATGTAAATTACTACAGAGTGTTCTGGTGACCTCGCTTGCTATATGGTCGGTCTGTTTGATATATGTATTTAATATGCATTTGTACACATATGGTGACACTAATCTTAATTGATCCATTCCCCCCACCTTTCATTTTACATAAGCTTAGTTTGTTTTCTAAGTCTGTGAGTGTCTTTCGTTGTGGAAATATGTTCATTTGTGTCAGCTGTTAGATATCGCCTATAATTGATATCATATGATATGTCTTTTGCTTTCCGACTTACCTCATATTCTGTGATTATCTCTAGGCTCATCTCGGGTGCCTCAAAGAGCAGTGTTTCCTTGTTTTCCATAGCTAGTATTCCACTGTGTACATGGACCAGCTTTTCTTATCAGTTCATCTGTTGATGGACATTTTGGATGCTTCGGTGTCTTGGCTACTGTGAAAATTCGTGGAGTGCAGCTTTTGCAGCCTGTGTCTTCTCGACTCTGGTCTTCTCAGGTGAGAGGCTCAGCTGTGGGTGTTCTTCATGGAATGGTGGCTCAATTTGTAATTTAAAACGCAGCTCCTTTCTGTTCTCATTATTGGCTGTTACAACTAAACATCTCCTCAGCAGACAGAGGGAACAGAGTTCTCTAAAACCCCTTCAGCATTTATTGTTTGTAGTCTTTTTCTGATAGTAGTTAACTTGTCTGAGTTGAAAGCTCTTTGTAAGTTAGATGAGTCTGATAATTCCTGATGTTGATCTTTTCTCCATTTTCCTTCTTTGATAAAGAGTGAGTAAAACTTACCTCTTCATACTATCTCATTGACACATTTGCATGCTTTGAATATCGTTGGCCATTGTCCAGCTCAGGACATTTTTTGAGGGCAGGTGTCTTTTAGAGGCCTGAGTCCTTGTGAATGTTAAGTGACCCATAGCTATGCGTTTAAAGCCGCTCTTGCGGGAAACGGCCACAAGGCGGCAGCATTTCTCCATTTCCAACTATGGGTTTTTCTGCAACAGAGGCTTCCTGGAAATTGTGATCGTAGGCTACAAATTAGAGTGCAGTGTGCCAGGGCAAACCCCCAAGAGCTTATAGCTCCTTACTTCTTGTGTCTTTGTTTTTCAAATTTAATTGTTATCTATAATCACAGCAAATTGGATAAAAATATGTGTGTTCTACGTGTACAGCATCTGGTTCCTTATATGTATATATCGATCTATTCATCTTTGGATCCTTTCCCTTGTAGGTTATTACAGAGCGTTGAGTCGACCTCTCTTGGTATTCCTTAGGTATTTTGTGATTATGTATTTCATATGTATCAGTACATGTCTGTAAACCCCTATATCCAAACTCATACATTCCATACACCTTTCCATTTGGTTAAACATAGTTGGTTTTCGGAATATATGCACGGCCTTCTCTGGGAAATGATTTCATGGGTATCAGTTTTTAGGTAACAACTAAAAGTGATGTCATTGGATATATATCTTTTGGTATCTTTTGTACTTCCTTTGGGGTGATTATCTCTAGATCCTTCTATGGTGGTGCCAGCGGCGAAGTTCCATGCTTTTTCGTGGCCAATATTCCATTGTGTACTTGAGCCCCTTCTTCTTGGTGCATTGTTCTGTTGATGGACATTTGGGTTTCTTCCAAGTCTTGGCTATGGTACATGTTGCTGCAGTGCAGGATGGCCAGCCTGTGTCTTTTTGATTTTGGTCTACTCGGGAGATAGGACCACCAGTGGGCTTACCCGATTACATGTTAGCTCAATTTTTACCTTTCAACGCACCTCCACTGTGTTCTCACTACTAGCTGTTACCAGGTTACGTCCAAGCAGCAGCTGGAGGGCACAGAGTTCTCTAAAACACCTTGAGCATTTATTCTTTGTAGACTCTGTGGCTGATGATCATCCTGACGACTGTGGGTGAACGTTTTTGTCGACTGGATTTGCATGGCTTTATTCATTCCTGATGTTGAGCACTTTTCCATGCCCTTTTATTTATCACGAGAGAAAGAAAGAAAGAGAAGACAAGATGTGCGCAAAATATGCCTCTTGAAATTGTCGTTTTGAACTGTGCATATCTTTTGAGGTTTTCTCCTCGATTTACGACCCCAGGATTGTTTTTGAGAGTAGGTGTCATTTATAGGCCTGCAGTGATTTTGAATATCAAGTGACCATGAGCATTGGGTTTAAAGCTGCTGTTTTGAGAAACGGCCACAAGGCGGCAGCAGGTCTCCTTTACCAAACCTGGTTACTAGGGCAACAGAGCCTCCAGGGAAGTCCTATTCTAGGTTGTCAATTAGAATGGACTGTGCCAGGAAAAAGCCCCTTAAGTTTGTGTCTCACTACTTACTTGTTCGTTTTTTAATTTAATGTTTATTTTTTCTCGCAGCAAGTTTGATTACAATGTTTTGCTTGTTGTAGGTGTGAAAGATGTGGCTCTTTTACACATAAACATGCATCTAGTCTTCTTTGGATCCTTTTCCCATGTAGCTTATGACACAATGTTGAGTACTCTTCTCTTGGTGTTCCGTAGGCCTTTGGTGATTATGTATTTCACCTGTGTTTGTATATCTCTCTTAAACACAATTTCCTAATGTACACAATTCTCACACCTGTCCATGGGTGAACCATAAATCTGTTTATTGCATCTGTGATTGCCTTTCTCTGTGGAAATATCTTCAGTGATATCAATTTTTAGGTAACACCTATAAGTGATATCGTAGGATATGTATCTTTCGCTTTGTGACTTACTGCAAGTTGCGTGATGAACTCTAGCCTCACCTATGGTGCTGTTGATGGCATTGTTTCATTTTGTTTCCTTGGCTAATATTCCATCTGTACAGGTCCCTGTTCTTCTTTGTCCACTCATCTGTTGATGGACTTTCTGGTTGCTTCCATGTCCTGGCTATTGTAATACTCCTGCAATGCAGATTTGCCTGCCTGTGTCTTTCCACTTCTGTCTTCTTTCTTAGGTTATAGGCCCAGGAGTGGGCCTGCTGGGTAATATCGTAACTCAGTGTTTACCTTGTAAAGGCACCTCCATTCTGTTCCCATTAGTGCCTCTCACCAGGTGAAGTCCTGTGGCGAGCATTGCCCTCTGAGGAAGGTGCCACTAAGACCCTCATAAGCCTCAGGGCCCGACTGTACTCTCCTTGGTATGCATCCTGGACTTTATGGTATGAACATACAAAAGGAGATGGTCTTTGGCCAAATCGCTCCAGGGACCTGCTCCGTTACTGGGAGTCCCTGGTTGTTCCCTAAAGCTAGGAAAAGCAACCCTGGAGGGGGAATTGGTGCCTTTGAGGGAGAAGCCGAGCAGCCAACCAACCAGCTGATGCTGATAAGGTGTGACTAAGCCGAGAAGCCAACCAACCAGCTGATGCCGATAAGGCGTGACTAAGCAAATTCCCTGCTTTAGGGGTGTATATATATGGCTATGCTTTGTTATTAAACTTGCCTTGCAACCGTCAGTTGCTTGTGCCCTTCTGATCCCATACCTTGGTGCGTTCACTTCCCTACCCCCTCTCGTCGATTGTTGCTACACTTTGAGGACCCGCCGCGGCTGGCGGCAAAGTCCCACTTCACGTAGAGGGTATGCACTTCTCCACAACCCCTTCAGCATGAATTGTTGGTAGTTTTGTTGCTGATGGTTCTTCTGACTGGTGTGAGCCGATACCTCCGTGGTTGGATGTGCATGCGTCTCATAAAGCCTTGAAATTGAGCTTTCAGGGATGTCCTTTTTTTCTTCAAACTGTGCGTGTAGCTTACGTCATCACATTCTTTTCTTGAAGTATGTGCCACGTTTTGAAATATTTTGGCCACTACCTCCCTCAGGACATTTTGAGGGCAGGTTTCATTGACAGCCCTCCAGGACTTGTGCACATGAAGTGACCATTAGCACGGGTTTTCAAGCTGCCGTTGCAGGTAACGGCCAGAGGGCTGCAGCATTTCTGCGTTTCCCACTCTGGTAACTAGTGAAACAGACCTTCCTGCCAGTGGTGTTCCTCGGTTATCAATGACGGTGGAATGTGTCTGGAGAAACCCCCCAAAGCTGATGTCTCCTTACTTATATCTGTTTTTAGAATGGAACTTCTATTTTTCACTGGAGTACTCTTCCATTGTTTCCATGGCCCACTTCTCCTTTCTGCGTTCCTCTGTTGCTGGACATTTTCTTTGCTTCCAAGTGTTGGCTATGGTAAACATTGCTGGATTGCAGGATTGCCAGCCCGTGTCTTTTTGATTCTCATCCTGTCGGGTGATAGACCCAGCAGTGGGTATGCTTGATTGAACGGTCGCTCAATGTTGACCCTTTCCAGGCAACTCCACTGTGTTTTCCTTAGGGGCTCTTACCACGTCCCACTTAGAACCGAGGGTACGCATTTCTTCACCACCCCTTCAGCATTTATTGTTTGCAGAAGTTTTGCTGATGGCCATTCTGAGTGGTGTGACCTGATAGGTTTTTGTAACGTGTATTTTCGTGTCTTTAATGATTCCTAAGGTTCAGCCTTTTTCCACGCCCTTTTTTTATTCTGTTAAACAAAAACAGAAGAAAAACCGTGAGTACAATAAACCTCTTGAAATTGTCTTCTTGGAAGGTTGCCCTCTTTTGACTTTTTTGGTCGATTTTCGACCCCAGGATTTTTTTTTTTTTGGAGGGCAGGTGTCATTTACAAGCCTGCAATGTGTGTGAATATTGAGTGACCATTAGCACTGACTTTAAAGCTGCTGCTGTGGGAAACGGCCACAAGGCGTCAGCATTGCTACATTCCCACATCTGGTTACTAGGGCAGCAGAGCCCTTCTGGAAGTCCTGTTCCCAGGTTGTCAATTAGAACGGAATGTGCCAGGAAAAAACCCCAGAAGTTTATGTCACATTACTTCTTGTTCGCTCTTTTAATTCTTTTGATCGGGGTAACGATTAGAATATTGTTGGTCCTAGGTGTACACAATCTGGTTCGTTTGTACGTTTTGTGTGTGTGTATATATCTATATCTATATCTATATCTATATCTATATCTATATCTATTCTTGTACAGATCCTCTTCCCATGTAAATTATTGCAGAGTGTTCTGGTGACCTCCCTTGCTATATGGTCGGTCTGTTTGATATATGTATTTAATATGTATTTGTACACATATGGTGACACTAATCTTAATTTATCCATTCCCCCCACCTTTCATTTTACATAAGCTTAGTTTGTTTGCTAAGTCTGTGAGTGTCTTTCTTTGTGGAAATATGTTCATTTGTGTCAGCTGTTAGATAACGCCGATACGTGATGTCATACGGTATGTCTTTTGCTTTCCGACCTAACTCATGTTCTGTGATGATCTCTAGGCTCATCTCGGGTGCCTCAAAGAGCAGTGTTGCCTTGTTTTCCATGGCTAATAGTCCACTGTGTCCACGGACCAGCTCTTCTTATCCATTCATCTGTTGATGGACATTTGGGTTGCTTCGGTGTCTTGGCTACTGTGAAAACTCGTGGAGTGCAGCTCTTGCAGCCTGTCTTCTCAGGTGAGAGGCTCAGCTGTGGGTGTTCTGGATGGAATGGTGGCTCAATTTTTAATTTAAAACGCAGCTCCTTTCTGTTCTCATTATTGGCTGTTACAACTAGACATCTCCTCCGCAGACAGAGGGAACAGAGTTCTCTAAAACCCCTTCAGCATTTATTGTTTGTAGTCTTTTGGCTGACGGTAGTTAACTTGGGTGAGTTGAAAGCTTTTTGTAGGTTAGAGGAGTCTGATCATTCCTGATGTTGAGCTTTTCTCCATTTTCCTTTTTTTGATAAAGAGTGAGTAAAACTTACCTCTTCATACTATCTCTCTGACACATTTGCCTGCTTTGAATTTTTTTGGCCACTGCCTAGCTCAGGAGATTTTTTTTTTTTTTGAGGGCAGGTGTCTTTTAGAGGCCTGAGTCCTTGTGAATGTTAAGTGACCCATAGCTATGCGTTTAAAGCCGCTCTTGCGGGAAACGGCCACAAGGCGGCAGCATTTCTCCATTTCCAACTCTGGGTTTTCCTGCAACAGAGGCTTCCTGGAAATTGTGTTCGTAGGCTGCAAATGAGAGTGCAGTGTGCCAGGGCAAACCCCCAAGAGCTTATATCTCCTTACTTCTTGTGTGTTTTTAAAAATTTAATTGTTATCTAGTATCACAGCCAATTGGATAAAAACGTGGTGTGTGTTCTAGGTGTACAGCATCTGGTTCATTATATGTATGTATCGATCTATTCATCTTTGGATCCTTTCCCGTGTAGGTTATTACAGAGCGTTGAGTCGACCTCTCTTGGTATTCCTTAGGTATTTTGTGATTATATATTTCATATGTATCAGTACATGTCTGTAAAGCCCCATATCCAAATTCATACATTCCTTACACCTTTCCACTTGGTTAAGCAGAGTTGGTTTTCTGGATCTATGCACGGCCTTCTCTTGGAAATGACTTCACGGGTATCAATGTTGAAGTAACAACTATAAGTGATGTCATAGGATATTTATATTTCGGTTTCTTTCGTACTTCCTTTTGGGTGAGTATCTCTAGATCCTTCTACGGTGGTGCCAGCGGCACTGTTCCATGCTTTTCCGTGGCTCATATTCCATTGTGCACATGGGCCCCTTCTTCTTGGTGCATTGTTCTGTTGATGGACATTTGGGTTTCTTCCAAGTCTTGGCTATGGTACATGTTGCTGCAGTGCAGGATGGCCAGCCTGTGTCTTTTTGATTTTGGTCTACTCGGGAGATAGGCCCATCAGTGGGCCTACCCGATTACATGTTAGCTCAATTTTTACCTTTCAACGCACCTCCACGGTGTTCTCACTACTAGCCGTTGCCACGTTACGTCCCAGCGGCCGCTAGAGGGCACAGAGTTCTCTAAAACACCTTGAGCATTTATTCTTTGTAGACTCTGTGGCTGATGATCATCCTGACGACTGTGGGTGAACGTTTTTGTCGACTGGATTTGCATGGCTTTATTAATTCCTGATGTTGAGCATTTTTCCATGCCCTTTTATTTATCACGAGAGAAAGAAAGAAAGAGAAGACAAAATGTGCGCAAAACATGCCTCTTGAAATGGTCGTTTTGAAATGTGCACGTCTTTTGAGTTTTTTTCCTCGATTTACGACCCAAGAATTGTTTTTGAGGGCAGGTGTCATTTATAGGCCTGCAATGATTTTGAATATCAAGTGACCATTAGCACTGGGTTTGAAGCTGCTGTTTTGAGAAACGGCCACAAGGCGGCAGCAGGTCTCCTTTCCCAAACCTGGTTACTAGGGCAACAGAGCCTCCGTGGAAGTTGTATTCTCGGTTGTCAATTTGAATGGAATGTGCCAGGAAAAAGCCCCTTAAGTTTGTGTCTCACGACTGACTTGTTCGTTTTTTAATTTAATGTTTATTTTTTTCTCACAGCAAGTTTGATTACAATGTTTTGCTTGTTGTAGGTGTGAAAGATGTGGCTCTTTTACACATAAACATGTATCTAGTCTTCTTTGGATCCTTTTCCCATGTAGCTTATGACACAATGTTGAGTACTCTTCTCTTGGTGTTCCGTAGGCCTTTGGTGATTATGTATTTCACCTGTGTTTGTATCTCTCTCTCTCTCTTTTTTTTTTTTTTTGTGGTATGCGGGCCTCTCACTGTTGTGGCCTCTCCCGTTGCGGAGCACAGGCTCCGGACGCGCAGGCCTAGCGGCCATGGCTCACAGGCTTAGTTGCTCCGCGGCATGTGGGATCTTCCCGGACCAGGGCACGAACCCGTGTCTCCTGCATCGGCAGGCGGATTCTCAACCACTGCGCCACCAGGGAAGACCTGTATATCTCTCTTAAACCCAAGTTCCTAATGTACACAGTTCTCACACCTGTCCATGGGTGAACCATAAATCTGTTTATTGCATCTGTGATTGCCTTTCTCTGTGGAAATATCTTCAGTGATATCAATTTTTAGGTAACACCTATAAGTGATATCGTAGGATATGTATCTTTCGCTTTGTGACTTACTGCAAGTTGCGTGATGAACTCTAGCCTCACCTATGGTGCTGTTGATGGCACTGTTTCATTTTGTTTCCTTGGCTAATATTCCATCTGTACAGGTCCCTGTTCTTCTTTGTCCACTCATCTGTTGATGGACTTTCTGGTTGCTTCCATGTCCTGGCTATTGTAATACTCCTGCAATGCAGATTTGCCTGCCTGTGTCTTTCCACTTCTGTCTTCTTTCTTAGGTTATAGGCCCAGGAGTGGGCCTGCTGGATCATATCGTAACTCAGTGTTTACCTTGTAAAGGCACCTCCATTCTGTTCCCATTAGTGCCTCTTACCAGGTGAAGTCCTGTGGCGAGCATTGCCCTCTGAGGAAGGTGCCACTAAGACCCTCATAAGCCTCAGGGCCCGACTGTACTCTCCTTGGTATGCATCCTGGACTTTATGGTATGAACATACAAAAGGAGATGGTCTTTGGCCAAATCGCTCCAGGGACCTGCTCCGTTACTGGGAGTCCCTGGTTGTTCCCTAAAGCTAGGAAAAGCAACCCTGGAGGGGGAATTGGTGCCTTTGAGGGAGAAGCCGAGCAGCCAACCAACCAGCTGATGCTGATAAGGTGTGACTAAGCCGAGAAGCCAACCAACCAGCTGATGCCGATAAGGCGTGACTAAGCAAATTCCCTGCTTTAGGGGTGTATATATATGGCTATGCTTTGTTATTAAACTTGCCTTGCAACCGCCAGTTGCTTGTGCCCTTCTGATCCCATACCTTGGTGCGTTCACTTCCCTACCCCCTCTCGTCGATTGTTGCTACACTTTGAGGACCCGCCGCGGCTGGCGGCAAAGTCCCACTTCACGTAGAGGGTATGCACTTCTCCACAACCCCTTCAGCATGAATTGTTGGTAGTTTTGTTGCTGATGGTTCTTCTGACTGGTGTGAGCCGATACCTCCGTGGTTGGATGTGCATGCGTCTCATAAAGCCTTGAAATTGAGCTTTCAGGGATGTCCTTTTTTTCTTCAAACTGTGCGTGTAGCTTACGTCATCACATTCTTTTCTTGAAGTATGTGCCACGTTTTGAAATATTTTGGCCACTACCTCCCTCAGGACATTTTGAGGGCAGGTTTCATTGACAGCCCTCCAGGACTTGTGCACATGAAGTGACCATTAGCACGGGTTTTCAAGCTGCCGTTGCAGGTAACAGCCAGAGGGCTGCAGCATTTCTGCGTTTCCCACTCTGGTAACTAGTGAAACAGACCTTCCTGACAGTGGTGTTCCTCGGTTATCAATGACGGTGGAATGTGTCTGGAGAAACCCCCCAAAGCTGATGTCTCCTTACTTATATCTGTTTTTAGAATGGAACTTCTATTTTTCACTGGAGTACTCTTCCATTGTTTCCATGGCCCACTTCTCCTTTCTGCGTTCCTCTGTTGCTGGACATTTTCATTGCTTCCAAGTGTTGGCTATGGTAAACATTGCTGGATTGCAGGATTGCCAGCCCGTGTCTTTTTGATTCTCATCCTGTCGGGTGATAGACCCAGCAGTGGGTATGCTTGATTGAACGGTCGCTCAATGTTGACCCTTTCCAGGCAACTCCACTGTGTTTTCCTTAGGGGCTCTTACCACGTCCCACTTAGAACCGAGGGTACGCATTTCTTCACCACCCCTTCAGCATTTATTGTTTGCAGAAGTTTTGCTGATGGCCATTCTGAGTGGTGTGACCTGATAGGTTTTTGTAACGTGTATTTTCCTGTCTTTAATAATTCCTAAGGTTCAGCATTTTTCCACGCCTTTTTTAAATTCTGTTAAACAAAAACAGAAGAAAAACCGTGAGTACAATAAACCTCTTGAAATTGTCTTCTTGGAAGGTTGCCCTCTTTTGACTTTTTTGGTCGATTTTCGACCCCAGGATTTTTTTTTTTTTTGGAGGGCAGGTGTCATTTACAAGCCTGCAATGTGTGTGAATATTGAGTGACCATTAGCACTGACTTTAAAGCTGCTGCTGTGCGAAACGGCCACAAGGCGTCAGCATTGCTACATTCCCACATCTGGTTACTAGGGCAGCAGAGCCCTTCTGGAAGTCCTGTTCCCAGGTTGTCAATTAGAACGGAATGTGCCAGGAAAAAACCCCAGAAGTTTATGTCACATTACTTCTTGTTCGCTCTTTTAATTCTTTTGATCGGGGTAACGATTAGAATATTGTTGGTCCTAGGTGTACACAATCTGGTTCGTTTGTACGTTTTGTGTGTGTGTATATATCTATATCTATATCTATATCTATATCTATATCTATATCTATTCTTGTACAGATCCTCTTCCCATGTAAATTATTGCAGAGTGTTCTGGTGACCTCCCTTGCTATATGGTCGGTCTGTTTGATATATGTATTTAATATGTATTTGTACACATATGGTGACACTAATCTTAATTTATCCATTCCCCCCACCTTTCATTTTACATAAGCTTAGTTTGTTTGCTAAGTCTGTGAGTGTCTTTCTTTGTGGAAATATGTTCATTTGTGTCAGCTGTTAGATAACGCCGATACGTGATGTCATACGGTATGTCTTTTGCTTTCCGACCTAACTCATGTTCTGTGATGATCTCTAGGCTCATCTCGGGTGCCTCAAAGAGCAGTGTTGCCTTGTTTTCCATGGCTAATAGTCCACTGTGTCCACGGACCAGCTCTTCTTATCCATTCATCTGTTGATGGACATTTGGGTTGCTTCGGTGTCTTGGCTACTGTGAAAACTCGTGGAGTGCAGCTCTTGCAGCCTGTCTTCTCAGGTGAGAGGCTCAGCTGTGGGTGTTCTGGATGGAATGGTGGCTCAATTTTTAATTTAAAACGCAGCTCCTTTCTGTTCTCATTATTGGCTGTTACAACTAGACATCTCCTCCGCAGACAGAGGGAACAGAGTTCTCTAAAACCCCTTCAGCATTTATTGTTTGTAGTCTTTTGGCTGACGGTAGTTAACTTGGGTGAGTTGAAAGCTTTTTGTAGGTTAGAGGAGTCTGATCATTCCTGATGTTGAGCTTTTCTCCATTTTCCTTTTTTTGATAAAGAGTGAGTAAAACTTACCTCTTCATACTATCTCTCTGACACATTTGCCTGCTTTGAATTTTTTTGGCCACTGCCTAGCTCAGGAGATTTTTTTTTTTTTTTGAGGGCAGGTGTCTTTTAGAGGCCTGAGTCCTTGTGAATGTTAAGTGACCCATAGCTATGCGTTTAAAGCCGCTCTTGCGGGAAACGGCCACAAGGCGGCAGCATTTCTCCATTTCCAACTCTGGGTTTTCCTGCAACAGAGGCTTCCTGGAAATTGTGTTCGTAGGCTGCAAATGAGAGTGCAGTGTGCCAGGGCAAACCCCCAAGAGCTTATATCTCCTTACTTCTTGTGTGTTTTTAAAAATTTAATTGTTATCTAGTATCACAGCCAATTGGATAAAAACGTGGTGTGTGTTCTAGGTGTACAGCATCTGGTTCATTATATGTATGTATCGATCTATTCATCTTTGGATCCTTTCCCGTGTAGGTTATTACAGAGCGTTGAGTCGACCTCTCTTGGTATTCCTTAGGTATTTTGTGATTATATATTTCATATGTATCAGTACATGTCTGTAAAGCCCCATATCCAAATTCATACATTCCTTACACCTTTCCACTTGGTTAAGCAGACTTGGTTTTCTGGATCTATGCACGGCCTTCTCTTGGAAATGACTTCACGGGTATCAATGTTGAAGTAACAACTATAAGTGATGTCATAGGATATTTATATTTCGGTTTCTTTCGTACTTCCTTTTGGGTGAGTATCTCTAGATCCTTCTACGGTGGTGCCAGCGGCACTGTTCCATGCTTTTCCGTGGCTCATATTCCATTGTGCACATGGGCCCCTTCTTCTTGGTGCATTGTTCTGTTGATGGACATTTGGGTTTCTTCCAAGTCTTGGCTATGGTACATGTTGCTGCAGTGCAGGATGGCCAGCCTGTGTCTTTTTGATTTTGGTCGACTCGGGAGATAGGCCCATCAGTGGGCCTACCCGATTACATGTTAGCTCAATTTTTACCTTTCAACGCACCTCCACGGTGTTCTCACTACTAGCCGTTGCCACGTTACGTCCCAGCGGCCGCTAGAGGGCACAGAGTTCTCTAAAACACCTTGAGCATTTATTCTTTGTAGACTCTGTGGCTGATGATCATCCTGACGACTGTGGGTGAACGTTTTTGTCGACTGGATTTGCATGGCTTTATTAATTCCTGATGTTGAGCATTTTTCCATGCCCTTTTATTTATCACGAGAGAAAGAAAGAAAGAGAAGACAAAATGTGCGCAAAACATGCCTCTTGAAATGGTCGTTTTGAAATGTGCACGTCTTTTGAGTTTTTTTCCTCGATTTACGACCCAAGAATTGTTTTTGAGGGCAGGTGTCATTTATAGGCCTGCAATGATTTTGAATATCAAGTGACCATTAGCACTGGGTTTGAAGCTGCTGTTTTGAGAAACGGCCACAAGGCGGCAGCAGGTCTCCTTTCCCAAACCTGGTTACTAGGGCAACAGAGCCTCCGTGGAAGTTGTATTCTCGGTTGTCAATTTGAATGGAATGTGCCAGGAAAAAGCCCCTTAAGTTTGTGTCTCACGACTGACTTGTTCGTTTTTTAATTTAATGTTTATTTTTTTCTCACAGCAAGTTTGATTACAATGTTTTGCTTGTTGTAGGTGTGAAAGATGTGGCTCTTTTACACATAAACATGTATCTAGTCTTCTTTGGATCCTTTTCCCATGTAGCTTATGACACAATGTTGAGTACTCTTCTCTTGGTGTTCCGTAGGCCTTTGGTGATTATGTATTTCACCTGTGTTTGTATCTCTCTCTCTCTCTTTTTTTTTTTTGTGGTATGCGGGCCTCTCACTGTTGTGGCCTCTCCCGTTGCGGAGCACAGGCTCCGGACGCGCAGGCCTAGCGGCCATGGCTCACAGGCTTAGTTGCTCCGCGGCATGTGGGATCTTCCCGGACCAGGGCACGAACCCGTGTCTCCTGCATCGGCAGGCGGATTCTCAACCACTGCGCCACCAGGGAAGACCTGTATATCTCTCTTAAACCCAAGTTCCTAATGTACACAGTTCTCACACCTGTCCATGGGTGAACCATAAATCTGTTTATTGCATCTGTGATTGCCTTTCTCTGTGGAAATATCTTCAGTGATATCAATTTTTAGGTAACACCTATAAGTGATATCGTAGGATATGTATCTTTCGCTTTGTGACTTACTGCGAGTTGCGTGATGAACTCTAGCCTCACCTATGGTGCTGTTGATGGCATTGTTTCATTTTGTTTCCTTGGCTAATATTCCATCTGTACAGGTCCCTGTTCTTCTTTGTCCACTCATCTGTTGATGGACTTTCTGGTTGCTTCCATGTCCTGGCTATTGTAATACTCCTGCAATGCAGATTTGCCTGCCTGTGTCTTTCCACTTCTGTCTTCTTTCTTAGGTTATAGGCCCAAGAGTGGGCCTGCTGGATCATATCGTAACTCAGTGTTTACCTTGTAAAGTCACCTCCATTCTGTTCCCATTAGTGCCTCTTACCAGGTGAAGTCCTGTGGCGAGCATTGCCCTCTGAGGAAGGTGCCACTAAGACCCTCATAAGCCTCAGGGCCCGACTGTACTCTCCTTGGTATGCATCCTGGACTTTATGGTATGAACATACAAAAGGAGATGGTCTTTGGCCAAATCGCTCCAGGGACCTGCTCCGTTACTGGGAGTCCCTGGTTGTTCCCTAAAGCTAGGAAAAGCAACCCTGGAGGGGGAATTGGTGCCTTTGAGGGAGAAGCCGAGCAGCCAACCAACCAGCTGATGCTGATAAGGTGTGACTAAGCCGAGAAGCCAACCAACCAGCTGATGCCGATAAGGCGTGACTAAGCAAATTCCCTGCTTTAGGGGTGTATATATATGGCTATGCTTTGTTATTAAACTTGCCTTGCAACCGCCAGTTGCTTGTGCCCTTCTGATCTCATACCTTGGTGCGTTCACTTCCCTACCCCCTCTCGTCGATTGTTGCTACACTTTGAGGACCCGCCGCGGCTGGCGGCAAAGTCCCACTTCACGTAGAGGGTATGCACTTCTCCACAACCCCTTCAGCATGAATTGTTGGTAGTTTTGTTGCTGATGGTTCTTCTGACTGGTGTGAGCCGATACCTCCGTGGTTGGATGTGCATGCGTCTCATAAAGCCTTGAAATTGAGCTTTCAGGGATGTCCTTTTTTTCTTCAAACTGTGCGTGTAGCTTACGTCATCACATTCTTTTCTTGAAGTATGTGCCACGTTTTGAAATATTTTGGCCACTACCTCCCTCAGGACATTTTGAGGGCAGGTTTCATTGACAGCCCTCCAGGACTTGTGCACATGAAGTGACCATTAGCACGGGTTTTCAAGCTGCCGTTGCAGGTAACAGCCAGAGGGCTGCAGCATTTCTGCGTTTCCCACTCTGGTAACTAGTGAAACAGACCTTCCTGCCAGTGGTGTTCCTCGGTTATCAATGACGGTGGAATGTGTCTGGAGAAACCCCCCAAAGCTGATGTCTCCTTACTTATATCTGTTTTTAGAATGGAACTTCTATTTTTCACTGGAGTACTCTTCCATTGTTTCCATGGCCCACTTCTCCTTTCTGCGTTCCTCTGTTGCTGGACATTTTCATTGCTTCCAAGTGTTGGCTATGGTAAACATTGCTGGATTGCAGGATTGCCAGCCCGTGTCTTTTTGATTCTCATCCTGTCGGGTGATAGACCCAGCAGTGGGTATGCTTGATTGAACGGTCGCTCAATGTTGACCCTTTCCAGGCAACTCCACTGTGTTTTCCTTAGGGGCTCTTACCACGTCCCACTTAGAACCGAGGGTACGCATTTCTTCACCACCCCTTCAGCATTTATTGTTTGCAGAAGTTTTGCTGATGGCCATTCTGAGTGGTGTGACCTGATAGGTTTTTGTAACGTGTATTTTCGTGTCTTTAATAATTCCTAAGGTTCAGCCTTTTTCCACGCCTTTTTTTTATTCTGTTAAACAAAAACAGAAGAAAAACCGTGAGTACAATAAACCTCTTGAAATTGTCTTCTTGGAAGGTTGCCCTCTTTTGACTTTTTTGGTCGATTTTCGACCCCAGGATTTTTTTTTTTTTGGAGGGCAGGTGTCATTTACAAGCCTGCAATGTGTGTGAATATTGAGTGACCATTAGCACTGACTTTAAAGCTGCTGCTGTGGGAAACGGCCACAAGGCGTCAGCATTGCTACATTCCCACATCTGGTTACTAGGGCAGCAGAGCCCTTCTGGAAGTCCTGTTCCCAGGTTGTCAATTAGAACGGAATGTGCCAGGAAAAAACCCCAGAAGTTTATGTCACATTACTTCTTGTTCGCTCTTTTAATTCTTTTGATCGGGGTAACGATTAGAATATTGTTGGTCCTAGGTGTACACAATCTGGTTCGTTTGTACGTTTTGTGTGTGTGTATATATCTATATCTATATCTATATCTATATCTATATCTATTCTTGTACAGATCCTCTTCCCATGTAAATTATTGCAGAGTGTTCTGGTGACCTCCCTTGCTATATGGTCGGTCTGTTTGATATATGTATTTAATATGTATTTGTACACATATGGTGACACTAATCTTAATTTATCCATTCCCCCCACCTTTCATTTTACATAAGCTTAGTTTGTTTGCTAAGTCTGTGAGTGTCTTTCTTTGTGGAAATATGTTCATTTGTGTCAGCTGTTAGATAACGCCGATACGTGATGTCATACGGTATGTCTTTTGCTTTCCGACCTAACTCATGTTCTGTGATGATCTCTAGGCTCATCTCGGGTGCCTCAAAGAGCAGTGTTGCCTTGTTTTCCATGGCTAATAGTCCACTGTGTCCACGGACCAGCTCTTCTTATCCATTCATCTGTTGATGGACATTTGGGTTGCTTCGGTGTCTTGGCTACTGTGAAAACTCGTGGAGTGCAGCTCTTGCAGCCTGTCTTCTCAGGTGAGAGGCTCAGCTGTGGGTGTTCTGGATGGAATGGTGGCTCAATTTTTAATTTAAAACGCAGCTCCTTTCTGTTCTCATTATTGGCTGTTACAACTAGACATCTCCTCCGCAGACAGAGGGAACAGAGTTCTCTAAAACCCCTTCAGCATTTATTGTTTGTAGTCTTTTGGCTGACGGTAGTTAACTTGGGTGAGTTGAAAGCTTTTTGTAGGTTAGAGGAGTCTGATCATTCCTGATGTTGAGCTTTTCTCCATTTTCCTTTTTTTGATAAAGAGTGAGTAAAACTTACCTCTTCATACTATCTCTCTGACACATTTGCCTGCTTTGAATTTTTTTGGCCACTGCCTAGCTCAGGAGATTTTTTTTTTTTTGAGGGCAGGTGTCTTTTAGAGGCCTGAGTCCTTGTGAATGTTAAGTGACCCATAGCTATGCGTTTAAAGCCGCTCTTGCGGGAAACGGCCACAAGGCGGCAGCATTTCTCCATTTCCAACTCTGGGTTTTCCTGCAACAGAGGCTTCCTGGAAATTGTGTTCGTAGGCTGCAAATGAGAGTGCAGTGTGCCAGGGCAAACCCCCAAGAGCTTATATCTCCTTACTTCTTGTGTGTTTTTAAAAATTTAATTGTTATCTAGTATCACAGCCAATTGGATAAAAACGTGGTGTGTGTTCTAGGTGTACAGCATCTGGTTCATTATATGTATGTATCGATCTATTCATCTTTGGATCCTTTCCCGTGTAGGTTATTACAGAGCGTTGAGTCGACCTCTCTTGGTATTCCTTAGGTATTTTGTGATTATATATTTCATATGTATCAGTACATGTCTGTAAAGCCCCATATCCAAATTCATACATTCCTTACACCTTTCCACTTGGTTAAGCAGACTTGGTTTTCTGGATCTATGCACGGCCTTCTCTTGGAAATGACTTCACGGGTATCAATGTTGAAGTAACAACTATAAGTGATGTCATAGGATATTTATATTTCGGTTTCTTTCGTACTTCCTTTTGGGTGAGTATCTCTAGATCCTTCTACGGTGGTGCCAGCGGCACTGTTCCATGCTTTTCCGTGGCTCATATTCCATTGTGCACATGGGCCCCTTCTTCTTGGTGCATTGTTCTGTTGATGGACATTTGGGTTTCTTCCAAGTCTTGGCTATGGTACATGTTGCTGCAGTGCAGGATGGCCAGCCTGTGTCTTTTTGATTTTGGTCGACTCGGGAGATAGGCCCATCAGTGGGCCTACCCGATTACATGTTAGCTCAATTTTTACCTTTCAACGCACCTCCACGGTGTTCTCACTACTAGCCGTTGCCACGTTACGTCCCAGCGGCCGCTAGAGGGCACAGAGTTCTCTAAAACACCTTGAGCATTTATTCTTTGTAGACTCTGTGGCTGATGATCATCCTGACGACTGTGGGTGAACGTTTTTGTCGACTGGATTTGCATGGCTTTATTAATTCCTGATGTTGAGCATTTTTCCATGCCCTTTTATTTATCACGAGAGAAAGAAAGAAAGAGAAGACAAAATGTGCGCAAAACATGCCTCTTGAAATGGTCGTTTTGAAATGTGCACGTCTTTTGAGTTTTTTTCCTCGATTTACGACCCAAGAATTGTTTTTGAGGGCAGGTGTCATTTATAGGCCTGCAATGATTTTGAATATCAAGTGACCATTAGCACTGGGTTTGAAGCTGCTGTTTTGAGAAACGGCCACAAGGCGGCAGCAGGTCTCCTTTCCCAAACCTGGTTACTAGGGCAACAGAGCCTCCGTGGAAGTTGTATTCTCGGTTGTCAATTTGAATGGAATGTGCCAGGAAAAAGCCCCTTAAGTTTGTGTCTCACGACTGACTTGTTCGTTTTTTAATTTAATGTTTATTTTTTTCTCACAGCAAGTTTGATTACAATGTTTTGCTTGTTGTAGGTGTGAAAGATGTGGCTCTTTTACACATAAACATGTATCTAGTCTTCTTTGGATCCTTTTCCCATGTAGCTTATGACACAATGTTGAGTACTCTTCTCTTGGTGTTCCGTAGGCCTTTGGTGATTATGTATTTCACCTGTGTTTGTATCTCTCTCTCTCTCTTTTTTTTTTTGTGGTATGCGGGCCTCTCACTGTTGTGGCCTCTCCCGTTGCGGAGCACAGGCTCCGGACGCGCAGGCCTAGCGGCCATGGCTCACAGGCTTAGTTGCTCCGCGGCATGTGGGATCTTCCCGGACCAGGGCACGAACCCGTGTCTCCTGCATCGGCAGGCGGATTCTCAACCACTGCGCCACCAGGGAAGACCTGTATATCTCTCTTAAACCCAAGTTCCTAATGTACACAGTTCTCACACCTGTCCATGGGTGAACCATAAATCTGTTTATTGCATCTGTGATTGCCTTTCTCTGTGGAAATATCTTCAGTGATATCAATTTTTAGGTAACACCTATAAGTGATATCGTAGGATATGTATCTTTCGCTTTGTGACTTACTGCAAGTTGCGTGATGAACTCTAGCCTCACCTATGGTGCTGTTGATGGCATTGTTTCATTTTGTTTCCTTGGCTAAGATTCCATCTGTACAGGTCCCTGTTCTTCTTTGTCCACTCATCTGTTGATGGACTTTCTGGTTGCTTCCATGTCCTGGCTATTGTAATACTCCTGCAATGCAGATTTGCCTGCCTGTGTCTTTCCACTTCTGTCTTCTTTCTTAGGTTATAGGCCCAGGAGTGGGCCTGCTGGGTCATATCGTAACTCAGTGTTTACCTTGTAAAGGCACCTCCATTCTGTTCCCATTAGTGCCTCTCACCAGGTGAAGTCCTGTGGCGAGCATTGCCCTCTGAGGAAGGTGCCACTAAGACCCTCATAAGCCTCAGGGCCCGACTGTACTCTCCTTGGTATGCATCCTGTACTTTATGGTATGAACATACAAAAGGAGATGGTCTTTGGCCAAATGGCTCCAGGGACCTGCTCAGTTACTGGGAGTCCCTGGTTGTTCCCTAAAGTTAGGAAAAGCAACCCTGAAGGGGGAATTGGTGCCTTTGAGGGAGAAGCCGAGCAGCCAACCAACCAGCTGATGCTGATAAGGTGTGAGTAAGCCGAGCAGCCAACCAACCAGCTGATGCTGATAAGGTGTGAGTAAGCCGAGAAGCCAACCAACCAGCTGATGCCGATAAGGCGTGACTAAGCAAATTCCCTGCTTTAGGGGTGTATATATATGGCTATGCTTTGTTATTAAACTTGCCTTGCAACCGTCAGTTGCTTGTGCCCTTCTGATCTCATACCTTGGTGCGTTCACTTCCCTACCCCCTCTCGTCGATTGTTGCTACACTTTGAGGACCCGCCGCGGCTGGCGGCAAAGTCCCACTTCACGTAGACGGTATGCACTTCTCCACAACCCCTTCAGCATGAATTGTTGGTAGTTTTGTTGCTGATGGTTCTTCTGACTGGTGTGAGCCGATACCTCCGTGGTTGGATGTGCATGCGTCTCATAAAGCCTTGAAATTGAGCTTTCAGGGATGTCCTTTTTTTCTTCAAACTGTGCGTGTAGCTTACGTCATCACATTCTTTTCTTGAAGTATGTGCCACGTTTTGAAATATTTTGGCCACTACCTCCCTCAGGACATTTTGAGGGCAGGTTTCATTGACAGCCCTCCAGGACTTGTGCACATGAAGTGACCATTAGCACGGGTTTTCAAGCTGCCGTTGCAGGTAACGGCCAGAGGGCTGCAGCATTTCTGCGTTTCCCACTCTGGTAACTAGTGAAACAGACCTTCCTGCCAGTGGTGTTCCTCGGTTATCAATGACGGTGGAATGTGTCTGGAGAAACCCCCCAAAGCTGATGTCTCCTTACTTATATCTGTTTTTAGAATGGAACTTCTATTTTTCACTGGAGTACTCTTCCATTGTGTCCATGGCCCACTTCTCCTTTCTGCGTTCCTCTGTTGCTGGACATTTTCATTGCTTCCAAGAGTTGGCTATGGTAAACATTGCTGGATTGCAGGATTGCCAGCCCGTGTCTTTTTGATTCTCATCCTGTCGGGTGATAGACCCAGCAGTGGGTATGCTTGATTGAACGGTCGCTCAATGTTGACCCTTTCCAGGCAACTCCACTGTGTTTTCCTTAGGGGCTCTTACCACGTCCCACTTAGAACCGAGGGTACGCATTTCTTCACCACCCCTTCAGCATTTATTGTTTGCAGAAGTTTTGCTGATGGCCATTCTGAGTGGTGTGACCTGATAGGTTTTTGTAACGTGTATTTTCCTGTCTTTAATAATTCCTAAGGTTCAGCATTTTTCCACGCCATTTTTTTTATTCTGTTAAACAAAAACAGAAGAAAAACCGTGAGTACAATAAACCTCTTGAAATTGTCTTCTTGGAAGGTTGCCCTCTTTTGACTTTTTTGGTCGATTTTCGACCCCAGGATTTTTTTTTTTTGGAGGGCAGGTGTCATTTACAAGCCTGCAATGTGTGTGAATATTGAGTGACCATTAGCACTGACTTTAAAGCTGCTGCTGTGGGAAACGGCCACAAGGCGTCAGCATTGCTACATTCCCACATCTGGTTACTAGGGCAGCAGAGCCCTTCTGGAAGTCCTGTTCCCAGGTTGTCAATTAGAACGGAATGTGCCAGGAAAAAACCCCAGAAGTTTATGTCACATTACTTCTTGTTCGCTCTTTTAATTCTTTTGATCGGGGTAACGATTAGAATATTGTTGGTCCTAGGTGTACACAATCTGGTTCGTTTGTACGTTTTGTGTGTGTGTATATATCTATATCTATATCTATATCTATATCTATATCTATATCTATTCTTGTACAGATCCTCTTCCCATGTAAATTATTGCAGAGTGTTCTGGTGACCTCCCTTGCTATATGGTCGGTCTGTTTGATATATGTATTTAATATGTATTTGTACACATATGGTGACACTAATCTTAATTTATCCATTCTCCCAACCTTTCTTTTTACATAAGCTTAGTTTGTTTGCTAAGTCTGTGAGTGTCTTTCTTTGTGGAAGTATGTTCATTTGTGTCAGCTGTTAGATAACGCCGATACGTGATGTCATACGGTATGTCTTTTGCTTTCCGACCTAACTCATGTTCTGTGATGATCTCTAGGCTCATCTCGGGTGCCTCAAAGAGCAGTGTTGCCTTGTTTTCCATGGCTAATAGTCCACTGTGTCCACGGACCAGCTCTTCTTATCCATTCATCTGTTGATGGACATTTTGGTTGCTTCGGTGTCTTGGCTACTGTGAAAACTCGTGGAGTGCAGCTCTTGCAGCCTGTCTTCTCAGGTGAGAGGCTCAGCTGTGGGTGTTCTGGATGGAATGGTGGCTCAATTTTTAATTTAAAACGCAGCTCCTTTCTGTTCTCATTATTGGCTGTTACAACTAGACATCTCCTCCGCAGACAGAGGGAACAGAGTTCTCTAAAACCCCTTCAGCATTTATTGTTTGTAGTCTTTTGGCTGACGGTAGTTAACTTGGGTGAGTTGAAAGCTTTTTGTAGGTTAGAGGAGTCTGATCATTCCTGATGTTGAGCTTTTCTCCATTTTCCTTTTTTTGATAAAGAGTGAGTAAAACTTACCTCTTCATACTATCTCTCTGACACATTTGCCTGCTTTGAATTTTTTTGGCCACTGCCTAGCTCAGGAGATTTTTTTTTTTTGAGGGCAGTTGTCTTTTAGAGGCCTGAGTCCTTGTGAATGTTAAGTGACCCATAGCTATGCGTTTAAAGCCGCTCTTGCGGGAAACGGCCACAAGGCGGCAGCATTTCTCCATTTCCAACTCTGGGTTTTCCTGCAACAGAGGCTTCCTGGAAATTGTGTTCGTAGGCTGCAAATGAGAGTGCAGTGTGCCAGGGCAAACCCCCAAGAGCTTATATCTCCTTACTTCTTGTGTGTTTTTAAAAATTTAATTGTTATCTAGTATCACAGCCAATTGGATAAAAATGTGGTGTGTGTTCTAGGTGTACAGCATCTGGTTCATTATATGTATGTATCGATCTATTCATCTTTGGATCCTTTCCCGTGTAGGTTATTACAGAGCATTGAGTCGACCTCTCTTGGTATTCCTTAGGTATTTTGTGATTATATATTTCATATGTATCAGTACATGTCTGTAAAGCCCCATATCCAAATTCATACATTCCTTACACCTTTCCACTTGGTTAAGCAGAGTTGGTTTTCTGGATCTATGCACGGCCTTCTCTTGGAAATGACTTCACGGGTATCAATGTTGAAGTAACAACTATAAGTGATGTCATAGGATATTTATATTTCGGTTTCTTTCGTACTTCCTTTTGGGTGAGTATCTCTAGATCCTTCTACGGTGGTGCCAGCGGCACTGTTCCATGCTTTTCCGTGGCTCATATTCCATTGTGCACATGGGCCCCTTCTTCTTGGTGCATTGTTCTGTTGATGGACATTTGGGTTTCTTCCAAGTCTTGGCTATGGTACATGTTGCTGCAGTGCAGGATGGCCAGCCTGTGTCTTTTTGATTTTGGTCTACTCGGGAGATAGGCCCATCAGTGGGCCTACCCGATTACATGTTAGCTCAATTTTTACCTTTCAACGCACCTCCACGGTGTTCTCACTACTAGCCGTTGCCACGTTACGTCCCAGCGGCCGCTAGAGGGCACAGAGTTCTCTAAAACACCTTGAGCATTTATTCTTTGTAGACTCTGTGGCTGATGATCATCCTGACGACTGTGGGTGAACGTTTTTGTCGACTGGATTTGCATGGCTTTATTAATTCCTGATGTTGAGCATTTTTCCATGCCCTTTTATTTATCACGAGAGAAAGAAAGAAAGAGAAGACAAAATGTGCGCAAAACATGCCTCTTGAAATGGTCGTTTTGAAATGTGCACGTCTTTTGAGTTTTTTTCCTCGATTTACGACCCAAGAATTGTTTTTGAGGGCAGGTGTCATTTATAGGCCTGCAATGATTTTGAATATCAAGTGACCATTAGCACTGGGTTTGAAGCTGCTGTTTTGAGAAACGGCCACAAGGCGGCAGCAGGTCTCCTTTCCCAAACCTGGTTACTAGGGCAACAGAGCCTCCGTGGAAGTTGTATTCTCGGTTGTCAATTTGAATGGAATGTGCCAGGAAAAAGCCCCTTAAGTTTGTGTCTCACGACTGACTTGTTCGTTTTTTAATTTAATGTTTATTTTTTTCTCACAGCAAGTTTGATTACAATGTTTTGCTTGTTGTAGGTGTGAAAGATGTGGCTCTTTTACACATAAACATGTATCTAGTCTTCTTTGGATCCTTTTCCCATGTAGCTTATGACACAATGTTGAGTACTCTTCTCTTGGTGTTCCGTAGGCCTTTGGTGATTATGTATTTCACCTGTGTTTGTATCTCTCTCTCTCTCTTTTTTTTTTTTTTTTTGTGGTATGCGGGCCTCTCACTGTTGTGGCCTCTCCCGTTGCGGAGCACAGGCTCCGGACGCGCAGGCCTAGCGGCCATGGCTCACAGGCTTAGTTGCTCCGCGGCATGTGGGATCTTCCCGGACCAGGGCACGAACCCGTGTCTCCTGCATCGGCAGGCGGATTCTCAACCACTGCGCCACCAGGGAAGACCTGTATATCTCTCTTAAACCCAAGTTCCTAATGTACACAGTTCTCACACCTGTCCATGGGTGAACCATAAATCTGTTTATTGCATCTGTGATTGCCTTTCTCTGTGGAAATATCTTCAGTGATATCAATTTTTAGGTAACACCTATAAGTGATATCGTAGGATATGTATCTTTCGCTTTGTGACTTACTGCGAGTTGCGTGATGAACTCTAGCCTCACCTATGGTGCTGTTGATGGCATTGTTTCATTTTGTTTCCTTGGCTAATATTCCATCTGTACAGGTCCCTGTTCTTCTTTGTCCACTCATCTGTTGATGGACTTTCTGGTTGCTTCCATGTCCTGGCTATTGTAATACTCCTGCAATGCAGATTTGCCTGCCTGTGTCTTTCCACTTCTGTCTTCTTTCTTAGGTTATAGGCCCAAGAGTGGGCCTGCTGGATCATATCGTAACTCAGTGTTTACCTTGTAAAGGCACCTCCATTCTGTTCCCATTAGTGCCTCTTACCAGGTGAAGTCCTGTGGCGAGCATTGCCCTCTGAGGAAGGTGCCACTAAGACCCTCATAAGCCTCAGGGCCCGACTGTACTCTCCTTGGTATGCATCCTGGACTTTATGGTATGAACATACAAAAGGAGATGGTCTTTGGCCAAATCGCTCCAGGGACCTGCTCCGTTACTGGGAGTCCCTGGTTGTTCCCTAAAGCTAGGAAAAGCAACCCTGGAGGGGGAATTGGTGCCTTTGAGGGAGAAGCCGAGCAGCCAACCAACCAGCTGATGCTGATAAGGTGTGACTAAGCCGAGAAGCCAACCAACCAGCTGATGCCGATAAGGCGTGACTAAGCAAATTCCCTGCTTTAGGGGTGTATATATATGGCTATGCTTTGTTATTAAACTTGCCTTGCAACCGCCAGTTGCTTGTGCCCTTCTGATCCCATACCTTGGTGCGTTCACTTCCCTACCCCCTCTCGTCGATTGTTGCTACACTTTGAGGACCCGCCGCGGCTGGCGGCAAAGTCCCACTTCACGTAGAGGGTATGCACTTCTCCACAACCCCTTCAGTATGAATTGTTGGTAGTTTTGTTGCTGATGGTTCTTCTGACTGGTGTGAGCCGATACCTCCGTGGTTGGATGTGCATGCGTCTCATAAAGCCTTGAAATTGAGCTTTCAGGGATGTCCTTTTTTTCTTCAAACTGTGCGTGTAGCTTACGTCATCACATTCTTTTCTTGAAGTATGTGCCACGTTTTGAAATATTTTGGCCACTACCTCCCTCAGGACATTTTGAGGGCAGGTTTCATTGACAGCCCTCCAGGACTTGTGCACATGAAGTGACCATTAGCACGGGTTTTCAAGCTGCCGTTGCAGGTAACAGCCAGAGGGCTGCAGCATTTCTGCGTTTCCCACTCTGGTAACTAGTGAAACAGACCTTCCTGCCAGTGGTGTTCCTCGGTTATCAATGACGGTGGAATGTGTCTGGAGAAACCCCCCAAAGCTGATGTCTCCTTACTTATATCTGTTTTTAGAATGGAACTTCTATTTTTCACTGGAGTACTCTTCCATTGTTTCCATGGCCCACTTCTCCTTTCTGCGTTCCTCTGTTGCTGGACATTTTCATTGCTTCCAAGTGTTGGCTATGGTAAACATTGCTGGATTGCAGGATTGCCAGCCCGTGTCTTTTTGATTCTCATCCTGTCGGGTGATAGACCCAGCAGTGGGTATGCTTGATTGAACGGTCGCTCAATGTTGACCCTTTCCAGGCAACTCCACTGTGTTTTCCTTAGGGGCTCTTACCACGTCCCACTTAGAACCGAGGGTACGCATTTCTTCACCACCCCTTCAGCATTTATTGTTTGCAGAAGTTTTGCTGATGGCCATTCTGAGTGGTGTGACCTGATAGGTTTCTGTAACGTGTATTTTCCTGTCTTTAATAATTCCTAAGGTTCAGCATTTTTCCACGCCTTTTTTAAATTCTGTTAAACAAAAACAGAAGAAAAACCGTGAGTACAATAAACCTCTTGAAATTGTCTTCTTGGAAGGTTGCCCTCTTTTGACTTTTTTGGTCGATTTTCGACCCCAGGATTTTTTTTTTTTTTGGAGGGCAGGTGTCATTTACAAGCCTGCAATGTGTGTGAATATTGAGTGACCATTAGCACTGACTTTAAAGCTGCTGCTGTGCGAAACGGCCACAAGGCGTCAGCATTGCTACATTCCCACATCTGGTTACTAGGGCAGCAGAGCCCTTCTGGAAGTCCTGTTCCCAGGTTGTCAATTAGAACGGAATGTGCCAGGAAAAAACCCCAGAAGTTTATGTCACATTACTTCTTGTTCGCTCTTTTAATTCTTTTGATCGGGGTAACGATTAGAATATTGTTGGTCCTAGGTGTACACAATCTGGTTCGTTTGTACGTTTTGTGTGTGTGTATATATCTATATCTATATCTATATCTATATCTATATCTATTCTTGTACAGATCCTCTTCCCATGTAAATTATTGCAGAGTGTTCTGGTGACCTCCCTTGCTATATGGTCGGTCTGTTTGATATATGTATTTAATATGTATTTGTACACATATGGTGACACTAATCTTAATTTATCCATTCCCCCCACCTTTCATTTTACATAAGCTTAGTTTGTTTGCTAAGTCTGTGAGTGTCTTTCTTTGTGGAAATATGTTCATTTGTGTCAGCTGTTAGATAACGCCGATACGTGATGTCATACGGTATGTCTTTTGCTTTCCGACCTAACTCATGTTCTGTGATGATCTCTAGGCTCATCTCGGGTGCCTCAAAGAGCAGTGTTGCCTTGTTTTCCATGGCTAATAGTCCACTGTGTCCACGGACCAGCTCTTCTTATCCATTCATCTGTTGATGGACATTTGGGTTGCTTCGGTGTCTTGGCTACTGTGAAAACTCGTGGAGTGCAGCTCTTGCAGCCTGTCTTCTCAGGTGAGAGGCTCAGCTGTGGGTGTTCTGGATGGAATGGTGGCTCAATTTTTAATTTAAAACGCAGCTCCTTTCTGTTCTCATTATTGGCTGTTACAACTAGACATCTCCTCCGCAGACAGAGGGAACAGAGTTCTCTAAAACCCCTTCAGCATTTATTGTTTGTAGTCTTTTGGCTGACGGTAGTTAACTTGGGTGAGTTGAAAGCTTTTTGTAGGTTAGAGGAGTCTGATCATTCCTGATGTTGAGCTTTTCTCCATTTTCCTTTTTTTGATAAAGAGTGAGTAAAACTTACCTCTTCATACTATCTCTCTGACACATTTGCCTGCTTTGAATTTTTTTGGCCACTGCCTAGCTCAGGAGATTTTTTTTTTTTTTGAGGGCAGGTGTCTTTTAGAGGCCTGAGTCCTTGTGAATGTTAAGTGACCCATAGCTATGCGTTTAAAGCCGCTCTTGCGGGAAACGGCCACAAGGCGGCAGCATTTCTCCATTTCCAACTCTGGGTTTTCCTGCAACAGAGGCTTCCTGGAAATTGTGTTCGTAGGCTGCAAATGAGAGTGCAGTGTGCCAGGGCAAACCCCCAAGAGCTTATATCTCCTTACTTCTTGTGTGTTTTTAAAAATTTAATTGTTATCTAGTATCACAGCCAATTGGATAAAAATGTGGTGTGTGTTCTAGGTGTACAGCATCTGGTTCATTATATGTATGTATCGATCTATTCATCTTTGGATCCTTTCCCGTGTAGGTTATTACAGAGCGTTGAGTCGACCTCTCTTGGTATTCCTTAGGTATTTTGTGATTATATATTTCATATGTATCAGTACATGTCTGTAAAGCCCCATATCCAAATTCATACATTCCTTACACCTTTCCACTTGGTTAAGCAGACTTGGTTTTCTGGATCTATGCACGGCCTTCTCTTGGAAATGACTTCACGGGTATCAATGTTGAAGTAACAACTATAAGTGATGTCATAGGATATTTATATTTCGGTTTCTTTCGTACTTCCTTTTGGGTGAGTATCTCTAGATCCTTCTACGGTGGTGCCAGCGGCACTGTTCCATGCTTTTCCGTGGCTCATATTCCATTGTGCACATGGGCCCCTTCTTCTTGGTGCATTGTTCTGTTGATGGACATTTGGGTTTCTTCCAAGTCTTGGCTATGGTACATGTTGCTGCAGTGCAGGATGGCCAGCCTGTGTCTTTTTGATTTTGGTCGACTCGGGAGATAGGCCCATCAGTGGGCCTACCCGATTACATGTTAGCTCAATTTTTACCTTTCAACGCACCTCCACGGTGTTCTCACTACTAGCCGTTGCCACGTTACGTCCCAGCGGCCGCTAGAGGGCACAGAGTTCTCTAAAACACCTTGAGCATTTATTCTTTGTAGACTCTGTGGCTGATGATCATCCTGACGACTGTGGGTGAACGTTTTTGTCGACTGGATTTGCATGGCTTTATTAATTCCTGATGTTGAGCATTTTTCCATGCCCTTTTATTTATCACGAGAGAAAGAAAGAAAGAGAAGACAAAATGTGCGCAAAACATGCCTCTTGAAATGGTCGTTTTGAAATGTGCACGTCTTTTGAGTTTTTTTCCTCGATTTACGACCCAAGAATTGTTTTTGAGGGCAGGTGTCATTTATAGGCCTGCAATGATTTTGAATATCAAGTGACCATTAGCACTGGGTTTGAAGCTGCTGTTTTGAGAAACGGCCACAAGGCGGCAGCAGGTCTCCTTTCCGAAACCTGGTTACTAGGGCAACAGAGCCTCCGTGGAAGTTGTATTCTCGGTTGTCAATTTGAATGGAATGTGCCAGGAAAAAGCCCCTTAAGTTTGTGTCTCACGACTGACTTGTTCGTTTTTTAATTTAATGTTTATTTTTTTCTCACAGCAAGTTTGATTACAATGTTTTGCTTGTTGTAGGTGTGAAAGATGTGGCTCTTTTACACATAAACATGTATCTAGTCTTCTTTGGATCCTTTTCCCATGTAGCTTATGACACAATGTTGAGTACTCTTCTCTTGGTGTTCCGTAGGCCTTTGGTGATTATGTATTTCACCTGTGTTTGTATCTCTCTCTCTCTCTCTTTTTTTTTTTTTTGTGGTATGCGGGCCTCTCACTGTTGTGGCCTCTCCCGTTGCGGAGCACAGGCTCCGGACGCGCAGGCCTAGCGGCCATGGCTCACAGGCTTAGTTGCTCCGCGGCATGTGGGATCTTCCCGGACCAGGGCACGAACCCGTGTCTCCTGCATCGGCAGGCGGATTCTCAACCACTGCGCCACCAGGGAAGACCTGTATATCTCTCTTAAACCCAAGTTCCTAATGTACACAGTTCTCACACCTGTCCATGGGTGAACCATAAATCTGTTTATTGCATCTGTGATTGCCTTTCTCTGTGGAAGTATCTTCAGTGATATCAATTTTTAGGTAACACCTATAAGTGATATCGTAGGATATGTATCTTTCGCTTTGTGACTTACTGCGAGTTGCGTGATGAACTCTAGCCTCACCTATGGTGCTGTTGATGGCATTGTTTCATTTTGTTTCCTTGGCTAATATTCCATCTGTACAGGTCCCTGTTCTTCTTTGTCCACTCATCTGTTGATGGACTTTCTGGTTGCTTCCATGTCCTGGCTATTGTAATACTCCTGCAATGCAGATTTGCCTGCCTGTGTCTTTCCACTTCTGTCTTCTTTCTTAGGTTATAGGCCCAAGAGTGGGCCTGCTGGATCATATCGTAACTCAGTGTTTACCTTGTAAAGTCACCTCCATTCTGTTCCCATTAGTGCCTCTTACCAGGTGAAGTCCTGTGGCGAGCATTGCCCTCTGAGGAAGGTGCCACTAAGACCCTCATAAGCCTCAGGGCCCGACTGTACTCTCCTTGGTATGCATCCTGGACTTTATGGTATGAACATACAAAAGGAGATGGTCTTTGGCCAAATCGCTCCAGGGACCTGCTCCGTTACTGGGAGTCCCTGGTTGTTCCCTAAAGCTAGGAAAAGCAACCCTGGAGGGGAAATTGGTGCCTTTGAGGGAGAAGCTGAGCAGCCAACCAACCAGCTGATGCCGATAAGGCGTGACTAAGCAAATTCCCTGCTTTAGGGGTGTATATATATGGCTATGCTTTGTTATTAAACTTGCCTTGCAACCGTCAGTTGCTTGTGCCCTTCTGATCCCATACCTTGGTGCGTTCACTTCCCTACCCCCTCTCGTCGATTGTTGCTACACTTTGAGGACCCGCCGCGGCTGGCGGCAAAGTCCCACTTCACGTAGAGGGTATGCACTTCTCCACAACCCCTTCAGCATGAATTGTTGGTAGTTTTGTTGCTGATGGTTCTTCTGACTGGTGTGAGCCGATACCTCCGTGGTTGGATGTGCATGCGTCTCATAAAGCCTTGAAATTGAGCTTTCAGGGATGTCCTTTTTTTCTTCAAACTGTGCGTGTAGCTTACGTCATCACATTCTTTTCTTGAAGTATGTGCCACGTTTTGAAATATTTTGGCCACTACCTCCCTCAGGACATTTTGAGGGCAGGTTTCATTGACAGCCCTCCAGGACTTGTGCACATGAAGTGACCATTAGCACGGGTTTTCAAGCTGCCGTTGCAGGTAACGGCCAGAGGGCTGCAGCATTTCTGCGTTTCCCACTCTGGTAACTAGTGAAACAGACCTTCCTGCCAGTGGTGTTCCTCGGTTATCAATGACGGTGGAATGTGTCTGGAGAAACCCCCCAAAGCTGATGTCTCCTTACTTATATCTGTTTTTAGAATGGAACTTCTATTTTTCACTGGAGTACTCTTCCATTGTTTCCATGGCCCACTTCTCCTTTCTGCGTTCCTCTGTTGCTGGACATTTTCATTGCTTCCAAGTGTTGGCTATGGTAAACATTGCTGGATTGCAGGATTGCCAGCCCGTGTCTTTTTGATTCTCATCCTGTCGGGTGATACACCCAGCAGTGGGTATGCTTGATTGAACGGTCGCTCAATGTTGACCCTTTCCAGGCAACTCCACTGTGTTTTCCTTAGGGGCTCTTACCACGTCCCACTTAGAACCGAGGGTACGCATTTCTTCACCACCCCTTCAGCATTTATTGTTTGCAGAAGTTTTGCTGATGGCCATTCTGAGTGGTGTGACCTGATAGGTTTTTGTAACGTGTATTTTCGTGTCTTTAATAATTCCTAAGGTTCAGCCTTTTTCCACGCCCTTTTTTTATTCTGTTAAACAAAAACAGAAGAAAAACCGTGAGTACAATAAACCTCTTGAAATTGTCTTCTTGGAAGGTTGCCCTCTTTTGACTTTTTTGGTCGATTTTCGACCCCAGGATTTTTTTTTTTTGGAGGGCAGGTGTCATTTACAAGCCTGCAATGTGTGTGAATATTGAGTGACCATTAGCACTGACTTTAAAGCTGCTGCTGTGGGAAACGGCCACAAGGCGTCAGCATTGCTACATTCCCACATCTGGTTACTAGGGCAGCAGAGCCCTTCTGGAAGTCCTGTTCCCAGGTTGTCAATTAGAACGGAATGTGCCAGGAAAAAAACCCCAGAAGTTTATGTCACATTACTTCTTGTTCGCTCTTTTAATTCTTTTGATCGGGGTAACGATTAGAATATTGTTGGTCCTAGGTGTACACAATCTGGTTCGTTTGTACGTTTTGTGTGTGTGTATATATATCTATATATCTATATCTATATCTATATCTATTCTTGTACAGATCCTCTTCCCATGTAAATTATTGCAGAGTGTTCTGGTGACCTCCCTTGCTATATGGTCGGTCTGTTTGATATATGTATTTAATATGTATTTGTACACATATGGTGACACTAATCTTAATTTATCCATTCCCCCCACCTTTCATTTCACATAAGCTTAGTTTGTTTGCTAAGTCTGTGAGTGTCTTTCTTTGTGGAAATATGTTCATTTGTGTCAGCTGTTAGATAACGCCGATACGTGATGTCATACGGTATGTCTTTTGCTTTCCGACCTAACTCATGTTCTGTGATGATCTCTAGGCTCATCTCGGGTGCCTCAAAGAGCAGTGTTGCCTTGTTTTCCATGGCTAATAGTCCACTGTGTCCACGGACCAGCTCTTCTTATCCATTCATCTGTTGATGGACATTTGGGTTGCTTCGGTGTCTTGGCTACTGTGAAAACTCGTGGAGTGCAGCTCTTGCAGCCTGTCTTCTCAGGTGAGAGGCTCAGCTGTGGGTGTTCTGGATGGAATGGTGGCTCAATTTTTAATTTAAAACGCAGCTCCTTTCTGTTCTCATTATTGGCTGTTACAACTAGACATCTCCTCCGCAGACAGAGGGAACAGAGTTCTCTAAAACCCCTTCAGCATTTATTGTTTGTAGTCTTTTGGCTGACGGTAGTTAACTTGGGTGAGTTGAAAGCTTTTTGTAGGTTAGAGGAGTCTGATCATTCCTGATGTTGAGCTTTTCTCCATTTTCCTTTTTTTGATAAAGAGTGAGTAAAACTTACCTCTTCATACTATCTCTCTGACACATTTGCCTGCTTTGAATTTTTTTGGCCACTGCCTAGCTCAGGAGATTTTTTTTTTTTTTGAGGGCAGGTGTCTTTTAGAGGCCTGAGTCCTTGTGAATGTTAAGTGACCCATAGCTATGCGTTTAAAGCCGCTCTTGCGGGAAACGGCCACAAGGCGGCAGCATTTCTCCATTTCCAACTCTGGGTTTTCCTGCAACAGAGGCTTCCTGGAAATTGTGTTCGTAGGCTGCAAATGAGAGTGCAGTGTGCCAGGGCAAACCCCCAAGAGCTTATATCTCCTTACTTCTTGTGTGTTTTTAAAAATTTAATTGTTATCTAGTATCACAGCCAATTGGATAAAAATGTGGTGTGTGTTCTAGGTGTACAGCATCTGGTTCATTATATGTATGTATCGATCTATTCATCTTTGGATCCTTTCCCGTGTAGGTTATTACAGAGCGTTGAGTCGACCTCTCTTGGTATTCCTTAGGTATTTTGTGATTATATATTTCATATGTATCAGTACATGTCTGTAAAGCCCCATATCCAAATTCATACATTCCTTACACCTTTCCACTTGGTTAAGCAGAGTTGGTTTTCTGGATCTATGCACGGCCTTCTCTTGGAAATGACTTCACGGGTATCAATGTTGAAGTAACAACTATAAGTGATGTCATAGGATATTTATATTTCGGTTTCTTTCGTACTTCCTTTTGGGTGAGTATCTCTAGATCCTTCTACGGTGGTGCCAGCGGCACTGTTCCATGCTTTTCCGTGGCTCATATTCCATTGTGCACGTGGGCCCCTTCTTCTTGGTGCATTGTTCTGTTGATGGACATTTGGGTTTCTTCCAAGTCTTGGCTATGGTACATGTTGCTGCAGTGCAGGATGGCCAGCCTGTGTCTTTTTGATTTTGGTCTACTCGGGAGATAGGCCCATCAGTGGGCCTACCCGATTACATGTTAGCTCAATTTTTACCTTTCAACGCACCTCCACGGTGTTCTCACTACTAGCCGTTGCCACGTTACGTCCCAGCGGCCGCTAGAGGGCACAGAGTTCTCTAAAACACCTTGAGCATTTATTCTATGTAGACTCTGTGGCTGATGATCATCCTGACGACTGTGGGTGAACGTTTTTGTCGACTGGATTTGCATGGCTTTATTAATTCCTGATGTTGAGCATTTTTCCATGCCCTTTTATTTATCACGAGAGAAAGAAAGAAAGAGAAGACAAAATGTGCGCAAAACATGCCTCTTGAAATGGTCGTTTTGAAATGTGCACGTCTTTTGAGTTTTTTTCCTCGATTTACGACCCAAGAATTGTTTTTGAGGGCAGGTGTCATTGATAGGCCTGCAATGATTTTGAATATCAAGTGACCATTAGCACTGGGTTTGAAGCTGCTGTTTTGAGAAACGGCCACAAGGCAGCAGCAGGTCTCCTTTCCGAAACCTGGTTACTAGGGCAACAGAGCCTCCGTGGAAGTTGTATTCTCGGTTGTCAATTTGAATGGAATGTGCCAGGAAAAAGCCCCTTAAGTTTGTGTCTCACGACTGACTTGTTCGTTTTTTAATTTAATGTTTATTTTTTTCTCACAGCAAGTTTGATTACAATGTTTTGCTTGTTGTAGGTGTGAAAGATGTGGCTCTTTTACACATAAACATGTATCTAGTCTTCTTTGGATCCTTTTCCCATGTAGCTTATGACACAATGTTGAGTACTCTTCTCTTGGTGTTCCGTAGGCCTTTGGTGATTATGTATTTCACCTGTGTTTGTATCTCTCTCTCTCTCTTTTTTTTTTTTTTTGTGGTATGCGGGCCTCTCACTGTTGTGGCCTCTCCCGTTGCGGAGCACAGGCTCCGGACGCGCAGGCCTAGCGGCCATGGCTCACAGGCTTAGTTGCTCCGCGGCATGTGGGATCTTCCCGGACCAGGGCACGAACCCGTGTCTCCTGCATCGGCAGGCGGATTCTCAACCACTGCGCCACCAGGGAAGACCTGTATATCTCTCTTAAACCCAAGTTCCTAATGTACACAGTTCTCACACCTGTCCATGGGTGAACCATAAATCTGTTTATTGCATCTGTGATTGCCTTTCTCTGTGGAAATATCTTCAGTGATATCAATTTTTAGGTAACACCTATAAGTGATATCGTAGGATATGTATCTTTCGCTTTGTGACTTACTGCGAGTTGCGTGATGAACTCTAGCCTCACCTATGGTGCTGTTGATGGCATTGTTTCATTTTGTTTCCTTGGCTAATATTCCATCTGTACAGGTCCCTGTTCTTCTTTGTCCACTCATCTGTTGATGGACTTTCTGGTTGCTTCCATGTCCTGGCTATTGTAATACTCCTGCAATGCAGATTTGCCTGCCTGTGTCTTTCCACTTCTGTCTTCTTTCTTAGGTTATAGGCCCAAGAGTGGGCCTGCTGGATCATATCGTAACTCAGTGTTTACCTTGTAAAGTCACCTCCATTCTGTTCCCATTAGTGCCTCTTACCAGGTGAAGTCCTGTGGCGAGCATTGCCCTCTGAGGAAGGTGCCACTAAGACCCTCATAAGCCTCAGGGCCCGACTGTACTCTCCTTGGTATGCATCCTGGACTTTATGGTATGAACATACAAAAGGAGATGGTCTTTGGCCAAATCGCTCCAGGGACCTGCTCCGTTACTGGGAGTCCCTGGTTGTTCCCTAAAGCTAGGAAAAGCAACCCTGGAGGGGGAATTGGTGCCTTTGAGGGAGAAGCCGAGCAGCCAACCAACCAGCTGATGCTGATAAGGTGTGACTAAGCCGAGAAGCCAACCAACCAGCTGATGCCGATAAGGCGTGACTAAGCAAATTCCCTGCTTTAGGGGTGTATATATATGGCTATGCTTTGTTATTAAACTTGCCTTGCAACCGTCAGTTGCTTGTGCCCTTCTGATCCCATACCTTGGTGCGTTCACTTCCCTACCCCCTCTCGTCGATTGTTGCTACACTTTGAGGACCCGCCGCGGCTGGCGGCAAAGTCCCACTTCACGTAGAGGGTATGCACTTCTCCACAACCCCTTCAGCATGAATTGTTGGTAGTTTTGTTGCTGATGGTTCTTCTGACTGGTGTGAGCCGATACCTCCGTGGTTGGATGTGCATGCGTCTCATAAAGCCTTGAAATTGAGCTTTCAGGGATGTCCTTTTTTTCTTCAAACTGTGCGTGTAGCTTACGTCATCACATTCTTTTCTTGAAGTATGTGCCACGTTTTGAAATATTTTGGCCACTACCTCCCTCAGGACATTTTGAGGGCAGGTTTCATTGACAGCCCTCCAGGACTTGTGCACATGAAGTGACCATTAGCACGGGTTTTCAAGCTGCCGTTGCAGGTAACGGCCAGAGGGCTGCAGCATTTCTGCGTTTCCCACTCTGGTAACTAGTGAAACAGACCTTCCTGACAGTGGTGTTCCTCGGTTATCAATGACGGTGGAATGTGTCTGGAGAAACCCCCCAAAGCTGATGTCTCCTTACTTATATCTGTTTTTAGAATGGAACTTCTATTTTTCACTGGAGTACTCTTCCATTGTTTCCATGGCCCACTTCTCCTTTCTGCGTTCCTCTGTTGCTGGACATTTTCATTGCTTCCAAGTGTTGGCTATGGTAAACATTGCTGGATTGCAGGATTGCCAGCCCGTGTCTTTTTGATTCTCATCCTGTCGGGTGATAGACCCAGCAGTGGGTATGCTTGATTGAACGGTCGCTCAATGTTGACCCTTTCCAGGCAACTCCACTGTGTTTTCCTTAGGGGCTCTTACCACGTCCCACTTAGAACCGAGGGTACGCATTTCTTCACCACCCCTTCAGCATTTATTGTTTGCAGAAGTTTTGCTGATGGCCATTCTGAGTGGTGTGACCTGATAGGTTTTTGTAACGTGTATTTTCGTGTCTTTAATAATTCCTAAGGTTCAGCCTTTTTCCACGCCTTTTTTTTATTCTGTTAAACAAAAACAGAAGAAAAACCGTGAGTACAATAAACCTCTTGAAATTGTCTTCTTGGAAGGTTGCCCTCTTTTGACTTTTTTGGTCGATTTTCGACCCCAGGATATTTTTTGGAGGGCAGGTGTCATTTACAAGCCTGCAATGTGTGTGAATATTGAGTGACCATTAGCACTGACTTTAAAGCTGCTGCTGTGCGAAACGGCCACAAGGCGTCAGCATTGCTACATTCCCACATCTGGTTACTAGGGCAGCAGAGCCCTTCTGGAAGTCCTGTTCCCAGGTTGTCAATTAGAACGGAATGTGCCAGGAAAAAACCCCAGAAGTTTATGTCACATTACTTCTTGTTCGCTCTTTTAATTCGTTTGATCGGGGTAACGATTAGAATATTGTTGGTCCTAGGTGTACACAATCTGGTTCGTTTGTACGTTTTGTGTGTGTGTATATATCTATATCTATATCTATATCTATATCTATATCTATTCTTGTACAGATCCTCTTCCCATGTAAATTATGGCAGAGTGTTCTGGTGACCTCCCTTGCTATATGGTCGGTCTGTTTGATATATGTATTTAATATGTATTTGTACACATATGGTGACACTAATCTTAATTTATCCATTCCCCCCACCTTTCATTTTACATAAGCTTAGTTTGTTTGCTAAGTCTGTGAGTGTCTTTCTTTGTGGAAATATGTTCATTTGTGTCAGCTGTTAGATAACGCCGATACGTGATGTCATACGGTATGTCTTTTGCTTTCCGACCTAACTCATGTTCTGTGATGATCTCTAGGGTCATCTCGGGTGCCTCAAAGAGCAGTGTTGCCTTGTTTTCCATGGCTAATAGTCCACTGTGTCCACGGACCAGCTCTTCTTATCCATTCATCTGTTGATGGACATTTGGGTTGCTTCGGTGTCTTGGCTACTGTGAAAACTCGTGGAGTGCAGCTCTTGCAGCCTGTCTTCTCAGGTGAGAGGCTCAGCTGTGGGTGTTCTGGATGGAATGGTGGCTCAATTTTTAATTTAAAACGCAGCTCCTTTCTGTTCTCATTATTGGCTGTTACAACTAGACATCTCCTCCGCAGACAGAGGAAACAGAGTTCTCTAAAACCCCTTCAGCATTTATTGTTTGTAGTCTTTTGGCTGACGGTAGTTAACTTGGGTGAGTTGAAAGCTTTTTGTAGGTTAGAGGAGTCTGATCATTCCTGATGTTGAGCTTTTCTCCATTTTCCTTTTTTTGATAAAGAGTGAGTAAAACTTACCTCTTCATACTATCTCTCTGACACATTTGCCTGCTTTGAATTTTTTTGGCCACTGCCTAGCTCAGGAGATTTTTTTTTTTTTGAGGGCAGTTGTCTTTTAGAGGCCTGAGTCCTTGTGAATGTTAAGTGACCCATAGCTATGCGTTTAAAGCCGCTCTTGCGGGAAACGGCCACAAGGCGGCAGCATTTCTCCATTTCCAACTCTGGGTTTTCCTGCAACAGAGGCTTCCTGGAAATTGTGTTCGTAGGCTGCAAATGAGAGTGCAGTGTGCCAGGGCAAACCCCCAAGAGCTTATATCTCCTTACTTCTTGTGTGTTTTTAAAAATTTAATTGTTATCTAGTATCACAGCCAATTGGATAAAAATGTGGTGTGTGTTCTAGGTGTACAGCATCTGGTTCATTATATGTATGTATCGATCTATTCATCTTTGGATCCTTTCCCGTGTAGGTTATTACAGAGCGTTGAGTCGACCTCTCTTGGTATTCCTTAGGTATTTTGTGATTATATATTTCATATGTATCAGTACATGTCTGTAAAGCCCCATATCCAAATTCATACATTCCTTACACCTTTCCACTTGGTTAAGCAGAGTTGGTTTTCTGGATCTATGCACGGCCTTCTCTTGGAAATGACTTCACGGGTATCAATGTTGAAGTAACAACTATAAGTGATGTCATAGGATATTTATATTTCGGTTTCTTTCGTACTTCCTTTTGGGTGAGTATCTCTAGATCCTTCTACGGTGGTGCCAGCGGCACTGTTCCATGCTTTTCCGTGGCTCATATTCCATTGTGCACATGGGCCCCTTCTTCTTGGTGCATTGTTCTGTTGATGGACATTTGGGTTTCTTCCAAGTCTTGGCTATGGTACATGTTGCTGCAGTGCAGGATGGCCAGCCTGTGTCTTTTTGATTTTGGTCTACTCGGGAGATAGGCCCATCAGTGGGCCTACCCGATTACATGTTAGCTCAATTTTTACCTTTCAACGCACCTCCACGGTGTTCTCACTACTAGCCGTTGCCACGTTACGTCCCAGCGGCCGCTAGAGGGCACAGAGTTCTCTAAAACACCTTGAGCATTTATTCTTTGTAGACTCTGTGGCTGATGATCATCCTGACGACTGTGGGTGAACGTTTTTGTCGACTGGATTTGCATGGCTTTATTAATTCCTGATGTTGAGCATTTTTCCATGCCCTTTTATTTATCACGAGAGAAAGAAAGAAAGAGAAGACAAAATGTGCGCAAAACATGCCTCTTGAAATGGTCGTTTTGAAATGTGCACGTCTTTTGAGTTTTTTTCCTCGATTTACGACCCAAGAATTGTTTTTGAGGGCAGGTGTCATTTATAGGCCTGCAATGATTTTGAATATCAAGTGACCATTAGCACTGGGTTTGAAGCTGCTGTTTTGAGAAACGGCCACAAGGCGGCAGCAGGTCTCCTTTCCGAAACCTGGTTACTAGGGCAACAGAGCCTCCGTGGAAGTTGTATTCTCGGTTGTCAATTTGAATGGAATGTGCCAGGAAAAAGCCCCTTAAGTTTGTGTCTCACGACTGACTTGTTCGTTTTTTAATTTAATGTTTATTTTTTTCTCACAGCAAGTTTGATTACAATGTTTTGCTTGTTGTAGGTGTGAAAGATGTGGCTCTTTTACACATAAACATGTATCTAGTCTTCTTTGGATCCTTTTCCCATGTAGCTTATGACACAATGTTGAGTACTCTTCTCTTGGTGTTCCGTAGGCCTTTGGTGATTATGTATTTCACCTGTGTTTGTATCTCTCTCTCTCTCTTTTTTTTTTTTTGTGGTATGCGGGCCTCTCACTGTTGTGGCCTCTCCCGTTGCGGAGCACAGGCTCCGGACGCGCAGGCCTAGCGGCCATGGCTCACAGGCTTAGTTGCTCCGCGGCATGTGGGATCTTCCCGGACCAGGGCACGAACCCGTGTCTCCTGCATCGGCAGGCGGATTCTCAACCACTGCGCCACCAGGGAAGACCTGTATATCTCTCTTAAACCCAAGTTCCTAATGTACACAGTTCTCACACCTGTCCATGGGTGAACCATAAATCTGTTTATTGCATCTGTGATTGCCTTTCTCTGTGGAAATATCTTCAGTGATATCAATTTTTAGGTAACACCTATAAGTGATATCGTAGGATATGTATCTTTCGCTTTGTGACTTACTGCAAGTTGCATGATGAACTCTAGCCTCACCTATGGTGCTGTTGATGGCACTGTTTCATTTTGTTTCCTTGGCTAATATTCCATCTGTACAGGTCCCTGTTCTTCTTTGTCCACTCATCTGTTGATGGACTTTCTGGTTGCTTCCATGTCCTGGCTATTGTAATACTCCTGCAATGCAGATTTGCCTGCCTGTGTCTTTCCACTTCTGTCTTCTTTCTTAGGTTATAGGCCCAAGAGTGGGCCTGCTGGATCATATCGTAACTCAGTGTTTACCTTGTAAAGTCACCTCCATTCTGTTCCCATTAGTGCCTCTTACCAGGTGAAGTCCTGTGGCGAGCATTGCCCTCTGAGGAAGGTGCCACTAAGACCCTCATAAGCCTCAGGGCCCGACTGTACTCTCCTTGGTATGCATCCTGGACACTATGGTATGAACATACAAAAGGAGATGGTCTTTGGCCAAATCGCTCCAGGGACCTGCTCCGTTACTGGGAGTCCCTGGTTGTTCCCTAAAGCTAGGAAAAGCAACCCTGGAGGGGGAATTGGTGCCTTTGAGGGAGAAGCCGAGCAGCCAACCAACCAGCTGATGCTGATAAGGTGTGACTAAGCCGAGAAGCCAACCAACCAGCTGATGCCGATAAGGCGTGACTAAGCAAATTCCCTGCTTTAGGGGTGTATATATATGGCTATGCTTTGTTATTAAACTTGCCTTGCAACCGTCAGTTGCTTGTGCCCTTCTGATCCCATACCTTGGTGCGTTCACTTCCCTACCCCCTCTCGTCGATTGTTGCTACACTTTGAGGACCCGCCGCGGCTGGCGGCAAAGTCCCACTTCACGTAGAGGGTATGCACTTCTCCACAACCCCTTCAGCATGAATTGTTGGTAGTTTTGTTGCTGATGGTTCTTCTGACTGGTGTGAGCCGATACCTCCGTGGTTGGATGTGCATGCGTCTCATAAAGCCTTGAAATTGAGCTTTCAGGGATGTCCTTTTTTTCTTCAAACTGTGCGTGTAGCTTACGTCATCACATTCTTTTCTTGAAGTATGTGCCACGTTTTGAAATATTTTGGCCACTACCTCCCTCAGGACATTTTGAGGGCAGGTTTCATTGACAGCCCTCCAGGACTTGTGCACATGAAGTGACCATTAGCACGGGTTTTCAAGCTGCCGTTGCAGGTAACGGCCAGAGGGCTGCAGCATTTCTGCGTTTCCCACTCTGGTAACTAGTGAAACAGACCTTCCTGACAGTGGTGTTCCTCGGTTATCAATGACGGTGGAATGTGTCTGGAGAAACCCCCCAAAGCTGATGTCTCCTTACTTATATCTGTTTTTAGAATGGAACTTCTATTTTTCACTGGAGTACTCTTCCATTGTGTCCATGGCCCACTTCTCCTTTCTGCGTTCCTCTGTTGCTGGACATTTTCATTGCTTCCAAGTGTTGGCTATGGTAAACATTGCTGGATTGCAGGATTGCCAGCCCGTGTCTTTTTGATTCTCATCCTGTCGGGTGATAGACCCAGCAGTGGGTATGCTTGATTGAACGGTCGCTCAATGTTGACCCTTTCCAGGCAACTCCACTGTGTTTTCCTTAGGGGCTCTTACCACGTCCCACTTAGAACCGAGGGTACGCATTTCTTCACCACCCCTTCAGCATTTATTGTTTGCAGAAGTTTTGCTGATGGCCATTCTGAGTGGTGTGACCTGATAGGTTTTTGTAACGTGTATTTTCGTGTCTTTAATAATTCCTAAGGTTCAGCCTTTTTCCACGCCTTTTTTTTATTCTGTTAAACAAAAACAGAAGAAAAACCGTGAGTACAATAAACCTCTTGAAATTGTCTTCTTGGAAGGTTGCCCTCTTTTGACTTTTTTGGTCGATTTTCGACCCCAGGATATTTTTTGGAGGGCAGGTGTCATTTACAAGCCTGCAATGGGTGTGAATATTGAGTGACCATTAGCACTGACTTTAAAGCTGCTGCTGTGCGAAACGGCCACAAGGCGTCAGCATTGCTACATTCCCACATCTGGTTACTAGGGCAGCAGAGCCCTTCTGGAAGTCCTGTTCCCAGGTTGTCAATTAGAACGGAATGTGCCAGGAAAAAACCCCAGAAGTTTATGTCACATTACTTCTTGTTCGCTCTTTTAATTCGTTTGATCGGGGTAACGATTAGAATATTGTTGGTCCTAGGTGTACACAATCTGGTTCGTTTGTACGTTTTGTGTGTGTGTATATATCTATATCTATATCTATATCTATATCTATATCTATATCTATATCTATATCTATTCTTGTACAGATCCTCTTCCCATGTAAATTATGGCAGAGTGTTCTGGTGACCTCCCTTGCTATATGGTCGGTCTGTTTGATATATGTATTTAATATGTATTTGTACACATATGGTGACACTAATCTTAATTTATCCATTCCCCCCACCTTTCATTTTACATAAGCTTAGTTTGTTTGCTAAGTCTGTGAGTGTCTTTCTTTGTGGAAATATGTTCATTTGTGTCAGCTGTTAGATAACGCCGATACGTGATGTCATACGGTATGTCTTTTGCTTTCCGACCTAACTCATGTTCTGTGATGATCTCTAGGCTCATCTCGGGTGCCTCAAAGAGCAGTGTTGCCTTGTTTTCCATGGCTAATAGTCCACTGTGTCCACGGACCAGCTCTTCTTATCCATTCATCTGTTGATGGACATTTGGGTTGCTTCGGTGTCTTGGCTACTGTGAAAACTCGTGGAGTGCAGCTCTTGCAGCCTGTCTTCTCAGGTGAGAGGCTCAGCTGTGGGTGTTCTGGATGGAATGGTGGCTCAATTTTTAATTTAAAACGCAGCTCCTTTCTGTTCTCATTATTGGCTGTTACAACTAGACATCTCCTCCGCAGACAGAGGGAACAGAGTTCTCTAAAACCCCTTCAGCATTTATTGTTTGTAGTCTTTTGGCTGACGGTAGTTAACTTGGGTGAGTTGAAAGCTTTTTGTAGGTTAGAGGAGTCTGATCATTCCTGATGTTGAGCTTTTCTCCATTTTCCTTTTTTTGATAAAGAGTGAGTAAAACTTACCTCTTCATACTATCTCTCTGACACATTTGCCTGCTTTGAATTTTTTTGGCCACTGCCTAGCTCAGGAGATTTTTTTTTTTTTGAGGGCAGTTGTCTTTTAGAGGCCTGAGTCCTTGTGAATGTTAAGTGACCCATAGCTATGCGTTTAAAGCCGCTCTTGCGGGAAACGGCCACAAGGCGGCAGCATTTCTCCATTTCCAACTCTGGGTTTTCCTGCAACAGAGGCTTCCTGGAAATTGTGTTCGTAGGCTGCAAATGAGAGTGCAGTGTGCCAGGGCAAACCCCCAAGAGCTTATATCTCCTTACTTCTTGTGTGTTTTTAAAAATTTAATTGTTATCTAGTATCACAGCCAATTGGATAAAAACGTGGTGTGTGTTCTAGGTGTACAGCATCTGGTTCATTATATGTATGTATCGATCTATTCATCTTTGGATCCTTTCCCGTGTAGGTTATTACAGAGCGTTGAGTCGACCTCTCTTGGTATTCCTTAGGTATTTTGTGATTATATATTTCATATGTATCAGTACATGTCTGTAAAGCCCCATATCCAAATTCATACATTCCTTACACCTTTCCACTTGGTTAAGCAGAGTTGGTTTTCTGGATCTATGCACGGCCTTCTCTTGGAAATGACTTCACGGGTATCAATGTTGAAGTAACAACTATAAGTGATGTCATAGGATATTTATATTTCGGTTTCTTTCGTACTTCCTTTTGGGTGAGTATCTCTAGATCCTTCTACGGTGGTGCCAGCGGCACTGTTCCATGCTTTTCCGTGGCTCATATTCCATTGTGCACATGGGCCCCTTCTTCTTGGTGCATTGTTCTGTTGATGGACATTTGGGTTTCTTCCAAGTCTTGGCTATGGTACATGTTGCTGCAGTGCAGGATGGCCAGCCTGTGTCTTTTTGATTTTGGTCGACTCGGGAGATAGGCCCATCAGTGGGCCTACCCGATTACATGTTAGCTCAATTTTTACCTTTCAACGCACCTCCACGGTGTTCTCACTACTAGCCGTTGCCACGTTACGTCCCAGCGGCCGCTAGAGGGCACAGAGTTCTCTAAAACACCTTGAGCATTTATTCTTTGTAGACTCTGTGGCTGATGATCATCCTGACGACTGTGGGTGAACGTTTTTGTCGACTGGATTTGCATGGCTTTATTAATTCCTGATGTTGAGCATTTTTCCATGCCCTTTTATTTATCACGAGAGAAAGAAAGAAAGAGAAGACAAAATGTGCGCAAAACATGCCTCTTGAAATGGTCGTTTTGAAATGTGCACGTCTTTTGAGTTTTTTTCCTCGATTTACGACCCAAGAATTGTTTTTGAGGGCAGGTGTCATTTATAGGCCTGCAATGATTTTGAATATCAAGTGACCATTAGCACTGGGTTTGAAGCTGCTGTTTTGAGAAACGGCCACAAGGCGGCAGCAGGTCTCCTTTCCCAAACCTGGTTACTAGGGCAACAGAGCCTCCGTGGAAGTTGTATTCTCGGTTGTCAATTTGAATGGAATGTGCCAGGAAAAAGCCCCTTAAGTTTGTGTCTCACGACTGACTTGTTCGTTTTTTAATTTAATGTTTATTTTTTTCTCACAGCAAGTTTGATTACAATGTTTTGCTTGTTGTAGGTGTGAAAGATGTGGCTCTTTTACACATAAACATGTATCTAGTCTTCTTTGGATCCTTTTCCCATGTAGCTTATGACACAATGTTGAGTACTCTTCTCTTGGTGTTCCGTAGGCCTTTGGTGATTATGTATTTCACCTGTGTTTGTATCTCTCTCTCTCTCTTTTTTTTTTTTTTTTGTGGTATGCGGGCCTCTCACTGTTGTGGCCTCTCCCGTTGCGGAGCACAGGCTCCGGACGCGCAGGCCTAGCGGCCATGGCTCACAGGCTTAGTTGCTCCGCGGCATGTGGGATCTTCCCGGACCAGGGCACGAACCCGTGTCTCCTGCATCGGCAGGCGGATTCTCAACCACTGCGCCACCAGGGAAGACCTGTATATCTCTCTTAAACCCAAGTTCCTAATGTACACAGTTCTCACACCTGTCCATGGGTGAACCATAAATCTGTTTATTGCATCTGTGATTGCCTTTCTCTGTGGAAATATCTTCAGTGATATCAATTTTTAGGTAACACCTATAAGTGATATCGTAGGATATGTATCTTTCGCTTTGTGACTTACTGCGAGTTGCGTGATGAACTCTAGCCTCACCTATGGTGCTGTTGATGGCATTGTTTCATTTTGTTTCCTTGGCTAATATTCCATCTGTACAGGTCCCTGTTCTTCTTTGTCCACTCATCTGTTGATGGACTTTCTGGTTGCTTCCATGTCCTGGCTATTGTAATACTCCTGCAATGCAGATTTGCCTGCCTGTGTCTTTCCACTTCTGTCTTCTTTCTTAGGTTATAGGCCCAAGAGTGGGCCTGCTGGATCATATCGTAACTCAGTGTTTACCTTGTAAAGGCACCTCCATTCTGTTCCCATTAGTGCCTCTTACCAGGTGAAGTCCTGTGGCGAGCATTGCCCTCTGAGGAAGGTGCCACTAAGACCCTCATAAGCCTCAGGGCCCGACTGTACTCTCCTTGGTATGCATCCTGGACTTTATGGTATGAACATACAAAAGGAGATGGTCTTTGGCCAAATCGCTCCAGGGACCTGCTCAGTTACTGGGAGTCCCTGGTTGTTCCCTAAAGCTAGGAAAAGCAACCCTGGAGGGGGAATTGGTGCCTTTGAGGGAGAAGCCGAGAAGCCAACCAACCAGCTGATGCTGATAAGGTGTGACTAAGCCGAGAAGCCAACCAACCAGCTGATGCCGATAAGGCGTGACTAAGCAAATTCCCTGCTTTAGGGGTGTATATATATGGCTATGCTTTGTTATTAAACTTGCCTTGCAACCATCAGTTGCTTGTGCCCTTCTGATCCCATACCTTGGTGCGTTCACTTCCCTACCCCCTCTCGTCGATTGTTGCTACACTTTGAGGACCCGCCGCGGCTGGCGGCAAAGTCCCACTTCACGTAGAGGGTATGCACTTCTCCACAACCCCTTCAGCATGAATTGTTGGTAGTTTTGTTGCTGATGGTTCTTCTGACTGGTGTGAGCCGATACCTCCGTGGTTGGATGTGCATGCGTCTCATAAAGCCTTGAAATTGAGCTTTCAGGGATGTCCTTTTTTTCTTCAAACTGTGCGTGTAGCTTACGTCATCACATTCTTTTCTTGAAGTATGTGCCACGTTTTGAAATATTTTGGCCACTACCTCCCTCAGGACATTTTGAGGGCAGGTTTCATTGACAGCCCTCCAGGACTTGTGCACATGAAGTGACCATTAGCACGGGTTTTCAAGCTGCCGTTGCAGGTAACAGCCAGAGGGCTGCAGCATTTCTGCGTTTCCCACTCTGGTAACTAGTGAAACAGACCTTCCTGCCAGTGGTGTTCCTCGGTTATCAATGACGGTGGAATGTGTCTGGAGAAACCCCCCAAAGCTGATGTCTCCTTACTTATATCTGTTTTTAGAATGGAACTTCTATTTTTCACTGGAGTACTCTTCCATTGTGTCCATGGCCCACTTCTCCTTTCTGCGTTCCTCTGTTGCTGGACATTTTCATTGCTTCCAAGTGTTGGCTATGGTAAACATTGCTGGATTGCAGGATTGCCAGCCCGTGTCTTTTTGATTCTCATCCTGTCGGGTGATAGACCCAGCAGTGGGTATGCTTGATTGAACGGTCGCTCAATGTTGACCCTTTCCAGGCAACTCCACTGTGTTTTCCTTAGGGGCTCTTACCACGTCCCACTTAGAACCGAGGGTACGCATTTCTTCACCACCCCTTCAGCATTTATTGTTTGCAGAAGTTTTGCTGATGGCCATTCTGAGTGGTGTGACCTGATAGGTTTTTGTAACGTGTATTTTCGTGTCTTTAATAATTCCTAAGGTTCAGCCTTTTTCCACGCCTTTTTTTTATTCTGTTAAACAAAAACAGAAGAAAAACCGTGAGTACAATAAACCTCTTGAAATTGTCTTCTTGGAAGGTTGCCCTCTTTTGACTTTTTTGGTCGATTTTCGACCCCAGGTTTTTTTTTTTTTGGAGGGCAGGTGTCATTTACAAGCCTGCAATGTGTGTGAATATTGAGTGACCATTAGCACTGACTTTAAAGCTGCTGCTGTGCGAAACGGCCACAAGGCGTCAGCATTGCTACATTCCCACATCTGGTTACTAGGGCAGCAGAGCCCTTCTGGAAGTCCTGTTCCCAGGTTGTCAATTAGAACGGAATGTGCCAGGAAAAAACCCCAGAAGTTTATGTCACATTACTTCTTGTTCGCTCTTTTAATTCTTTTGATCGGGGTAACGATTAGAATATTGTTGGTCCTAGGTGTACACAATCTGGTTCGTTTGTACGTTTTGTGTGTGTGTATATATCTATATCTATATCTATATCTATATCTATATCTATTCTTGTACAGATCCTCTTCCCATGTAAATTATGGCAGAGTGTTCTGGTGACCTCCCTTGCTATATGGTCGGTCTGTTTGATATATGTATTTAATATGTATTTGTACACATATGGTGACACTAATCTTAATTTATCCATTCCCCCCACCTTTCATTTTACATAAGCTTAGTTTGTTTGCTAAGTCTGTGAGTGTCTTTCTTTGTGGAAATATGTTCATTTGTGTCAGCTGTTAGATAACGCCGATACGTGATGTCATACGGTATGTCTTTTGCTTTCCGACCTAACTCATGTTCTGTGATGATCTCTAGGCTCATCTCGGGTGCCTCAAAGAGCAGTGTTGCCTTGTTTTCCATGGCTAATAGTCCACTGTGTCCACGGACCAGCTCTTCTTATCCATTCATCTGTTGATGGACATTTGGGTTGCTTCGGTGTCTTGGCTACTGTGAAAACTCGTGGAGTGCAGCTCTTGCAGCCTGTCTTCTCAGGTGAGAGGCTCAGCTGTGGGTGTTCTGGATGGAATGGTGGCTCAATTTTTAATTTAAAACGCAGCTCCTTTCTGTTCTCATTATTGGCTGTTACAACTAGACATCTCCTCCGCAGACAGAGGGAACAGAGTTCTCTAAAACCCCTTCAGCATTTATTGTTTGTAGTCTTTTGGCTGACGGTAGTTAACTTGGGTGAGTTGAAAGCTTTTTGTAGGTTAGAGGAGTCTGATCATTCCTGATGTTGAGCTTTTCTCCATTTTCCTTTTTTTGATAAAGAGTGAGTAAAACTTACCTCTTCATACTATCTCTCTGACACATTTGCCTGCTTTGAATTTTTTTGGCCACTGCCTAGCTCAGGAGATTTTTTTTTTTTTTGAGGGCAGGTGTCTTTTAGAGGCCTGAGTCCTTGTGAATGTTAAGTGACCCATAGCTATGCGTTTAAAGCCGCTCTTGCGGGAAACGGCCACAAGGCGGCAGCATTTCTCCATTTCCAACTCTGGGTTTTCCTGCAACAGAGGCTTCCTGGAAATTGTGTTCGTAGGCTGCAAATGAGAGTGCAGTGTGCCAGGGCAAACCCCCAAGAGCTTATATCTCCTTACTTCTTGTGTGTTTTTAAAAATTTAATTGTTATCTAGTATCACAGCCAATTGGATAAAAACGTGGTGTGTGTTCTAGGTGTACAGCATCTGGTTCATTATATGTATGTATCGATCTATTCATCTTTGGATCCTTTCCCGTGTAGGTTATTACAGAGCGTTGAGTCGACCTCTCTTGGTATTCCTTAGGTATTTTGTGATTATATATTTCATATGTATCAGTACATGTCTGTAAAGCCCCATATCCAAATTCATACATTCCTTACACCTTTCCACTTGGTTAAGCAGACTTGGTTTTCTGGATCTATGCACGGCCTTCTCTTGGAAATGACTTCACGGGTATCAATGTTGAAGTAACAACTATAAGTGATGTCATAGGATATTTATATTTCGGTTTCTTTCGTACTTCCTTTTGGGTGAGTATCTCTAGATCCTTCTACGGTGGTGCCAGCGGCACTGTTCCATGCTTTTCCGTGGCTCATATTCCATTGTGCACATGGGCCCCTTCTTCTTGGTGCATTGTTCTGTTGATGGACATTTGGGTTTCTTCCAAGTCTTGGCTATGGTACATGTTGCTGCAGTGCAGGATGGCCAGCCTGTGTCTTTTTGATTTTGGTCTACTCGGGAGATAGGCCCATCAGTGGGCCTACCCGATTACATGTTAGCTCAATTTTTACCTTTCAACGCACCTCCACGGTGTTCTCACTACTAGCCGTTGCCACGTTACGTCCCAGCGGCCGCTAGAGGGCACAGAGTTCTCTAAAACACCTTGAGCATTTATTCTTTGTAGACTCTGTGGCTGATGATCATCCTGACGACTGTGGGTGAACGTTTTTGTCGACTGGATTTGCATGGCTTTATTAATTCCTGATGTTGAGCATTTTTCCATGCCCTTTTATTTATCACGAGAGAAAGAAAGAAAGAGAAGACAAAATGTGCGCAAAACATGCCTCTTGAAATGGTCGTTTTGAAATGTGCACGTCTTTTGAGTTTTTTTCCTCGATTTACGACCCAAGAATTGTTTTTGAGGGCAGGTGTCATTTATAGGCCTGCAATGATTTTGAATATCAAGTGACCATTAGCACTGGGTTTGAAGCTGCTGTTTTGAGAAACGGCCACAAGGCGGCAGCAGGTCTCCTTTCCCAAACCTGGTTACTAGGGCAACAGAGCCTCCGTGGAAGTTGTATTCTCGGTTGTCAATTTGAATGGAATGTGCCAGGAAAAAGCCCCTTAAGTTTGTGTCTCACGACTGACTTGTTCGTTTTTTAATTTAATGTTTATTTTTTTCTCACAGCAAGTTTGATTACAATGTTTTGCTTGTTGTAGGTGTGAAAGATGTGGCTCTTTTACACATAAACATGTATCTAGTCTTCTTTGGATCCTTTTCCCATGTAGCTTATGACACAATGTTGAGTACTCTTCTCTTGGTGTTCCGTAGGCCTTTGGTGATTATGTATTTCACCTGTGTTTGTATCTCTCTCTCTCTCTTTCTTTTTTTTTTTTGTGGTATGCGGGCCTCTCACTGTTGTGGCCTCTCCCGTTGCGGAGCACAGGCTCCGGACGCGCAGGCCTAGCGGCCATGGCTCACAGGCTTAGTTGCTCCGCGGCATGTGGGATCTTCCCGGACCAGGGCACGAACCCGTGTCTCCTGCATCGGCAGGCGGATTCTCAACCACTGCGCCACCAGGGAAGACCTGTATATCTCTCTTAAACCCAAGTTCCTAATGTACACAGTTCTCACACCTGTCCATGGGTGAACCATAAATCTGTTTATTGCATCTGTGATTGCCTTTCTCTGTGGAAATATCTTCAGTGATATCAATTTTTAGGTAACACCTATAAGTGATATCGTAGGATATGTATCTTTCGCTTTGTGACTTACTGCGAGTTGCGTGATGAACTCTAGCCTCACCTATGGTGCTGTTGATGGCATTGTTTCATTTTGTTTCCTTGGCTAATATTCCATCTGTACAGGTCCCTGTTCTTCTTTGTCCACTCATCTGTTGATGGACTTTCTGGTTGCTTCCATGTCCTGGCTATTGTAATACTCCTGCAATGCAGATTTGCCTGCCTGTGTCTTTCCACTTCTGTCTTCTTTCTTAGGTTATAGGCCCAAGAGTGGGCCTGCTGGATCATATCGTAACTCAGTGTTTACCTTGTAAAGTCACCTCCATTCTGTTCCCATTAGTGCCTCTTACCAGGTGAAGTCCTGTGGCGAGCATTGCCCTCTGAGGAAGGTGCCACTAAGACCCTCATAAGCCTCAGGGCCCGACTGTACTCTCCTTGGTATGCATCCTGGACTTTATGGTATGAACATACAAAAGGAGATGGTCTTTGGCCAAATCGCTCCAGGGACCTGCTCCGTTACTGGGAGTCCCTGGTTGTTCCCTAAAGCTAGGAAAAGCAACCCTGGAGGGGGAATTGGTGCCTTTGAGGGAGAAGCCGAGCAGCCAACCAACCAGCTGATGCTGATAAGGTGTGACTAAGCCGAGAAGCCAACCAACCAGCTGATGCCGATAAGGCGTGACTAAGCAAATTCCCTGCTTTAGGGGTGTATATATATGGCTATGCTTTGTTATTAAACTTGCCTTGCAACCGTCAGTTGCTTGTGCCCTTCTGATCCCATACCTTGGTGCGTTCACTTCCCTACCCCCTCTCGTCGATTGTTGCTACACTTTGAGGACCCGCCGCGGCTGGCGGCAAAGTCCCACTTCACGTAGAGGGTATGCACTTCTCCACAACCCCTTCAGCATGAATTGTTGGTAGTTTTGTTGCTGATGGTTCTTCTGACTGGTGTGAGCCGATACCTCCGTGGTTGGATGTGCATGCGTCTCATAAAGCCTTGAAATTGAGCTTTCAGGGATGTCCTTTTTTTCTTCAAACTGTGCGTGTAGCTTACGTCATCACATTCTTTTCTTGAAGTATGTGCCACGTTTTGAAATATTTTGGCCACTACCTCCCTCAGGACATTTTGAGGGCAGGTTTCATTGACAGCCCTCCAGGACTTGTGCACATGAAGTGACCATTAGCACGGGTTTTCAAGCTGCCGTTGCAGGTAACAGCCAGAGGGCTGCAGCATTTCTGCGTTTCCCACTCTGGTAACTAGTGAAACAGACCTTCCTGCCAGTGGTGTTCCTCGGTTATCAATGACGGTGGAATGTGTCTGGAGAAACCCCCCAAAGCTGATGTCTCCTTACTTATATCTGTTTTTAGAATGGAACTTCTATTTTTCACTGGAGTACTCTTCCATTGTGTCCATGGCCCACTTCTCCTTTCTGCGTTCCTCTGTTGCTGGACATTTTCATTGCTTCCAAGTGTTGGCTATGGTAAACATTGCTGGATTGCAGGATTGCCAGCCCGTGTCTTTTTGATTCTCATCCTGTCGGGTGATAGACCCAGCAGTGGGTATGCTTGATTGAACGGTCGCTCAATGTTGACCCTTTCCAGGCAACTCCACTGTGTTTTCCTTAGGGGCTCTTACCACGTCCCACTTAGAACCGAGGGTACGCATTTCTTCACCACCCCTTCAGCATTTATTGTTTGCAGAAGTTTTGCTGATGGCCATTCTGAGTGGTGTGACCTGATAGGTTTTTGTAACGTGTATTTTCGTGTCTTTAATAATTCCTAAGGTTCAGCCTTTTTCCACGCCTTTTTTTTATTCTGTTAAACAAAAACAGAAGAAAAACCGTGAGTACAATAAACCTCTTGAAATTGTCTTCTTGGAAGGTTGCCCTCTTTTGACTTTTTTGGTCGATTTTCGACCCCAGGATTTTTTTTTTTTTTGGAGGGCAGGTGTCATTTACAAGCCTGCAATGTGTGTGAATATTGAGTGACCATTAGCACTGACTTTAAAGCTGCTGCTGTGCGAAACGGCCACAAGGCGTCAGCATTGCTACATTCCCACATCTGGTTACTAGGGCAGCAGAGCCCTTCTGGAAGTCCTGTTCCCAGGTTGTCAATTAGAACGGAATGTGCCAGGAAAAAAACCCCAGAAGTTTATGTCACATTACTTCTTGTTCGCTCTTTTAATTCTTTTGATCGGGGTAACGATTAGAATATTGTTGGTCCTAGGTGTACACAATCTGGTTCGTTTGTACGTTTTGTGTGTGTGTATATATATCTATATATCTATATCTATATCTATATCTATTCTTGTACAGATCCTCTTCCCATGTAAATTATTGCAGAGTGTTCTGGTGACCTCCCTTGCTATATGGTCGGTCTGTTTGATATATGTATTTAATATGTATTTGTACACATATGGTGACACTAATCTTAATTTATCCATTCCCCCCACCTTTCATTTCACATAAGCTTAGTTTGTTTGCTAAGTCTGTGAGTGTCTTTCTTTGTGGAAATATGTTCATTTGTGTCAGCTGTTAGATAACGCCGATACGTGATGTCATACGGTATGTCTTTTGCTTTCCGACCTAACTCATGTTCTGTGATGATCTCTAGGCTCATCTCGGGTGCCTCAAAGAGCAGTGTTGCCTTGTTTTCCATGGCTAATAGTCCACTGTGTCCACGGACCAGCTCTTCTTATCCATTCATCTGTTGATGGACATTTTGGTTGCTTCGGTGTCTTGGCTACTGTGAAAACTCGTGGAGTGCAGCTCTTGCAGCCTGTCTTCTCAGGTGAGAGGCTCAGCTGTGGGTGTTCTGGATGGAATGGTGGCTCAATTTTTAATTTAAAACGCAGCTCCTTTCTGTTCTCATTATTGGCTGTTACAACTAGACATCTCCTCCGCAGACAGAGGGAACAGAGTTCTCTAAAACCCCTTCAGCATTTATTGTTTGTAGTCTTTTGGCTGACGGTAGTTAACTTGGGTGAGTTGAAAGCTTTTTGTAGGTTAGAGGAGTCTGATGATTCCTGATGTTGAGCTTTTCTCCATTTTCCTTTTTTTGATAAAGAGTGAGTAAAACTTACCTCTTCATACTATCTCTCTGACACATTTGCCTGCTTTGAATTTTTTTGGCCACTGCCTAGCTCAGGAGATTTTTTTTTTTTTTGAGGGCAGGTGTCTTTTAGAGGCCTGAGTCCTTGTGAATGTTAAGTGACCCATAGCTATGCGTTTAAAGCCGCTCTTGCGGGAAACGGCCACAAGGCGGCAGCATTTCTCCATTTCCAACTCTGGGTTTTCCTGCAACAGAGGCTTCCTGGAAATTGTGTTCGTAGGCTGCAAATGAGAGTGCAGTGTGCCAGGGCAAACCCCCAAGAGCTTATATCTCCTTACTTCTTGTGTGTTTTTAAAAATTTAATTGTTATCTAGTATCACAGCCAATTGGATAAAAATGTGGTGTGTGTTCTAGGTGTACAGCATCTGGTTCATTATATGTATGTATCGATCTATTCATCTTTGGATCCTTTCCCGTGTAGGTTATTACAGAGCGTTGAGTCGACCTCTCTTGGTATTCCTTAGGTATTTTGTGATTATATATTTCATATGTATCAGTACATGTCTGTAAAGCCCCATATCCAAATTCATACATTCCTTACACCTTTCCACTTGGTTAAGCAGAGTTGGTTTTCTGGATCTATGCACGGCCTTCTCTTGGAAATGACTTCACGGGTATCAATGTTGAAGTAACAACTATAAGTGATGTCATAGGATATTTATATTTCGGTTTCTTTCGTACTTCCTTTTGGGTGAGTATCTCTAGATCCTTCTACGGTGGTGCCAGCGGCACTGTTCCATGCTTTTCCGTGGCTCATATTCCATTGTGCACGTGGGCCCCTTCTTCTTGGTGCATTGTTCTGTTGATGGACATTTGGGTTTCTTCCAAGTCTTGGCTATGGTACATGTTGCTGCAGTGCAGGATGGCCAGCCTGTGTCTTTTTGATTTTGGTCTACTCGGGAGATAGGCCCATCAGTGGGCCTACCCGATTACATGTTAGCTCAATTTTTACCTTTCAACGCACCTCCACGGTGTTCTCACTACTAGCCGTTGCCACGTTACGTCCCAGCGGCCGCTAGAGGGCACAGAGTTCTCTAAAACACCTTGAGCATTTATTCTTTGTAGACTCTGTGGCTGATGATCATCCTGACGACTGTGGGTGAACGTTTTTGTCGACTGGATTTGCATGGCTTTATTAATTCCTGATGTTGAGCATTTTTCCATGCCCTTTTATTTATCACGAGAGAAAGAAAGAAAGAGAAGACAAAATGTGCGCAAAACATGCCTCTTGAAATGGTCGTTTTGAAATGTGCACGTCTTTTGAGTTTTTTTCCTCGATTTACGACCCAAGAATTGTTTTTGAGGGCAGGTGTCATTTATAGGCCTGCAATGATTTTGAATATCAAGTGACCATTAGCACTGGGTTTGAAGCTGCTGTTTTGAGAAACGGCCACAAGGCGGCAGCAGGTCTCCTTTCCCAAACCTGGTTACTAGGGCAACAGAGCCTCCGTGGAAGTTGTATTCTCGGTTGTCAATTTGAATGGAATGTGCCAGGAAAAAGCCCCTTAAGTTTGTGTCTCACGACTGACTTGTTCGTTTTTTAATTTAATGTTTATTTTTTTCTCACAGCAAGTTTGATTACAATGTTTTGCTTGTTGTAGGTGTGAAAGATGTGGCTCTTTTACACATAAACATGTATCTAGTCTTCTTTGGATCCTTTTCCCATGTAGCTTATGACACAATGTTGAGTACTCTTCTCTTGGTGTTCCGTAGGCCTTTGGTGATTATGTATTTCACCTGTGTTTGTATCTCTCTCTCTCTCTTTTTTTTTTTGTGGTATGCGGGCCTCTCACTGTTGTGGCCTCTCCCGTTGCGGAGCACAGGCTCCGGACGCGCAGGCCTAGCGGCCATGGCTCACAGGCTTAGTTGCTCCGCGGCATGTGGGATCTTCCCGGACCAGGGCACGAACCCGTGTCTCCTGCATCGGCAGGCGGATTCTCAACCACTGCGCCACCAGGGAAGACCTGTATATCTCTCTTAAACCCAAGTTCCTAATGTACACAGTTCTCACACCTGTCCATGGGTGAACCATAAATCTGTTTATTGCATCTGTGATTGCCTTTCTCTGTGGAAATATCTTCAGTGATATCAATTTTTAGGTAACACCTATAAGTGATATCGTAGGATATGTATCTTTCGCTTTGTGACTTACTGCGAGTTGCGTGATGAACTCTAGCCTCACCTATGGTGCTGTTGATGGCATTGTTTCATTTTGTTTCCTTGGCTAATATTCCATCTGTACAGGTCCCTGTTCTTCTTTGTCCACTCATCTGTTGATGGACTTTCTGGTTGCTTCCATGTCCTGGCTATTGTAATACTCCTGCAATGCAGATTTGCCTGCCTGTGTCTTTCCACTTCTGTCTTCTTTCTTAGGTTATAGGCCCAAGAGTGGGCCTGCTGGATCATATCGTAACTCAGTGTTTACCTTGTAAAGGCACCTCCATTCTGTTCCCATTAGTGCCTCTTACCAGGTGAAGTCCTGTGGCGAGCATTGCCCTCTGAGGAAGGTGCCACTAAGACCCTCATAAGCCTCAGGGCCCGACTGTACTCTCCTTGGTATGCATCCTGGACTTTATGGTATGAATATACAAAAGGAGATGGTCTTTGGCCAAATCGCTCCAGGGACCTGCTCAGTTACTGGGAGTCCCTGGTTGTTCCCTAAAGCTAGGAAAAGCAACCCTGGAGGGGGAATTGGTGCCTTTGAGGGAGAAGCCGAGAAGCCAACCAACCAGCTGATGCTGATAAGGTGTGACTAAGCCGAGAAGCCAACCAACCAGCTGATGCCGATAAGGCGTGACTAAGCAAATTCCCTGCTTTAGGGGTGTATATATATGGCTATGCTTTGTTATTAAACTTGCCTTGCAACCGTCAGTTGCTTGTGCCCTTCTGATCCCATACCTTGGTGCGTTCACTTCCCTACCCCCTCTCGTCGATTGTTGCTACACTTTGAGGACCCGCCGCGGCTGGCGGCAAAGTCCCACTTCACGTAGAGGGTATGCACTTCTCCACAACCCCTTCAGCATGAATTGTTGGTAGTTTTGTTGCTGATGGTTCTTCTGACTGGTGTGAGCCGATACCTCCGTGGTTGGATGTGCATGCGTCTCATAAAGCCTTGAAATTGAGCTTTCAGGGATGTCCTTTTTTTCTTCAAACTGTGCGTGTAGCTTACGTCATCACATTCTTTTCTTGAAGTATGTGCCACGTTTTGAAATATTTTGGCCACTACCTCCCTCAGGACATTTTGAGGGCAGGTTTCATTGACAGCCCTCCAGGACTTGTGCACATGAAGTGACCATTAGCACGGGTTTTCAAGCTGCCGTTGCAGGTAACGGCCAGAGGGCTGCAGCATTTCTGCGTTTCCCACTCTGGTAACTAGTGAAACAGACCTTCCTGCCAGTGGTGTTCCTCGGTTATCAATGACGGTGGAATGTGTCTGGAGAAACCCCCCAAAGCTGATGTCTCCTTACTTATATCTGTTTTTAGAATGGAACTTCTATTTTTCACTGGAGTACTCTTCCATTGTGTCCATGGCCCACTTCTCCTTTCTGCGTTCCTCTGTTGCTGGACATTTTCATTGCTTCCAAGTGTTGGCTATGGTAAACATTGCTGGATTGCAGGATTGCCAGCCCGTGTCTTTTTGATTCTCATCCTGTCGGGTGATAGACCCAGCAGTGGGTATGCTTGATTGAACGGTCGCTCAATGTTGACCCTTTCCAGGCAACTCCACTGTGTTTTCCTTAGGGGCTCTTACCACGTCCCACTTAGAACCGAGGGTACGCATTTCTTCACCACCCCTTCAGCATTTATTGTTTGCAGAAGTTTTGCTGATGGCCATTCTGAGTGGTGTGACCTGATAGGTTTTTGTAACGTGTATTTTCGTGTCTTTAATAATTCCTAAGGTTCAGCCTTTTTCCACGCCTTTTTTTTATTCTGTTAAACAAAAACAGAAGAAAAACCGTGAGTACAATAAACCTCTTGAAATTGTCTTCTTGGAAGGTTGCCCTCTTTTGACTTTTTTGGTCGATTTTCGACCCCAGGATTTTTTTTTTTTTGGAGGGCAGGTGTCATTTACAAGCCTGCAATGTGTGTGAATATTGAGTGACCATTAGCACTGACTTTAAAGCTGCTGCTGTGCGAAACGGCCACAAGGCGTCAGCATTGCTACATTCCCACATCTGGTTACTAGGGCAGCAGAGCCCTTCTGGAAGTCCTGTTCCCAGGTTGTCAATTAGAACGGAATGTGCCAGGAAAAAACCCCAGAAGTTTATGTCACATTACTTCTTGTTCGCTCTTTTAATTCGTTTGATCGGGGTAACGATTAGAATATTGTTGGTCCTAGGTGTACACAATCTGGTTCGTTTGTACGTTTTGTGTGTGTGTATATATCTATATCTATATCTATATCTATATCTATATCTATATCTATATCTATTCTTGTACAGATCCTCTTCCCATGTAAGTTATTGCAGAGTGTTCTGGTGACCTCCCTTGCTATATGGTCGGTCTGTTTGATATATGTATTTAATATGTATTTGTACACATATGGTGACACTAATCTTAATTTATCCATTCCCCCCACCTTTCATTTTACATAAGCTTAGTTTGTTTGCTAAGTCTGTGAGTGTCTTTCTTTGTGGAAATATGTTCATTTGTGTCAGCTGTTAGATAACGCCGATACGTGATGTCATACGGTATGTCTTTTGCTTTCCGACCTAACTCATGTTCTGTGATGATCTCTAGGCTCATCTCGGGTGCCTCAAAGAGCAGTGTTGCCTTGTTTTCCATGGCTAATAGTCCACTGTGTCCACGGACCAGCTCTTCTTATCCATTCATCTGTTGATGGACATTTGGGTTGCTTCGGTGTCTTGGCTACTGTGAAAACTCGTGGAGTGCAGCTCTTGCAGCCTGTCTTCTCAGGTGAGAGGCTCAGCTGTGGGTGTTCTGGATGGAATGGTGGCTCAATTTTTAATTTAAAACGCAGCTCCTTTCTGTTCTCATTATTGGCTGTTACAACTAGACATCTCCTCCGCAGACAGAGGGAACAGAGTTCTCTAAAACCCCTTCAGCATTTATTGTTTGTAGTCTTTTGGCTGACGGTAGTTAACTTGGGTGAGTTGAAAGCTTTTTGTAGGTTAGAGGAGTCTGATCATTCCTGATGTTGAGCTTTTCTCCATTTTCCTTTTTTTGATAAAGAGTGAGTAAAACTTACCTCTTCATACTATCTCTCTGACACATTTGCCTGCTTTGAATTTTTTTGGCCACTGCCTAGCTCAGGAGATTTTTTTTTTTTTTGAGGGCAGGTGTCTTTTAGAGGCCTGAGTCCTTGTGAATGTTAAGTGACCCATAGCTATGCGTTTAAAGCCGCTCTTGCGGGAAACGGCCACAAGGCGGCAGCATTTCTCCATTTCCAACTCTGGGTTTTCCTGCAACAGAGGCTTCCTGGAAATTGTGTTCGTAGGCTGCAAATGAGAGTGCAGTGTGCCAGGGCAAACCCCCAAGAGCTTATATCTCCTTACTTCTTGTGTGTTTTTAAAAATTTAATTGTTATCTAGTATCACAGCCAATTGGATAAAAACGTGGTGTGTGTTCTAGGTGTACAGCATCTGGTTCATTATATGTATGTATCGATCTATTCATCTTTGGATCCTTTCCCGTGTAGGTTATTACAGAGCGTTGAGTCGACCTCTCTTGGTATTCCTTAGGTATTTTGTGATTATATATTTCATATGTATCAGTACATGTCTGTAAAGCCCCATATCCAAATTCATACATTCCTTACACCTTTCCACTTGGTTAAGCAGACTTGGTTTTCTGGATCTATGCACGGCCTTCTCTTGGAAATGACTTCACGGGTATCAATGTTGAAGTAACAACTATAAGTGATGTCATAGGATATTTATATTTCGGTTTCTTTCGTACTTCCTTTTGGGTGAGTATCTCTAGATCCTTCTACGGTGGTGCCAGCGGCACTGTTCCATGCTTTTCCGTGGCTCATATTCCATTGTGCACATGGGCCCCTTCTTCTTGGTGCATTGTTCTGTTGATGGACATTTGGGTTTCTTCCAAGTCTTGGCTATGGTACATGTTGCTGCAGTGCAGGATGGCCAGCCTGTGTCTTTTTGATTTTGGTCTACTCGGGAGATAGGCCCATCAGTGGGCCTACCCGATTACATGTTAGCTCAATTTTTACCTTTCAACGCACCTCCACGGTGTTCTCACTACTAGCCGTTGCCACGTTACGTCCCAGCGGCCGCTAGAGGGCACAGAGTTCTCTAAAACACCTTGAGCATTTATTCTTTGTAGACTCTGTGGCTGATGATCATCCTGACGACTGTGGGTGAACGTTTTTGTCGACTGGATTTGCATGGCTTTATTAATTCCTGATGTTGAGCATTTTTCCATGCCCTTTTATTTATCACGAGAGAAAGAAAGAAAGAGAAGACAAAATGTGCGCAAAACATGCCTCTTGAAATGGTCGTTTTGAAATGTGCACGTCTTTTGAGTTTTTTTCCTCGATTTACGACCCAAGAATTGTTTTTGAGGGCAGGTGTCATTTATAGGCCTGCAATGATTTTGAATATCAAGTGACCATTAGCACTGGGTTTGAAGCTGCTGTTTTGAGAAATGGCCACAAGGCGGCAGCAGGTCTCCTTTCCCAAACCTGGTTACTAGGGCAACAGAGCCTCCGTGGAAGTTGTATTCTCGGTTGTCAATTTGAATGGAATGCGCCAGGAAAAAGCCCCTTAAGTTTGTGTCTCACGACTGACTTGTTCGTTTTTTAATTTAATGTTTATTTTTTTCTCACAGCAAGTTTGATTACAATGTTTTGCTTGTTGTAGGTGTGAAAGATGTGGCTCTTTTACACATAAACATGTATCTAGTCTTCTTTGGATCCTTTTCCCATGTAGCTTATGACACAATGTTGAGTACTCTTCTCTTGGTGTTCCGTAGGCCTTTGGTGATTATGTATTTCACCTGTGTTTGTATCTCTCTCTCTCTCTTTTTTTTTTTGTGGTATGCGGGCCTCTCACTGTTGTGGCCTCTCCCGTTGCGGAGCACAGGCTCCGGACGCGCAGGCCTAGCGGCCATGGCTCACAGGCTTAGTTGCTCCGCGGCATGTGGGATCTTCCCGGACCAGGGCACGAACCCGTGTCTCCTGCATCGGCAGGCGGATTCTCAACCACTGCGCCACCAGGGAAGACCTGTATATCTCTCTTAAACCCAAGTTCCTAATGTACACAGTTCTCACACCTGTCCATGGGTGAACCATAAATCTGTTTATTGCATCTGTGATTGCCTTTCTCTGTGGAAATATCTTCAGTGATATCAATTTTTAGGTAACACCTATAAGTGATATCGTAGGATATGTATCTTTCGCTTTGTGACTTACTGCGAGTTGCGTGATGAACTCTAGCCTCACCTATGGTGCTGTTGATGGCATTGTTTCATTTTGTTTCCTTGGCTAATATTCCATCTGTACAGGTCCCTGTTCTTCTTTGTCCACTCATCTGTTGATGGACTTTCTGGTTGCTTCCATGTCCTGGCTATTGTAATACTCCTGCAATGCAGATTTGCCTGCCTGTGTCTTTCCACTTCTGTCTTCTTTCTTAGGTTATAGGCCCAAGGGTGGGCCTGCTGGATCATATCGTAACTCAGTGTTTACCTTGTAAAGGCACCTCCATTCTGTTCCCATTAGTGCCTCTTACCAGGTGAAGTCCTGTGGCGAGCATTGCCCTCTGAGGAAGGTGCCACTAAGACCCTCATAAGCCTCAGGGCCCGACTGTACTCTCCTTGGTATGCATCCTGGACTTTATGGTATGAACATACAAAAGGAGATGGTCTTTGGCCAAATCGCTCCAGGGACCTGCTCAGTTACTGGGAGTCCCTGGTTGTTCCCTAAAGCTAGGAAAAGCAACCCTGGAGGGGGAATTGGTGCCTTTGAGGGAGAAGCCGAGAAGCCAACCAACCAGCTGATGCTGATAAGGTGTGACTAAGCCGAGAAGCCAACCAACCAGCTGATGCCGATAAGGCGTGACTAAGCAAATTCCCTGCTTTAGGGGTGTATATATATGGCTATGCTTTGTTATTAAACTTGCCTTGCAACCATCAGTTGCTTGTGCCCTTCTGATCCCATACCTTGGTGCGTTCACTTCCCTACCCCCTCTCGTCGATTGTTGCTACACTTTGAGGACCCGCCGCGGCTGGCGGCAAAGTCCCACTTCACGTAGAGGGTATGCACTTCTCCACAACCCCTTCAGCATGAATTGTTGGTAGTTTTGTTGCTGATGGTTCTTCTGACTGGTGTGAGCCGATACCTCCGTGGTTGGATGTGCATGCGTCTCATAAAGCCTTGAAATTGAGCTTTCAGGGATGTCCTTTTTTTCTTCAAACTGTGCGTGTAGCTTACGTCATCACATTCTTTTCTTGAAGTATGTGCCACGTTTTGAAATATTTTGGCCACTACCTCCCTCAGGACATTTTGAGGGCAGGTTTCATTGACAGCCCTCCAGGACTTGTGCACATGAAGTGACCATTAGCACGGGTTTTCAAGCTGCCGTTGCAGGTAACAGCCAGAGGGCTGCAGCATTTCTGCGTTTCCCACTCTGGTAACTAGTGAAACAGACCTTCCTGCCAGTGGTGTTCCTCGGTTATCAATGACGGTGGAATGTGTCTGGAGAAACCCCCCAAAGCTGATGTCTCCTTACTTATATCTGTTTTTAGAATGGAACTTCTATTTTTCACTGGAGTACTCTTCCATTGTGTCCATGGCCCACTTCTCCTTTCTGCGTTCCTCTGTTGCTGGACATTTTCATTGCTTCCAAGTGTTGGCTATGGTAAACATTGCTGGATTGCAGGATTGCCAGCCCGTGTCTTTTTGATTCTCATCCTGTCGGGTGATAGACCCAGCAGTGGGTATGCTTGATTGAACGGTCGCTCAATGTTGACCCTTTCCAGGCAACTCCACTGTGTTTTCCTTAGGGGCTCTTACCACGTCCCACTTAGAACCGAGGGTACGCATTTCTTCACCACCCCTTCAGCATTTATTGTTTGCAGAAGTTTTGCTGATGGCCATTCTGAGTGGTGTGACCTGATAGGTTTTTGTAACGTGTATTTTCGTGTCTTTAATAATTCCTAAGGTTCAGCCTTTTTCCACGCCTTTTTTTTATTCTGTTAAACAAAAACAGAAGAAAAACCGTGAGTACAATAAACCTCTTGAAATTGTCTTCTTGGAAGGTTGCCCTCTTTTGACTTTTTTGGTCGATTTTCGACCCCAGGATTTTTTTTTTTTTGGAGGGCAGGTGTCATTTACAAGCCTGCAATGTGTGTGAATATTGAGTGACCATTAGCACTGACTTTAAAGCTGCTGCTGTGCGAAACGGCCACAAGGCGTCAGCATTGCTACATTCCCACATCTGGTTACTAGGGCAGCAGAGCCCTTCTGGAAGTCCTGTTCCCAGGTTGTCAATTAGAACGGAATGTGCCAGGAAAAAACCCCAGAAGTTTATGTCACATTACTTCTTGTTCGCTCTTTTAATTCTTTTGATCGGGGTAACGATTAGAATATTGTTGGTCCTAGGTGTACACAATCTGGTTCGTTTGTACGTTTTGTGTGTGTGTATATATCTATATCTATATCTATATCTATATCTATATCTATTCTTGTACAGATCCTCTTCCCATGTAAATTATGGCAGAGTGTTCTGGTGACCTCCCTTGCTATATGGTCGGTCTGTTTGATATATGTATTTAATATGTATTTGTACACATATGGTGACACTAATCTTAATTTATCCATTCCCCCCACCTTTCATTTTACATAAGCTTAGTTTGTTTGCTAAGTCTGTGAGTGTCTTTCTTTGTGGAAATATGTTCATTTGTGTCAGCTGTTAGATAACGCCGATACGTGATGTCATACGGTATGTCTTTTGCTTTCCGACCTAACTCATGTTCTGTGATGATCTCTAGGCTCATCTCGGGTGCCTCAAAGAGCAGTGTTGCCTTGTTTTCCATGGCTAATAGTCCACTGTGTCCACGGACCAGCTCTTCTTATCCATTCATCTGTTGATGGACATTTGGGTTGCTTCGGTGTCTTGGCTACTGTGAAAACTCGTGGAGTGCAGCTCTTGCAGCCTGTCTTCTCAGGTGAGAGGCTCAGCTGTGGGTGTTCTGGATGGAATGGTGGCTCAATTTTTAATTTAAAACGCAGCTCCTTTCTGTTCTCATTATTGGCTGTTACAACTAGACATCTCCTCCGCAGACAGAGGGAACAGAGTTCTCTAAAACCCCTTCAGCATTTATTGTTTGTAGTCTTTTGGCTGACGGTAGTTAACTTGGGTGAGTTGAAAGCTTTTTGTAGGTTAGAGGAGTCTGATCATTCCTGATGTTGAGCTTTTCTCCATTTTCCTTTTTTTGATAAAGAGTGAGTAAAACTTACCTCTTCATACTATCTCTCTGACACATTTGCCTGCTTTGAATTTTTTTGGCCACTGCCTAGCTCAGGAGATTTTTTTTTTTTTGAGGGCAGTTGTCTTTTAGAGGCCTGAGTCCTTGTGAATGTTAAGTGACCCATAGCTATGCGTTTAAAGCCGCTCTTGCGGGAAACGGCCACAAGGCGGCAGCATTTCTCCATTTCCAACTCTGGGTTTTCCTGCAACAGAGGCTTCCTGGAAATTGTGTTCGTAGGCTGCAAATGAGAGTGCAGTGTGCCAGGGAAAACCCCCAAGAGCTTATATCTCCTTACTTCTTGTGTGTTTTTAAAAATTTAATTGTTATCTAGTATCACAGCCAATTGGATAAAAATGTGGTGTGTGTTCTAGGTGTACAGCATCTGGTTCATTATATGTATGTATCGATCTATTCATCTTTGGATCCTTTCCCGTGTAGGTTATTACAGAGCGTTGAGTCGACCTCTCTTGGTATTCCTTAGGTATTTTGTGATTATATATTTCATATGTATCAGTACATGTCTGTAAAGCCCCATATCCAAATTCATACATTCCTTACACCTTTCCACTTGGTTAAGCAGAGTTGGTTTTCTGGATCTATGCACGGCCTTCTCTTGGAAATGACTTCACGGGTATCAATGTTGAAGTAACAACTATAAGTGATGTCATAGGATATTTATATTTCGGTTTCTTTCGTACTTCCTTTTGGGTGAGTATCTCTAGATCCTTCTACGGTGGTGCCAGCGGCACTGTTCCATGCTTTTCCGTGGCTCATATTCCATTGTGCACATGGGCCCCTTCTTCTTGGTGCATTGTTCTGTTGATGGACATTTGGGTTTCTTCCAAGTCTTGGCTATGGTACATGTTGCTGCAGTGCAGGATGGCCAGCCTGTGTCTTTTTGATTTTGGTCTACTCGGGAGATAGGCCCATCAGTGGGCCTACCCGATTACATGTTAGCTCAATTTTTACCTTTCAACGCACCTCCACGGTGTTCTCACTACTAGCCGTTGCCACGTTACGTCCCAGCGGCCGCTAGAGGGCACAGAGTTCTCTAAAACACCTTGAGCATTTATTCTTTGTAGACTCTGTGGCTGATGATCATCCTGACGACTGTGGGTGAACGTTTTTGTCGACTGGATTTGCATGGCTTTATTAATTCCTGATGTTGAGCATTTTTCCATGCCCTTTTATTTATCACGAGAGAAAGAAAGAAAGAGAAGACAAAATGTGCGCAAAACATGCCTCTTGAAATGGTCGTTTTGAAATGTGCACGTCTTTTGAGTTTTTTTCCTCGATTTACGACCCAAGAATTGTTTTTGAGGGCAGGTGTCATTTATAGGCCTGCAATGATTTTGAATATCAAGTGACCATTAGCACTGGGTTTGAAGCTGCTGTTTTGAGAAATGGCCACAAGGCGGCAGCAGGTCTCCTTTCCCAAACCTGGTTACTAGGGCAACAGAGCCTCCGTGGAAGTTGTATTCTCCGTTGTCAATTTGAATGGAATGTGCCAGGAAAAAGCCCCTTAAGTTTGTGTCTCACGACTGACTTGTTCGTTTTTTAATTTAATGTTTATTTTTTTCTCACAGCAAGTTTGATTACAATGTTTTGCTTGTTGTAGGTGTGAAAGATGTGACTCTTTTACACATAAACATGTATCTAGTCTTCTTTGGATCCTTTTCCCATGTAGCTTATGACACAATGTTGAGTACTCTTCTCTTGGTGTTCCGTAGGCCTTTGGTGATTATGTATTTCACCTGTGTTTGTATCTCTCTCTCTCTCTTTTTTTTTTTGTGGTATGCGGGCCTCTCACTGTTGTGGCCTCTCCCGTTGCGGAGCACAGGCTCTGGACGCGCAGGCCTAGCGGCCATGGCTCACAGGCTTAGTTGCTCTGCGGCATGTGGGATCTTCCCGGACCAGGGCACGAACCCGTGTCTCCTGCATCGGCAGGCGGATTCTCAACCACTGCGCCACCAGGGAAGACCTGTATATCTCTCTTAAACCCAAGTTCCTAATGTACACAGTTCTCACACCTGTCCATGGGTGAACCATAAATCTGTTTATTGCATCTGTGATTGCCTTTCTCTGTGGAAATATCTTCAGTGATATCAATTTTTAGGTAACACCTATAAGTGATATCGTAGGATATGTATCTTTCGCTTTGTGACTTACTGCGAGTTGCGTGATGAACTCTAGCCTCACCTATGGTGCTGTTGATGGCATTGTTTCATTTTGTTTCCTTGGCTAATATTCCATCTGTACAGGTCCCTGTTCTTCTTTGTCCACTCATCTGTTGATGGACTTTCTGGTTGCTTCCATGTCCTGGCTATTGTAATACTCCTGCAATGCAGATTTGCCTGCCTGTGTCTTTCCACTTCTGTCTTCTTTCTTAGGTTATAGGCCCAAGAGTGGGCCTGCTGGATCATATCGTAACTCAGTGTTTACCTTGTAAAGTCACCTCCATTCTGTTCCCATTAGTGCCTCTTACCAGGTGAAGTCCTGTGGCGAGCATTGCCCTCTGAGGAAGGTGCCACTAAGACCCTCATAAGCCTCAGGGCCCGACTGTACTCTCCTTGGTATGCATCCTGGACTTTATGGTATGAACATACAAAAGGAGGTGGTCTTTGGCCAAATCGCTCCAGGGACCTGCTCCGTTACTGGGAGTCCCTGGTTGTTCCCTAAAGCTAGGAAAAGCAACCCTGGAGGGGGAATTGGTGCCTTTGAGGGAGAAGCCGAGCAGCCAACCAACCAGCTGATGCTGATAAGGTGTGACTAAGCCGAGAAGCCAACCAACCAGCTGATGCCGATAAGGCGTGACTAAGCAAATTCCCTGCTTTAGGGGTGTATATATATGGCTATGCTTTGTTATTAAACTTGCCTTGCAACCGTCAGTTGCTTGTGCCCTTCTGATCCCATACCTTGGTGCGTTCACTTCCCTACCCCCTCTCGTCGATTGTTGCTACACTTTGAGGACCCGCCGCGGCTGGCGGCAAAGTCCCACTTCACGTAGAGGGTATGCACTTCTCCACAACCCCTTCAGCATGAATTGTTGGTAGTTTTGTTGCTGATGGTTCTTCTGACTGGTGTGAGCCGATACCTCCGTGGTTGGATGTGCATGCGTCTCATAAAGCCTTGAAATTGAGCTTTCAGGGATGTCCTTTTTTTCTTCAAACTGTGCGTGTAGCTTACGTCATCACATTCTTTTCTTGAAGTATGTGCCACGTTTTGAAATATTTTGGCCACTACCTCCCTCAGGACATTTTGAGGGCAGGTTTCATTGACAGCCCTCCAGGACTTGTGCACATGAAGTGACCATTAGCACGGGTTTTCAAGCTGCCGTTGCAGGTAACAGCCAGAGGGCTGCAGCATTTCTGCGTTTCCCACTCTGGTAACTAGTGAAACAGACCTTCCTGACAGTGGTGTTCCTCGGTTATCAATGACGGTGGAATGTGTCTGGAGAAACCCCCCAAAGCTGATGTCTCCTTACTTATATCTGTTTTTAGAATGGAACTTCTATTTTTCACTGGAGTACTCTTCCATTGTTTCCATGGCCCACTTCTCCTTTCTGCGTTCCTCTGTTGCTGGACATTTTCATTGCTTCCAAGTGTTGGCTATGGTAAACATTGCTGGATTGCAGGATTGCCAGCCCGTGTCTTTTTGATTCTCATCCTGTCGGGTGATAGACCCAGCAGTGGGTATGCTTGATTGAACGGTCGCTCAATGTTGACCCTTTCCAGGCAACTCCACTGTGTTTTCCTTAGGGGCTCTTACCACGTCCCACTTAGAACCGAGGGTACGCATTTCTTCACCACCCCTTCAGCATTTATTGTTTGCAGAAGTTTTGCTGATGGCCATTCTGAGTGGTGTGACCTGATAGGTTTTTGTAACGTGTATTTTCGTGTCTTTAATAATTCCTAAGGTTCAGCCTTTTTCCACGCCTTTTTTTTATTCTGTTAAACAAAAACAGAAGAAAAACCGTGAGTACAATAAACCTCTTGAAATTGTCTTCTTGGAAGGTTGCCCTCTTTTGACTTTTTTGGTCGATTTTCGACCCCAGGATTTTTTTTTTTTTGGAGGGCAGGTGTCATTTACAAGCCTGCAATGTGTGTGAATATTGAGTGACCATTAGCACTGACTTTAAAGCTGCTGCTGTGCGAAACGGCCACAAGGCGTCAGCATTGCTACATTCCCACATCTGGTTACTAGGGCAGCAGAGCCCTTCTGGAAGTCCTGTTCCCAGGTTGTCAATTAGAACGGAATGTGCCAGGAAAAAACCCCAGAAGTTTATGTCACATTACTTCTTGTTCGCTCTTTTAATTCTTTTGATCGGGGTAACGATTAGAATATTGTTGGTCCTAGGTGTACACAATCTGGTTCGTTTGTACGTTTTGTGTGTGTGTATATATCTATATCTATATCTATATCTATATCTATATCTATATCTATTCTTGTACAGATCCTCTTCCCATGTAAGTTATTGCAGAGTGTTCTGGTGACCTCCCTTGCTATATGGTCGGTCTGTTTGATATATGTATTTAATATGTATTTGTACACATATGGTGACACTAATCTTAATTTATCCATTCCCCCCACCTTTCATTTTACATAAGCTTAGTTTGTTTGCTAAGTCTGTGAGTGTCTTTCTTTGTGGAAATATGTTCATTTGTGTCAGCTGTTAGATAACGCCGATACGTGATGTCATACGGTATGTCTTTTGCTTTCCGACCTAACTCATGTTCTGTGATGATCTCTAGGCTCATCTCGGGTGCCTCAAAGAGCAGTGTTGCCTTGTTTTCCATGGCTAATAGTCCACTGTGTCCACGGACCAGCTCTTCTTATCCATTCATCTGTTGATGGACATTTGGGTTGCTTCGGTGTCTTGGCTACTGTGAAAACTCGTGGAGTGCAGCTCTTGCAGCCTGTCTTCTCAGGTGAGAGGCTCAGCTGTGGGTGTTCTGGATGGAATGGTGGCTCAATTTTTAATTTAAAACGCAGCTCCTTTCTGTTCTCATTATTGGCTGTTACAACTAGACATCTCCTCCGCAGACAGAGGGAACAGAGTTCTCTAAAACCCCTTCAGCATTTATTGTTTGTAGTCTTTTGGCTGACGGTAGTTAACTTGGGTGAGTTGAAAGCTTTTTGTAGGTTAGAGGAGTCTGATCATTCCTGATGTTGAGCTTTTCTCCATTTTCCTTTTTTTGATAAAGAGTGAGTAAAACTTACCTCTTCATACTATCTCTCTGACACATTTGCCTGCTTTGAATTTTTTTGGCCACTGCCTAGCTCAGGAGATTTTTTTTTTTTTGAGGGCAGGTGTCTTTTAGAGGCCTGAGTCCTTGTGAATGTTAAGTGACCCATAGCTATGCGTTTAAAGCCGCTCTTGCGGGAAACGGCCACAAGGCGGCAGCATTTCTCCATTTCCAACTCTGGGTTTTCCTGCAACAGAGGCTTCCTGGAAATTGTGTTCGTAGGCTGCAAATGAGAGTGCAGTGTGCCAGGGCAAACCCCCAAGAGCTTATATCTCCTTACTTCTTGTGTGTTTTTAAAAATTTAATTGTTATCTAGTATCACAGCCAATTGGATAAAAACGTGGTGTGTGTTCTAGGTGTACAGCATCTGGTTCATTATATGTATGTATCGATCTATTCATCTTTGGATCCTTTCCCGTGTAGGTTATTACAGAGCGTTGAGTCGACCTCTCTTGGTATTCCTTAGGTATTTTGTGATTATATATTTCATATGTATCAGTACATGTCTGTAAAGCCCCATATCCAAATTCATACATTCCTTACACCTTTCCACTTGGTTAAGCAGACTTGGTTTTCTGGATCTATGCACGGCCTTCTCTTGGAAATGACTTCACGGGTATCAATGTTGAAGTAACAACTATAAGTGATGTCATAGGATATTTATATTTCGGTTTCTTTCGTACTTCCTTTTGGGTGAGTATCTCTAGATCCTTCTACGGTGGTGCCAGCGGCACTGTTCCATGCTTTTCCGTGGCTCATATTCCATTGTGCACATGGGCCCCTTCTTCTTGGTGCATTGTTCTGTTGATGGACATTTGGGTTTCTTCCAAGTCTTGGCTATGGTACATGTTGCTGCAGTGCAGGATGGCCAGCCTGTGTCTTTTTGATTTTGGTCTACTCGGGAGATAGGCCCATCAGTGGGCCTACCCGATTACATGTTAGCTCAATTTTTACCTTTCAACGCACCTCCACGGTGTTCTCACTACTAGCCGTTGCCACGTTACGTCCCAGCGGCCGCTAGAGGGCACAGAGTTCTCTAAAACACCTTGAGCATTTATTCTTTGTAGACTCTGTGGCTGATGATCATCCTGACGACTGTGGGTGAACGTTTTTGTCGACTGGATTTGCATGGCTTTATTAATTCCTGATGTTGAGCATTTTTCCATGCCCTTTTATTTATCACGAGAGAAAGAAAGAAAGAGAAGACAAAATGTGCGCAAAACATGCCTCTTGAAATGGTCGTTTTGAAATGTGCACGTCTTTTGAGTTTTTTTCCTCGATTTACGACCCAAGAATTGTTTTTGAGGGCAGGTGTCATTTATAGGCCTGCAATGATTTTGAATATCAAGTGACCATTAGCACTGGGTTTGAAGCTGCTGTTTTGAGAAACGGCCACAAGGCGGCAGCAGGTCTCCTTTCCCAAACCTGGTTACTAGGGCAACAGAGCCTCCGTGGAAGTTGTATTCTCGGTTGTCAATTTGAATGGAATGTGCCAGGAAAAAGCCCCTTAAGTTTGTGTCTCACGACTGACTTGTTCGTTTTTTAATTTAATGTTTATTTTTTTCTCACAGCAAGTTTGATTACAATGTTTTGCTTGTTGTAGGTGTGAAAGATGTGGCTCTTTTACACATAAACATGTATCTAGTCTTCTTTGGATCCTTTTCCCATGTAGCTTATGACACAATGTTGAGTACTCTTCTCTTGGTGTTCCGTAGGCCTTTGGTGATTATGTATTTCACCTGTGTTTGTATCTCTCTCTCTCTCTCTTTTTTTTTTTTGTGGTATGCGGGCCTCTCACTGTTGTGGCCTCTCCCGTTGCGGAGCACAGGCTCCGGACGCGCAGGCCTAGCGGCCATGGCTCACAGGCTTAGTTGCTCCGCGGCATGTGGGATCTTCCCGGACCAGGGCACGAACCCGTGTCTCCTGCATCGGCAGGCGGATTCTCAACCACTGCGCCACCAGGGAAGACCTGTATATCTCTCTTAAACCCAAGTTCCTAATGTACACAGTTCTCACACCTGTCCATGGGTGAACCATAAATCTGTTTATTGCATCTGTGATTGCCTTTCTCTGTGGAAATATCTTCAGTGATATCAATTTTTAGGTAACACCTATAAGTGATATCGTAGGATATGTATCTTTCGCTTTGTGACTTACTGCGAGTTGCGTGATGAACTCTAGCCTCACCTATGGTGCTGTTGATGGCATTGTTTCATTTTGTTTCCTTGGCTAATATTCCATCTGTACAGGTCCCTGTTCTTCTTTGTCCACTCATCTGTTGATGGACTTTCTGGTTGCTTCCATGTCCTGGCTATTGTAATACTCCTGCAATGCAGATTTGCCTGCCTGTGTCTTTCCACTTCTGTCTTCTTTCTTAGGTTATAGGCCCAGGAGTGGGCCTGCTGGATCATATCGTAACTCAGTGTTTACCTTGTAAAGTCACCTCCATTCTGTTCCCATTAGTGCCTCTTACCAGGTGAAGTCCTGTGGCGAGCATTGCCCTCTGAGGAAGGTGCCACTAAGACCCTCATAAGCCTCAGGGCCCGACTGTACTCTCCTTGGTATGCATCCTGGACTTTATGGTATGAACATACAAAAGGAGATGGTCTTTGGCCAAATCGCTCCAGGGACCTGCTCAGTTACTGGGAGTCCCTGGTTGTTCCCTAAAGCTAGGAAAAGCAACCCTGGAGGGGGAATTGGTGCCTTTGAGGGAGAAGCCGAGCAGCCAACCAACCAGCTGATGCTGATAAGGTGTGACTAAGCCGAGAAGCCAACCAACCAGCTGATGCCGATAAGGCGTGACTAAGCAAATTCCCTGCTTTAGGGGTGTATATATATGGCTATGCTTTGTTATTAAACTTGCCTTGCAACCGTCAGTTGCTTGTGCCCTTCTGATCCCATACCTTGGTGCGTTCACTTCCCTACCCCCTCTCGTCGATTGTTGCTACACTTTGAGGACCCGCCGCGGCTGGCGGCAAAGTCCCACTTCACGTAGAGGGTATGCACTTCTCCACAACCCCTTCAGCATGAATTGTTGGTAGTTTTGTTGCTGATGGTTCTTCTGACTGGTGTGAGCCGATACCTCCGTGGTTGGATGTGCATGCGTCTCATAAAGCCTTGAAATTGAGCTTTCAGGGATGTCCTTTTTTTCTTCAAACTGTGCGTGTAGCTTACGTCATCACATTCTTTTCTTGAAGTATGTGCCACGTTTTGAAATATTTTGGCCACTACCTCCCTCAGGACATTTTGAGGGCAGGTTTCATTGACAGCCCTCCAGGACTTGTGCACATGAAGTGACCATTAGCACGGGTTTTCAAGCTGCCGTTGCAGGTAACAGCCAGAGGGCTGCAGCATTTCTGCGTTTCCCACTCTGGTAACTAGTGAAACAGACCTTCCTGCCAGTGGTGTTCCTCGGTTATCAATGACGGTGGAATGTGTCTGGAGAAACCCCCCAAAGCTGATGTCTCCTTACTTATATCTGTTTTTAGAATGGAACTTCTATTTTTCACTGGAGTACTCTTCCATTGTGTCCATGGCCCACTTCTCCTTTCTGCGTTCCTCTGTTGCTGGACATTTTCATTGCTTCCAAGTGTTGGCTATGGTAAACATTGCTGGATTGCAGGATTGCCAGCCCGTGTCTTTTTGATTCTCATCCTGTCGGGTGATAGACCCAGCAGTGGGTATGCTTGATTGAACGGTCGCTCAATGTTGACCCTTTCCAGGCAACTCCACTGTGTTTTCCTTAGGGGCTCTTACCACGTCCCACTTAGAACCGAGGGTACGCATTTCTTCACCACCCCTTCAGCATTTATTGTTTGCAGAAGTTTTGCTGATGGCCATTCTGAGTGGTGTGACCTGATAGGTTTTTGTAACGTGTATTTTCGTGTCTTTAATAATTCCTAAGGTTCAGCCTTTTTCCACGCCTTTTTTTTATTCTGTTAAACAAAAACAGAAGAAAAACCGTGAGTACAATAAACCTCTTGAAATTGTCTTCTTGGAAGGTTGCCCTCTTTTGACTTTTTTGGTCGATTTTCGACCCCAGGATTTTTTTTTTTTTGGAGGGCAGGTGTCATTTACAAGCCTGCAATGTGTGTGAATATTGAGTGACCATTAGCACTGACTTTAAAGCTGCTGCTGTGCGAAACGGCCACAAGGCGTCAGCATTGCTACATTCCCACATCTGGTTACTAGGGCAGCAGAGCCCTTCTGGAAGTCCTGTTCCCAGGTTGTCAATTAGAATGGAATGTGCCAGGAAAAAAACCCCAGAAGTTTATGTCACATTACTTCTTGTTCGCTCTTTTAATTCTTTTGATCGGGGTAACGATTAGAATATTGTTGGTCCTAGGTGTACACAATCTGGTTCGTTTGTACGTTTTGTGTGTGTGTATATATCTATATCTATATCTATATCTATATCTATATCTATATCTATTCTTGTACAGATCCTCTTCCCATGTAAATTATTGCAGAGTGTTCTGGTGACCTCCCTTGCTATATGGTCGGTCTGTTTGATATATGTATTTAATATGTATTTGTACACATATGGTGACACTAATCTTAATTTATCCATTCCCCCCACCTTTCATTTCACATAAGCTTAGTTTGTTTGCTAAGTCTGTGAGTGTCTTTCTTTGTGGAAATATGTTCATTTGTGTCAGCTGTTAGATAACGCCGATACGTGATGTCATACGGTATGTCTTTTGCTTTCCGACCTAACTCATGTTCTGTGATGATCTCTAGGCTCATCTCGGGTGCCTCAAAGAGCAGTGTTGCCTTGTTTTCCATGGCTAATAGTCCACTGTGTCCACGGACCAGCTCTTCTTATCCATTCATCTGTTGATGGACATTTGGGTTGCTTCGGTGTCTTGGCTACTGTGAAAACTCGTGGAGTGCAGCTCTTGCAGCCTGTCTTCTCAGGTGAGAGGCTCAGCTGTGGGTGTTCTGGATGGAATGGTGGCTCAATTTTTAATTTAAAACGCAGCTCCTTTCTGTTCTCATTATTGGCTGTTACAACTAGACATCTCCTCCGCAGACAGAGGGAACAGAGTTCTCTAAAACCCCTTCAGCATTTATTGTTTGTAGTCTTTTGGCTGACGGTAGTTAACTTGGGTGAGTTGAAAGCTTTTTGTAGGTTAGAGGAGTCTGATCATTCCTGATGTTGAGCTTTTCTCCATTTTCCTTTTTTTGATAAAGAGTGAGTAAAACTTACCTCTTCATACTATCTCTCTGACACATTTGCCTGCTTTGAATTTTTTTGGCCACTGCCTAGCTCAGGAGATTTTTTTTTTTTTCGAGGGCAGGTGTCTTTTAGAGGCCTGAGTCCTTGTGAATGTTAAGTGACCCATAGCTATGCGTTTAAAGCCGCTCTTGCGGGAAACGGCCACAAGGCGGCAGCATTTCTCCATTTCCAACTCTGGGTTTTCCTGCAACAGAGGCTTCCTGGAAATTGTGTTCGTAGGCTGCAAATGAGAGTGCAGTGTGCCAGGGCAAACCCCCAAGAGCTTATATCTCCTTACTTCTTGTGTGTTTTTAAAAATTTAATTGTTATCTAGTATCACAGCCAATTGGATAAAAATGTGGTGTGTGTTCTAGGTGTACAGCATCTGGTTCATTATATGTATGTATCGATCTATTCATCTTTGGATCCTTTCCCGTGTAGGTTATTACAGAGCGTTGAGTCGACCTCTCTTGGTATTCCTTAGGTATTTTGTGATTATATATTTCATATGTATCAGTACATGTCTGTAAAGCCCCATATCCAAATTCATACATTCCTTACACCTTTCCACTTGGTTAAGCAGACTTGGTTTTCTGGATCTATGCACGGCCTTCTCTTGGAAATGACTTCACGGGTATCAATGTTGAAGTAACAACTATAAGTGATGTCATAGGATATTTATATTTCGGTTTCTTTCGTACTTCCTTTTGGGTGAGTATCTCTAGATCCTTCTACGGTGGTGCCAGCGGCACTGTTCCATGCTTTTCCGTGGCTCATATTCCATTGTGCACATGGGCCCCTTCTTCTTGGTGCATTGTTCTGTTGATGGACATTTGGGTTTCTTCCAAGTCTTGGCTATGGTACATGTTGCTGCAGTGCAGGATGGCCAGCCTGTGTCTTTTTGATTTTGGTCTACTCGGGAGATAGGCCCATCAGTGGGCCTACCCGATTACATGTTAGCTCAATTTTTACCTTTCAACGCACCTCCACGGTGTTCTCACTACTAGCCGTTGCCACGTTACGTCCCAGCGGCCGCTAGAGGGCACAGAGTTCTCTAAAACACCTTGAGCATTTATTCTTTGTAGACTCTGTGGCTGATGATCATCCTGACGACTGTGGGTGAACGTTTTTGTCGACTGGATTTGCATGGCTTTATTAATTCCTGATGTTGAGCATTTTTCCATGCCCTTTTATTTATCACGAGAGAAAGAAAGAAAGAGAAGACAAAATGTGCGCAAAACATGCCTCTTGAAATGGTCGTTTTGAAATGTGCACGTCTTTTGAGTTTTTTTCCTCGATTTACGACCCAAGAATTGTTTTTGAGGGCAGGTGTCATTTATAGGCCTGCAATGATTTTGAATATCAAGTGACCATTAGCACTGGGTTTGAAGCTGCTGTTTTGAGAAACGGCCACAAGGCGGCAGCAGGTCTCCTTTCCCAAACCTGGTTACTAGGGCAACAGAGCCTCCGTGGAAGTTGTATTCTCGGTTGTCAATTTGAATGGAATGTGCCAGGAAAAAGCCCCTTAAGTTTGTGTCTCACGACTGACTTGTTCGTTTTTTAATTTAATGTTTATTTTTTTCTCACAGCAAGTTTGATTACAATGTTTTGCTTGTTGTAGGTGTGAAAGATGTGGCTCTTTTACACATAAACATGTATCTAGTCTTCTTTGGATCCTTTTCCCATGTAGCTTATGACACAATGTTGAGTACTCTTCTCTTGGTGTTCCGTAGGCCTTTGGTGATTATGTATTTCACCTGTGTTTGTATCTCTCTCTCTCTCTTTTTTTTTTTTTTTGTGGTATGCGGGCCTCTCACTGTTGTGGCCTCTCCCGTTGCGGAGCACAGGCTCCGGACGCGCAGGCCTAGCGGCCATGGCTCACAGGCTTAGTTGCTCCGCGGCATGTGGGATCTTCCCGGACCAGGGCACGAACCCGTGTCTCCTGCATCGGCAGGCGGATTCTCAACCACTGCGCCACCAGGGAAGACCTGTATATCTCTCTTAAACCCAAGTTCCTAATGTACACAGTTCTCACACCTGTCCATGGGTGAACCATAAATCTGTTTATTGCATCTGTGATTGCCGTTCTCTGTGGAAATATCTTCAGTGATATCAATTTTTAGGTAACACCTATAAGTGATATCGTAGGATATGTATCTTTCGCTTTGTGACTTACTGCGAGTTGCGTGATGAACTCTAGCCTCACCTATGGTGCTGTTGATGGCATTGTTTCATTTTGTTTCCTTGGCTAATATTCCATCTGTACAGGTCCCTGTTCTTCTTTGTCCACTCATCTGTTGATGGACTTTCTGGTTGCTTCCATGTCCTGGCTATTGTAATACTCCTGCAATGCAGATTTGCCTGCCTGTGTCTTTCCACTTCTGTCTTCTTTCTTAGGTTATAGGCCCAAGAGTGGGCCTGCTGGATCATATCGTAACTCAGTGTTTACCTTGTAAAGTCACCTCCATTCTGTTCCCATTAGTGCCTCTTACCAGGTGAAGTCCTGTGGCGAGCATTGCCCTCTGAGGAAGGTGCCACTAAGACCCTCATAAGCCTCAGGGCCCGACTGTACTCTCCTTGGTATGCATCCTGGACTTTATGGTATGAACATACAAAAGGAGATGGTCTTTGGCCAAATCGCTCCAGGGACCTGCTCCGTTACTGGGAGTCCCTGGTTGTTCCCTAAAGCTAGGAAAAGCAACCCTGGAGGGGGAATTGGTGCCTTTGAGGGAGAAGCCGAGCAGCCAACCAACCAGCTGATGCTGATAAGGTGTGACTAAGCCGAGAAGCCAACCAACCAGCTGATGCCGATAAGGCGTGACTAAGCAAATTCCCTGCTTTAGGGGTGTATATATATGGCTATGCTTTGTTATTAAACTTGCCTTGCAACCGTCAGTTGCTTGTGCCCTTCTGATCCCATACCTTGGTGCGTTCACTTCCCTACCCCCTCTCGTCGATTGTTGCTACACTTTGAGGACCCGCCGCGGCTGGCGGCAAAGTCCCACTTCACGTAGAGGGTATGCACTTCTCCACAACCCCTTCAGCATGAATTGTTGGTAGTTTTGTTGCTGATGGTTCTTCTGACTGGTGTGAGCCGATACCTCCGTGGTTGGATGTGCATGCGTCTCATAAAGCCTTGAAATTGAGCTTTCAGGGATGTCCTTTTTTTCTTCAAACTGTGCGTGTAGCTTACGTCATCACATTCTTTTCTTGAAGTATGTGCCACGTTTTGAAATATTTTGGCCACTACCTCCCTCAGGACATTTTGAGGGCAGGTTTCATTGACAGCCCTCCAGGACTTGTGCACATGAAGTGACCATTAGCACGGGTTTTCAAGCTGCCGTTGCAGGTAACAGCCAGAGGGCTGCAGCATTTCTGCGTTTCCCACTCTGGTAACTAGTGAAACAGACCTTCCTGCCAGTGGTGTTCCTCGGTTATCAATGACGGTGGAATGTGTCTGGAGAAACCCCCCAAAGCTGATGTCTCCTTACTTATATCTGTTTTTAGAATGGAACTTCTATTTTTCACTGGAGTACTCTTCCATTGTGTCCATGGCCCACTTCTCCTTTCTGCGTTCCTCTGTTGCTGGACATTTTCATTGCTTCCAAGTGTTGGCTATGGTAAACATTGCTGGATTGCAGGATTGCCAGCCCGTGTCTTTTTGATTCTCATCCTGTCGGGTGATAGACCCAGCAGTGGGTATGCTTGATTGAACGGTCGCTCAATGTTGACCCTTTCCAGGCAACTCCACTGTGTTTTCCTTAGGGGCTCTTACCACGTCCCACTTAGAACCGAGGGTACGCATTTCTTCACCACCCCTTCAGCATTTATTGTTTGCAGAAGTTTTGCTGATGGCCATTCTGAGTGGTGTGACCTGATAGGTTTTTGTAACGTGTATTTTCGTGTCTTTAATAATTCCTAAGGTTCAGCCTTTTTCCACGCCTTTTTTTTATTCTGTTAAACAAAAACAGAAGAAAAACCGTGAGTACAATAAACCTCTTGAAATTGTCTTCTTGGAAGGTTGCCCTCTTTTGACTTTTTTGGTCGATTTTCGACCCCAGGATTTTTTTTTTTTTGGAGGGCAGGTGTCATTTACAAGCCTGCAATGTGTGTGAATATTGAGTGACCATTAGCACTGACTTTAAAGCTGCTGCTGTGCGAAACGGCCACAAGGCGTCAGCATTGCTACATTCCCACATCTGGTTACTAGGGCAGCAGAGCCCTTCTGGAAGTCCTGTTCCCAGGTTGTCAATTAGAACGGAATGTGCCAGGAAAAAACCCCAGAAGTTTATGTCACATTACTTCTTGTTCGCTCTTTTAATTCTTTTGATCGGGGTAACGATTAGAATATTGTTGGTCCTAGGTGTACACAATCTGGTTCGTTTGTACGTTTTGTGTGTGTGTATATATCTATATCTATATCTATATCTATATCTATATCTATTCTTGTACAGATCCTCTTCCCATGTAAATTATTGCAGAGTGTTCTGGTGACCTCCCTTGCTATATGGTCGGTCTGTTTGATATATGTATTTAATATGTATTTGTACACATATGGTGACACTAATCTTAATTTATCCATTCCCCCCACCTTTCATTTTACATAAGCTTAGTTTGTTTGCTAAGTCTGTGAGTGTCTTTCTTTGTGGAAATATGTTCATTTGTGTCAGCTGTTAGATAACGCCGATACGTGATGTCATACGGTATGTCTTTTGCTTTCCGACCTAACTCATGTTCTGTGATGATCTCTAGGCTCATCTCGGGTGCCTCAAAGAGCAGTGTTGCCTTGTTTTCCATGGCTAATAGTCCACTGTGTCCACGGACCAGCTCTTCTTATCCATTCATCTGTTGATGGACATTTTGGTTGCTTCGGTGTCTTGGCTACTGTGAAAACTCGTGGAGTGCAGCTCTTGCAGCCTGTCTTCTCAGGTGAGAGGCTCAGCTGTGGGTGTTCTGGATGGAATGGTGGCTCAATTTTTAATTTAAAACGCAGCTCCTTTCTGTTCTCATTATTGGCTGTTACAACTAGACATCTCCTCCGCAGACAGAGGGAACAGAGTTCTCTAAAACCCCTTCAGCATTTATTGTTTGTAGTCTTTTGGCTGACGGTAGTTAACTTGGGTGAGTTGAAAGCTTTTTGTAGGTTAGAGGAGTCTGATCATTCCTGATGTTGAGCTTTTCTCCATTTTCCTTTTTTTGATAAAGAGTGAGTAAAACTTACCTCTTCATACTATCTCTCTGACACATTTGCCTGCTTTGAATTTTTTTGGCCACTGCCTAGCTCAGGAGATTTTTTTTTTTTTTGAGGGCAGGTGTCTTTTAGAGGCCTGAGTCCTTGTGAATGTTAAGTGACCCATAGCTATGCGTTTAAAGCCGCTCTTGCGGGAAACGGCCACAAGGCGGCAGCATTTCTCCATTTCCAACTCTGGGTTTTCCTGCAACAGAGGCTTCCTGGAAATTGTGTTCGTAGGCTGCAAATGAGAGTGCAGTGTGCCAGGGAAAACCCCCAAGAGCTTATATCTCCTTACTTCTTGTGTGTTTTTAAAAATTTAATTGTTATCTAGTATCACAGCCAATTGGATAAAAACGTGGTGTGTGTTCTAGGTGTACAGCATCTGGTTCATTATATGTATGTATCGATCTATTCATCTTTGGATCCTTTCCCGTGTAGGTTATTACAGAGCGTTGAGTCGACCTCTCTTGGTATTCCTTAGGTATTTTGTGATTATATATTTCATATGTATCAGTACATGTCTGTAAAGCCCCATATCCAAATTCATACATTCCTTACACCTTTCCACTTGGTTAAGCAGAGTTGGTTTTCTGGATCTATGCACGGCCTTCTCTTGGAAATGACTTCACGGGTATCAATGTTGAAGTAACAACTATAAGTGATGTCATAGGATATTTATATTTCGGTTTCTTTCGTACTTCCTTTTGGGTGAGTATCTCTAGATCCTTCTACGGTGGTGCCAGCGGCACTGTTCCATGCTTTTCCGTGGCTCATATTCCATTGTGCACATGGGCCCCTTCTTCTTGGTGCATTGTTCTGTTGATGGACATTTGGGTTTCTTCCAAGTCTTGGCTATGGTACATGTTGCTGCAGTGCAGGATGGCCAGCCTGTGTCTTTTTGATTTTGGTCTACTCGGGAGATAGGCCCATCAGTGGGCCTACCCGATTACATGTTAGCTCAATTTTTACCTTTCAACGCACCTCCACGGTGTTCTCACTACTAGCCGTTGCCACGTTACGTCCCAGCGGCCGCTAGAGGGCACAGAGTTCTCTAAAACACCTTGAGCATTTATTCTTTGTAGACTCTGTGGCTGATGATCATCCTGACGACTGTGGGTGAACGTTTTTGTCGACTGGATTTGCATGGCTTTATTAATTCCTGATGTTGAGCATTTTTCCATGCCCTTTTATTTATCACGAGAGAAAGAAAGAAAGAGAAGACAAAATGTGCGCAAAACATGCCTCTTGAAATGGTCGTTTTGAAATGTGCACGTCTTTTGAGTTTTTTTCCTCGATTTACGACCCAAGAATTGTTTTTGAGGGCAGGTGTCATTTATAGGCCTGCAATGATTTTGAATATCAAGTGACCATTAGCACTGGGTTTGAAGCTGCTGTTTTGAGAAACGGCCACAAGGCGGCAGCAGGTCTCCTTTCCCAAACCTGGTTACTAGGGCAACAGAGCCTCCGTGGAAGTTGTATTCTCGGTTGTCAATTTGAATGGAATGTGCCAGGAAAAAGCCCCTTAAGTTTGTGTCTCACGACTGACTTGTTCGTTTTTTAATTTAATGTTTATTTTTTTCTCACAGCAAGTTTGATTACAATGTTTTGCTTGTTGTAGGTGTGAAAGATGTGGCTCTTTTACACATAAACATGTATCTAGTCTTCTTTGGATCCTTTTCCCATGTAGCTTATGACACAATGTTGAGTACTCTTCTCTTGGTGTTCCGTAGGCCTTTGGTGATTATGTATTTCACCTGTGTTTGTATCTCTCTCTCTCTCTTTTTTTTTTTTTTGTGGTATGCGGGCCTCTCACTGTTGTGGCCTCTCCCGTTGCGGAGCACAGGCTCCGGACGCGCAGGCCTAGCGGCCATGGCTCACAGGCTTAGTTGCTCCGCGGCATGTGGGATCTTCCCGGACCAGGGCACGAACCCGTGTCTCCTGCATCGGCAGGCGGATTCTCAACCACTGCGCCACCAGGGAAGACCTGTATATCTCTCTTAAACCCAAGTTCCTAATGTACACAGTTCTCACACCTGTCCATGGGTGAACCATAAATCTGTTTATTGCATCTGTGATTGCCTTTCTCTGTGGAAATATCTTCAGTGATATCAATTTTTAGGTAACACCTATAAGTGATATCGTAGGATATGTATCTTTCGCTTTGTGACTTACTGCGAGTTGCGTGATGAACTCTAGCCTCACCTATGGTGCTGTTGATGGCATTGTTTCATTTTGTTTCCTTGGCTAATATTCCATCTGTACAGGTCCCTGTTCTTCTTTGTCCACTCATCTGTTGATGGACTTTCTGGTTGCTTCCATGTCCTGGCTATTGTAATACTCCTGCAATGCAGATTTGCCTGCCTGTGTCTTTCCACTTCTGTCTTCTTTCTTAGGTTATAGGCCCAGGAGTGGGCCTGCTGGATCATATCGTAACTCAGTGTTTACCTTGTAAAGGCACCTCCATTCTGTTCCCATTAGTGCCTCTTACCAGGTGAAGTCCTGTGGCGAGCATTGCCCTCTGAGGAAGGTGCCACTAAGACCCTCATAAGCCTCAGGGCCCGACTGTACTCTCCTTGGTATGCATCCTGGACTTTATGGTATGAACATACAAAAGGAGATGGTCTTTGGCCAAATCGCTCCAGGGACCTGCTCCGTTACTGGGAGTCCCTGGTTGTTCCCTAAAGCTAGGAAAAGCAACCCTGGAGGGGGAATTGGTGCCTTTGAGTGAGAAGCCGAGCAGCCAACCAACCAGCTGATGCTGATAAGGTGTGACTAAGCCGAGAAGCCAACCAACCAGCTGATGCCGATAAGGCGTGACTAAGCAAATTCCCTGCTTTAGGGGTGTATATATACGGCTATGCTTTGTTATTAAACTTGCCTTGCAACCGTCAGTTGCTTGTGCCCTTCTGATCCCATACCTTGGTGCGTTCACTTCCCTACCCCCTCTCGTCGATTGTTGCTACACTTTGAGGACCCGCCGCGGCTGGCGGCAAAGTCCCACTTCACGTAGAGGGTATGCACTTCTCCACAACCCCTTCAGCATGAATTGTTGGTAGTTTTGTTGCTGATGGTTCTTCTGACTGGTGTGAGCCGATACCTCCGTGGTTGGATGTGCATGCGTCTCATAAAGCCTTGAAATTGAGCTTTCAGGGATGTCCTTTTTTTCTTCAAACTGTGCGTGTAGCTTACGTCATCACATTCTTTTCTTGAAGTATGTGCCACGTTTTGAAATATTTTGGCCACTACCTCCCTCAGGACATTTTGAGGGCAGGTTTCATTGACAGCCCTCCAGGACTTGTGCACATGAAGTGACCATTAGCACGGGTTTTCAAGCTGCCGTTGCAGGTAACGGCCAGAGGGCTGCAGCATTTCTGCGTTTCCCACTCTGGTAACTAGTGAAACAGACCTTCCTGCCAGTGGTGTTCCTCGGTTATCAATGACGGTGGAATGTGTCTGGAGAAACCCCCCAAAGCTGATGTCTCCTTACTTATATCTGTTTTTAGAATGGAACTTCTATTTTTCACTGGAGTACTCTTCCATTGTTTCCATGGCCCACTTCTCCTTTCTGCGTTCCTCTGTTGCTGGACATTTTCTTTGCTTCCAAGTGTTGGCTATGGTAAACATTGCTGGATTGCAGGATTGCCAGCCCGTGTCTTTTTGATTCTCATCCTGTCGGGTGATAGATCCAGCAGTGGGTATGCTTGATTGAACGGTCGCTCAATGTTGACCCTTTCCAGGCAACTCCACTGTGTTTTCCTTAGGGGCTCTTACCACGCCCCACTTAGAACCGAGGGTACGCATTTCTTCACCACCCCTTCAGCATTTATTGTTTGCAGAAGTTTTGCTGATGGCCATTCTGAGTGGTGTGACCTGATAGGTTTTTGTAACGTGTATTTTCGTGTCTTTAATAATTCCTAAGGTTCAGCCTTTTTCCACGCCCTTTTTTTATTCTGTTAAACAAAAACAGAAGAAAAACCGTGAGTACAATAAACCTCTTGAAATTGTCTTCTTGGAAGGTTGCCCTCTTTTGACTTTTTTGGTCGATTTTCGACCCCAGGATATTTTTTGGAGGGCAGGTGTCATTTACAAGCCTGCAATGGGTGTGAATATTGAGTGACCATTAGCACTGACTTTAAAGCTGCTGCTGTGCGAAACGGCCACAAGGCGTCAGCATTGCTACATTCCCACATCTGGTTACTAGGGCAGCAGAGCCCTTCTGGAAGTCCTGTTCCCAGGTTGTCAATTAGAACGGAATGTGCCAGGAAAAAACCCCAGAAGTTTATGTCACATTACTTCTTGTTCGCTCTTTTAATTCGTTTGATCGGGGTAACGATTAGAATATTGTTGGTCCTAGGTGTACACAATCTGGTTCGTTTGTACGTTTTGTGTGTGTGTATATATCTATATCTATATCTATATCTATATCTATATCTATATCTATTCTTGTACAGATCCTCTTCCCATGTAAATTATGGCAGAGTGTTCTGGTGACCTCCCTTGCTATATGGTCGGTCTGTTTGATATATGTATTTAATATGTATTTGTACACATATGGTGACACTAATCTTAATTTATCCATTCCCCCCACCTTTCATTTTACATAAGCTTAGTTTGTTTGCTAAGTCTGTGAGTGTCTTTCTTTGTGGAAATATGTTCATTTGTGTCAGCTGTTAGATAACGCCGATACGTGATGTCATACGGTATGTCTTTTGCTTTCCGACCTAACTCATGTTCTGTGATGATCTCTAGGCTCATCTCGGGTGCCTCAAAGAGCAGTGTTGCCTTGTTTTCCATGGCTAATAGTCCACTGTGTCCACGGACCAGCTCTTCTTATCCATTCATCTGTTGATGGACATTTGGGTTGCTTCGGTGTCTTGGCTACTGTGAAAACTCGTGGAGTGCAGCTCTTGCAGCCTGTCTTCTCAGGTGAGAGGCTCAGCTGTGGGTGTTCTGGATGGAATGGTGGCTCAATTTTTAATTTAAAACGCAGCTCCTTTCTGTTCTCATTATTGGCTGTTACAACTAGACATCTCCTCCGCAGACAGAGGGAACAGAGTTCTCTAAAACCCCTTCAGCATTTATTGTTTGTAGTCTTTTGGCTGACGGTAGTTAACTTGGGTGAGTTGAAAGCTTTTTGTAGGTTAGAGGAGTCTGATCATTCCTGATGTTGAGCTTTTCTCCATTTTCCTTTTTTTGATAAAGAGTGAGTAAAACTTACCTCTTCATACTATCTCTCTGACACATTTGCCTGCTTTGAATTTTTTTGGCCACTGCCTAGCTCAGGAGATTTTTTTTTTTTTGAGGGCAGTTGTCTTTTAGAGGCCTGAGTCCTTGTGAATGTTAAGTGACCCATAGCTATGCGTTTAAAGCCGCTCTTGCGGGAAACGGCCACAAGGCGGCAGCATTTCTCCATTTCCAACTCTGGGTTTTCCTGCAACAGAGGCTTCCTGGAAATTGTGTTCGTAGGCTGCAAATGAGAGTGCAGTGTGCCAGGGCAAACCCCCAAGAGCTTATATCTCCTTACTTCTTGTGTGTTTTTAAAAATTTAATTGTTATCTAGTATCACAGCCAATTGGATAAAAACGTGGTGTGTGTTCTAGGTGTACAGCATCTGGTTCATTATATGTATGTATCGATCTATTCATCTTTGGATCCTTTCCCGTGTAGGTTATTACAGAGCGTTGAGTCGACCTCTCTTGGTATTCCTTAGGTATTTTGTGATTATATATTTCATATGTATCAGTACATGTCTGTAAAGCCCCATATCCAAATTCATACATTCCTTACACCTTTCCACTTGGTTAAGCAGAGTTGGTTTTCTGGATCTATGCACGGCCTTCTCTTGGAAATGACTTCACGGGTATCAATGTTGAAGTAACAACTATAAGTGATGTCATAGGATATTTATATTTCGGTTTCTTTCGTACTTCCTTTTGGGTGAGTATCTCTAGATCCTTCTACGGTGGTGCCAGCGGCACTGTTCCATGCTTTTCCGTGGCTCATATTCCATTGTGCACATGGGCCCCTTCTTCTTGGTGCATTGTTCTGTTGATGGACATTTGGGTTTCTTCCAAGTCTTGGCTATGGTACATGTTGCTGCAGTGCAGGATGGCCAGCCTGTGTCTTTTTGATTTTGGTCTACTCGGGAGATAGGCCCATCAGTGGGCCTACCCGATTACATGTTAGCTCAATTTTTACCTTTCAACGCACCTCCACGGTGTTCTCACTACTAGCCGTTGCCACGTTACGTCCCAGCGGCCGCTAGAGGGCACAGAGTTCTCTAAAACACCTTGAGCATTTATTCTTTGTAGACTCTGTGGCTGATGATCATCCTGACGACTGTGGGTGAACGTTTTTGTCGACTGGATTTGCATGGCTTTATTAATTCCTGATGTTGAGCATTTTTCCATGCCCTTTTATTTATCACGAGAGAAAGAAAGAAAGAGAAGACAAAATGTGCGCAAAACATGCCTCTTGAAATGGTCGTTTTGAAATGTGCACGTCTTTTGAGTTTTTTTCCTCGATTTACGACCCAAGAATTGTTTTTGAGGGCAGGTGTCATTTATAGGCCTGCAATGATTTTGAATATCAAGTGACCATTAGCACTGGGTTTGAAGCTGCTGTTTTGAGAAACGGCCACAAGGCGGCAGCAGGTCTCCTTTCCCAAACCTGGTTACTAGGGCAACAGAGCCTCCGTGGAAGTTGTATTCTCGGTTGTCAATTTGAATGGAATGTGCCAGGAAAAAGCCCCTTAAGTTTGTGTCTCACGACTGACTTGTTCGTTTTTTAATTTAATGTTTATTTTTTTCTCACAGCAAGTTTGATTACAATGTTTTGCTTGTTGTAGGTGTGAAAGATGTGGCTCTTTTACACATAAACATGTATCTAGTCTTCTTTGGATCCTTTTCCCATGTAGCTTATGACACAATGTTGAGTACTCTTCTCTTGGTGTTCCGTAGGCCTTTGGTGATTATGTATTTCACCTGTGTTTGTATCTCTCTCTCTCTCTTTTTTTTTTTTTTTTGTGGTATGCGGGCCTCTCACTGTTGTGGCCTCTCCCGTTGCGGAGCACAGGCTCCGGACGCGCAGGCCTAGCGGCCATGGCTCACAGGCTTAGTTGCTCCGCGGCATGTGGGATCTTCCCGGACCAGGGCACGAACCCGTGTCTCCTGCATCGGCAGGCGGATTCTCAACCACTGCGCCACCAGGGAAGACCTGTATATCTCTCTTAAACCCAAGTTCCTAATGTACACAGTTCTCACACCTGTCCATGGGTGAACCATAAATCTGTTTATTGCATCTGTGATTGCCTTTCTCTGTGGAAATATCTTCAGTGATATCAATTTTTAGGTAACACCTATAAGTGATATCGTAGGATATGTATCTTTCGCTTTGTGACTTACTGCGAGTTGCGTGATGAACTCTAGCCTCACCTATGGTGCTGTTGATGGCATTGTTTCATTTTGTTTCCTTGGCTAATATTCCATCTGTACAGGTCCCTGTTCTTCTTTGTCCACTCATCTGTTGATGGACTTTCTGGTTGCTTCCATGTCCTGGCTATTGTAATACTCCTGCAATGCAGATTTGCCTGCCTGTGTCTTTCCACTTCTGTCTTCTTTCTTAGGTTATAGGCCCAAGAGTGGGCCTGCTGGATCATATCGTAACTCAGTGTTTACCTTGTAAAGGCACCTCCATTCTGTTCCCATTAGTGCCTCTTACCAGGTGAAGTCCTGTGGCGAGCATTGCCCTCTGAGGAAGGTGCCACTAAGACCCTCATAAGCCTCAGGGCCCGACTGTACTCTCCTTGGTATGCATCCTGGACTTTATGGTATGAACATACAAAAGGAGATGGTCTTTGGCCAAATCGCTCCAGGGACCTGCTCAGTTACTGGGAGTCCCTGGTTGTTCCCTAAAGCTAGGAAAAGCAACCCTGGAGGGGGAATTGGTGCCTTTGAGGGAGAAGCCGAGAAGCCAACCAACCAGCTGATGCTGATAAGGTGTGACTAAGCCGAGAAGCCAACCAACCAGCTGATGCCGATAAGGCGTGACTAAGCAAATTCCCTGCTTTAGGGGTGTATATATATGGCTATGCTTTGTTATTAAACTTGCCTTGCAACCATCAGTTGCTTGTGCCCTTCTGATCCCATACCTTGGTGCGTTCACTTCCCTACCCCCTCTCGTCGATTGTTGCTACACTTTGAGGACCCGCCGCGGCTGGCGGCAAAGTCCCACTTCACGTAGAGGGTATGCACTTCTCCACAACCCCTTCAGCATGAATTGTTGGTAGTTTTGTTGCTGATGGTTCTTCTGACTGGTGTGAGCCGATACCTCCGTGGTTGGATGTGCATGCGTCTCATAAAGCCTTGAAATTGAGCTTTCAGGGATGTCCTTTTTTTCTTCAAACTGTGCGTGTAGCTTACGTCATCACATTCTTTTCTTGAAGTATGTGCCACGTTTTGAAATATTTTGGCCACTACCTCCCTCAGGACATTTTGAGGGCAGGTTTCATTGACAGCCCTCCAGGACTTGTGCACATGAAGTGACCATTAGCACGGGTTTTCAAGCTGCCGTTGCAGGTAACAGCCAGAGGGCTGCAGCATTTCTGCGTTTCCCACTCTGGTAACTAGTGAAACAGACCTTCCTGCCAGTGGTGTTCCTCGGTTATCAATGACGGTGGAATGTGTCTGGAGAAACCCCCCAAAGCTGATGTCTCCTTACTTATATCTGTTTTTAGAATGGAACTTCTATTTTTCACTGGAGTACACTTCCATTGTGTCCATGGCCCACTTCTCCTTTCTGCGTTCCTCTGTTGCTGGACATTTTCATTGCTTCCAAGTGTTGGCTATGGTAAACATTGCTGGATTGCAGGATTGCCAGCCCGTGTCTTTTTGATTCTCATCCTGTCGGGTGATAGACCCAGCAGTGGGTATGCTTGATTGAACGGTCGCTCAATGTTGACCCTTTCCAGGCAACTCCACAGATCAATGGATAAGAAGAGCCGGTCCGTGGACACAGTGGAGTATTAGCCATGGAAAACAAGGCAACACTGCTCTTTGAGGCACCCGAGATGAGTCTAGAGATAATCAAAGAACATGAGTTAAGTCGGAAAGCAAAAGACATACCGTATGACATCACGTATCGGCGTTATCTAACAGCTGACACAAATGAACATATTTCCACAAAGATAGACACTCACAGACTTAGAAAACAAACTAAGCTTAGGTAAAATGAAAGGTGGGGGGAATGGATAAATTAAGATTAGTGTCACCATATGTGTACAAATACATATTAAATACATATATCAAACAGACCGACCATATAGCAAGGGAGGTCACCAGAACACTCTGCAATAATTTACATGGGAAGAGGATCTGTACAAGAATATATATAGATATAGATATAGATATAGATATAATTATATACACACACACAAAACCTACAAATGAACCACATTCTGTACATCTAGGACCAACAATATTCTAATCATTACCCCGATTTAAAAAAATTAAAAGACAAACAAGAAGTAATGTGACATAAACTTCTGGGGTTTTTTCCTGGCACATTCCATTCTAATTGACAACCTGGGAACAGGACTTCCAGAATGGCTCTGCTGCCCTAGTAACCAGATGTGGGAATGTAGCAATGCTGAAGCCTTGTGGCCATTTCCCACAGCAGCAGCTTTAAAGTCAGTGCTAATGGTCAATCAATATTCACACACATTGTAGGCTTGTAAATGACACCTGCCCTCCAAAAAAAAAAAATCCTGGGGTCGAAAATCGACCAAAAAAGTCAAAAGAGGGCAACCTTCCAAGAAGACAATTTCAAGAGGTTTATTGTACTCACGGTTTTTCTTCTGTTTTTGTTTAACAGAATAAAAAAAAAGGCGTGGAAAAATGCTGAACCTTAGGAATTATTAAAGACACGAAAATACACGTTACAAAAGCCTATCAGGTCACACCACTCAGAATGGCCATCAGCAAAACTTCTGCAAACAATAAATGCTGAAGGGGTGGTGAAGAAATGCGTACCCTCGGTTCTAAGTGGGACGTGGTAAGAGCCCCTAAGGAAAACACAGTGGAGTTGCCTGGAAAGGGGCAACATTGAGCCACCGTTCAATCAAGCATACCCACTGCTGGGTCTATCACCCGACAGGATGAGAATCAAAAAGACACGGGCTGGCAACCCTGCAATCCAGCAATGTTTACCATAGCCAACATTTGGAAGCAATGAAAATGTCCAGCAACAGAGGAACGCAGAAAGGAGAAGTGGGCCATGGACACAATGGAAGAGTACTCCAGTGAAAAATAGAAGTTCCATTCTAAAAACAGATATAAGTAAGGAGACATCAGCTTTGGGGGGTTTCTCCAGACACATTCCACCGTCATTGATGACCGAGGAACACCACTGGCAGGAAGGTCTGTTTCACTAGTTACCAGAGTGGGAAACGCAGAAATGCTGCAGCCCTCTGGCCGTTACCTGCAACGGCAGCTTGAAATCCCGTGCTAATGGTCACTTCATGTGCACAAGTCCTGGAGGTCTGTCAATGAAACCTGCCCTCAAAATGTCTTGAGGGAGGTAGTGGCCAAAATATTTCAAAACGTGGCACATACTTCAAGAAAAGAATGTGATGAGGTAAGCTACACACACAGTTTGAAGAAATAAAAGGACATCCCTGAAAGCTCAATTTCAAGGCTTTATGAGAGGCATGCACATCCAACCACAGAGGTATCGGCTCACACCAGTCAGAAGAACCATCAGCAACAAAACTACCAACAATTCATGCTGAAGGGGTTGTGGAGAAGTGCATACCCTCTACGTGAAGTGGGACTTTGCCGTCAGCCACGGCGGGTCCTCAAAGTGTAGCAACAATCGACGAGAGGGGGTAGGGAAGTGAACGCACCAAGGCATGGGATCAGAAGGGCACAAGCAACTGACGGTTGTAAGGCAAGTTTAATAACAAAGCATAGCCATATATATACATCCCTAAAGAAAGGAATTTGCTTAGTCACGACTTATCGGCATCAGCTGGTTGATTGGCCCCACTCCCCCGAACATATAAATGTACCCCAATCTGCACCATCAATCGCACCGGGAGCCTAACCCTAACCCAAGCTCAATCCCTGACCCTGAACAATAGGCCTCACCCGCAGTTTGAACCCTGAGGCCTACCCTAACGATGAGCCACGCCCTGCAACGCACACTACCCCTAACACGTATCCGTACTCCAATCTCGACCCTCAGACTCAAGGGGCGCCTAACTCTAACCCAAGCTCCACCCCTGACCCTGAACACTAGGCCTCACCCGCAGTTTGAACCTTGAGGCCTACCCTAATGATGAGCCACGCCCTGCACCGCACACTCCCTCTAACAAGTATCCGTACCACAATATCGACCCTCAGCCTCACCGGGGGACTAACCCTAACCCTAGCTCCACCCCTGACCCTGAACCCTAGGCCTCACCCGAAGTTTGAATGCTTAGCCCTACCCTAACGACGAGCCGCGCCCTGCAATGCACACTACCCCTAACACTTATCCGTACACCAATCTCGACCGTCAGAAACACCGGGAGCCTAACCCTAACCCTAGCTCCACCCCTGACCCTGAACCCTACGCCTCACCCGCAGCCTGAACCCTGAGGCCAACCCTAACTGTGAGCTGCGCCCTGCAACGCACAGTCCCCTTAACACGTATCCAAACCCACATCTCGATCCTCAGCCTCACCGGGAGCCTAACCCTAAACCGAGCTCCACCCCTGACCCTAGGCCTCACCCGCAGCGTGAACCCTGTGGCCTACCCTAACGATGAGCCTCGCCCGGCAACAGACACTCCCCCTAACACTTATTTGTACCCCAATCTCGACCCTCAGCCTCAGCGGGAACCTAACCCTAACCCTAGCTCCACCCGTGACCCTGAACGCTAAGCCTCAGCCAGAGCCTGAAGCCTGAGGCCTACCCTTACAATGAGCCGCGCCCTGCAACGAACACTCCCCCTAACACGTATCCGTACCCCAATCTTGACCCTCAGCCTCACCGCGAGCGTAAACCTAACCCTAGCTCCACCCCTGACTCTGAACCCTAGGCCTCACCCGCTGCCTGGACCCTGAGGACTATGCTAACGATGAGCCGCGCCCTGCAACGCACACTCCCCCTAACACCTATCCGTACCCAAATCTCGACCCTCAGCCTCACCGGGAGCCTAACAATAAGCCTAGCTTCACCCCTGACCCTGAACCATACGCCTCACCCCCAGTTTGAATCCTGAGCCCTACACTAACGATGAGCCGTGCCCTGCAACGGACACTCTCCCTAACACGTATCCGTACCCCAATCGTGACCCTCAGACTCACCGGGAACCTAACCGTAGCTCCACCCCTGACACTGAACACTATGCCACACCTGCAGCCTGAACCCTGAGGCCTAACCTAACGATGAGCCGCGCCATGCAACGCACACTCCCCATAACACGTATCCGTACCCCAATTTCGACCCTCAGCCGCACGGGGAACCTAACCCTAACCCTAGCTCCACCACTGACCCCGAACGCTAGGCCTCAGCCGCAGCCTGAACCTTGAGGCCTACCCTAACGATGAGCCGGGCCCTGCAACGCACACACCCCCTAACACTTATCCGAACCCCAATCTCGACCCTCAGCCTCACCAGAAGCCTAACCCTAACCCTAGACCCACCCATGACCCTGAACCATAGGCCTCACCCGCAGTTTGAATCCTGAGCCCTACCCTAACGATGAGCCGTGTCCTGCAACGGACACTGTCCATAACACGTATCCATACCCCAATCGTGACCCTCAGACTCACCGGGAGCCTAACCCTAGCTCCACCCCTGACCCTTAACACTATGCCACACCCGCAGCCTGAACCTTGAGGCCTAACCTAACGATGAGCCGCGCCGTGCAATGCATACTCCCCCTAACACGTATCAGTACGCCAATCTCGACCCTCAGCCTCACCGGGAGACTAACCCTAACCCTAGCTCCGCACCTGATCATGAACCCTAGGCTTCACCCGCAGCCTGAACCCTGAGGCCTACCCCAACAATGAGCCCCGCCCTGAAACACACACTCCCCCTAACACGTATCCATACTCCAATCTCGACGCTCAGCCTCACCGGGAGCCTAAAACTAACCCTATCTCCAAACCTGACAATGAACCCTAGGCCTCACCCGCAACCTGAACCCTGAGGCTTACCCTAACGATGAGCCGCGCCCTGGAACGCACACTCCCCCTAACACGTATCCTTACCCCAATCTCGACCCTAAGCCTCACCGGGAGCCTAACCCTAACCCTAGACCGACCTCTGACTCTGAATCCTAGGCCTCACCCGCAGCCTGAACCCTGAGGCCTACCCTAATGATGAGCCGCATCCTACAATGCACACTCCCCCGAAAACGTATCCGTAACCCAATCTCGACCCTCAGCCTCACCGGGAGCCTAACCCTAACCCTAGCTCCACCCCTGACCATGGACCATAGGCCTCACCCGCAGACTGAACCCTGAGACCTACCCTAACGATGAGCCGCGCTCTGCAACGCACACTCCCCCTAACACGTGTCCGTACCCCAGTTTCGAACCTCAGCCTCACCGGGAACCTAACCCAAACCCTAGCTCCACCCCTGACCCTGAACGCTAGGCCTCAGCCGCAGCCTGAACCCTGAGGCCGACCCTAACGATGAGCCGCGCCCTGAAACGCACACACCCCCTAACACGTATCCATACTCCAATCTCGACCCTCAGCCTCACCGGGAGCCTAAACCTAACCCTAGCTCCACCCCAGACTCTGAACCCTAGGCCTCACCCGCAGCTTGGACCATGAGGCCTACCCTAACGATGAGCCGAGCCCTAAAACGCACACTCCCCCTAACAAGTATCCGAACCCCTATCTCGACCCTCAGCCTCACCGGGAGCCTAACCCTAACCCTAACTCCAGCCCTGATCCTGAAGCCTAGGCGTCACCCGCAGCCTGAACCCTGAGGCCTACCCTAACGATGAGCCGGGCCCTGAAACGCACACTCCGCCTAACACGTATCCATACTCCAATCTCGACCGTCAGAAACACCGGGAGCCTAACCCTAAACCTAGCTCCACCCCTGACCCTGAAACCTAGGCCTCACCCGCAGAGTGAACCCTGTGGCCTACCCTAACGATGAGCCGCGCCCTGCAACGGACACTCCCCCTAACACTTATTTGTACCCCAATCTCGACCCTCAGCCTCAGCGGGAACCTAACCCTAACCCTAGCTCCACCCGTGACCCTGAACGCTAAGCCTCAGCCGGAGCCTGAAGCCTGAGGCCTACCCTTACAATGAGCCGCGCCTTGCAACGCACACTCCCCCAAAAACGTATCGGTACCCCAGTCTCGAACCTCAGCCTCACCGGGAGCCTAACCCTAACGCTAGCCCCATCCCTGACCGTGAACCCTAGGGCCCACCCACGGCCTGAACCCTGAGGCCTACCCTAACGATGAGCCGCGCGCTGCACTGCACACTCCCTCTAACACGTATCCGTACCACAATATCGACCCTCAGCCTCACCGGGGGCCTAACCCTAACCCTAGCTCCACCCCTGACCCTGAACCCTAGGCTTCACCCGCAGTTTGAATCCTGAGCCATACCCTAACGATGAGCCGCGCCCTGCAACGGACACTCTCCCTAACACGTATCCGTACCCCAATCTTGACCCTCAGACTCACCGAGAACCTAACCGTAACTCCACCCCTGACCCTGAACACTATGCCACATTCGCAGCCTGAACCCTGAGGCCTAACCTATCGATGAGCCGCGCCATGCAACGCACAGTCCCCTTAACACGTATCCGTACCCCAATCTCGACACTCAGCCTCACCGGGAGCCTAACTCTAACCCTAGCTGCACCCCTGACCATGAACCATAGGCCTCACCCGCAGCCTGAACCCTGAGGCCTACCCTAACCATGAGCCACGCCCTGCAACGCACACTCCCCCTAACACGTATCCGTACCCCAATATCGACCCTCAGCCTCACCGGGAGCCTAACCCTAACCCTAGCTCCAACCCTGACCCCAAACACTAGGCCTCAGCCGCAGCCTGAACCATGAGGCCCACCCTAACGATCCACCGCGCCCTGCAACGCACTCTCCCCCTAACACGTATCCATACCCCAATCTCGACCCTCAGCCTCACCGGGAGGCTAACCCTAACCCTAGCTCCACCCCTGACCCTTAAACCTAGGTCTCAGCCGAAGCCTGAATCCTGTGGCCTAACCTAACTCTGAGCCGCACCCTGCAACGCACACTCCCCCAACACGTATCCATACCCCAATCTCGACCCTCAGCCTCACCGCGAGACTAACACTAACCTTAGCTTAACACCTGACCCTGAACCCTAGGCCTCACCCGCAGCCTGAACTCTGAGGCCTAACCTAACTCTGAGCTGCACCCTGCAACGCACACTACCCCGAACACGTATCCGTACCCCATCTCGACCCTCAGCCTCACTGCGAGCCTAATCCTAACCCGAGCTCCACCCCTGACCCTGAACACTAGGCCTCACCCGCAGCCTGAACCCTGACACCTACACTAATGACGAGCCACGCCCTGCCACGCACACTCCCCCTAACACGTATCCGTACTCCAATCTCAACCCTCAGCCTCATCGAGAGCCTAACCCTAACCCTAGCTCCACCCTTGACCCTGAACCCTAGGCCTCACCCGCAGACCGAACCCTGAGGCCTACCCTAACGATGAGCCGCGCCCTGCAACACACACTCCTCCTAACACGTACCCGTACCACATCTCGAACCTCAGCGTCACTGCGAGCCTAACCCTAACCCTAGCTCCACCCCTGACACTGAACCCTAGGCCCCACCCGCTGCCTGAACCCTGACACCTACTCTAATGAGGAGCCACGCCCTGCCACGCACACTCCCCCTAACACGCATCCGTACCCCTATCTCGACCCTCAGCCTCACCGGGAGCCTAACCCTAACCCTAGATCCACCCCTGACCGTGAACCCTGAGGCCTACCCTAACGATGAACGGCGCCCTGCAACGCACACTCCCCCTAACAAGTATCCGTTCCCCAATCTCGACCCTCAGCCTCACCGGGAGCCTAACCCTAACCCTAGCTCCACCCCTGACCCTGAACCCTAGTCCTCACCCGCAGTTTGAATCCTGAGCCCTACCCTAACGACGAGTCGCGCCTTGCAATGCACACTACCACTAACACTTATCCGTACACCAAACGCTACCCTCAGCCTCACCGGGAGCCTAAACCTAACCCTAGCTCCACCCCTGACTCTGAAACCTAGGCCTCACCCGCAGCCTGGACTATGAGGCTTACCCTAACGATGAGGCGAGCCCTAAAACGCACACTCCCCCTAACAAATATCTGAACCCCAATCTCGACCCTCCGCCTCACCGTAGGCCTAACCCTAACCCTAGCTCCACCCCTGACCCTGATCCCTTGACCTCACACGCAGCCTGAACCCTGAGGCCAACCCTAACTGTGAGCTGCGCCCTGCAACGCACAGTCCCTTTAACACGTATCCGAACCCACATCTCGAACCTCAGCCTCACTGGGAGCCTAACCCTAAACCTAGCTCCACCCCTGACCCTGAACACTAGGCCTCACCCGCAGCCTGAACCCTGAGGCCTACCCTAACGATGAGCCGCGCCCTGCAACGGACACTCCCCCTAACACATATTTGTACCCCAATCTCGACCCTCAGCCTTAGCGGGAACCTAACCCTCACCCTAGCTCCACCCTTGACCCTGAACTCTAGGCCTCAGCCGGAGCCTGAAGCCTGAGTCCTAAGATTACAATGAGACGCGCCCTGCAACGCACACACCCCCTAACACGTATCCGAAACCCAATCTCGACCCTCAGCCTCACCGCGAGACTAACCCTAACCCTAGCCCCACACCTGACCCTGAACCCTAGGCCTCACCCGCAGCCTGAACCCTGAGTCCTACCCTAACGATGAGCCACACTGTGCAACGCACACTCCCTCTAACACGTCTCCGTACCCCAATCACGACCGTCAGCCTCACATGGAGAGTAACCCTAATCCTAGCTCCACCCCTGACCCTGATCCATAGGATTCACCCGCAGCCTGAACCCTGAAGCCTACCCTAAGGATGAGCCGCGCCCTGCAACGCACAATCCCTCTAACAGGTATCGGTACCCCAATCTCGACCCTCGGCCTCACCGGGAGCCTAACCCTAACCCTAGGTCCACCTCTGACCCTAAACACTAGGCCTCACACGCAGCCTGAACCCTGAGGCCTACGCTAAGTATGAGCCGCGCCCGAAAACCCACACTCCCCCTAACACGTATCCGTTCCCAAATCTCGACCCTCAGCCTCCTCTGGAGCCTAACCCTAACCCAATGTCCACCACTGACCGTGAACCCTAGGCCTCACACGCAGCCTGAACCCTGAGGCCTACCCTAACGATGAGCCGCGTCCGCAAACTCACACTCCCCCTAACACGTATCCGTACCCCAATCTCGACCCTCAGCCTCACCGCGAGACTAACCCTAACTGTAGCTTCACCCCTGACCCTGAACCCTAGGCCTCACCCGCAGCCTGAACCCTGAGGCCTAACCTAACTATGAGCTGCACCCTGCAACGCACACTCCCCCTAACACGTATCCGTACACCATCTCGACCCTCAGCCTCACTGCGAGCCTAATCCTAACCCTAGCTTCAAGCCTGACCCTGAACACTAGGCCTCACCCGCAGCCTGAACCCTAGCACCTACCCTAATGATGAGCCATGCCCTGCCACGCACACTCCCCCTAACACGTATCCGTACTTCAATCTCGACCGTCAGCCTCACCGAGAGCCTAACCCAGCCTCACCGAGATCCTAACCCTAACCCTAGCTCCACCCCTGACCCTGAACCCTAGGCCTCAACCGAAGCCTGAACCCTGAGGCCTACCCTAAACATGAGCCGTGCCCTGCAATGCACACTCCCCCTAACACGTATTCGTACCGCAATATCGACCCTCAGCCTCACCGGGAGCCTAACCCTAACCGTAGCTCCACCCCCAACACTGAACCCTAGGCCTCACTCGCAGCCTGAACCCTGAGGCCTACCCTAACGATGAGCCGCGCCCTGCAACGCACACTCCCCCTATCACGTATCCGTTCCCCAATTTCAACCCTCAGCCTCACCGGGAACCTAACCCTAACCCTAGCTGCACCCCTGACCCCGAACGCTAGGCCTCAGCCACAGCCTTAACCTTGAGGCCTACCCTAACGATGAACCGCGCCCTGCAACGCACACACCCCCTAACACGTATCCGAAACCCAATCTCGACCCTCAGCCTCACCGGGAGCCTAACCCTAACCCTAGCCCCACACCTGACCCTGAACCCTAGGCCTCACCCGCAGCCTGAACCCTGAGTCCTACCCTAATGATGAGCCGCACTGTGCAACGCACACTCCCTCTAACACGTCTCCTTACCCCAATCACGACCGTCAGCCTCACATGGAGAGTAACCCTAATCCTAGCTCCACCCCTGACCCTGATCCATAGGATTCACCCGCAGCCTGAACCCTGAAGCCTACCCTAAGGATGAGCCGCGCCCTGCAACGCACAATCCCTCTAACAGGTATCGGTACCCCAATCTCGACCCTCGGCCTCACCGGGAGCCTAACCCTAACCCTAGGTCCACCTCTGACCCTAAACACTAGGCCTCACACGCAGCCTGAACCCTGAGGCCTACGCTAAGTATGAGCCGCGCCCGAAAACCCACACTCCCCCTAACACGTATCCGTTCCCAAATCTCGACCCTCAGCCTCCTCTGGAGCCTAACCCTAACCCAATGCCCACCACTGACCGTGAACCCTAGGCCTCACACGCAGCCTGAACCCTGAGGCCTACCCTAACGATGAGCCGCGCCCGCAAACTCACACTCCCCCTAACACGTATCCGTACCCCAATCTCGACCCTCAGCCTCACCGCGAGACTAACCCTAACCGTAGCTTCACCCCTGACCCTGAACCCTAGGCCTCACCCGCAGCCTGAACCCTGAGGCCTAACCTAACTATGAGCTGCACCCTGCAACGCACACTCCCCCTAACACGTATCCGTACCCCATCTCGACCCTCAGCCTCACTGCGAGCCTAATCCTAACCCTAGCTTCAAGCCTGACCCTGAACACTAGGCCTCACCCGCAGCCTGAACCCTAGCACCTACCCTAATGATGAGCCATGCCCTGCCACGCACACTCCCCCTAACACGTATTCGTACCCCAATATCGACCCTCAGCCTCACCGGGAGCCTAACCCTAACCGTAGTTCCACCCCCGACACTGAACCCTAGGCCTCACTCGCAGCCTGAACCCTGAGGCCTACCCTAACGATGAGCCGCGCCCGTCAACACACACTCCCTCTAACACGTATCCGAAACCCAATCTGGACCCTCAGCCTCACCGGGAGCCTGACCCTAACCCTAGCCCCACCCCTGACTCTGAACCCTAGGCCTCACCCGAAGCCTGGACCCTGAGGCGTACGCTAATGATGCGCCCCGCCCTGCAACGCACACTCCCCCTAACACGTATCCGTACCCCATCTCGACCCTCAGCCTAACTGCGAGCCTAATCCTAACCCTAGCTGCAAGCCTGACCTTGAACACTAGGCCTGACCCGCAGCCTGAACCCTAGCACCTACCCTAATGATGAGCCATGCCCTGCCACGCACACTCCCCCTAACACGTATCCGTACTCCAATCTCTACTGTCAGCCTCACCGGGAGCCTAACCCTAACCCTAGCTCCTCCCCTGAACCTGAACACTAGGCCTCAACCGCAGCCTGAACCCTGAGGCCTACCCTAACGATGAGCCGTGCCCTGCAATGCACACTCCCCCTAACACGTATTCGTACCCCAATATCGACCCTCAGCCTCACCGGGAGCCTAACCCAAACCGTAGCTCGAGCCCCGACACTGAAGCCTAGGCCTCACTCGCAGCCTGAACCCTGAGGCCTACCCTAACGATGAGGCGCGCCCGTCAACACACACTCCCCATAACACGTATCCGTATCCCTATCTCGACCCACAGCTTCACCGGGAGCCTAACCCCAACCCTAGCTCCACCACTGCCTCTGAACCCTAGGCCTCAGCTGCAGCCTGAACCCTGAGGCCTACCCTAAAGATGAGCCGCGCCCTGCAACGCACACTCCCCCTATCACGTATCCGTACCCCAATTTCGACCCTCAGCCTCACCGGGAACCGAACCCTAACCCTAGCTGCACCCCTGACCCCGAACGCTAGGCCTCAGCCGCAGCCTCAACCTTGAGGCCTACCCTAACGATGAGCCGCGCCCTGCAACGCACACTCCCCCTATCACGTATCCGTACCCCAATCTCGACCTTCAGCCTCACCGGGAGCCTAACCCTAACTCCACCCCTGAACCTGAACCCTACGCCACACCCGCAGCCTGAACCGTGAGGCTGAACCTAACGATGAGCCGCGTCGTGCAATGCACACTCCTCCTAACACGTATCCGTACCCCAATCTCGACCCTCAGCCTCACCGGGAACCTAACGCCAACACTAGCTCCACCCCTGCCTCTGAACCCTAGGCCTCAGCTGCAGCCTGAACCCTGACGCCTACCGTAAAGATGAGCCGCGCCCTGAAACGCACACTCCCCTTTTCACGTATCCGTACCCCAATCTCGACCCTCAGCCTCACCGGCAGCCTAACCCTAACCCTAGCTCCACCCGTGACCCTGATCCATAGGATTCACCCGCAGGCTGAACCATGAGGCCCACCCTAGCGATGAGCCACGCCCTGGAACACACACTCCCCCTAACAGGTATCCGTACCCCAATCTCGACCCTCAGCCTTACCGAGAGCCTAACCGTAACCCTACCTCCACCACTGACCCTGAACCCTAGGCCTCACACGCAGCCTGAACCCTGAGGCCTACCCTAACGATGAGCCGCGCCCTCAAACACACACTCCCCCTAACACGTATCCGGATCCCAATCTCGACCCTCAGCCTCATCTGGAGCCTAACCCTAACCCAATGGCCACCTCTGACCCTGAACCCTAGGCCTCACCCACAAACTGAACTCTCAGCCCTACCCTCACGATGAGCCGCGCCCTGCAACGAACACTCCCCATAACACGTATCTGTACCCCAATCTCGACCCTCAGCCTCACCGGGAGCCTAACCCTAACCGTAGCTCTACCCCTGACCCTGAACACTAGGCCTCACCCGCAGCCTGAACCCTGAGGCCCACCCAAACAATGAGCCGCGCCCTGCAACCACACACCCCCTAACACGTACCTGAACCCCAATCTCGACCCTCAGCATCACCGGGAGCCTGAAACTAACCGTAGACCCACCCTTGACTCTGCAGCATAGGCCTCACCCGAAGCCTGGACCCTGAGGCGTACCCTAACCATGAGCCACGCCCTGCAACGCACACTCCCCCTAACACGTATCCGAACCCCAATCTCGACCCTCAGCCTCGCCGGGAGCCTAACTCTAACCCTAGCTCAACCCATGACCCTTAACACTAGGCCTCACCCTCAGCCTGAACCCTGAGGCTTACCCTAACGATGAGCCGCGCCCTGCAACGCAGACTCCACCTAACACGTGTCCGTACCCCAATCTCGACCCTCAGCCTCACCGGGAGCCTAACCCTAACTTTGGCCTCACACCTGACCCTGAACCCTAGGCCTCACCCGCAGCCTGAACCCTGAGGCCTAACCTAACTAGGAGCCGCACCCAGCAATGCACACTCCCCCTAACACGTATCCGTACCCCATCTCGACCCTCAGCCTCACTGGGAGCCTAATCCTAACCCTAGATCCACCACTGACTCTGAACACTAGGCCTCACCCGCAGCCTGAACCCTGGCACCTACCCTAATGATGAGCCGCGCCTTGCAACGCACACTCCCCCAAACACGTATCCGTACTCCATTCTCTACCCTCAGCCTCACCGGGAGCCTAACCCTAACCCTAGCTCCACCCCTGACCCTGAACCCTAGGCCTCAACCGCAGCCTGAACCCTGAGGCCTACCCTAACGATGAGCCGTGCCCTGCAATGCACACTCCCCCTAACACGTATTCGTACGCCAATATCGACCCTCAGCCTCACCGGGAACCTAACGCCAACCCTAGCTCCACCCCTGCCTCTGAACCCTAGGCCTCAGCTGCAGCCTGAACCCTGAGGCCAACCGTAAAGGTCAGCCGCGGCGTGCAATGCACACTCCCCCTAACACGTATCCATACCCCAATCTCGACCGTCAGCCTCACCGGGAGCCTAAACATAACCCTAGCTCCACCCCTGACCCTGATCCATAGGATTCACCCGCAGGCTGAACCATGAGGCCTACCCTAACGATGAGCCACGCCCTGGAACACACACTCCCCCTAACAGGTATCCGTACCCCAATCTCGACCCTCAGCTTCACCGAGAGCCCAACCGTAACCCTACCTCCACCACTGACCCTGAACCCTAGCCCTCACACGCAGCCTGAACCCTGAGGCCTACCCTAACGATGAGCCCCGCCCTGCAACGCACACTCCCCCTAACACGTATCCGAACCCCAATCTCGACCCTCAGACTCGCCGGGAGCCTAACTCTAACCCTAGCTCCACCCATGACCCTTAACACTAGGCCTCACCCGCAGCCTGAACCCTGAGGCCTACCCTAACGATGAGCGGCGCCTTGCAACACACACTCCCCCAAACACGTATCCGTACTCCAATCTCTACCCTCAGCCTCACCGGGAGCCTAAACCTAACCCTAGCTCCACCCCTGACCCTGAAACCGAGGCCTCAACCGCAGCCTGAACCCTGAGGCCTACCCTAACGATGAGCCGTGCCCTGCAAAGCACACTCCGCCTAACACGTATTCGTTCGCCAATATCGACCCTCAGCCTCACCGGGAGCCGAACCCTAACCGTAGCTCCACCACTGACCCTGAACCCTAGGCCTCACTCGCAGCCTGAACCCTGAGGCCTACCCTAACGATGAGCTGCGCCCGTCAACACATACTCCCCCTAACACGTATCCGTATCCCAATCTCGACCCTCAGCCTCACCGGGAGCCTAACTCCAACCCTAGCTCCACCCCTGCCTCTGAACCCTAGGCCTCAGCTGCAGCCTGGACCCTGAGGCCTACCCTAAAGATGAGCCGCGCCCTGCAACGCACGCTCCCCCTATCACGTATCCGTACCCCAATTTCGACCCTCAGCCTCACCGGGAACCTAACCCTAACCCTAGCTCAACCCCTGACCCCGAACGCTAGGCCTCAGCCGCAGCCTGAACCTTGAGACCTACCCTAACGATGAGCCGCGCCCTGCAACGCACACTCCCTCTAACACGTCTCCGTACCCCAATGACGACCGTCAGCCTCACATGGAGAGTAACCCTAATCCTAGCTCCACCCCTGACCCTGATCCATAGGATTCACCCGCAGCCTGAACCCTGAAGCCTACCCTAAGGATGAGCCGCGCCCTGCAACGCACAATCCCTCTAACAGGTATCGGTACCCCAATCTCGACCCTCGGCCTCACCGGGAGCCTAACCCTAACCCTAGGTCCACCTCTGACCCTAAACACTAGGCCTCACACGCAGCCTGAACCCTGAGGCCTACGCTAAGTATGAGCCGCGCCCGAAAACCCACACTCCCCCTAACACGTATCCGTTCCCAAATCTCGACCCTCAGCCTCCTCTGGAGCCTAACCCTAACCCAATGCCCACCACTGACCGTGAACCCTAGGCCTCACACGCAGCCTGAACCCTGAGGCCTACCCTAACGATGAGCCGCGCCCGCAAACTCACACTCCCCCTAACACGTATCCGTACCCCAATCTCGACCCTCAGCCTCACCGCGAGACTAACCCTAACCGTAGCTTCACCCCTGACCCTGAACCCTAGGCCTCACCCGCAGCCTGAACCCTGAGGCCTAACCTAACTATGAGCTGCACCCTGCAACGCACACTCCCCCTAACACGTATCCGTACCCCATCTCGACCCTCAGCCTCACTGCGAGCCTAATCCTAACCCTAGCTTCAAGCCTGACCCTGAACACTAGGCCTCACCCGCAGCCTGAACCCTAGCACCTACCCTATTGATGAGCCATGCCCTGCCACGCACACTCCCCCTAACACGTATTCGTACCCCAATATCGACCCTCAGCCTCACCGGGAGCCTAACCCTAACCGTAGTTCCACCCTCGACACTGAACCCTAGGCCTCACTCGCAGCCTGAACCCTGAGGCCTACCCTAACGATGAGCCGCGCCCGTCAACACACACTCCCTCTAACACGTATCCGAAACCCAATCTGGACCCTCAGCCTCACCGGGAGCCTGACCCTAACCCTAGCCCCACCCCTGACTCTGAACCCTAGGCCTCACCCGAAGCCTGGACCCTGAGGCGTACGCTAATGATGAGCCCCGCCCTGCAACGCACACTCCCCCTAACACGTATCCGTACCCCATCTCGACCCTCAGCCTAACTGCGAGCCTAATCCTAACCCTAGCTGCAAGCCTGACCTTGAACACTAGGCCTGACCCGCAGCCTGAACCCTAGCACCTACCCTAATGATGAGCCATGCCCTGCCACGCACACTCCCCCTAACACGTATCCGTACTCCAATCTCTACTGTCACCCTCACCGGGAGCCTAACCCTAACCCTAGCTCCTCCCCTGAACCTGAACACTAGGCCTCAACCGCAGCCTGAACCCTGAGGCCTACCCTAACGATGAGCCGTGCCCTGCAATGCACACTCCCCCTAACACGTATTCGTACCCCAATATCGACCCTCAGCCTCACCGGGAGCCTAACCCAAACCGTAGCTCGAGCCCCGACACTGAAGCCTAGGCCTCACTCGCAGCCTGAACCCTGAGGCCTACCCTAACGATGAGGCACGCCCGTCAACACACACTCCCCATAACACGTATCCGTATCCCTATCTCGACCCACAGCCTCACCGGGAGCCTAACCCCAACCCTAGCTCCACCATTGCCTCTGAACCCTAGGCCTCAGCTGCAGCCTGAACCCTGAGGCCTACCCTAAAGATGAGCCGCGCCCTGCAACGCACACTCCCCCTATCACGTATCCGTACCCCAATCTCGACCTTCAGCCTCACCGGGAGCCTAACCCTAACTCCACCCCTGAACCTGAACCCTACGCCACACCCGCAGCCTGAACCGTGAGGCTGAACCTAACGATGAGCCGCGTCGTGCAATGCACACTCCTCCTAACACGTATCCGTACCCCAATCTCGACCCTCAGCCTCACCGGGAACCTAACGCCAACACTAGCTCCACCCCTGCCTCTGAACCCTAGGCCTCAGCTGCAGCCTGAACCCTGACGCCTACCGTAAAGATGAGCCGCGCCCTGAAACGCACACTCCCCCTATCACGTATCCGTACCCCAATCTCGACCCTCAGCCTCACCGGCAGCCTAACCCTAACCCTAGCTCCACCCGTGACCCTGATCCATAGGATTCACCCGCAGGCTGAACCATGAGGCCCACCCTAGCGATGAGCCACGCCCTGGAACACACAATCCCCCTAACAGGTATCCGTACCCCAATCTCGACCCTCAGCCTTACCGAGAGCCTAACCGTAACCCTACCTCCACCACTGACCCTGAACCCTAGGCCTCACACGCAGCCTGAACCCTGAGGCCTACCCTAACGATGAGCCGCGCCCTCAAACACACACTCCCCCTAACACGTATCCGGATCCCAATCTCGACCCTCAGCCTCATCTGGAGCCTAACCCTAACCCAATGGCCACCTCTGACCCTGAACCCTAGGCCTCACCCACAAACTGAACTCTCAGCCCTACCCTCACGATGAGCCGCGCCCTGCAACGAACACTCCCCATAACACGTATCTGTACCCCAATCTCGACCCTCAGCCTCACCGGGAGCCTAACCCTAACCGTAGCTCTACCCCTGACCCTGAACACTAGGCCTCACCCGCAGCCTGAACCCTGAGGCCCACCCAAACAATGAGCCGCGCCCTGCAACCACACACCCCCTAACACGTACCTGAACCCCAATCTCGACCCTCAGCATCACCGGGAGCCTGAAACTAACCGTAGCCCCACCCTTGACTCTGCAGCATAGGCCTCACCCGAAGCCTGGACCCTGAGGCGTACCCTAACCATGAGCCACGCCCTGCAACGCACACTCCCCCTAACACGTATCCGAACCCCAATCTCGACCCTCAGCCTCGCCGGGAGCCTAACTCTAACCCTAGCTCAACCCATGACCCTTAACACTAGGCCTCACCCGCAGCCTGAACCCTGAGGCTTACCCTAACGATGAGCCGCGCCCTGCAACGCAGACTCCACCTAACACGTGTCCGTACCCCAATCTCGACCCTCAGCCTCACCGGGAGCCTAACCCTAACTTTGGCCTCACACCTGACCCTGAACCCTAGGCCTCACCCGCAGCCTGAACCCTGAGGCCTAACCTAACTAGGAGCCGCACCCAGCAATGCACACTCCCCCTAACACGTATCCGTACCCCATCTCGACCCTCAGCCTCACTGGGAGCCTAATCCTAACCCTAGATCCACCACTGACTCTGAACACTACGCCTCACCCGCAGCCTGAACCCTGACACCTACCCTAATGATGAGCCGTGCCTTGCAACGCACACTCCCCCAAACACGTATCCGTACTCCAATCTCTACCCTCAGCCTCACCGGGAGCCTAAGCCTAACCCTAGCTCCACCCCTGACCCTGAACCCGAGGCCTCAACCGCAGCCTGAACCCTGAGGCCTACCCTAACGATGAGCCGTGCCCTGCAAAGCACACTCCCCCTAACACGTATTCGTTCGCCAATATCGACCCTCAGCCTCACCGGGAGCCGAACCCTAACCGTAGCTCCACCACTGACCCTGAACCCTAGGCCGCACTCGCAGCCTGAACCCTGAGGCCTACCCTAACGATGAGCTGCGCCCGTCAACACATACTCCCCCTAACACGTATCCGTATCCCAATCTCGACCCTCAGCCTCACCGGGAGCCTAACTCCAACCCTAGCTCCACCCCTGCCTCTGAACCCTAGGCCTCAGCTGCAGCCTGGACCCTGAGGCCTACCCTAAAGATGAGCTGCGCCCTGCAACGCACGCTCCCCCTATCACGTATCCGTACCCCAATTTCGACCCTCAGCCTCACCGGGAACCTAACCCTAACCCTAGCTCAACCCCTGACCCCGAACGCTAGGCCTCAGCCGCAGCCTGAACCTTGAGACCTACCATAACGATGAGCCGCGCCCTGCAACGCACACTCCCCCTATCACGTATCCGTACCCCAATTTCGACCCTCAGCCTCACCGGGAACCTAACCCTAACCCTAGCTGCACCCCTGACCCCGAACGCTAGGCCTCAGCCACAGCCTTAACCTTGAGGCCTACCCTAACGATGAGCCGCGCCCTGCAACGCACACACCCCCTAACACGTATCCGAAACCCAATCTCGACCCTCAGCCTCACCGGGAGCCTAACCCTAACCCTAGCCCCACACCTGACCCTGAACCCTAGGCCTCACCCGCAGCCTGAACCCTGAGTCCTACCCTAACGATGAGCCGCACTGTGCAACGCACACTCCCTCTAACACGTCTCCGTACCCCAATCACGACCGTCAGCCTCACATGGAGAGTAACCCTAATCCTAGCTCCACCCCTGACCCTGATCCATAGGATTCACCCGCAGCCTGAACCCTGAAGCCTACCCTAAGGATGAGCCACGCCCTGCAACGCACAATCCCTCTAACAGGTATCGGTACCCCAATCTCGACCCTCGGCCTCACCGGGAGCCTAACCCTAACCCTAGGTCCACCTCTGACCCTAAACACTAGGCCTCACACGCAGCCTGAACCCTGAGGCCTACGCTAAGTATGAGCCACGCCCGAAAACCCACACTCCCCCTAACACGTATCCGTTCCCAAATCTCGACCCTCAGCCTCCTCTGGAGCCTAACCCTAACCCAATGCCCACCACTGACCGTGAACCCTAGGCCTCACACGCAGCCTGAACCCTGAGGCCTACCCTAACGATGAGCCGCGCCCGCAAACTCACACTCCCCCTAACACGTATCCGTACCCCAATCTCGACCCTCAGCCTCACCGCGAGACTAACCCTAACCGTAGCTTCACCCCTGACCCTGAACCCTAGGCCTCACCCGCAGCCTGAACCCTGAGGCCTAACCTAACTATGAGCTGCACCCTGCAACGCACACTCCCCCTAACACGTATCCGTACCCCATCTCGACCCTCAGCCTCACTGCGAGCCTAATCCTAACCCTAGCTTCAAGCCTGACCCTGAACACTAGGCCTCACCCGCAGCCTGAACCCTAGCACCTACCCTAATGATGAGCCATGCCCTGCCACGCACACTCCCCCTAACACGTATTCGTACCCCAATATCGACCCTCAGCCTCACCGGGAGCCTAACCCTAACCGTAGTTCCACCCCCGACACTGAACCCTAGGCCTCACTCGCAGCCTGAACCCTGAGGCCTACCCTAACGATGAGCCGCGCCCGTCAACACACACTCCCTCTAACACGTATCCGAAACCCAATCTGGACCCTCAGCCTCACCGGGAGCCTGACCCTAACCCTAGCCCCACCCCTGACTCTGAACCCTAGGCCTCACCCGAAGCCTGGACCCTGAGGCGTACGCTAATGATGCGCCCCGCCCTGCAACGCACACTCCCCCTAACACGTATCCGTACCCCATCTCGACCCTCAGCATAACTGCGAGCCTAATCCTAACCCTAGCTGCAAGCCTGACCTTGAACACTAGGCCTGACCCGCAGCCTGAACCCTAGCACCTACCCTAATGATGAGCCATGCCCTGCCACGCACACTCCCCCTAACACGTATCCGTACTCCAATCTCTACTGTCAGCCTCACCGGGAGCCTAACCCTAACCCTAGCTCCTCGCCTGAACCTGAACACTAGGCCTCAACCGCAGCCTGAACCCTGAGGCCTACCCTAACGATGAGCCGTGCCCTGCAATGCACACTCCCCCTAACACGTATTCGTTCGCCAATATCGACCCTCAGCCTCACCGGGAGCCTAACCCAAACCGTAGCTCGAGCCCCGACACTGAAGCCTAGGCCTCACTCGCAGCCTGAACCCTGAGGCCTACCCTAACGATGAGGCGCGCCCGTCAACACACACTCCCCATAACACGTATCCGTATCCCTATCTCGACCCACAGCCTCACCGGGAGCCTAACCCCAACCCTAGCTCCACCACTGCCTCTGAACCCTAGGCCTCAGCTGCAGCCTGAACCCTGAGGCCTACCCTAAAGATGAGCCGCGCCCTGCAACGCACACTCCCCCTATCACGTATCCGTACCCCAATTTCGACCCTCAGCCTCACCGGGAACCTAACCCTAACCCTAGCTCCACCCTTGACCCCGAACGCTAGGCCTCAGCCGCAGCCTGAACCCTGAGGCCTACCCTAACGATGAGCCACGCCCTGCAACGCAAACACCACCTAACACGTATCCGAACCCCAATCTCGACCCTCAGCCTCACTGGGAGCCTAAGCATAAGCCTAGCTCCACCCCTAACCCTGAACCATGGGCTTCTCCCGCAGCCTGAACCCTGAGGCCTACCCTAACGACGAGCCACGCCCTGCAACCCACATTCCCCATAACACGTATCCATACCTCAATCTCGACCCTCAGCCTCACCGGGAGTCTAAACCTAACCCTAGCTCCACCACTGACACTGAAAACTCAGCCTCACCCGCAGCCTGAACCCTGAGGCCTACCCTAACGATAAGCAGCGCCCTGCAAGGCACACTCCCCCTAACACGTATCTCTACCCCAATCTTGACCCTCAGCATCACCGGGAGCCTAACTCTAACCCTAGCTCCACCCTTGACTCTGAACCCTAGGCCTCACCAGCAGCCTGAACCTTGAGGCCTAACCTAACGATAAGCTGCGCCCTGCAACGCCTACTCCCCCAAACACGTATCAGAATGCCAATCTCGATCCTCAGCCTCACCGGGATCCTAACTCTAACCCTAGCCCCACACCTGACCCTGAACCCTAGGCCTCACCCAGAGCCTGAACCCTGAGGCCTGCCCTAACGATGAGCCACGCTGTGCAATGCACACTCGCCCTAACACGTCTCCGTACCCCAATCTCGACCCTAAGCCTCACCGGGAGCCTAACCCTAACCCTGGCCTCACACCTGACCCTGAACCCTAGGCCTCACCCGCAGCCTGAACCCTGAGGCCTAACCTAACTAGGAGCCGCACCCAGCAATGCACACTCCCCCTAACACGTATCCGTACCCCATCTCCACCCTCAGCCTCAAGGGGAGCCTAACCCTAACCCTAGGTCCACCCATGACCCTGAACCCTAGGCCTCACCCGCAGCCTGAACCCTGAGACCTACCCTAACGATGAGCCGCCCCCTGCAACGCACACTACCCCTAACACGTATCCGTACCCCAATCTCGATCCACAGCCTCATCGGGAGCCTAACCCTAACCCTAGCTCCACACCTGAGCCTGAACACTAGGCCTCACCTGCAGCCTGAACCCTGAAGCCTACCCTAACGATGAGCCGCGCCCTGCATAGCACACTCCCCCTAACATGGATGCGTACCCAAATCTCGACCCTCCGTCTCACCGGGAACCTAACTCTAACCCTACATCTACCCCTGCCTCTGAACCCTAGGCCTCAGCTGCAGCCTGAACCCTGAGGCCTACCCTAAAGATGAGCCGCGCCCTGCAACGCACACTCCCCCTATGACGTATCCGTACCCCAATTTCGACCCTCAGCCTCACCGGGAACCTAACCCTAACCCTAACCCTAGATCCACCCTTGACCCCGAACGCTAGGCCTCAGCCGCAGCCTGAACCCTGAGGCCTACCCTAACGATGAGCCACGCCCTGCAACGCAAACACCACCTAACACGTATCCGAACCCCAATCTCGACCCTCAGCCTCACCGGGAACAAAACCATAAGCCTAGTTCCACCCCTGACCCTGAACCACAGGCTTCACCCGCAGCCTGAACCGTGAGGCCTATCCTAACGATGAGCCACGCCCTGCAACGCACACTCCCCCTAACACGTATCCATACCTCAATCTCGACCCTCAGCCTCACCGGGAGTCTAAACCTAACCCTAGCTCTAACCCTGACCCTGAACACTAGGCCTCACCCGCAGCCTGAACTCTGAGGCCTACCCTAACGATAAGCAGCGCCCTGCAAGGCACACTCCCCCTAACACGTATCTGTACCCCAATCTCGACCCTCAGCATCACCGGGAGCCTAAATCTAACCCTAGCTCCACCCATGACCCTGAACCCTAGGCCTCACCCGCAGCCTGAACCCTGAGGCCTAACCTAACGATGAGCCGCGCCCTGCAACGCCCCCTCCCCCAAACACGTATCAGAATGCCAATCTCGACCCTCAGCCTCACCGGGATCCGAACGCTAACCCTACCTCCACCGCTGACCCTAAACACTAGGCCTCATCCGGAGCCTGAACCCTGAGGCCTACCCTAAGGATGAGCCGCGCCCAGCAACGCACACTCCCCCTAACACGTATCCGTATCCCAATCTCGACCCTCAGCCTCACAGGGAGCCTAACCCTAACCCTACCTCCACCCCTGACCCTGAACTCGAGGCCTCACCCGCAGCCTGAACCCTGAGGACTACCCTAACGATGAGCCACACCCTGAAACGCACACTCCCCCTAACACTTATCCGTATCCCAAACTCGACACTCAGCCTCCTCTGGAGCCTAACCGTAACCCAATCCCCACCACTGACCGTGAACCCTAGGCCTCACACACAGCGTGAACGCTGAGGCCTACCCGAACAATGAGCCGCGCCTGCAAACTCACACTGCCCCTAACACGTATCCGTACCCCAATCTCGACCCTCAGCCTCACCGCGAGGCTAACCCTAAGCGTAGCTTCACCCCTGACCCTGAACCCTAGGCCTCACCCACAGCCTGAACCCTGAGGTCTAACCTAACTATGAGCTGTACCCTGCAACGCACACTCCCCCTAACACGTATCCGTACCCCATCTCGACCCTCAGCCTCACCGGGAGCCTGACCCTAACCCTAGCCCCACCCCTGACCCTGAACCCTAGGCCTCACCCGCAGCCTGAACCCTTAAGCCTACCCTAACGATGACCCGTGCCCTGCAACGCACACTCCCCCTAACATGTATCCGTACCCCAATCTCCACCCACAGCCTCACCGGGAGCCTAACCCTAACGCTACCTCCACCCATGACCCTGAACCCTAGGTCTCACCCGAAGCCTGAACTCTCAGGCCTACCCTAACGGTGAGCCACGCCGTGCAATGCACACTCCCCTTAACACGAATCCGTACCCCAATCTCGAACCTCAGCCTCACCGGGGGCCTAACCCTAACCCTAGCTCCACCCCTGACCCTGAACACTAGGCCTCACCCGCAGCCTGAACCCTGAGACCTACCCTAACGATGAGCCGCGCCCTGCAACGCACACTACCCCTAACACGTATCCGTACCCCAATCTCGACCCTCAGCCTCAACGGGAGCCAAACCCTAACCCTAGCTCCACACCTGAGCCTGAACACTAGGCCTCACCTGCAGCCTGAACCCTGAAGCCTACCCTAACGATGAGCCGCGCCCTGCAATGCACACTCCCGTTAACATGGATCCGTACCCCAATCTCGACCCACAGCCTCACCCGGAGCCTAACCCTAACCCTAACCCCACCCCTGACCCTGAACTCTATTCGTCACCCGTAAACTGAACCGTGAGTCCTACAATAAACTTGAGTCGCACTCTGCAAAGCACACTCCCCCTAACACGTATCCATACCCCAGTCTCGACCCTCAGCCTCACCGGGAGCCTAACCCTAACCCCAGTTCTACCCATGACCCTAAACCCTAGGCCTCACCCGCAGCCTGAATCCTGAGCCCTACCCTAAGGTAGAGCCGCGCCCTGCATAGCACACACCCCCTAACATGGATCCGTACCCAAATCTCGACCCTCAGTCTCACCGGGAACCTAACTCTAACCCTACCTCCACCCCTGCATCTGAACCCTAGGCCTCAGCTGCAGCCTGAACCCTGAGGCCTACCCTAAAGATGAGCCGCGCTCTGCAACGCACACTCCCCCTATCACGCATCCGTACCCCAATTTCGACCCTCAGCCTCACCGGGAACCTAACCCTAACCCTAACCCTAGATCCACCCTTGACCCCGAACGCTAGGCCTCAGCCGCAGCCTGAACCCTGAGGCCTACGCTAACGATGAGCCGCGCCCTGCAACGCAAACACCACCTAACACGTATCCGTACCCCAATCTCGACCCTCAGCCTCACCGGGAGCCTAACCATAAGCCTAGCTCCACTCCTGACCCTGAACCATAGGCTTCACCCGCAGCCTGAACCCTGAGGCCTACCCTAACGATGAGCCACGCCCTGCAACGCACATTCCCCCTAACACGTATCCATACCTCAATCTCGACCCTCAGCCTCACCGGGAGCCTAACCCTAACCCTGGCCTCACACCTGACCCTGAACCCTAGGCCTCACCCGCAGCCTGAACCCTGAAGCCTAACCTTACTAGGAGCCGCAGCCAGCAATGCACACTCCCCCTAACACGTATCCGTACCCCATCTGGACCCGCAGCCTCACTGGGAGCCTAATCCTAACCCTAGATCCACCACTGACCCTGAACACTAGGCCTCACCCGCAGCCTGAACCCTGGCACCTACCCTAATGATGAGCCACGCCCTGCCACGCACACTCCCCCTAACACGTATCCGTACACCAATCTCGACATTCACCTCACCGGGAGCCTAAACCTACCCTAGCCCCACCCCTGATCCTGAAACCTAGGCCTCACCTGCAGCCTGAACCCTGAGGCCTACCCTAACGATGAGCGGCGCCTTGCAACACACACTCCCCAAAACACGTATCCGTACTCCAATCTCTACCCTCAGCCTCACCGGGAGCCTAAACCTAACCCTAGCTCCACCCCTGACCCTGAACCCGAGGCCTCAACCGCAGCCTGAACCCTGAGGCCTACCCTAACGATGAGCCGTGCCCTGCAAAGCACACTCCCCCTAACACGTATTCGTTCGCCAATATCGACCCTCAGCCTCACCGGGAGCCGAACCCTAACCGTAGCTCCACCACTGACCCTGAACCCTAGGCCTCACTCGCAGCCTGAACCCTGAGGCCTACCCTAACGATGAGCTGCGCCCGTCAACACATACTCCCCCTAACACGTATCCGTATCCCAATCTCGACCCTCAGCCTCACCGGGAGCCTAACTCCAACCCTAGCTCCACCCCTGCCTCTGAACCCTAGGCCTCAGCTGCAGCCTGGACCCTGAGGCCTACCCTAAAGATGAGCCACGCCCTGCAACGCACACTCCCCCTAACACGTATCCATACCTCAATCTCGACCCTCAGGCTCACCGGGAGTCTAAACCTAACCCTAGCGCCACCCCTGACCCTGAACACTAAGCCTCACCCGCAGCCTGAACCCTGAGGCCTACCCTAACGATAAGCAGCGCCCTGCAAGGCACACACCCCCAAACACGTATCTGTACCCCAATCTCGACCCTCAGCATCACCGGGAGCCTAACTCTAACCCTAGCTCCACCCATGACCCTGAACTCTAGGCCTCACGTGCAGCCTGAACCCTGAGGCCTAACATAACGATGAACCGTGCCCTTCAACGCACACGCCCCCTATCACGTCTCCGTACCCCAATCTCGACCCTCGGCCTCACCGGGAGCCTAACCCTACCTCTAGCTCCACCCCTGACCCTGATCCATAGGATTCACCCGCAGCCTGAACCCTGAGGCCTACCCTAGCGATGAGCCGCGCACTGGAACGAACACTCACCCTAACAGGTATCCGTACCGCAATCTCGACCCTCAGCCTCACCGGGAGCCTAACTCTAACCCTAGCTCCACCTCTGACCCTAAACCCTAGGCCTCAGACGCAGCCTGAACCCTGAAGCCTACCCTAACGATGATCTGCGCCATGCAACGCACACTCCCCCTAACACATATCTATACCCCAATGTCGAACCTCATCATCACCGCTAGCCTAACTCTAACCCTAGCTCCACCCATGACCCTGAACCCTAGGCCTCACCGGTAGCCTGAACCCTGAGGCCTAACCTAACGATGAGCCGCGCCCTGCAATGCCCACTCCCCCAAACACGTATCAGAATGCCAATCTCGACACTCAGACTCACCGGGATCCTAACGTTAACCCTACCTCCACCGCTGATCCTAAACACTAGGCCTCATCCGGAGCCTGAACCCTGAGGCCTACCCTAAGGATGAGCCGCGCCCTGCAACGCACACTCCCCCTATCATGGATCCGTACACCAATCTCGACCCTCAGCCTCACCCGGAGCCTAAACCTAACCCTAACCCCACCCCTGACCCTGAAAACTGGGCCTCACCCGCAAACTGAACCCTGAGTCCTACAATAAACTTGAGTCGCGCACTGCAACGCACACTCCCCCTAACACATATCCATACCCCAGTGTAGAACCTCAGCCTCACCGGGGGCCTAACTCTAACCCTAGCTCCACCTCTGACCCTAAACCCTAGGCCTCACACGCAGCCTGAACCCTGAAGCGTACCCTAACGATGAGCCAGGCCCTGCAATGCACCCTCCCGCTAACATGGATCCGTACCCCAATCTCGACCCACAGCCTAACCCGGAGCCTAACCCTAAACCTAAACCCACCCCTGACCCTGAACTCTATGCCTCTCCCGGAAACTGAACCGTGAGTCCTACAATAAACTTGAGTCGCACTCTGCAAAGCACACTCCCCCTAACACGTATCCATACCCCAGTCTCGACTCTCAGCCTCACCGGGAGCCTAACCCTAACCCCAGTTCTACCCATGACCCTAAACCCTAGGCCTCACCCGCAGCCTGAATCCTGAGCCCTACCCTAAGGTAGAGCCGCGCCCTGCATAGCACACTCCCCCTAACATGGAACCGTACCCAAATCTCGACCCTCAGTCTCACCGGGAACCTAACTCTAACCCTACCTCCAGCCCTGCCTCTGAACCCTAGGCCTCAGCTGCAGCCTGAACCCTGAGGCCTACCCTAAAGATGAGCCGCGCCCTGAAACGCACACTCCCCCTATCACGTATCCGTACCCCAATTTCGACCCTCAGCCTCACCGGGAACCTAACCCTAACCCTAGCTCCACCTTTGACCCCGAACGCTAGGCCTCAGCCGCAGCCTGAACCCTGAGGCCTACGCTAACGATGAGCCGCGCCCTGCAACGCAAACACCACCTAACACGTATCCGTACCCCAATCTCGACCCTCAGCCTCACCGGGAGCCTAACCATAAGCCTAGCTCCACCCCTGACCCTGAACCATAGGCTTCACCCGCAGCCTGAACCCTGAGGCCTACCCAAACGATGAGCCGCGCCCTGCAACGCAAACACCACCTAACACGTATCCGAACCCCAATCTCGACCCTCAGCCTCAACGGGAGCCTAACCATAAGCCTAGCTCCACCCCTGACCCTGAACCATAGGCTTCACCAGCAGCCTGAACCCGGAGGCCTACCCTAACGATGAGCCACGCCCTGCAACGCACACTCCCCCTAACACGTATCCATACCTCAATCTCGACCCTCAGGCTCACCGGGAGTCTAAACCTAACCCTAGCTCCACTCCTGACCCTGAACACTAAGCCTCACCCGCAGTCTGAACCCTGAGTCCTACCCTAACGATAAGCAGCGCCCTGCAAGGCACACTCCCCCTAACACGTATCTGTACCCCAATCTCGACCCTCAGCATCACCGGGAGCCTACCTATAACCCTAGCTCCACCCATGACCCTGAACCCTAGGCCTCACCCGCAGCCTGAACCCTGAGGCCTACCCGAACGATGAGGCGCGCCTGCAAACTCACACTCCCCATAACACGTATCCGTACCCCAATCTCGACCCTCAGCCTCACCGCGAGACTAACCCAAACCGTAGCTTCACCCCTGACCCTGAACCCTAGGCCTCACCCACAGCCTGAACCCTGAGGCCTAACCTAACTATGAGCTGCACCATGAAACGCACACTCGCCCAAACACGTCTCCGTACCCCATCTCGACCCTCAGCATCACCGGGAGCCTAACCCTAACCCTAGGTCCACCTCTGACCCTAAACACTGGGCCTCACACGCAGCCTGAACCCTGAGGCCTACCCTAACGATGAGCCACACCCTTCAACGCACACTCCCCCTAACACGTATCCGTACCCCAATCTCCACCCTCAGCCTCACCGCGAGACTAACCCTAACCGTAGCTTCACCCCTGACCCTGAACCATAGGCCTCACACGCAGCCGGATCCCTGAGGCCTAACCGAACTATAACCTGCACCCTGCAACGCACAATCCCCCTAACACGTATCCGTACCCCATCTCGACCCTCAGCCTCACTGCGAGCCTAATACTAACCCTAGCTGCAAGCTTGACCCTGAACACTAGGCCTCACCCGCAGACTGAACCCTGGCACCTACCCTAATGATGAGCCATGCCCTGCCACGCACACTCCCCCTAACACGTATCCGTACTCCAATCTCGACCGTCAGCCTCACCGGGAGCCTAACCCTAACCATAGCTCCACCCCTGACCCTAAAGCCTAGGCCTGAACCGCAGCCTGAACCCTGAGGCCTACCCTAACGATGAGCCGTGCCCTGCAATGCACACTCCCCCTAACACGTATTCGTACCCCAATATCGACCCTCAGCCTCACCGGGAGTCTAAACCTAACGCTAGCTCCACCCCTGAACCTGAGCTCTAGGCCTCACCCGCAGCCTGAACCCTGAGGCCTACCCTAACGATAAGCAGCGCCCTGCCATGCACACTCCCCCTAACATGTATCCGTACCCCAATCTCGACCCTCAGCCTCACCGGGAACCTAAGGCCAAGCCTAGCTCCACCCCTGCATCTGAACCCTAGGCCTCAGCTGCAGCCTGAACCCTGAGGCCTACCGTAAAGATGAGCCGTGCCCTGCAACGCACACTCCCCCTATCGAGTATCCGTACCCCAATTTCGACCATCAGCCTCACCGGGACCCTAACCCTAACCCTAGCTCCACCCCTGACCCCGAACGCTAGACCTCAGCCGCAGCCTGAACCTTGAGGCCTACCCTAACGATGAGCCGCGCCCTGCAACGCAAACCACCCCTAACACGTATCCGAACCCCAATCTCGACCCTCAGCCTCACAGTGAGCCTGACCCTAACCCTAGCCCCACCCCTGACTCTGAACCCTAGGCCTCACCCGAAGCCTGGACCCTGAGGCATACCCTAACGATGAGCCCCGCCCTGCAACGCACACTCCCCCTAACACGTATCCGTACCCCAATCTCGACCCTCAGCCTCACCGGGAGCCTAACCCTAACCCTGGATCCACCCCTGACCCTGAACCCTAGGCCTCACCCGCAGCCAGAACCCTGAGGCCTACCCTAACGATGAGAAGCGCCCTGAAACTCACACTCCCCCTAACAGGTATCCGTACCCCAATCTCGACCCTCAGCCTCACCGGGAGCCTAAATCTAACCCTAGCCGAACCCCTGTCCCTGAATCCTGGGCCTCACCCGCAACCTAAACCCTGAGGCCTACCCTAACAATGATCCGCGCCCTGCAACACACACTCTCCCTAACACGTATCCGTACACCAATCTCGAACTTCAGCCTCACCGGGAGCCTAAACTTACCCTAGCCCCACCCCTGACCCTGAACCCTAGGCCTCACCCGCAGCCTGAACCCTGAGGCGTACCCTAACGATGAGCCGCGCCCTCCAACGCACACTCCCCGTAACACGTATCTGTACTCCAATCTCGACCCTCAGCCTCACCTGGATCCTAACCCTAACCCTACCTCCACCCATTACCCTGAACCCTAGGCCTCACCCGAAGCCTGAACCCTCAGGCCTACCCTAACGATGAGCCGCGCCGTGCAATGCACACTCCCTCTAACACGAATCTGTACCCCAATCTCGACCCTCACCCTCACCGGGAGCCTAACCCTAACCCCACCCCTGACTCTGAACTCTAGGCCTCACCCGCAACCTGAACCCTGAGGCCTACAATAACCTTGAGTCGCGCCCTGCAACGCACACTCCCCCTAACACGTATCCATACCCCAGCCTCGACCCTCAGCCTCACCGGGAGCCTAAACCTAACCCCAGTTCTACCCCTGACCCAAAACCCCAGGCCTCACCCGCAGCCTGAATCCTGAGCCTTACCCTAAGGTAGAGCCGCGCCCTGCATAGCACAGTCCCCCAAACATGTATCCGTACCCAAATCTCGACCCTCAGCCTCACCGGGAACCTAACTCAAACCCTAGGTCCACCCCTGCCTCTGAACCCTAGGCCTCAGCTGCAGCCTGAACCCTGAGGCCTACCCTAAAGATGAGTCGCGCCCTGCCACGCACACTCCCCCTATCGCGTATCCGTACCCCAATTTCGACCCTCAGCCTCACCGGGAACCTAACCCTAACCCTAGCTCCACCCCTGACCCCGAACGCTAGGCCTCAGCCGCAGCCTAACCCCTGAGGCCTACCCTAATGATGAGCCGCGCCCTGCAACGCAAACACCACCTAACACGTATCCGAACCCCAATGTCGACCCTCAGCCTCAGCGGGAACCTAACCCTAAGCCTAGCCGAAATCCTGACCCTGAATTCTAGGCCTCACCCGCAGCCTGAACCCTGAGGCCTACCCTAACGATGAGCCGCGGCCTGCAAGGCACACTCCTCCTAACACGTATCTGTACCCCAATCTCGACCCTCAGCATCACCGGGAGCCTAACTCTAACCCTAGCTCCACCCCTGACCCTGAAACCTAGGACTCACCCACAGTCTGAACCCTGAGGCCTACTATAACGATGAGCCGCGCTCTGCAACGCACACTCCCCCTAACACGTATCTGTACCCCAATCTCGACCCTCAGCCTCACCGGGAGCCTAACCCTAACCCTAGCCCCACACCTGACCCTGAACCCTAGGCCTCACCCGCAGCCTAAACCCTGAGGCCTACCCTAACAATGAGACGCGCTGTGCAACGCACACTCCCCCTAACACGTCTCCGTACACCAATCTCAACCCTCAGCCTCACCGGGACCCTAACCCTAACCCGAGCTCCACCCCTGACCCTGATCCATAGGATTCACCCGCAGCCTGAACCCTGAGGCCTACCCTAGCGATGAGCCGCGCCCTGGAACGCACACTCCCCCTAACAGGTATCCGTACCCCAATCTCGACCCTCAGCCTCACCGGGACCCTAACCCTAACCCTAGCTCCACCTCGGACCCTAAACCCTAGGCCTCACACGCAGCCTGAACCCTCAGGCCTACCCGAACGATGAGCCGTGACCTGCAATGCACACTCCCCCTAACACGTATTCGTACCCCAGAATCGACCCTCAGCCTCACCGGGAGCTTAACCCTAACCGTAGCTGCACCCCCACCCTGAACCCTAGGGCTCACTCGCAGCCTGTATCCTGAGGCCTACCCTAAAGATGAGCCGCGCCCTGCAACGCACACTCCCACTATCACGTCTCCGTACCCCAATCTCGAGCCTCAGCCTCACCGGGAGCCTAACCCTAACCCTAGCTACACCCCTGACCCTGATCCATAGGATTCACCCGCAGCCTGAACCCTGAGGCCTACCCTAGCGATGAGCCACGCCCTGGAACGCACACTCCCCCTAACAGGTATCCGTACCCCAATCTCGACCCTCAGCCTCACCGAGAGCCTAAGCGTAAGCTTACCTCGACCACAGATCCTGAACCCTAGGCCTCACACCCAGCCTTAACCCTGAGGCCTACCCTAACGATGAGCCGCGCCCTCAAACAAACACTCCCCCTAACACGTATCCGTACCCCATCTCGACGCTCAGCCTCACGGCGAGCCTAATGCTAACCCTAACTCCACCCCAGAACCTGAACTCTAGGCCTCACCTGCAGCCTGAACCCTGAGGCCTACCCTAACGATGAGCCACGCCCTGCCATGCACAGTCCCCCTAACACGTATCCGTACCCGAATCTCGACCCTTATCCTCACCGGGAGCCTAACCCTAACCCTAGCTCCACCCCTGACCCTGAAACCTAGGTCTCAGCCGCAGCCTGAATCCTGAGGCCTACCCTAAAGACGAGCCGCGCCCTGAAACGCACACTCCCCCAAAACATATCCATACCCCAATGTTGACCCTCAGCCTCACCGCGAGACTAACCCTAACCGGAGCTTCACCCCTGACCCTGAACCCTAGGCCTCACACGCAGACTGAACCCTGAGGCCTAACCAAACTATGAGCCGCACCTTGCAACGCACTCTCCCCCTAACACGTATCCGTACCCCATCTCGACCCTCAGCCTCAGTGCGAGCCTAATCCTAACCCTAGCTCCACCCCTGACCCTGAACACTAGGCCTCACCCGCAGCCTGAACCCTGACACCTACCCTAATGTTGAGCCACGCCCTGGCAGGCACACTCCCCCTAACACGTATCCGTACCCCAATCTCGACCCTCAGCCTCACCGGAAGCCTAAACCTAACCCTAGCTCTCCCCATTACCCTGAACCCTAGGCCTCACCCGCAGCCTTAACCCTCAGGCCTACCCTAACGATGATCCGCGCCCTGCAACGCACACTCCCCCTAAGAAGTATCCGTACCCCAATCTCGACCCTCAGCCTCATCGGGAGCCTAAACCTAACCCTAGCTCCCCCCCTTACCCTGAACCCTAGGCCTCACCCGCAGATTTAACCCTCAGGCCTACCCTAAAGATGAGCCGCGCCCTGCAACGCACACTCCCCCTATGACGTATTCGTACCCCAATTTCGACCCTCAGCCTCACCGGGAACCTAACCCTAACCCTAGATCCACCCTTGACCCCGAACGCTAGGCCTCAGCCGCAGCCTGAACCCTGAGGCCTACCCTAACGATGAGCCACGCCCTGCAACGCAAACACCACCTAACACGTATCCGAACCCCAATCTCGACGCTCAGCCTCACCGGGAGCCTAACCATAAGCCTAGTTCCACCCCTGACCCTGAACCACAGGCTTCACCCGCAGCCTGAACCCTGAGGCCTATCCTAACGATGAGCTACGCCCTGCAACGCACACTCCCCCTATCGAGTATCCGTACCCCAATTTCGACCATCAGCCTCACCGGGACCCTAACCCTAACCCTAGCTCCACCCCTGACCCCGAACGCTAGACCTCAGCCGCAGCCTGAACCTTGAGGCCTACCCTAACGATGAGCCGCGCCCTGCAACGCACACCCCCCCTAACACGTATCCGAACCCCAATCTCGACCCTCAGCCTCACAGTGAGCCTGACCCTAACCCTAGCCCCACCCCTGACTCTGAACCCTAGGCCTCACCCGAAGCCTGGACCCTGAGGCATACCCTAACGATGAGCCCCGCCCTGCAACGCACACTCCCCCTAACACGTATCCGTACCCCAATCTCGACCCTCAGCCTCACCGGGAGCCTAACCCTAACCCTGGATCCACCCCTGACCCTGAACCCTAGGCCTCACCCGCAGCCAGAACCCTGAGGCCTACCCTAACGATGAGAAGCGCCCTGAAACTCACACTCCCCCTAACAGGTATCCGTACCCCAATCTCGACCCTCAGCCTCACCGGGAGCCTAAATCTAACCCTAGCCGAACCCCTGTCCCTGAATCCAGGGCCTCACCCGCAACCTAAACCCTGAGGCCTACCCTAACAATGAGCCGCGCCCTGCAACACACACTCCCCCTAACACGTATCCGTACACCAATCTCGAACTTCAGCCTCACCGGGAGCCTAAACTTACCCTAGCCCCACCCCTGACCCTGAACCATAGGCCTCACCCGCAGCCTGAACCCTGAGGCGTACCCTAACGATGAGCCGCGCCCTCCAACGCACACTCCCCGTAACACGTATCTGTACTCCAATCTCGACCCTCAGCCTCAACTGGATCCTAACCCTAACCCTACCTCCACCCATGACCCTGAACCCTAGGCCTCACCCGAAGCCTGAACCCTCAGGCCTACCCTAACGATGAGCCGCGCTGTGCAATGCACACTCCCTCTAACACGAATCTGTACCCCAATCTCGAACCTCAGCCTCACCGGGAGCCTAACCATAACCCTAGCCCAACCCCTGACCCTGCACACTAGGCCACACCGAAGCCCGAACCCTTAGACCTACCCTAAGGATGAGCCGCGCCCTGCCACGCCCTTTCCCACTAACACATATCTGTACTCCAATCTCGACCCTCAGCCACACCGGGAGCCTAACCCTAAACCTAGCTGCATCCGTGACCCTGAACGCTAGACCTAACCCGCAGGCTTAAGCCTGAGGCCTACGCTAACGATGAGCCACGCCCTGCAACGCACACTCGAGCTAACACGTATCCGTACCCCAATCTCGACCCTCAGCCTCACCGGGAGCCTAACCCTAACCCTAGCTCCACACCTGACCCTAAACACTAGGCCTCAGCCGCATCCTGAACCATGAGGCCTACCCTAACGATGAGCCGCGCCCTGCAAGGCACACTCCCCCTAACACGTATCTGTACCCCAATCTCGACCCTCAGCATCACCGGGAGACTACCTATAACCCTAGCTCCACCCATGACCCTGAACCCTAGGCCTCACCCGCAGCCTGAACCCTGAGGCCTAACCTAACGATGAGCCGCGCCCTGCAACGCCCACTCCCCCAAACACGTATCAGAATGCCAATCTCGACCCTCAGCCTCACCGGGATCCTAACGCTAACCCTACCTACACCGCTGACCCTAAACACTAGGCCTCATCCGGAGACTGAACCCTGAGGCCTACCCTAAGGATGAGCCGCACCCTGCAACGCACACTCCACCTAACACGTATCCGTACCCCAATCTCGACCCTCAGCCTCACCGGAAGCCGAACCCTCACCATAGCCCCACACCTGACACTGAACGATAGGCCTCACCCACAGCCTGAACCCTGAGGCCTACCCTAACGATGAGCCGCGCTGTGCAACGCACACTCGCCCTAACACGTCTCCGTACCCCAATCTCGACCCTCAGCCTCACCTGGAGCGTAACCCTAATCCTAGCTCCACCCCTGACCCTGATTCATAGTATTCACCCGCAGCCTGAACCCTGAGTCCTACCCTAACGATGAGCCACACCCTGCAACGCACACTCCCCCTAACACTTATCTGTATCCAAATCTCGACACTCAGCCTCCTCTGGAGCCTAACCCTAACCCAATCACCACCACTGACCATAAAACCTAGGCCTCACACGCAGCCTGAACCCTGAGGCCTACCCGAACGATGAGCCGCGCCTGCAAACTCACACTCCCCATAACACGTATCCGTACCCCAATCTCGACCCTCAGCCTCACCGCGAGACTAACCCTAACCGTAGCTTCACCCCTGACCCTGAACCCTAGGCCTCACCCACAGCCTGAACCCTGAGGCCTAACCTAACTATGAGCTGCATCCTGAAACGCACACTCGCCCAAACACGTCTCCGTACCCCATCTCGACCCTCAGCATCACCGGGAGCCTAACCCTAACCCTAGGTCCACCTCTGACCCTAAACACTGGGCCTCACACGCAGCCTGAACCCTGAGGCCTACCCTAACGATGAGCCACACCCTTCAACGCACACTCCCCCTAACACGTATCCGTACCCCAATCTCCAGCCTCAGCCTCACCGCGAGACTAACCCTAACCGTAGCTTCACCCCTGACCCTGAACCCTAGGCCTCACACGCAGCCGGATCCCTGAGGCCTAACTGAACTATAAGCTGCACCCTGCAACGCACAATCCCGCTAACACGTATCCGTACCACATCTCGACCCTCAGCCTCACTGCGAGCCTAATACTAACCCTAGCTGCAAGCCTGACCCTGAACACTAGGCCTCACCCGCAGACTGAACCCTGGCACCTACCCTAATGATGAGCCATGCCCTGCCACGCACACTCCCCCTAACACGTATCCGTACTCCAATCTCGACCGTCAGCCTCACCGGGAGCCTAACCCTAACCATAGCTCCACCCCTGACCCTAAAGCCTAGGCCTGAACCGCAGCCTGAACCCTGAGGCCTACCCTAACGATGAGCCGTGCCCTGCAATGCACACTCCCCCTAACACGTATTCGTACCCCAATATCGACCCTCAGCCTCACCGGGAGTCTAAACCTAACCCTAGCTCCACCCCTGAACCTGAGCTCTAGGCCTCACCCGCAGCCTGAACCCTGAGGCCTACCCTAACGATAAGCAGAGCCCTGCCATGCACACTCCCCCTACCATGTATCCGTACCCCAATCTCGACCCTCAGCCTCACCGGGAACCTAACGCCAAGCCTAGCTCCACCCCTGCATCTGAACCTTAGGCCTCAGGTGCAGCCTGAACCCTGAGGCCTACCGTAAAGATGAGCCGTGCCCTGCAACGCACACTCCCCCTATCGAGTATCCGTACCCCAATTTCGACCATCAGCCTCACCGGGACCCTAACCCTAACCCTAGCTCCACCCCTGACCCCGAACGCTAGACCTCAGCCGCAGCCTGAACCTTGAGGCCTACCCTAACGATGAGCCGCGCCCTGCAACGCACACCCCCCCTAACACGTATCCGAACCCCAATCTCGACCCTTAGCCTCACAGTGAGCCTGACCCTAACCCAAGCCCCACTCCTGACTCTGAACCCTAGGCCTCACCCGAAGCCTGGACCCTGAGGCATGCCCTAACGATGAGCCCCGCCCTGCAACGCATACTCCCCCTAACACGTATCCGTACCCCAATCTCGACCCTCAGCCTCACCGGGAGCCTAACACTAACCCTGGATCCACCCCTGACCCTGAACCCTAGGCCTCACCCGTAGCCAGAACCCTGAGGCCTACCCTAACGATGAGAAGCGCCCTGAAACTCACACTCCCCCTAACAGGTATCCGTACCCCAATCTCGACCCTCAGCCTCACCGGGAGCCTAAATCTAACCCTAGCCGAACCCCTGTCCCTGAATCCTGGGCCTCACCCGCAACCTAAACCCTGAGGCCTACCCTAACAATGAGCCGCGCCCTGCAACACACACTCCCCCTAACACGTATCCGTACACCAATCTCGAACTTCAGCCTCACCGGGAGCCTAAACTTACCCTAGCCCCACCCCTGACCCTGAACCCTAGGCCTCACCCGCAGCCTGAACCCTGAGGCGAACCCTAACGATGAGCCGCGCCCTCCAACGCACACTCCCCGTAACACGTATCTGTACTCCAATCTCGACCCTCAGCCTCAACTGGATCCTAACCCTAACCCTACCTCCACCCATGACCCTGAACCCTAGGCCTCACCCGAAGCCTGAACCCTCAGGCCTACCCTAACGATGAGCCGCGCTGTGCAATGCACACTCCCTCTAACACGAATCTGTACCCCAATCTCGACCCTCACCCTCACCGGGAGCCTAACCCTAACCCTAGCCCCACCCCTGACTCTGAACTCTAGGCCTCACCCGCAACCTGAACCCTGAGGCCTACAATAACCTTGAGTCGCGCCCTGCAACGCACACTCCCCCTAACACGTATCCATACCCCAGCCTCGACCCTCAGCCTCACCGGGAGCCTAAACCTAACCCCAGTTCTACCCCTGACCCAAAACCCCAGGCCTCACCCGCAGCCTGAATCCTGAGCCTTACCCTAAGGTAGAGCCGCGCCCTGCATAGCACAGTCCCCCAAACATGTATCCGTACCCAAATCTCGACCCTCAGCCTCACCGGGAACCTAACTCAAACCCTAGGTCCACCCCTGCCTCTGAACCCTAGGCCTCAGCTGCAGCCTGAACCCTGAGGCCTACCCTAAAGATGAGTCGCGGCCTGCCACGCACACTCCCCCTATCGCGTATCCGTACCCCAATTTCGACCCTCAGCCTCACCGGGAACCTAACCCTAACCCTAGCTCCACCCCTGACCCCGAACGCTAGGCCTCAGCCGCAGCCTAACCCCTGAGGCCTACCCTAATGATGAGCCGCGCCCTGCAACGCAAACACCACCTAACACGTATCCGTACCCCAATCTCGACCCTCAGCCTCACCGGAAGCCTAAACCTAACCCTAGCTCCCCCCCTTACCCTGAACCCTAGGCCTCACCCGCAGCCTTAACCCTCAGGCCTACCCTAACGATGATCCGCGCCCTGCAACGCACACTCCCCCTAAGAAGTATCCGTACCCCAATCTCGACCCTCAGCCTCATCGGGAGCCTAAACCTAACCGTAGCTCCCCCCCTTACCCTGAACCCTAGGCCTCACCCGCAGCCTTAACCCTCAGGCCTACCCTAAAGATGAGCCGCGCCCTGCAACGCACACTCCCCCTATGACGTATTCGTACCCCAATTTCGACCCTCAGCCTCACCGGGAACCTAACCTTAACCCTAGATCCACCCTTGACCCCGAACGCTAGGCCTCAGCCGCAGCCTGAACCCTGAGGCCTACCCTAACGATGAGCCACGCCCTGCAACGCAAACACCACCTAACACGTATCCGAACCCCAATCTCGACCCTCAGCCTCACCGGGAGCCTAACCATAAGCCTAGTTCCACCCCTGACCCTGAACCACAGGCTTCACCCGCAGCCTGAACCCTGAGGCCTATCCTAACGATGAGCTACGCCCTGCAACGCACACTCCCCCTATCGAGTATCCGTACCCCAATTTCGAACATCAGCCTCACCGGGATCCTAACCCTAACCCTAGCTCCACCCCTGACCCCGAACGCTAGACCTCAGCCGCAGCCTGAACCTTGAGGCCTACCCTAACGATGAGCCGCGCCCTGCAACGCACACCCCCCCTAACACGTATCCGAACCCCAATCTCGACCCTCAGCCTCACAGTGAGCCTGACCCTAACCCTAGCCCCACCCCTGACTCTGAACCCTAGGCCTCACCCGAAGCCTGGACCCTGAGGCATACCCTAACGATGAGCCCCGCCCTGCAACGCACACTCCCCCTAACACGTATCCGTACCCCAATCTCGACCCTCAGCCTCCCCGGGAGCCTAACCCTAACCCTGGATCCACCCCTGACCCTGAACCCTAGGCCTCACCCGCAGCCAGAACCCTGAGGCCTACCCTAACGATGAGAAGCGCCCTGAAACTCACACTCCCCCTAACAGGTATCCGTACCCCAATCTCGACCCTCAGCCTCACCGGGAGCCTAAATCTAACCCTAGCCGAACCCCTGTCCCTGAATCCTGGGCCTCACCCGCAACCTAAACCCTGAGGCCTACCCTAACAATGAGCCGCGCCCTGCAACACACACTCCCCCTAACACGTATCCGTACACCAATCTCGAACTTCAGCCTCACCGGGAGCCTAAACTTACCCTAGCCCCACCCCTGACCCTGAACCCTAGGCCTCACCCGCAGCCTGAACCCTGAGGCGTACCCTAACGATGAGCCGCGCCCTCCAACGCACACTCCCCGTAACACGTATCTGTACTCCAATCTCGACCCTCAGCCTCAACTGGATCCTAACCCTAACCCTACCTCCACCCATGACCCTGAACCCTAGGCCTCACCCGAAGCCTGAACCCTCAGGCCTACCCTAACGATGAGCCGCGCTGTGCAATGCACACTCCCTCTAACACGAATCTGTACCCCAATCTCGACCCTCACCCTCACCGGGAGCCTAACCCTAACCCTAGCCCCACCCCTGACTCTGAACTCTAGGCCTCACCCGCAACCTGAACCCTGAGGCCTACAATAACCTTGAGTCGCGCCCTGCAACGCACACTCCCCCTAACACGTATCCATACCCCAGCCTCGACCCTCAGCCTCACCGGGAGCCTAAACCTAACCCCAGTTCTACCCCTGACCCAAAACCCCAGGCCTCACACGCAGCCTGAATCCTGAGCCTTACCCTAAGGTAGAGCCGCGCCCTGCATAGCACAGTCCCCCAAACATGTATCCGTACCCAAATCTCGACCCTCAGCCTCACCGGGAACCTAACTCAAACCCTAGGTCCACCCCTGCCTCTGAACCCTAGGCCTCAGCTGCAGCCTGAACCCTGAGGCCTACCCTAAAGATGAGTCGCGCCCTGCCACGCACACTCCCCCTATCGCGTATCCGTACCCCAATTTCGACCCTCAGCCTCACCGGGAACCTAACCCTAACCCTAGCTCCACCCCTGACCCCGAACGCTAGGCCTCAGCCGCAGCCTAACCCCTGAGGCCTACCCTAATGATGAGCCGCGCCCTGCAACGCAAACACCACCTAACACGTATCCGAACCCCAATGTCGACCCTCAGCCTCAGCGGGAGCCTAACCCTAAGCCTAGCCGAAATCCTGACCCTGAATTCTAGGCCTCACCCGCAGCCTGAACCCTGAGGCCTACCCTAACGATGAGCCGCGGCCTGCAAGGCACACTCCTCCTAACACGTATCTGTACCCCAATCTCGACCCTCAGCATCACCGGGAGCCTAACTCTAACCCTAGCTCCACCCCTGACCCTGAAACCTAGGACTCACCCACAGTCTGAACCCTGAGGCCTACTATAACGATGAGCCGCGCTCTGCAACGCACACTCCCCCTAACACGTATCTGTACCCCAATCTCGACCCTCAGCCTCACCGGGAGCCTAACCCTAACCCTAGCCCCACACCTGACCCTGAACCCTAGGCCTCACCCGCAGCCTAAACCCTGAGGCCTACCCTAACAATGAGACGCGCTGTGCAACGCACACTCCCCCTAACACGTCTCCGTACACCAATCTCAACCCTCAGCCTCACCGGGAGCCTAACCCTAACCCGAGCTCCACCCCTGACCCTGATCCATAGGATTCACCCGCAGCCTGAACCCTGAGGCCTACCCTAGCGATGAGCCGCGCCCTGGAACGCACACTCCCCCTAACAGGTATCCGTACCCCAATCTCGACCCTCAGCCTCACCGGGACCCTAACCCTAACCCTAGCTCCACCTCGGACCCTAAACCCTAGGCCTCACACGCAGCCTGAACCCTCAGGCCTACCCGAACGATGAGCCGTGACCTGCAATGCACACTCCCCCTAACACGTATTCGTACCCCAGTATCGACCCTCAGCCTCACCGGGAGCCTAACCCTAACCGTAGCTGCACCCCCACCCTGAACCCTAGGGCTCACTCGCAGCCTGTATCCTGAGGCCTACCCTAAAGATGAGCCGCGCCCTGCAACGCACACTCCCACTATCACGTCTCCGTACCCCAATCTCGAGCCTCAGCCTCACCGGGAGCCTAACCCTAACCCTAGCTACACCCCTGACCCTGATCCATAGGATTCACCCGCAGCCTGAACCCTGAGGCCTACCCTAGCGATGAGCCACGCCCTGGAACGCACACTCCCCCTAACAGGTATCCGTACCCCAATCTCGACCCTCAGCCTCACCGAGAGCCTAAGCGTAAGCCTACCTCGACCACTGATCCTGAACCCTAGGCCTCACACCCAGCCTTAACCCTGAGGCCTACCCTAACGATGAGCCGCGCCCTCAAACAAACACTCCCCCTAACACGTATCCGTACCCCATCTCGACGCTCAGCCTCACGGCGAGCCTAATGCTAACCCTAACTCCACCCCAGAACCTGAACTCTAGGCCTCACCCGCAGCCTGAACCCTGAGGCCTACCCTAACGATGAGCCGCGCCCTGCCATGCACAGTCCCCCTAACACGTATCCGTACCCGAATCTCGACCCTTATCCTCACCGGGAGCCTAACCCTAACCCTAGCTCCACCCCTGACCCTGAAACCTAGGTCTCAGCCGCAGCCTGAATCCTGAGGCCTACCCTAAAGACGAGCCGCGCCCTGAAACGCACACTCCCCCAAAACATATCCATACCCCAATGTCGACCCTCAGCCTCACCGCGAGACTAACCCTAACCGGAGCTTCACCCCTGACCCTGAACCCTAGGCCTCACACGCAGACTGAACCCTGAGGCCTAACCAAACTATGAGCCGCACCTTGCAACGCACTCTCCCCCTAACACGTATCCGTACCCCATCTCGACCCTCAGCCTCAGTGCGAGCCTAATCCTAACCCTAGCTCCACCCCTGACCCTGAACACTAGGCCTCACCCGCAGCCTGAACCCTGACACCTACCCTAATGTTGAGCCACGCCCTGGCAGGCACACTCCTCCTAACACGTATCCGTACCCCAATCTCGACCCTCAGCCTCACCGGAAGCCTAAACCTAACCCAAGCTCCCCCCCTTACCCTGAACCCTAGGCCTCACCCGCAGCCTTAACCCTCAGGCCTACCCTAACGATGATCCGCGCCCTGCAACGCACACTCCCCCTAAGAAGTATCCGTACCCCAATCTCGACCCTCAGCCTCATCGGGAGCCTAAACCTAACCCTAGCTCCCCCCCTTACCCTGAACCCTAGGCCTCACCCGCAGCCTTAACCCTCAGGCCTACCCTAAAGATGAGCCGCGCCCTGCAACGCACACTCCCCCTATGACGTATCCGTACCCCAATTTCGACCCTCAGCCTCACCGGGAACCTAACCCTAACCCTAGATCCACCCTTGACCCCAAACGCTAGGCCTCAGCCGCAGCCTGAACCCTGAGGCCTACCCTAACGATGAGCCACGCCCTGCAACGCAAACACCACCTAACACGTATCCGAACCCCAATCTCGACCCTCAGCCTCACCGGGAGCCTAACCATAAGCCTAGTTCCACCCCTGACCCTGAACCACAGGCTTCACCCGCAGCCTGAACCCTGAGGCCTATCCTAACGATGAGCCACGCCCTGCAACGCACACTCCCCCTAACACGTATCCGTACCCCAATCTCGACCCTCAGCCTCACCGGGAGCCTAACCCTAACCCTGGATCCACCCCTGACCCTGAACACTAGGCCTCACCCGCATCCTGAACTCTGAGGCCTACCCTAACGATAAGCAGCGCCCTGCAAGGCACACTCCCCCTAACACGTATCTGTACCCCAATCTCGACCCTCAGCATCACCGGGAGCCTAAATCTAACCCTAGCTCCACCCATGACCCTGAACCCTAGGCCTCACCCGCAGCCTGAACCCTGAGGCCTAACCTAACGATGAGCCGCGCCCTGCAACGCCCCCTCCCCCAAACACGTATCAGAATGCCAATCTCGACCCTCAGCCTCACCGGGATCCGAACGCTAACCCTACCTCCACCGCTGACCCTAAACACTAGGCCTCATCCGGAGCCTGAACCCTGAGGCCTACCCTAAGGATGAGCCGCGCCCAGCAACGCACACTCCCCCTAACACGTATCCGTATCCCAATCTCGACCCTCAGCCTCACAGGGAGCCTAACCCTAACCCTACCTCCACCCCTGACCCTGAACTCGAGGCCTCACCCGCAGCCTGAACCCTGAGGACTACCCTAACGATGAGCCACACCCTGAAACGCACACTCCCCCTAACACTTATCCGTATCCCAAACTCGACACTCAGCCTCCTCTGGAGCCTAACCGTAACCCAATCCCCACCACTGACCGTGAACCCTAGGCCTCACACGCAGCGTGAACGCTGAGGCCTACCCGAACAATGAGCCGCGCCTGCAAACTCACACTGCCCCTAACACGTATCCGTACCCCAATCTCGACCCTCAGCCTCACCGCGAGGCTAACCCTAAGCGTAGCTTCACCCCTGACCCTGAACCCTAGGCCTCACCCACAGCCTGAACCCTGAGGTCTAACCTAACTATGAGCTGTACCCTGCAACGCACACTCCCCCTAACACGTATCCGTACCCCATCTCGACCCTCAGCCTCACCGGGAGCCTGACCCTAACCCTAGCCCCACCCCTGACCCTGAACCCTAGGCCTCACCCGCAGCCTGAACCCTTAAGCCTACCCTAACGATGACCCGTGCCCTGCAACGCACACTCCCCCTAACATGTATCCGTACCCCAATCTCCACCCACAGCCTCACCGGGAGCCTAACCCTAACGCTACCTCCACCCATGACCCTGAACCCTAGGCCTCACCCGAAGCCTGAACTCTCAGGCCTACCCTAACGGTGAGCCACGCCGTGCAATGCACACTCCCCTTAACACGAATCCGTACCCCAATCTCGAACCTCAGCCTCACCGGGGGCCTAACCCTAACCCTAGCTCCACCTCTGACCCTGAACACTAGGCCTCACCCGCAGCCTGAACCCTGAGACCTACCCTAACGATGAGCCGCGCCCTGCAACGCACACTACCCCTAACACGTATCCGTACCCCAATCTCGACCCTCAGCCTCAACGGGAGCCAAACCCTAACCCTAGCTCCACACCTGAGCCTGAACACTAGGCCTCACCTGCAGCCTGAACCCTGAAGCCTACCCTAACGATGAGCCGCGCCCTGCAATGCACACTCCCGTTAACATGGATCCGTACCCCAATCTCGACCCACAGCCTCACCCGGAGCCTAACCCTAACCCTAACCCCACCCCTGACCCTGAACTCTATGCCTCACCCGCAAACTGAACCGTGAGTCCTACAATAAACTTGAGTCGCACTCTGCAAAGCACACTCCCCCTAACACGTATCCATACCCCAGTCTCGACCCTCAGCCTCACCGGGAGCCTAACCCTAACCCCAGTTCTACCCATGACCCTAAACCCTAGGCCTCACCCGCAGCCTGAATCCTGAGCCCTACCCTAAGGTAGAGCCGCGCCCTGCATAGCACACACCCCCTAACATGGATCCGTACCCAAATCTCGGCCCTCAGTCTCACCGGGAACCTAACTCTAACCCTACCTCCACCCCTGCATCTGAACCCTAGGCCTCAGCTGCAGCCTGAACCCTGAGGCCTACCCTAAAGATGAGCCGCGCCCTGCAACGCACACTCCCCCTATCACGCATCCGTACCCCAATTTCGACCCTCAGCCTCACCGGGAACCTAACCCTAACCCTAACCCTAGATCCACCCTTGACCCCGAACGCTAGGCCTCAGCCGCAGCCTGAACCCTGAGGCCTACGCTAACGATGAGCCGCGCCCTGCAACGCAAACACCACCTAACACGTATCCGTACCCCAATCTCGACCCTCAGCCTCACCGGGAGCCTAACCATAAGCCTAGCTCCACCCCTGACCCTGAACCATAGGCTTCACCCGCAGCCTGAACCCTGAGGCCTACCCTAACGATGAGCCACGCCCTGCAACGCACACTCCCCCTAACACGTATCCATACCTCAATCTCGACCCTCAGCCTCACCGGGAGCCTAACCCTAACCCTGGCCTCACACCTGACCCTGAAGCCTAGGCCTCACCCGCAGCCTGAACCCTGAAGCCTAACCTTACTAGGAGCCGCAGCCAGCAATGCACACTCCCCCTAACACGTATCCGTACCCCATCTGGACCCGCAGCCTCACTGGGAGCCTAATCCTAACCCTAGATCCACCACTGACCCTGAACACTAGGCCTCACCCGCAGCCTGAACCCTGGCACCTACCCTAATGATGAGCCACGCCCTGCCACGCACACTCCCCCTAACACGTATCCGTACACCAATCTCGACATTCACCTCACCGGGAGCCTATACCTACCCTAGCCCCACCCCTGATCCTGAAACCTAGGCCTCACCCGCAGCCTGAACCCTGAGGCCTACCCTAACGATGAGCGGCGCCTTGCAACACACACTCCCCCAAACACGTATCCGTACTCCAATCTCTACCCTCAGCCTCACCGGGAGCCTAAACCTAACCCTAGCTCCACCCCTGACCGTGAACACTAGGCCTCACCCGCAGCCTAAACCCTGAGGCCTACCCTAACAATGAGACGCGCTGTTCAACGCACACTCCCCCTAACACGTCTCCGTACACCAATCTCAACCCTCAGCCTCACCGGGAGCCTAACCCTAACCCTAGCTCCACCCCTGACCCTGATCCATAGGATTCACCCGCAGCCTGAACCCTGAGGCCTACCCTAGCGATGAGCCGCGCCCTGGAACGCACACTCCCCCTAACAGGTATCCGTACCCCAATCTCGACCCTCAGCCTCACCGGGACCCTAACCCTAACCCTAGCTCCACCTCGGACCCTAAACCCTAGGCCTCACACGCAGCCTGAACCCTCAGGCCTACCCGAACGATGAGCCGTGACCTGCAATGCACACTCCCCCTAACACGTATTCGTACCCCAGTATCGACCCTCAGCCTCACCGGGAGCCTAACCCTAACCGTAGCTGCACCCCCACCCTGAACCCTAGGGCTCACTCGCAGCCTGTATCCTGAGGCCTACCCTAAAGATGAGCCGCGCCCTGCAACGCACACTCCCACTATCACGTCTCCGTACCCCAATCTCGAGCCACAGCCTCACCGGGAGCCTAACCCTAACCCTAGCTACACCCCTGACCCTGATCCATAGGATTCACCCGCAGCCTGAACCCTGAGGCCTACCCTAGCGATGAGCCACGCCCTGGAACGCACACTCCCCCTAACAGGTATCCGTACCCCAATCTCGACCCTCAGCCTCACCGAGAGCCTAAGCGTAAGCCTACCTCGACCACTGATCCTGAACCCTAGGCCTCACACCCAGCCTTAACCCTGAGGCCTACCCTAACGATGAGCCGCGCCCTCAAACAAACACTCCCCCTAACACGTATCCGTACCCCATCTCGACGCTCAGCCTCACGGCGAGCCTAAAGCTAACCCTAACTCCACCCCAGAACCTGAACCCTAGGCCTCACCCGCAGCCTGAACCCTGAGGCCTACCCTAACGATGAGCCGCGCCCTGCCATGCACAGTCCCCCTAACACGTATCCGTACCCGAATCTCGACCCTTATCCTCACCGGGAGCCTAACCCTAACCCTAGCTCCACCCCTGACCCTGAAACCTAGGTCTCAGCCGCAGCCTGAATCCTGAGGCCTACCCTAAAGACGAGCCGCGCCCTGAAACGCACACTCCCCCAAAACATATCCATACCCCAATGTCGACCCTCAGCCTCACCGCGAGACTAACCCTAACCGGAGCTTCACCCCTGACCCTGAACCCTAGGCCTCACACGCAGACTGAACCCTGAGGCCTAACCAAACTATGAGCCGCACCTTGCAACGCACTCTCCCCCTAACACGTATCCGTACCCCATCTCGACCCTCAGCCTCAGTGCGAGCCTAATCCTAACCCTAGCTCCACCCCTGACCCTGAACACTAGGCCTCACCCGCAGCCTGAACCCTGACACCAACCCTAATGTTGAGCCACGCCCTGGCAGGCACACTCCCCCTAACACGTATCCGTACCCCAATCTCGACCCTCAGCCTCACCGGAAGCCTAAACCTAACCCTAGCTCCCCCCCTTACCCTGAACCCTAGGCCTCACCCGCAGTCTTAACCCTCAGGCCTACCCTAACGATGATCCGCGCCCTGCAACGCACACTCCCCCTAAGAAGTATCCGTACCCCAATCTCGACCCTCAGCCTCATCGGGAGCCTAAACCTAACCCTAGCTCCCCCCCTTACCCTGAACCCTAGGCCTCACCCGCAGCCTTAACCCTCAGGCCTACCCTAAAGATGAGCCGCGCCCTGCAACGCAAACTCCCCCTATGACGTATCCGTACCCCAATTTCGACCCTCAGCCTCACCGGGAACCTAACCCTAACCCTAGATGCACCCTTGACCCCGAACGCTAGGCCTCAGCCGCAGCCTGAACCCTGAGGCCTACCCTAACGATGAGCCACGCCCTGCAACGCAAACACCACCTAACACGTATCCGAACCCCAATCTCGACCCTCAGCCTCACCGGGAGCCTAACCATAAGCCTAGTTCCACCCCTGACCCTGAACCACAGGCTTCACCCGCAGCCTGAACCCTGAGGCCTATCCTAACGATGAGCCACGCCCTGCAACGCACACTCCCCCTAACACGTATCCATACCTCAATCTCGACCCTCAGCCTCACCGGGAGTCTAAACCTAACCCTAGCTCCAACCCTGACCCTGAACACTAGGCCTCACCCGCAACCTGAACTCTGAGGCCTACCCTAACGATAAGCAGCGCCCTGCAAGGCACACTCCCCCTAACACGTATCTGTACCCCAATCTCGACCCTCAGCATCACCGGGAGCCTAAATCTAACCCTAGCTCCACCCATGACCCTGAACCCTAGGCCTCACCCGCAGCCTGAACCCTGAGGCCTAACCTAACGATGAGCCGTGCCCTGCAACGCCCCCTCCCCCAAACACGTATCAGAATGCCAATCTCGACCCTCAGCCTCACCGGGATCCGAACGCTAACCCTACCTCCACCGCTGACCCTAAACACTAGGCCTCATCCGGAGCCTGAACCCTGAGGCCTACCCTAAGGATGAGCCGCGCCCAGCAACGCACACTCCCCCTAACACGTATCCGTATCCCAATCTCGACCCTCAGCCTCACAGGGAGCCTAACCCTAACCCTACCTCCACCCCTGACCCTGAACTCGAGGCCTCACCCGCAGCCTGAACCCTGAGGACTACCCTAACGATGAGCCACACCCTGAAACGCACACTCCCCCTAACACTTATCCGTATCCCAAACTCGACACTCAGCCTCCTCTGGAGCCTAACCGTAACCCAATCCCCACCACTGACCGTGAACCCTAGGCCTCACACGCAGCGTGAACGCTGAGGCCTACCCGAACAATGAGCCGCGCCTGCAAACTCACACTGCCCCTAACACGTATCCGTACCCCAATCTCGACCCTCAGCCTCACCGCGAGACTAACCCTAAGCGTAGCTTCACCCCTGACCCTGAACCCTAGGCCTCACCCACAGCCTGAACCCTGAGGTCTAACCTAACTATGAGCTGTACCCTGCAACGCACACTCCCCCTAACACGTATCCGTACCCCATCTCGACCCTCAGCCTCACCGGGAGCCTGACCCTAACCCTAGCCCCACCCCTGACCCTGAACCCTAGGCCTCACCCGCAGCCTGAACCCTTAAGCCTACCCTAACGATGACCCGTGCCCTGCAACGCACACTCCCCCTAACATGTATCCGTACCCCAATCTCCACCCACAGCCTCACCGGGAGCCTAACCCTAACGCTACCTCCACCCATGACCCTGAACCCTAGGCCTCACCCGAAGCCTGAACTCTCAGGCCTACCCTAACGGTGAGCCACGCCGTGCAATGCACACTCCCCTTAACACGAATCCGTACCCCAATCTCGAACCTCAGCCTCACCGGGGGCCTAACCCTAACCCTAGCTCCACCTCTGACCCTGAACACTAGGCCTCACCCGCAGCCTGAACCCTGAGACCTACCCTAACGATGAGCCGCGCCCTGCAACGCACACTACCCCTAACACGTATCCGTACCCCAATCTCGACCCTCAGCCTCAACGGGAGCCAAACCCTAACCCTAGCTCCACACCTGAGCCTGAACACTAGGCCTCACCTGCAGCCTGAACCCTGAAGCCTACCCTAACGATGAGCCGCGCCCTGCAATGCACACTCCCGTTAACATGGATCCGTACCCCAATCTCGACCCACAGCCTCACCCGGAGCCTAACCCTAACCCTAACCCCACCCCTGACCCTGAACTCTATGCCTCACCCGCAAACTGAACCGTGAGTCCCACAATAAACTTGAGTCGCACTCTGCAAAGCACACTCCCCCTAACACGTATCCATACCCCAGTCTCGACCCTCAGCCTCACCGGGAGCCTAACCCTAACCCCAGTTCTACCCATGACCCTAAACCCTAGGCCTCACCCGCAGCCTGAATCCTGAGCCCTACCCTAAGGTAGAGCCGCGCCCTGCATAGCACACACCCCCTAACATGGATCCGTACCCAAATCTCGGCCCTCAGTCTCACCGGGAACCTAACTCTAACCCTACCTCCACCCCTGCATCTGAACCCTAGGCCTCAGCTGCAGCCTGAACCCTGAGGCCTACCCTAAAGATGAGCCGCGCCCTGCAACGCACACTCCCCCTATCACGCATCCGTACCCCAATTTCGACCCTCAGCCTCACCGGGAACCTAACCCTAACCCTAACCCTAGATCCACCCTTGACCCCGAACGCTAGGCCTCAGCCGCAGCCTGAACCCTGAGGCCTACGCTAACGATGAGCCGCGCCCTGCAACGCAAACACCACCTAACACGTATCCGTACCCCAATCTCGACCCTCAGCCTCACCGGGAGCCTAACCATAAGCCTAGCTCCACCCCTGACCCTGAACCATAGGCTTCACCCGCAGCCTGAACCCTGAGGCCTACCCTAACGATGAGCCACGCCCTGCAACGCACACTCCCCCTAACACGTATCCATACCTCAATCTCGACCCTCAGCCTCACCGGGAGCCTAACCCTAACCCTGGCCTCACACCTGACCCTGAACCCTAGGCCTCACCCGCAGCCTGAACCCTGAAGCCTAACCTTACTAGGAGCCGCAGCCAGCAATGCACACTCCCCCTAACACGTATCCGTACCCCATCTGGACCCGCAGCCTCACTGGGAGCCTAATCCTAACCCTAGATCCACCACTGACCCTGACCACTAGGCCTCACCCGCAGCCTGAACCCTGGCACCTACCCTAATGATGAGCCACGCCCTGCCACGCACACTCCCCCTAACACGTATCCGTACACCAATCTCGACATTCACCTCACCGGGAGCCTAAACCTACCCTAGCCCCACCCCTGATCCTGAAACCTAGGCCTCACCCGCAGCCTGAACCCTGAGGCCTACCCTAACGATGAGCGGCGCCTTGCAACACACACTCCCCCAAACACGTATCCGTACTCCAATCTCTACCCTCAGCCTCACCGGGAGCCTAAACCTAACCCTAGCTCCACCCCTGACCCTGAACCCGAGGCCTCAACCGCAGCCTGGACCCTGAGGCCTACCCTAACGATGAGCCGTGCCCTGCAAAGCACACTCCCCCTAACACGTATTCGTTCGCCAATATCGACCCTCAGCCTCACCGGGAGCCGAACCCTAACCGTAGCTCCACCACTGACCCTGAACCCTAGGCCTCACTCGCAGCCTGAACCCTGAGGCCTACCCTAACGATGAGCTGCGCCCGTCAACACATACTCCCCCTAACACGTATCCGTATCCCAATCTCGAACCTCAGCCTCACCGGGAGCCTAACTCCAACCCTAGCTCCACCCCTGCCTCTGAACCCTAGGCCTCAGCTGCAGCCTGGACCCTGAGGCCTACCCTAAAGATGAGCCGCGCCCTGCAACGCACACTCCCCCTATCACGTATCCGTACCCCAATTTCGACCCTCAGCCTCACCGGGAACCTAACCCTAACCCGAGCTCAACCCCTGACCCCGAACGCTAGGCCTCAGCCGCAGCCTGAACCTTGAGACCTACCCTAACGATGAGCCGCGCCCTGCAACGCACACACCCCCTAACATGTATCCCAACCCCATTCTCGACCCTCAGCCTCACCGGGAGCCTGACCCTAACCCTAGCTCCACCCCTGACCCTGAACCCTAGGCCTCACCCGCAGCCTGAACCCTTAGGCCTACCCTAACGATGACCCGTGCCCTGCAATGCACACTCCCCCTAACACGAATCCGTACCCCAATCTCGACCCTCAGCCTCACCGGGATCCTAACCCTAACCCTAGCTCCACACCTGAGCCTGAACACTAGGCCTCACCTGCAGCCTGAACCCTGAAGCCTACCCTAACGATGAGCCGCGCCCTGCATAGCACACTCCCCCTAACATGGATGCGTACCCAAATCTCTACCCTCAGTCTCACCGGGAACCTAACTGTAACCCTACCTCCACCCCTGCCTCTGAACCCTAGGCCTCAGCTGCAGCCTGAACCCTGAGGCCTACCCTAAAGATGAGCCGCGCCCTGCAACGCACACTCCCCCTATCACGTATTCGTACCCCAATGTCGACCCTCAGCCTCACCGGGAACCTAACCCTAACCCTAGCTCCACCCTTGACCCCGAACGCTAGGCCTCAGCCGCAGCCTGAACCCTGAGGCCTACCCTAACGATGAGCCACGCCCTGCAACGCAAACACCACCTAACACGTATCCGAACCCCAATCTCGACCCTCAGCCTCACTGGGAGCCTAACCATAAGCCTAGCTCCACCCCTAACCCTGAACCATGGGCTTCTCCCGCAGCCTGAACCCTGCGGCCTACCCTAACGATGAGCCACGCCCTGCAACCCACACTCCCCCTAACACGTATCCATACCTCAATCTCGACCCTCAGCCTCACTGGGAGCCTAACACTAACCCTGGCCTCACACCTGACCCTGAACCCTAGGCCTCACCCGAAGCCTGAACCCTGAAGCCTAACCTTACTAGGAGCCGCAGCCAGCAATGCACACTCCCCCTAACACGTATCCGTACCCCATCAGGACCCGCAGCCTCACTGGGAGCCTAATCCTAACCCTAGATCCACCACTGACCCTGAACACTAGGCCTCACCTGCAGCCTGAACCCTGGCACTACCCTAATGATGAGCCACGCCCTGACACGCACTCTCCCCCTAACACGTATCCGTACACCAATCTCGACATTCTCCTCACCGGGAGCCTAAACCTACCCTAGCCCCACCCCTGATCCTGAAACCTAGGCCTCACCAGCAGCCTGAACCCTGAGGCCTACCCTAACGATGAGCGGCGCCTTGCAACACACACTCCCCCAAACACGTATCCGTACTCCAATCTCTACCCTCAGCCTCACCGGGAGCCCAAACCTAACCCTAGCTCCACCCCTGACCCTGAACCCGAGGCCTCAACCGCAGCCTGAACCCTGAGGCCTACCCTAACGATGAGCCGTGCCCTGCAAAGCACACTCCCCCTAACACGTATTCGTTCGCCAATATCGACCCTCAGCCTCACCGGGAGCCGAACCCTAACCGTAGCTCCACCACTGACCCTGAACCCTAGGCCTCACTCGCAGCCTGAACCCTGAGGCCTACCCTAACGATGAGCTGCGCCCGTCAACACATACTCCCCCTAACACGTATCCGTATCCCAATCTCGACCCTCAGCCTCACCGGGAGTCTAAACCTAACCCTAGCTCCAACCCTGACCCTGAACACTAGGCCTCACCCGCAGCCTGAACTCTGAGGCCTACCCTAACGATAAGCAGCGCCCTGCAAGGCACACTCCCCCTAACACGTATCTGTACCCCAATCTCGACCCTCAGCATCATCGGGAGCCTAAATCTAACCCTAGCTCCACCCATGACCCTGAACCCTAGGCCTCACCCGCAGCCTGAACCCTGAGGCCTAACCTAACGATGAGCCGCGCCCTGCAACGCCCCCTCCCCCAAACACGTATCAGAATGCCAATCTCGACCCTCAGCCTCACCGGGATCCGAACGCTAACCCTACCTCCACCGCTGACCCTAAACACTAGGCCTCATCCGGAGCCTGAACCCTGAGGCCTACCCTAAGGATGAGCCGCGCCCAGCAACGCACACTCCCCCTAACACGTATCCGTATCCCAATCTCGACCCTCAGCCTCACAGGGAGCCTAACCCTAACCCTACCTCCACCCCTGACCCTGAACTCGAGGCCTCACCCGCAGCCTGAACCCTGAGGACTACCCTAACGATGAGCCACACCCTGAAACGCACACTCCCCCTAACACTTATCCGTATCCCAAACTCGACACTCAGCCTCCTCTGGAGCCTAACCGTAACCCAATCCCCACCACTGACCGTGAACCCTAGGCCTCACACGCAGCGTGAACGCTGAGGCCTACCCGAACAATGAGCCGCGCCTGCAAACTCACACTGCCCCTAACACGTATCCGTACCCCAATCTCGACCCTCAGCCTCACCGCGAGACTAACCCTAACCGTAGCTTCACCCCTGACCCTGAACCCTAGGCCTCACCCACAGCCTGAACCCTGAGGTCTAACCTAACTATGAGCTGTACCCTGCAACGCACACTCCCCCTAACACGTATCCGTACCCCATCTCGACCCTCAGCCTCACCGGGAGCCTGACCCTAACCCTAGCCCCACCCCTGACCCTGAACCCTAGGCCTCACCCGCAGCCTGAACCCTTAAGCCTACCCTAACGATGACCCGTGCCCTGCAACGCACACTCCCCCTAACATGTATCCGTACCCCAATCTCCACCCACAGCCTCACCGGGAGCCTAACCCTAACGCTACCTCCACCCATGACCCTGAACCCTAGGCCTCACCCGAAGCCTGAACTCTCAGGCCTACCCTAACGGTGAGCCACGCCGTGCAATGCACACTCCCCTTAACACGAATCCGTACCCCAATCTCGAACCTCAGCCTCACCGGGGGCCTAACCCTAACCCTAGCTCCACCTCTGACCCTGAACACTAGGCCTCACCCGCAGCCTGAACCCTGAGACCTACCCTAACGATGAGCCGCGCCCTGCAACGCACACTACCCCTAACACGTATCCGTACCCCAATCTCGACCCTCAGCCTCAACGGGAGCCAAACCCTAACCCTAGCTCCACACCTGAGCCTGAACACTAGGCCTCACCTGCAGCCTGAACCCTGAAGCCTACCCTAACGATGAGCCGCGCCCTGCAATGCACACTCCCGTTAACATGGATCCGTACCCCAATCTCGACCCACAGCCTCACCCGGAGCCTAACCCTAACCCTAACCCCACCCCTGACCCTGAACTCTATGCCTCACCCGCAAACTGAACCGTGAGTCCTACAATAAACTTGAGTCGCACTCTGCAAAGCACACTCCCCCTAACACGTATCCATACCCCAGTCTCGACCCTCAGCCTCACCGGGAGCCTAACCCTAACCCCAGTTCTACCCATGACCCTAAACCCTAGGCCTCACCCGCAGCCTGAATCCTGAGCCCTACCCTAAGGTAGAGCCGCGCCCTGCATAGCACACACCCCCTAACATGGATCCGTACCCAAATCTCGACCCTCAGTCTCACCGGGAACCTAACTCTAACCCTACCTCCACCCCTGCATCTGAACCCTAGGCCTCAGCTGCAGCCTGAACCCTGAGGCCTACCCTAAAGATGAGCCGCGCCCTGCAACGCACACTCCCCCTATCACGCATCCGTACCCCAATTTCGACCCTCAGCCTCACCGGGAACCTAACCCTAACCCTAACCCTAGATCCACCCTTGACCCCGAACGCTAGGCCTCAGCCGCAGCCTGAACCCTGAGGCCTACGCTAACGATGAGCCGCGCCCTGCAACGCAAACACCACCTAACACGTATCCGTACCCCAATCTCGACCCTCAGCCTCACCGGGAGCCTAACCATAAGCCTAGCTCCACCCCTGACCCTGAACCATAGGCTTCACCCGCAGCCTGAACCCTGAGGCCTACCCTAACGATGAGCCACGCCCTGCAACGCACACTCCCCCTAACACGTATCCATACCTCAATCTCGACCCTCAGCCTCACCGGGAGCCTAACCCTAACCCTGGCCTCACACCTGACCCTGAAGCCTAGGCCTCACCCGCAGCCTGAACCCTGAAGCCTAACCTTACTAGGAGCCGCAGCCAGCAATGCACACTCCCCCTAACACGTATCCGTACCCCATCTGGACCCGCAGCCTCACTGGGAGCCTAATCCTAACCCTAGATCCACCACTGACCCTGAACACTAGGCCTCACCCGCAGCCTGAACCCTGGCACCTACCCTAATGATGAGCCACGCCCTGCCACGCACACTCCCCCTAACACGTATCCGTACACCAATCTCGACATTCACCTCACCGGGAGCCTAAACCTACCCTAGCCCCACCCCTGATCCTGAAACCTAGGCCTCACCCGCAGCCTGAACCCTGAGGCCTACCCTAACGATGAGCGGCGCCTTGCAACACACACTCCCCCAAACACGTATCCTTACTCCAATCTCTACCCTCAGCCTCACCGGGAGCCTAAACCTAACCCTAGCTCCACCCCTGACCCTGAACCCTAGGCCTCACCCGCAGCCTAAACCCTTAGGCCTACCCTAACGATGAGACGCGCTGTGCAACGCACACTCCCCCTAACACGTCTCCGTACACCAATCTCAACCCTCAGCCTCACCGGGAGCCTAACCCTAACCCGAGCTCCACCCCTGACCCTGATCCATAGGATTCACCCGCAGCCTGAACCCTGAGGCCTACCCTAGCGATGAGCCGCGCCCTGGAACGCACACTCCCCCTAACAGGTATCCGTACCCCAATCTCGACCCTCAGCCTCACCGGGACCCTAACCCTAACCCTAGCTCCACCTCGGACCCTAAACCCTAGGCCTCACACGCAGCCTGAACCCTCAGGCCTACCCGAACGATGAGCCGTGACCTGCAATGCACACTCCCCCTAACACGTATTCGTACCCCAGTATCGACCCTCAGCCTCACCGGGAGCCTAACCCTAACCGTAGCTGCACCCCCACCCTGAACCCTAGGGCTCACTCGCAGCCTGTATCCTGAGGCCTACCCTAAAGATGAGCCGCGCCCTGCAACGCACACTCCCACTATCACGTCTCCGTACCCCAATCTCGAGCCTCAGCCTCACCGGGAGCCTAACCCTAACCCTAGCTACACCCCTGACCCTGATCCATAGGATTCACCCGCAGCCTGAACCCTGAGGCCTACCCTAGCGATGAGCCACGCCCTGGAACGCACACTCCCCCTAACAGGTATCCGTACCCCAATCTCGACCCTCAGCCTCACCGAGAGCCTAAGCGTAAGCCTACCTCGACCACTGATCCTGAACCCTAGGCCTCACACCCAGCCTTAACCCTGAGGCCTACCCTAACGATGAGCCGCGCCCTCAAACAAACACTCCCCCTAACACGTATCCGTACCCCATCTCGACGCTCAGCCTCACGGCGAGCCAAATGCTAACCCTAACTCCACCCCAGAACCTGAACTCTAGGCCTCACCCGCAGCCTGAACCCTGAGGCCTACCCTAACGATGAGCCGCGCCCTGCCATGCACAGTCCCCCTAACACATATCCGTACCCGAATCTCGACCCTTATCCTCACCGGGAGCCTAACCCTAACCCTAGCTCCACCCCTGACCCTGAAACCTAGGTCTCAGCCGCAGCCTGAATCCTGAGGCCTACGCTAAAGACGAGCCGCGCCCTGAAACGCACACTCCCCCAAAACATATCCATACCCCAATGTCGACCCTCAGCCTCACCGCGAGACTAACCCTAACCGGAGCTTCACCCCTGACCCTGAACCCTAGGCCTCACACGCAGACTGAACCCTGAGGCCTAACCAAACTATGAGCCGCACCTTGCAACGCACTCTCCCCCTAACACGTATCCGTACCCCATCTCGACCCTCAGCCTCAGTGCGAGACTAATCCTAACCCTAGCTCCACCCCAGACCCTGAACACTAGGCCTCACCCGCAGCCTGAACCCTGACACCAACCCTAATGTTGAGCCACGCCCTGGCAGGCACACTCCCCCTAACACGTATCCGTACCCCAATCTCGACCCTCAGCCTCACCGGAAGCCTAAACCTAACCCTAGCTCCCCCCCTTACCCTGAACCCTAGGCCTCACCCACAGCCTTAACCCTCAGGCCTACCCTAACGATGATCCGCGCCCTGCAACGCACACTCCCCCTAAGAAGTATCCGTACCCCAATCTCGACCCTCAGCCTCATCGGGAGCCTAAACCTAACCCTAGCTCCCCCCCTTACCCTGAACCCTAGGCCTCACCCGCAGCCTTAACCCTCAGGCCTACCCTAAAGATGAGCCGCGCCCTGCAACGCACACTCCCCCTATGACGTATCCGTACCCCAATTTCGACCCTCAGCCTCACCGGGAACCTAACCCTAACCCTAGATCCACCCTTGACCCCGAACGCTAGGCCTCAGCCGCAGCCTGAACCCTGAGGCCTACCCTAACGATGAGCCACGCCCTGCAACGCAAACACCACCTAACACGTATCCGAACCCCAATCTCGACCCTCAGCCTCACCGGGAGCCTAACCATAAGCCTAGTTCCACCCCTGACCCTGAACCACAGGCTTCACCCGCAGCCTGAACCCTGAGGCCTATCCTAACGATGAGCCACGCCCTGCAACGCACACTCCCCCTAACACGTATCCATACCTCAATCTCGACCCTCAGCCTCACCGGGAGTCTAAACCTAACCCTAGCTCCAACCCTGACCCTGAACACTAGGCCTCACCCGCAGCCTGAACTCTGAGGCCTACCCTAACGATAAGCAGCGCCCTGCAAGGCACACTCCCCCTAACACGTATCTGTACCCCAATCTCGACCCTCAGCATCACCGGGAGCCTAAATCTAACCCTAGCTCCACCCATGACCCTGAACCCTAGGCCTCACCCGCAGCCTGAACCCTGAGGCCTAACCTAACGATGAGCCGCGCCCTGCAACGCCCCCTCCCCCAAACACGTATCAGAATGCCAATCTCGACCCTCAGCCTCACCGGGATCCGAACGCTAACCCTACCTCCACCGCTGACCCTAAACACTAGGCCTCATCCGGAGCCTGAACCCTGAGGCCTACCCTAAGGATGAGCCGCGCCCAGCAACGCACACTCCCCCTAACACGTATCCGTATCCCAATCTCGACCCTCAGCCTCACAGGGAGCCTAACCCTAACCCTACCTCCACCCCTGACCCTGAACTCGAGGCCTCACCCGCAGCCTGAACCCTGAGGACTACCCTAACGATGAGCCACACCCTGAAACGCACACTCCCCCTAACACTTATCCGTATCCCAAACTCGACACTCAGCCTCCTCTGGAGCCTAACCGTAACCCAATCCCCACCACTGACCGTGAACCCTAGGCCTCACACGCAGCGTGAACGCTGAGGCCTACCCGAACAATGAGCCGCGCCTGCAAACTCACACTGCCCCTAACACGTATCCGTACCCCAATCTCGACCCTCAGCCTCACCGCGAGACTAACCCTAACCGTAGCTTCACCCCTGACCCTAAACCCTAGGCCTCACCCACAGCCTGAACCCTGAGGTCTAACCTAACTATGAGCTGTACCCTGCAACGCACACTCCCCCTAACACGTATCCGTACCCCATCTCGACCCTCAGCCTCACCGGGAGCCTGACCCTAACCCTAGCCCCACCCCTGACCCTGAACCCTAGGCCTCACCCGCAGCCTGAACCCTTAAGCCTACCCTAACGATGACCCGTGCCCTGCAACGCACACTCCCCCTAACATGTATCCGTACCCCAATCTCCACCCACAGCCTCACCGGGAGCCTAACCCTAACGCTACCTCCACCCATGACCCTGAACCCTAGGCCTCACCCGAAGCCTGAACTCTCAGGCCTACCCTAACGGTGAGCCACGCCGTGCAATGCACACTCCCCTTAACACGAATCCGTACCCCAATCTCGAACCTCAGCCTCACCGGGGGCCTAACCCTAACCCTAGCTCCACCTCTGACCCTGAACACTAGGCCTCACCCGCAGCCTGAACCCTGAGACCTACCCTAACGATGAGCCGCGCCCTGCAACGCACACTACCCCTAACACGTATCCGTACCCCAATCTCGACCCTCAGCCTCAACGGGAGCCAAACCCTAACCCTAGCTCCACACCTGAGCCTGAACACTAGGCCTCACCTGCAGCCTGAACCCTGAAGCCTACCCTAACGATGAGCCGCGCCCTGCAATGCACACTCCCGTTAACATGGATCCGTACCCCAATCTCGACCCACAGCCTCACCCGGAGCCTAACCCTAACCCTAACCCCACCCCTGACCCTGAACTCTATGCCTCACCCGCAAACTGAACCGTGAGTCCTACAATAAACTTGAGTCGCACTCTGCAAAGCACACTCCCCCTAACACGTATCCATACCCCAGTCTCGACCCTCAGCCTCACCGGGAGCCTAACCCTAACCCCAGTTCTACCCATGACCCTAAACCCTAGGCCTCACCCGCAGCCTGAATCCTGAGCCCTACCCTAAGGTAGAGCCGCGCCCTGCATAGCACACACCCCCTAACATGGATCCGTACCCAAATCTCGACCCTCAGTCTCACCGGGAACCTAACTCTAACCCTACCTCCACCCCTGCATCTGAACCCTAGGCCTCAGCTGCAGCCTGAACCCTGAGGCCTACCCTAAAGATCAGCCGCGCCCTGCAACGCACACTCCCCCTATCACGCATCCGTACCCCAATTTCGACCCTCAGCCTCACCGGGAACCTAACCCTAACCCTAACCCTAGATCCACCCTTGACCCCGAACGCTAGGCCTCAGCCGCAGCCTGAACCCTGAGGCCTACGCTAACGATGAGCCACGCCCTGCAACGCAAACACCACCTAACACGTATCCGTACCCCAATCTCGACCCTCAGCCTCACCGGGAGCCTAACCATAAGCCTAGCTCCACCCCTGACCCTGAACCATAGGCTTCACCCGCAGCCTGAACCCTGAGGCCTACCCTAACGATGAGCCACGCCCTGCAACGCACACTCCCCCTAACACGTATCCATACCTCAATCTCGACCCTCAGCCTCACCGGGAGCCTAACCCTAACCCTGGCCTCACACCTGACCCTGAAGCCTAGGCCTCACCCGCAGCCTGAACCCTGAAGCCTAACCTTACTAGGAGCCGCAGCCAGCAATGCACACTCCCCCTAACACGTATCCGTACCCCATCTGGACCCGCAGCCTCACTGGGAGCCTAATCCTAACCCTAGATCCACCACTGACCCTGAACACTAGGCCTCACCGGCAGCCTGAACCCTGGCACCTACCCTAATGATGAGCCACGCCCTGCCACGCACACTCCCCCTAACACGTATCCGTACACCAATCTCGACATTCACCTCACCGGGAGCCTAAACCTACCCTAGCCCCACCCCTGATCCTGAAACCTAGGCCTCACCCGCAGCCTGAACCCTGAGGCCTACCCTAACGATGAGCGGCGCCTTGCAACACACACTCCCCCAAACACGTATCCGTACTCCAATCTCTACCCTCAGCCTCACCGGGAGCCTAAACCTAACCCTAGCTCCACCCCTGACCCTGAACCCTAGGCCTCACGCGCAGCCTAAACCCTGAGGCCTACCCTAACAATGAGACGCGCTGTGCAACGCACACTCCCCCTAACACGTCTCCGTACACCAATCTCAACCCTCAGCCTCACCGGGAGCCTAACCCTAACCCGAGCTCCACCCCTGACCCTGATCCATAGGATTCACCCGCAGCCTGAACCCTGAGGCCTACCCTAGCGATGAGCCGCGCCCTGGAACGCACACTCCCCCTAACAGGTATCCGTACCCCAATCTCGACCCTCAGCCTCACCGGGACCCTAACCCTAACCCTAGCTCCACCTCGGACCCTAAACCCTAGGCCTCACACGCAGCCTGAACCCTCAGGCCTACCCGAACGATGAGCCGTGACCTGCAATGCACACTCCCCCTAACACGTATTCGTACCCCAGTATCGACCCTCAGCCTCACCGGGAGCCTAACCCTAACCGTAGCTGCACCCCCACCCTGAACCCTAGGGCTCACTCGCAGCCTGTATCCTGAGGCCTACCCTAAAGATGAGCCGCGCCCTGCAACGCACACTCCCACTATCACGTCTCCGTACCCCAATCTCGAGCCTCAGCCTCACCGGGAGCCTAACCCTAACCCTAGCTACACCCCTGACCCTGATCCATAGGATTCACCCGCAGCCTGAACCCTGAGGCCTACCCTAGCGATGAGCCACGCCCTGGAACGCACACTCCCCCTAACAGGTATCCGTACCCCAATCTCGACCCTCAGCCTCACCGAGAGCCTAAGCGTAAGCCTACCTCGACCACTGATCCTGAACCCTAGGCCTCACACCCAGCCTTAACCCTGAGGCCTACCCTAACGATGAGCCGCGCCCTCAAACAAACACTCCCCCTAACACGTATCCGTACCCCATCTCGACGCTCAGCCTCACGGCGAGCCAAATGCTAACCCTAACTCCACCCCAGAACCTGAACTCTAGGCCTCACCCGCAGCCTGAACCCTGAGGCCTACCCTAACGATGAGCCGCGCCCTGCCATGCACAGTCCCCCTAACACATATCCGTACCCGAATCTCGACCCTTATCCTCACCGGGAGCCTAACCCTAACCCTAGCTCCACCCCTGACCCTGAAACCTAGGTCTCAGCCGCAGCCTGAATCCTGAGGCCTACCCTAAAGACGAGCCGCGCCCTGAAACGCACACTCCCCCAAAACATATCCATACCCCAATGTCGACCCTCAGCCTCACCGCGAGACTAACCCTAACCGGAGCTTCACCCCTGACCCTGAACCCTAGGCCTCACACGCAGACTGAACCCTGAGGCCTAACCAAACTATGAGCCGCACCTTGCAACGCACTCTCCCCCTAACACGTATCCGTACCCCATCTCGACCCTCAGCCTCAGTGCGAGACTAATCCTAACCCTAGCTCCACCCCAGACCCTGAACACTAGGCCTCACCCGCAGCCTGAACCCTGACACCAACCCTAATGTTGAGCCACGCCCTGGCAGGCACACTCCCCCTAACACGTATCCGTACCCCAATCTCGACCCTCAGCCTCACCGGAAGCCTAAACCTAACCCTAGCTCCCCCCCTTACCCTGAACCCTAGGCCTCACCCACAGCCTTAACCCTCAGGCCTACCCTAACGATGATCCGCGCCCTGCAACGCACACTCCCCCTAAGAAGTATCCGTACCCCAATCTCGACCCTCAGCCTCATCGGGAGCCTAAACCTAACCCTAGCTCCCCCCCTTACCCTGAACCCTAGGCCTCACCCGCAGCCTTAACCCTCAGGCCTACCCTAAAGATGAGCCGCGCCCTGCAACGCACACTCCCCCTATGACGTATCCGTACCCCAATTTCGACCCTCAGCCTCACCAGGAACCTAACCCTAACCCTAGATCCACCCTTGACCCCGAACGCTAGGCCTCAGCCGCAGCCTGAACCCTGAGGCCTACCCTAACGATGAGCCACGCCCTGCAACGCAAACACCACCTAACACGTATCCGAACCCCAATCTCGACCCTCAGCCTCACCGGGAGCCTAACCATAAGCCTAGTTCCACCCCTGACCCTGAACCACAGGCTTCACCCGCAGCCTGATCCCTGAGGCCTATCCTAACGATGAGCCACGCCCTGCAACGCACACTCCCCCTAACACGTATCCATACCTCAATCTCGACCCTCAGCCTCACCGGGAGTCTAAACCTAACCCTAGCTCCAACCCTGACCCTGAACACTAGGCCTCACCCGCAGCCTGAACTCTGAGGCCTACCCTAACGATAAGCAGCGCCCTGCAAGGCACACTCCCCCTAACACGTATCTGTACCCCAATCTCGACCCTCAGCATCACCGGGAGCCTAAATCTAACCCTAGCTCCACCCATGACCCTGAACCCTAGGCCTCACCCGCAGCCTGAACCCTGAGGCCTAACCTAACGATGAGCCGCGCCCTGCAACGCCCCCTCCCCCAAACACGTATCAGAATGCCAATCTCGACCCTCAGCCTCACCGGGATCCGAACGCTAACCCTACCTCCACCGCTGACCCTAAACACTAGGCCTCATCCGGAGCCTGAACCCTGAGGCCTACCCTAAGGATGAGCCGCGCCCAGCAACGCACACTCCCCCTAACACGTATCCGTATCCCAATCTCGACCCTCAGCCTCACAGGGAGCCTAACCCTAACCCTACCTCCACCCCTGACCCTGAACTCGAGGCCTCACCCGCAGCCTGAACCCTGAGGACTACCCTAACGATGAGCCACACCCTGAAACGCACACTCCCCCTAACACTTATCCGTATCCCAAACTCGACACTCAGCCTCCTCTGGAGCCTAACCGTAACCCAATCCCCACCACTGACCGTGAACCCTAGGCCTCACACGCAGCGTGAACGCTGAGGCCTACCCGAACAATGAGCCGCGCCTGCAAACTCACACTGCCCCTAACACGTATCCGTACCCCAATCTCGACCCTCAGCCTCACCGCGAGACTAACCCTAACCGTAGCTTCACCCCTGACCCTGAACCCTAGGCCTCACCCACAGCCTGAACCCTGAGGTCTAACCTAACTATGAGCTGTACCCTGCAACGCACACTCCCCCTAACACGTATCCGTACCCCATCTCGACCCTCAGCCTCACCGGGAGCCTGACCCTAACCCTAGCCCCACCCCTGACCCTGAACCCTAGGCCTCACCCGCAGCCTGAACCCTTAAGCCTACCCTAACGATGACCCGTGCCCTGCAACGCACACTCCCCCTAACATGTATCCGTACCCCAATCTCCACCCACAGCCTCACCGGGAGCCTAACCCTAACGCTACCTCCACCCATGACCCTGAACCCTAGGCCTCACCCGAAGCCTGAACTCTCAGGCCTACCCTAACGGTGAGCCACGCCGTGCAATGCACACTCCCCTTAACACGAATCCGTACCCCAATCTCGAACCTCAGCCTCACCGGGGGCCTAACCCTAACCCTAGCTCCACCTCTGACCCTGAACACTAGGCCTCACCCGCAGCCTGAACCCTGAGACCTACCCTAACGATGAGCCGCGCCCTGCAACGCACACTACCCCTAACACGTATCCGTACCCCAATCTCGACCCTCAGCCTCAACGGGAGCCAAACCCTAACCCTAGCTCCACACCTGAGCCTGAACACTAGGCCTCACCTGCAGCCTGAACCCTGAAGCCTACCCTAACGATGAGCCGCGCCCTGCAATGCACACTCCCGTTAACATGGATCCGTACCCCAATCTCGACCCACAGCCTCACCCGGAGCCTAACCCTAACCCTAACCCCACCCCTGACCCTGAACTCTATGCCTCACCCGCAAACTGAACCGTGAGTCCTACAATAAACTTGAGTCGCACTCTGCAAAGCACACTCCCCCTAACACGTATCCATACCCCAGTCTCGACCCTCAGCCTCACCGGGAGCCTAACCCTAACCCCAGTTCTACCCATGACCCTAAACCCTAGGCCTCACCCGCAGCCTGAATCCTGAGCCCTACCCTAAGGTAGAGCCGCGCCCTGCATAGCACACACCCCCTAACATGGATCCGTACCCAAATCTCGACCCTCAGTCTCACCGGGAACCTAACTCTAACCCTACCTCCACCCCTGCATCTGAACCCTAGGCCTCAGCTGCAGCCTGAACCCTGAGGCCTACCCTAAAGATGAGCCGCGCCCTGCAACGCACACTCCCCCTATCACGCATCCGTACCCCAATTTCGACCCTCAGCCTCACCGGGAACCTAACCCTAACCCTAACCCTAGATCCACCCTTGACCCCGAACGCTAGGCCTCAGCCGCAGCCTGAACCCTGAGGCCTACGCTAACGATGAGCCGCGCCCTGCAACGCAAACACCACCTAACACGTATCCGTACCCCAATCTCGACCCTCAGCCTCACCGGGAGCCTAACCATAAGCCTAGCTCCACCCCTGACCCTGAACCATAGGCTTCACCCGCAGCCTGAACCCTGAGGCCTACCCTAACGATGAGCCACGCCCTGCAACGCACACTCCCCCTAACACGTATCCATACCTCAATCTCGACCCTCAGCCTCACCGGGAGCCTAACCCTAACCCTGGCCTCACACCTGACCCTGAAGCCTAGGCCTCACCCGCAGCCTGAACCCTGAAGCCTAACCTTACTAGGAGCCGCAGCCAGCAATGCACACTCCCCCTAACACGTATCCGTACCCCATCTGGACCCGCAGCCTCACTGGGAGCCTAATCCTAACCCTAGATCCACCACTGACCCTGAACACTAGGCCTCACCCGCAGCCTGAACCCTGGCACCTACCCTAATGATGAGCCACGCCCTGCCACGCACACTCCCCCTAACACGTATCCGTACACCAATCTCGACATTCACCTCACCGGGAGCCTAAACCTACCCTAGCCCCACCCCTGATCCTGAAACCTAGGCCTCACCCGCAGCCTGAACCCTGAGGCCTACCCTAACGATGAGCGGCGCCTTGCAACACACACTCCCCCAAACACGTATCCGTACTCCAATCTCTACCCTCAGCCTCACCGGGAGCCTAAACCTAACCCTAGCTCCACCCCTGACCCTGAACCCTAGGCCTCACCCGCAGCCTAAACCCTGAGGCCTACCCTAACAATGAGACGCGCTGTGCAACGCACACTCCCCCTAACACGTCGCCGTACACCAATCTCAACCCTCAGCCTCACCGGGAGCCTAACCCTAACCCGAGCTCCACCCCTGACCCTGATCCATAGGATTCACCCGCAGCCTGAACCCTGAGGCCTACCCTAGCGATGAGCCGCGCCCTGGAACGCACACTCCCCCTAACAGGTATCCGTACCCCAATCTCGACCCTCAGCCTCACCGGGACCCTAACCCTAACCCTAGCTCCACCTCGGACCCTAAACCCTAGGCCTCACACGCAGCCTGAACCCTCAGGCCTACCCGAACGATGAGCCGTGACTTGCAATGCACACTCCCCCTAACATGTATTCGTACCCCAGTATCGACCCTCAGCCTCACTGGGAGCCTAACCCTAACCGTAGCTGCACCCCCACCCTGAACCCTAGGGCTCACTCGCAGCCTGTATCCTGAGGCCTACCCTAAAGATGAGCCGCGCCCTGCAACGCACACTCCCACTATCACGTCTCCGTACCCCAATCTCGAGCCTCAGCCTCACCGGGAGCCTAACCCTAACCCTAGCTACACCCCTGACCCTGATCCATAGGATTCACCCGCAGCCTGAACCCTGAGGCCTACCCTAGCGATGAGCCACGCCCTGGAACGCACACTCCCCCTAACAGGTATCCGTACCCCAATCTCGACCCTCAGCCTCACCGAGAGCCTAAGCGTAAGCCTACCTCGACCACTGATCCTGAACCCTAGGCCTCACACCCAGCCTTAACCCTGAGGCCTACCCTAACGATGAGCCGCGCCCTCAAACAAACACTCCCCCTAACACGTATCCGTACCCCATCTCGACGCTCAGCCTCACGGCGAGCCTAATGCTAACCCTAACTCCACCCCAGAACCTGAACTCTAGGCCTCACCCGCAGCCTGAACCCTGAGGCCTACCCTAACGATGAGCCGCGCCCTGCCATGCACAGTCCCCCTAACACGTATCCGTACCCGAATCTCGACCCTTATCCTCACCGGGAGCCTAACCCTAACCCTAGCTCCACCCCTGACCCTGAAACCTAGGTCTCAGCCGCAGCCTGAATCCTGAGGCCTACCCTAAAGACGAGCCGCGCCCTGAAACGCACACTCCCCCAAAACATATCCATACCCCAATGTCGACCCTCAGCCTCACCGCGAGACTAACCCTAACCGGAGCTTCACAACTGACCCTGAACCCTAGGCCTCACACGCAGACTGAACCCTGAGGCCTAACCAAACTATGAGCCGCACCTTGCAACGCACTCTCCCCCTAACACGTATCCGTACCCCATCTCGACCCTCAGCCTCAGTGCGAGCCTAATCCTAACCCTAGCTCCACCCCTGACCCTGAACACTAGGCCTCACCCGCAGCCTGAACCCTGACACCAACCCTAATGTTGAGCCACGCCCTGGCAGGCACACTCCCCCTAACACGTATCCGTACCCCAATCTCGACCCTCAGCCTCACCGGAAGCCTAAACCTAACCCTAGCTCCCCCCCTTACCCTGAACCCTAGGCCTCACCCGCAGCCTTAACCCTCAGGCCTACCCTAACGATGATCCGCGCCCTGCAACGCACACTCCCCCTAAGAAGTATCCGTACCCCAATCTCGACCCTCAGCCTCATCGGGAGCCTAAACCTAACCCTAGCTCCCCCCCTTACCCTGAACCCTAGGCCTCACCCGCAGCCTTAACCCTCAGGCCTACCCTAAAGATGAGCCGCGCCCTGCAACGCAAACTCCCACTATGACGTATCCGTACCCCAATTTCGACCCTCAGCCTCACCGGGAACCTAACCCTAACCCTAGATCCACCCTTGACCCCGAACGCTAGGCCTCAGCCGCAGCCTGAACCCTGAGGCCTACCCTAACGATGAGCCACGCCCTGCAACGCAAACACCACCTAACACGTATCCGAACCCCAATCTCGACCCTCAGCCTCACCGGGAGCCTAACCATAAGCCTAGTTCCACCCCTGACCCTGAACCACAGGCTTCACCCGCAGCCTGAACCCTGAGGCCTATCCTAACGATGAGCCACGCCCTGCAACGCACACTCCCCCTAACACGTATCCATACCTCAATCTCGACCCTCAGCCTCACCGGGAGTCTAAACCTAACCCTAGCTCCAACCCTGACCCTGAACACTAGGCCTCACCCGCAGCCTGAACTCTGAGGCCTACCCTAACGATGACCCGTGCCCTGCAATGCACACTCCCCCTAACACGAATCCGTACCCCAATCTCGACCCTCAGCGTCACCGGGAGCCTAACCCTAACCCTAGCTCCACACCTGAGCCTGAACCCTAGGCCTCACCTGCAGCCTGAACCCTGAAGCCTACCCTAACGATGAGCCGCGCCCTGCATAGCACACTCCCCCTAACATGGATGCGTACCCAAATCTCGACCCTCAGTCTCACCGGGAACCTAACTGTAACCCTACCTCCACCCCTGCCTCTGAACCCTAGGCCTCAGCTGCAGCCTGAACCCTGAGGCCTACCCTAAAGATGAGCCGCGCCCTGCAACGCACACTCCCCCTATCACGTATTCGTACCCCAATGTCGACCCTCAGCCTCACCGGGAACCTAACCCTAACCCTAGCTCCACCCTTGACCCCGAACGCTAGGCCTCAGCCGCAGCCTGAACCCTGAGGCCTACCCTAACGATGAGCCACGCCCTGCAACGCAAACACCACCTAACACGTATCCGAACCCCAATCTCGACCCTCAGCCTCACTGGGAGCCTAACCATAAGCCTAGCTCCACCCCTAACTCTGAAACATGGGCTTCTCCCGCAGCCTGAACCCTGCGGCCTACCCTAACGATGAGCCACGCCCTGCAACCCACACTCCCCCTAACACGTATCCATACCTCAATCTCGACCCTCAGCCTCACCGGGAGCCTAACACTAACCCTGGCCTCACACCTGACCCTGAACCCTAGGCCTCACCCGCAGCCTGAACCCTGAAGCCTAACCTTACTAGGAGCCGCAGCCAGCAATGCACACTCCCCCTAACACGTATCCATACCTCAATCTCGACCCTCAGCCTCACCGGGTGTCTAAACCTAACCCTAGCTCCAACCCTGACCCTGAACACTAGGCCTCACCCGCAGCCTGAACTCTGAGGCCTACCCTAACGATAAGCAGCGCCCTGCAAGGCACACTCCCCCTAACACGTATCTGTACCCCAATCTCGACCCTCAGCATCACCGGGAGCCTAAATCTAACCCTAGCTCCACCCATGACCCTGAACCCTAGGCCTCACCCGCAGCCTGAACCCTGAGGCCTAACCTAACGATGAGCCGCGCCCTGCAACGCCCCCTCCCCCAAACACGTATCAGAATGCCAATCTCGACCCTCAGCCTCACCGGGATCCGAACGCTAACCCTACCTCCACCGCTGACCCTAAACACTAGGCCTCATCCGGAGCCTGAACCCTGAGGCCTACCCTAAGGATGAGCCGCGCCCAGCAACGCACACTCCCCCTAACACGTATCCGTATCCCAATCTCGACCCTCAGCCTCACAGGGAGCCTAACCCTAACCCTACCTCCACCCCTGACCCTGAACTCGAGGCCTCACCCGCAGCCTGAACCCTGAGGACTACCCTAACGATGAGCCACACCCTGAAACGCACACTCCCCCTAACACTTATCCGTATCCCAAACTCGACACTCAGCCTCCTCTGGAGCCTAACCGTAACCCAATCCCCACCACTGACCGTGAACCCTAGGCCTCACACGCAGCGTGAACGCTGAGGCCTACCCGAACAATGAGCCGCGCCTGCAAACTCACACTGCCCCTAACACGTATCCGTACCCCAATCTCGACCCTCAGCCTCACCGCGAGACTAACCCTAACCGTAGCTTCACCCCTGACCCTGAACCCTAGGCCTCACCCACAGCCTGAACCCTGAGGTCTAACCTAACTATGAGCTGTACCCTGCAACGCACACTCCCCCTAACACGTATCCGTACCCCATCTCGACCCTCAGCCTCACCGGGAGCCTGACCCTAACCCTAGCCCCACCCCTGACCCTGAACCCTAGGCCTCACCCGCAGCCTGAACCCTTAAGCCTACCCTAACGATGACCCGTGCCCTGCAACGCACACTCCCCCTAACATGTATCCGTACCCCAATCTCCACCCACAGCCTCACCGGGAGCCTAACCCTAACGCTACCTCCACCCATGACCCTGAACCCTAGGCCTCACCCGAAGCCTGAACTCTCAGGCCTACCCTAACGGTGAGCCACGCCGTGCAATGCACACTCCCCTTAACACGAATCCGTACCCCAATCTCGAACCTCAGCCTCACCGGGGGCCTAACCCTAACCCTAGCTCCACCTCTGACCCTGAACACTAGGCCTCACCCGCAGCCTGAACCCTGAGACCTACCCTAACGATGAGCCACGCCCTGCAACGCACACTACCCCTAACACGTATCCGTACCCCAATCTCGACCCTCAGCCTCAACGGGAGCCAAACCCTAACCCTAGCTCCACACCTGAGCCTGAACACTAGGCCTCACCTGCAGCCTGAACCCTGAAGCCTACCCTAACGATGAGCCGCGCCCTGCAATGCACACTCCCGTTAACATGGATCCGTACCCCAATCTCGACCCACAGCCTCACCCGGAGCCTAACCCTAACCCTAACCCCACCCCTGACCCTGAACTCTATGCCTCACCCGCAAACTGAACCGTGAGTCCTACAATAAACTTGAGTCGCACTCTGCAAAGCACACTCCCCCTAACACGTATCCATACCCCAGTCTCGACCCTCAGCCTCACCGGGAGCCTAACCCTAACCCCAGTTCTACCCATGACCCTAAACCCTAGGCCTCACCCGCAGCCTGAATCCTGAGCCCTACCCTAAGGTAGAGCCGCGCCCTGCATAGCACACACCCCCTAACATGGATCCGTACCCAAATCTCGACCCTCAGTCTCACCGGGAACCTAACTCTAACCCTACCTCCACCCCTGCATCTGAACCCTAGGCCTCAGCTGCAGCCTGAACCCTGAGGCCTACCCTAAAGATGAGCCGCGCCCTGCAACGCACACTCCCCCTATCACGCATCCGTACCCCAATTTCGACCCTCAGCCTCACCGGGAACCTAACCCTAACCCTAACCCTAGATCCACCCTTGACCCCGAACGCTAGGCCTCAGCCGCAGCCTGAACCCTGAGGCCTACGCTAACGATGAGCCGCGCCCTGCAACGCAAACACCACCTAACACGTATCCGTACCCCAATCTCGACCCTCAGCCTCACCGGGAGCCTAACCATAAGCCTAGCTCCACCCCTGACCCTGAACCATAGGCTTCACCCGCAGCCTGAACCCTGAGGCCTACCCTAACGATGAGCCACGCCCTGCAACGCACACTCCCCCTAACACGTATCCATACCTCAATCTCGACCCTCAGCCTCACCGGGAGCCTAACCCTAACCCTGGCCTCACACCTGACCCTGAACCCTAGGCCTCACCCGCAGCCTGAACCCTGAAGCCTAACCTTACTAAGAGCCGCAGCCAGCAATGCACACTCCCCCTAACACGTATCCGTACCCCATCTGGACCCGCAGCCTCACTGGGAGCCTAATCCTAACCCTAGATCCACCACTGACCCTGAACACTAGGCCTCACCCGCAGCCTGAACCCTGGCACCTACCCTAATGATGAGCCACGCCCTGCCACGCACACTCCCCCTAACACGTATCCGTACACCAATCTCGACATTCACCTCACCGGGAGCCTAAACCTACCCTAGCCCCACCCCTGATCCTGAAACCTAGGCCTCACCCGCAGCCTGAACCCTGAGGCCTACCCTAACGATGAGCGGCGCCTTGCAACACACACTCCCCCAAACACGTATCCTTACTCCAATCTCTACCCTCAGCCTCACCGGGAGCCTAAACCTAACCCTAGCTCCACCCCTGACCCTGAACACGAAGCCTCAACCGCAGCCTGAACCCTGAGGCCAACCCTAACGATGAGCCGTGCCCTGCAAAGCACACTCCCCCTAACACGTATTCGTTCGCCAATATCGACCCTCAGCCTCACCGGGAGCCGAACCCTAACCGTAGCTCCACCACTGACCCTGAACCCTAGGCCTCACTCGCAGCCTGAACCCTGAGGCCTACCCTAGCGATGAGCCGCGCCCTGGAACGCACACTCCCCCTAACAGGTATCCGTACCCCAATCTCGACCCTCAGCCTCACCGGGACCCTAACCCTAACCCTAGCTCCACCTCGGACCCTAAACCCTAGGCCTCACACGCAGCCTGAACCCTCAGGCCTACCCGAACGATGAGCCGTGACCTGCAATGCACACTCCCCCTAACACGTATTCGTACCCCAGTATCGACCCTCAGCCTCACCGGGAGCCTAACCCTAACCGTAGCTGCACCCCCACCCTGAACCCTAGGGCTCACTCGCAGCCTGTATCCTGAGGCCTACCCTAAAGATGAGCCGCGCCCTGCAACGCACACTCCCACTATCACGTCTCCGTACCCCAATCTCGAGCCTCAGCCTCACCGGGAGCCTAACCCTAACCCTAGCTACACCCCTGACCCTGATCCATAGGATTCACCCGCAGCCTGAACCCTGAGGCCTACCCTAGCGATGAGCCACGCCCTGGAACGCACACTCCCCCTAACAGGTATCCGTACCCCAATCTCGACCCTCAGCCTCACCGAGAGCCTAAGCGTAAGCCTACCTCGACCACTGATCCTGAACCCTAGGCCTCACACCCAACCTTAACCCTGAGGCCTACCCTAACGATGAGCCGCGCCCTCAAACAAACACTCCCCCTAACACGTATCCGTACCCCATCTCGACGCTCAGCCTCACGGCGAGCCTAATGCTAACCCTAACTCCACCCCAGAACCTGAACTCTAGGCCTCACCCGCAGCCTGAACCCTGAGGCCTACCCTAACGATGAGCCGCGCCCTGCCATGCACAGTCCCCCTAACACGTATCCGTACCCGAATCTCGACCCTTATCCTCACCGGGAGCCTAACCCTAACCCTAGCTCCACCCCTGACCCTGAAACCTAGGTCTCAGACGCAGCCTGAATCCTGAGGCCTACCCTAAAGACGAGCCGCGCCCTGAAACGCACACTCCCCCAAAACATATCCATACCCCAATGTCGACCCTCAGCCTCACCGCGAGACTAACCCTAACCGGAGCTTCACCCCTGACCCTGAACCCTAGGCCTCACACGCAGACTGAACCCTGAGGCCTAACCAAACTATGAGCCGCACCTTGCAACGCACTCTCCCCCTAACACGTATCCGTACCCCATCTCGACCCTCAGCCTCAGTGCGAGCCTAATCCTAACCCTAGCTCCACCCCTGACCCTGAACACTAGGCCTCACCCGCAGCCTGAACCCTGACACCAACCCTAATGTTGAGCCACGCCCTGGCAGGCACACTCCCCCTAACACGTATCCGTACCCCAATCTCGACCCTCAGCCTCACCGGAAGCCTAAACCTAACCCTAGCTCCCCCCCTTACCCTGAACCCTAGGCCTCACCCGCAGCCTTAACCCTCAGGCCTACCCTAACGATGATCCGCGCCCTGCAACGCACACTCCCCCTAAGAAGTATCCGTACCCCAATCTCGACCCTCAGCCTCATCGGGAGCCTAAACCTAACCCTAGCTCCCCCCCTTACCCTGAACCCTAGGCCTCACCCGCAGCCTTAACCCTCAGGCCTACCCTAAAGATGAGCCACGCCCTGCAACGCAAACTCCCCCTATGACGTATCCGTACCCCAATTTCGAACCTCAGCCTCACCGGGAACCTAACCCTAACCCTAGATGCACCCTTGACCCCGAACACTAGGCCTCACCCGCAGCCTGAACCCTGGCACCTACCCTAATGATGAGCCACGCCCTGCCACGCACACTCCCCCTAACACGTATCCGTACACCAATCTCGACATTCACCTCACCGGGAGCCTAAACCTACCCTAGCCCCACCCCCGATCCTGAAACCTAGGCCTCACCCGCAGCCTGAACCCTGAGGCCTACCCTAACGATGAGCGGCGCCTTGCAACACACACTCCCCCAAACACGTATCCGTACTCCAATCTCTACCCTCAGCCTCACCGGGAGCCTAAACCTAACCCTAGCTCCACCCCTGACCCTGAACCCGAGGCCTCAACCGCAGCCTGAACCCTGAGGCCTACCCTAACGATGAGCCGTGCCCTGCAAAGCACACTCCCCCTAACACGTATTCGTTCGCAAATATCGACCCTCAGCCTCACCGGGAGCCGAACCCTAACCGTAGCTCCACCACTGACCCTGAACCCTAGGCCGCACTCGCAGCCTGAACCCTGAGGCCTACCCTAACGATGAGCTGCGCCCGTCAACACATACTCCCCCTAACACGTATCCGTATCCCAATCTCGACCCTCAGCCTCACCGGGAGCCTAACTCCAACCCTAGCTCCACCCCTGCCTCTGAACCCTAGGCCTCAGCTGCAGCCTGGACCCTGAGGCCTACCCTAAAGATGAGCCGCGCCCTGCAACGCACACTCCCCCTATCACGTATCCGTACCCCAATTTCGACCCTCAGCCTCACCGGGAACCTAACCCTAACCCGAGCTCAACCCCTGACCCCGAACGCTAGGCCTCAGCCGCAGCCTGAACCTTGAGACCTACCCTAACGATGAGCCGCGCTCTGCAACGCACACACCCCCTAACATGTATCCCAACCCCATTCTCGACCCTCAGCCTCACCGGGAGCCTGACCCTAACCCTAGCTCCACCCCTGACCCTGAACCCTAGGCCTCACCCGCAGCCTGAACCCTTAGGCCTACCCTAACGATGACCCGTGCCCTGCAATGCACACTCCCCCTAACACGAATCCGTACCCCAATCTCGACCCTCAGCGTCACCGGGAGCCTAACCCTAACCCTAGCTCCACACCTGAGCCTGAACCCTAGGCCTCACCTGCAGCCTGAACCCTGAAGCCTACCCTAACGATGAGCCGCGCCCTGCATAGCACACTCCCCCTAACATGGATGCGTACCCAAATCTCGACCCTCAGTCTCACCGGGAACCTAACTGTAACCCTACCTCCACCCCTGCCTCTGAACCCTAGGCCTCAGCTGCAGCCTGAACCCTGAGGCCTACCCTAAAGATGAGCCGCGCCCTGCAACGCACACTCCCCCTATCACGTATTCGTACCCCAATGTCGACCCTCAGCCTCACCGGGAACCTAACCCTAACCCTAGCTCCACCCTTGACCCCGAACGCTAGGCCTCAGCCGCAGCCTGAACCCTGAGGCCTACCCTAACGATGAGCCACGCCCTGCAACGCAAACACCACCTAACACGTATCCGAACCCCAATCTCGACCCTCAGCCTCACTGGGAGCCTAACCATAAGCCTAGCTCCACCCCTAACTCTGAAACATGGGCTTCTCCCGCAGCCTGAACCCTGCGGCCTACCCTAACGATGAGCCACGCCCTGCAACCCACACTCCCCCTAACACGTATCCATACCTCAATCTCGACCCTCAGCCTCACCGGGAGCCTAACACTAACCCTGGCCTCACACCTGACCCTGAACCCTAGGCCTCACCCGCAGCCTGAACCCTGAAGCCTAACCTTACTAGGAGCCGCAGCCAGCAATGCACACTCCCCCTAACACGTATCCATACCTCAATCTCGACCCTCAGCCTCACCGGGTGTCTAAACCTAACCCTAGCTCCAACCCTGACCCTGAACACTAGGCCTCACCCGCAGCCTGAACTCTGAGGCCTACCCTAACGATAAGCAGCGCCCTGCAAGGCACACTCCCCCTAACACGTATCTGTACCCCAATCTCGACCCTCAGCATCACCGGGAGCCTAAATCTAACCCTAGCTCCACCCATGACCCTGAACCCTAGGCCTCACCCGCAGCCTGAACCCTGAGGCCTAACCTAACGATGAGCCGCGCCCTGCAACGCCCCCTCCCCCAAACACGTATCAGAATGCCAATCTCGACCCTCAGCCTCACCGGGATCCGAACGCTAACCCTACCTCCACCGCTGACCCTAAACACTAGGCCTCATCCGGAGCCTGAACCCTGAGGCCTACCCTAAGGATGAGCCGCGCCCAGCAACGCACACTCCCCCTAACACGTATCCGTATCCCAATCTCGACCCTCAGCCTCACAGGGAGCCTAACCCTAACCTAACCTCCACCCCTGACCCTGAACTCGAGGCCTCACCCGCAGCCTGAACCCTGAGGACTACCCTAACGATGAGCCACACCCTGAAACGCACACTCCCCCTAACACTTATCCGTATCCCAAACTCGACACTCAGCCTCCTCTGGAGCCTAACCGTAACCCAATCCCCACCACTGACCGTGAACCCTAGGCCTCACACGCAGCGTGAACGCTGAGGCCTACCCGAACAATGAGCCGCGCCTGCAAACTCACACTGCCCCTAACACGTATCCGTACCCCAATCTCGACCCTCAGCCTCACCGCGAGACTAACCCTAACCGTAGCTTCACCCCTGACCCTGAACCCTAGGCCTCACCCACAGCCTGAACCCTGAGGTCTAACCTAACTATGAGCTGTACCCTGCAACGCACACTCCCCCTAACACGTATCCGTACCCCATCTCGACCCTCAGCCTCACCGGGAGCCTGACCCTAACCCTAGCCCCACCCCTGACCCTGAACCCTAGGCCTCACCCGCAGCCTGAACCCTTAAGCCTACCCTAACGATGACCCGTGCCCTGCAACGCACACTCCCCCTAACATGTATCCGTACCCCAATCTCCACCCACAGCCTCACCGGGAGCCTAACCCTAACGCTACCTCCACCCATGACCCTGAACCCTAGGCCTCACCCGAAGCCTGAACTCTCAGGCCTACCCTAACGGTGAGCCACGCCGTGCAATGCACACTCCCCTTAACACGAATCCGTACCCCAATCTCGAACCTCAGCCTCACCGGGGGCCTAACCCTAACCCTAGCTCCACCTCTGACCCTGAACACTAGGCCTCACCCGCAGCCTGAACCCTGAGACCTACCCTAACGATGAGCCACGCCCTGCAACGCACACTACCCCTAACACGTATCCGTACCCCAATCTCGACCCTCAGCCTCAACGGGAGCCAAACCCTAACCCTAGCTCCACACCTGAGCCTGAACACTAGGCCTCACCTGCAGCCTGAACCCTGAAGCCTACCCTAACGATGAGCCGCGCCCTGCAATGCACACTCCCGTTAACATGGATCCGTACCCCAATCTCGACCCACAGCCTCACCCGGAGCCTAACCCTAACCCTAACCCCACCCCTGACCCTGAACTCTATGCCTCACCCGCAAACTGAACCGTGAGTCCTACAATAAACTTGAGTCGCACTCTGCAAAGCACACTCCCCCTAACACGTATCCATACCCCAGTCTCGACCCTCAGCCTCACCGGGAGCCTAACCCTAACCCCAGTTCTACCCATGACCCTAAACCCTAGGCCTCACCCGCAGCCTGAATCCTGAGCCCTACCCTAAGGTAGAGCCGCGCCCTGCATAGCACACACCCCCTAACATGGATCCGTACCCAAATCTCGACCCTCAGTCTCACCGGGAACCTAACTCTAACCCTACCTCCACCCCTGCATCTGAACCCTAGGCCTCAGCTGCAGCCTGAACCCTGAGGCCTACCCTAAAGATGAGCCGCGCCCTGCAACGCACACTCCCCCTATCACGCATCCGTACCCCAATTTCGACCCTCAGCCTCACCGGGAACCTAACCCTAACCCTAACCCTAGATCCACCCTTGACCCCGAACGCTAGGCCTCAGCCGCAGCCTGAACCCTGAGGCCTACGCTAACGATGAGCCGCGCCCTGCAACGCAAACACCACCTAACACGTATCCGTACCCCAATCTCGACCCTCAGCCTCACCGGGAGCCTAACCATAAGCCTAGCTCCACCCCTGACCCTGAACCATAGGCTTCACACGCAGCCTGAACCCTGAGGCCTACCCTAACGATGAGCCACGCCCTGCAACGCACACTCCCCCTAACACGTATCCATACCTCAATCTCGACCCTCAGCCTCACCGGGAGCCTAACCCTAACCCTGGCCTCACACCTGACCCTGAACCCTAGGCCTCACCCGCAGCCTGAACCCTGAAGCCTAACCTTACTAGGAGCCGCAGCCAGCAATGCACACTCCCCCTAACACGTATCCGTACCCCATCTGGACCCGCAGCCTCACTGGGAGCCTAATCCTAACCCTAGATCCACCACTGACCCTGAACACTAGGCCTCACCCGCAGCCTGAACCCTGGCACCTACCCTAATGATGAGCCACGCCCTGCCACGCACACTCCCCCTAACACGTATCCGTACACCAATCTCGACATTCACCTCACCGGGAGCCTAAACCTACCCTAGCCCCACCCCCGATCCTGAAACCTAGGCCTCACCCGCAGCCTGAACCCTGAGGCCTACCCTAACGATGAGCGGCGCCTTGCAACACACACTCCCCCAAACACGTATCCGTACTCCAATCTCTACCCTCAGCCTCACCGGGAGCCTAAACCTAACCCTAGCTCCACCCCTGACCCTGAACCCGAGGCCTCAACCGCAGCCTGAACCCTGAGGCCTACCCTAACGATGAGCCGTGCCCTGCAAAGCACACTCCCCCTAACACGTATTCGTTCGCAAATATCGACCCTCAGCCTCACCGGGAGCCGAACCCTAACCGTAGCTCCACCACTGACCCTGAACCCTAGGCCGCACTCGCAGCCTGAACCCTGAGGCCTACCCTAACGATGAGCTGCGCCCGTCAACACATACTCCCCCTAACACGTATCCGTATCCCAATCTCGACCCTCAGCCTCACCGGGAGCCTAACTCCAACCCTAGCTCCACCCCTGCCTCTGAACCCTAGGCCTCAGCTGCAGCCTGGACCCTGAGGCCTACCCTAAAGATGAGCCGCGCCCTGCAACGCACACTCCCCCTATCACGTATCCGTACCCCAATTTCGACCCTCAGCCTCACCGGGAACCTAACCCTAACCCGAGCTCAACCCCTGACCCCGAACGCTAGGCCTCAGCCGCAGCCTGAACCTTGAGACCTACCCTAACGATGAGCCGCGCTCTGCAACGCACACACCCCCTAACATGTATCCCAACCCCATTCTCGACCCTCAGCCTCACCGGGAGCCTGACCCTAACCCTAGCTCCACCCCTGACCCTGAACCCTAGGCCTCACCCGCAGCCTGAACCCTTAGGCCTACCCTAACGATGACCCGTGCCCTGCAATGCACACTCCCCCTAACACGAATCCGTACCCCAATCTCGACCCTCAGCGTCACCGGGAGCCTAACCCTAACCCTAGCTCCACACCTGAGCCTGAACCCTAGGCCTCACCTGCAGCCTGAACCCTGAAGCCTACCCTAACGATGAGCCGCGCCCTGCATAGCACACTCCCCCTAACATGGATGCGTACCCAAATCTCGACCCTCAGTCTCACCGGGAACCTAACTGTAACCCTACCTCCACCCCTGCCTCTGAACCCTAGGCCTCAGCTGCAGCCTGAACCCTGAGGCCTACCCTAAAGATGAGCCGCGCCCTGCAACGCACACTCCCCCTATCACGTATTCGTACCCCAATGTCGACCCTCAGCCTCACCGGGAACCTAACCCTAACCCTAGCTCCACCCTTGACCCCGAACGCTAGGCCTCAGCCGCAGCCTGAACCCTGAGGCCTACCCTAACGATGAGCCACGCCCTGCAACGCAAACACCACCTAACACGTATCCGAACCCCAATCTCGACCCTCAGCCTCACTGGGAGCCTAACCATAAGCCTAGCTCCACCCCTAACTCTGAAACATGGGCTTCTCCCGCAGCCTGAACCCTGCGGCCTACCCTAACGATGAGCCACGCCCTGCAACCCACACTCCCCCTAACACGTATCCATACCTCAATCTCGACCCTCAGCCTCACCGGGAGCCTAACACTAACCCTGGCCTCACACCTGACCCTGAACCCTAGGCCTCACCCGCAGCCTGAACCCTGAAGCCTAACCTTACTAGGAGCCGCAGCCAGCAATGCACACTCCCCCTAACACGTATCCATACCTCAATCTCGACCCTCAGCCTCACCGGGTGTCTAAACCTAACCCTAGCTCCAACCCTGACCCTGAACACTAGGCCTCACCCGCAGCCTGAACTCTGAGGCCTACCCTAACGATAAGCAGCGCCCTGCAAGGCACACTCCCCCTAACACGTATCTGTACCCCAATCTCGACCCTCAGCATCACCGGGAGCCTAAATCTAACCCTAGCTCCACCCATGACCCTGAACCCTAGGCCTCACCCGCAGCCTGAACCCTGAGGCCTAACCTAACGATGAGCCGCGCCCTGCAACGCCCCCTCCCCCAAACACGTATCAGAATGCCAATCTCGACCCTCAGCCTCACCGGGATCCGAACGCTAACCCTACCTCCACCGCTGACCCTAAACACTAGGCCTCATCCGGAGCCTGAACCCTGAGGCCTACCCTAAGGATGAGCCGCGCCCAGCAACGCACACTCCCCCTAACACGTATCCGTATCCCAATCTCGACCCTCAGCCTCACAGGGAGCCTAACCCTAACCCTACCTCCACCCCTGACCCTGAACTCGAGGCCTCACCCGCAGCCTGAACCCTGAGGACTACCCTAACGATGAGCCACACCCTGAAACGCACACTCCCCCTAACACTTATCCGTATCCCAAACTCGACACTCAGCCTCCTCTGGAGCCTAACCGTAACCCAATCCCCACCACTGACCGTGAACCCTAGGCCTCACACGCAGCGTGAACGCTGAGGCCTACCCGAACAATGAGCCGCGCCTGCAAACTCACACTGCCCCTAACACGTATCCGTACCCCAATCTCGACCCTCAGCCTCACCGCGAGACTAACCCTAACCGTAGCTTCACCCCTGACCCTGAACCCTAGGCCTCACCCACAGCCTGAACCCTGAGGTCTAACCTAACTATGAGCTGTACCCTGCAACGCACACTCCCCCTAACACGTATCCGTACCCCATCTCGACCCTCAGCCTCACCGGGAGCCTGACCCTAACCCTAGCCCCACCCCTGACCCTGAACCCTAGGCCTCACCCGCAGCCTGAACCCTTAAGCCTACCCTAACGATGACCCGTGCCCTGCAACGCACACTCCCCCTAACATGTATCCGTACCCCAATCTCCACCCACAGCCTCACCGGGAGCCTAACCCTAACGCTACCTCCACCCATGACCCTGAACCCTAGGCCTCACCCGAAGCCTGAACTCTCAGGCCTACCCTAACGGTGAGCCACGCCGTGCAATGCACACTCCCCTTAACACGAATCCGTACCCCAATCTCGAACCTCAGCCTCACCGGGGGCCTAACCCTAACCCTAGCTCCACCTCTGACCCTGAACACTAGGCCTCACCCGCAGCCTGAACCCTGAGACCTACCCTAACGATGAGCCACGCCCTGCAACGCACACTACCCCTAACACGTATCCGTACCCCAATCTCGACCCTCAGCCTCAACGGGAGCCAAACCCTAACCCTAGCTCCACACCTGAGCCTGAACACTAGGCCTCACCTGCAGCCTGAACCCTGAAGCCTACCCTAACGATGAGCCGCGCCCTGCAATGCACACTCCCGTTAACATGGATCCGTACCCCAATCTCGACCCACAGCCTCACCCGGAGCCTAACCCTAACCCTAACCCCACCCCTGACCCTGAACTCTATGCCTCACCCGCAAACTGAACCGTGAGTCCTACAATAAACTTGAGTCGCACTCTGCAAAGCACACTCCCCCTAACACGTATCCATACCCCAGTCTCGACCCTCAGCCTCACCGGGAGCCTAACCCTAACCCCAGTTCTACCCATGACCCTAAACCCTAGGCCTCACCCGCAGCCTGAATCCTGAGCCCTACCCTAAGGTAGAGCCGCGCCCTGCATAGCACACACCCCCTAACATGGATCCGTACCCAAATCTCGACCCTCAGTCTCACCGGGAACCTAACTCTAACCCTACCTCCACCCCTGCATCTGAACCCTAGGCCTCAGCTGCAGCCTGAACCCTGAGGCCTACCCTAAAGATGAGCCGCGCCCTGCAACGCACACTCCCCCTATCACGCATCCGTACCCCAATTTCGACCCTCAGCCTCACCGGGAACCTAACCCTAACCCTAACCCTAGATCCACCCTTGACCCCGAACGCTAGGCCTCAGCCGCAGCCTGAACCCTGAGGCCTACGCTAACGATGAGCCGCGCCCTGCAACGCAAACACCACCTAACACGTATCCGTACCCCAATCTCGACCCTCAGCCTCACCGGGAGCCTAACCATAAGCCTAGCTCCACCCCTGACCCTGAACCATAGGCTTCACCCGCAGCCTGAACCCTGAGGCCTACCCTAACGATGAGCCACGCCCTGCAACGCACACTCCCCCTAACACGTATCCATACCTCAATCTCGACCCTCAGCCTCACCGGGAGCCTAACCCTAACCCTGGCCTCACACCTGACCCTGAACCCTAGGCCTCACCCGCAGCCTGAACCCTGAAGCCTAACCTTACTAGGAGCCGCAGCCAGCAATGCACACTCCCCCTAACACGTATCCGTACCCCATCTGGACCCGCAGCCTCACTGGGAGCCTAATCCTAACCCTAGATCCACCACTGACCCTGAACACTAGGCCTCACCCGCAGCCTGAACCCTGGCACCTACCCTAATGATGAGCCACGCCCTGCCACGCACACTCCCCCTAACACGTATCCGTACACCAATCTCGACATTCACCTCACCGGGAGCCTAAACCTACCCTAGCCCCACCCCTGATCCTGAAACCTAGGCCTCACCCGCAGCCTGAACCCTGAGGCCTACCCTAACGATGAGCGGCGCCTTGCAACACACACTCCCCCAAACACGTATCCGTACTCCAATCTCTACCCTCAGCCTCACCGGGAGCCTAAACCTAACCCTAGCTCCACCCCTGACCCTGAACCCTAGGCCTCACCCGCAGCCTAAACCCTGAGGCCTACCCTAACAATGAGACGCGCTGTGCAACGCACACTCCCCCTAACACGTCTCCGTACACCAATCTCAACCCTCAGCCTCACCGGGAGCCTAACCCTAACCCGAGCTCCACCCCTGACCCTGATCCATAGGATTCACCCGCAGCCTGAACCCTGAGGCCTACCCTAGCGATGAGCCGCGCCCTGGAACGCACACTCCCCCTAACAGGTATCCGTACCCCAATCTCGACCCTCAGCCTCACCGGGACCCTAACCCTAACCCTAGCTCCACCTCGGACCCTAAACCCTAGGCCTCACACGCAGCCTGAACCCTCAGGCCTACCCGAACGATGAGCCGTGACCTGCAATGCACACTCCCCCTAACACGTATTCGTACCCCAGTATCGACCCTCAGCCTCACCGGGAGCCTAACCCTAACCGTAGCTGCACCCCCACCCTGAACCCTAGGGCTCACTCGCAGCCTGTATCCTGAGGCCTACCCTAAAGATGAGCCGCGCCCTGCAACGCACACTCCCACTATCACGTCTCCGTACCCCAATCTCGAGCCTCAGCCTCACCGGGAGCCTAACCCTAACCCTAGCTACACCCCTGACCCTGATCCATAGGATTCACCCGCAGCCTGAACCCTGAGGCCTACCCTAAAGACGAGCCGCGCCCTGAAACGCACACTCCCCCAAAACATATCCATACCCCAATGTCGACCCTCAGCCTCACCGCGAGACTAACCCTAACCGGAGCTTCACAACTGACCCTGAACCCTAGGCCTCACACGCAGACTGAACCCTGAGGCCTATCCAAACTATGAGCCGCACCTTGCAACGCACTCTCCCCCTAACACGTATCCGTACCCCATCTCGACCCTCAGCCTCAGTGCGAGCGTAATCCTAACCCTAGCTCCACCCCTGACCCTGAACACTAGGCCTCACCCGCAGCCTGAACCCTGACACCAACCCTAATGTTGAGCCACGCCCTGGCAGGCACACTCCCCCTAACACGTATCCGTACCCCAATCTCGACCCTCAGCCTCACCGGAAGCCTAAACCTAACCCTAGCTCCCCCCCTTACCCTGAACCCTAGGCCTCACCCGCAGCCTTAACCCTCAGGCCTACCCTAACGATGATCCGCGCCCTGCAACGCACACTCCCCCTAAGAAGTATCCGTACCCCAATCTCGACCCTCAGCCTCATCGGGAGCCTAAACCTAACCCTAGCTCCCCCCCTTACCCTGAACCCTAGGCCTCACCCGCAGCCTTAACCCTCAGGCCTACCCTAAAGATGAGCCGCGCCCTGCAACGCACACTCCCCCTATGACGTATCCGTACCCCAATTTCGACCCTCAGCCTCACCGGGAACCTAACCCTAACCCTAGATCCACCCTTGACCCCGAACGCTAGGCCTCAGCCGCAGCCTGAACCCTGAGGCCTACCCTAACGATGAGCCACGCCCTGCAACGCAAACACCACCTAACACGTATCCGAACCCCAATCTCGACCCTCAGCCTCACCGGGAGCCTAACCATAAGCCTAGTTCCACCCCTGACCCTGAACCACAGGCTTCACCCGCAGCCTGAACCCTGAGGCCTATCCTAACGATGAGCCACGCCCTGCAATGCACACTCCCCCTAACACGTATCCATACCTCAATCTCGACCCTCAGCCTCACCGGGAGTCTAAACCTAACCCTAGCTCCAACCCTGACCCTGAACACTAGGCCTCACCCGCAGCCTGAACTCTGAGGCCTACCCTAACGATAAGCAGCGCCCTGCAAGGCACACTCCCCCTAACACGTATCTGTACCCCAATCTCGACCCTCAGCATCACCGGGAGCCTAAATCTAACCCTAGCTCCACCCATGACCCTGAACCCTAGGCCTCACCCGCAGCCTGAACCCTGAGGCCTAACCTAACGATGAGCCGCGCCCTGCAACGCCCCCTCCCCCAAACACGTATCAGAATGCCAATCTCGACCCTCAGCCTCACCGGGATCCGAACGCTAACCCTACCTCCACCGCTGACCCTAAACACTAGGCCTCATCCGGAGCCTGAACCCTGAGGCCTACCCTAAGGATGAGCCGCGCCCAGCAACGCACACTCCCCCTAACACGTATCCGTATCCCAATCTCGACCCTCAGCCTCACAGGGAGCCTAACCCTAACCCTACCTCCACCCCTGACCCTGAACTCGAGGCCTCACCCGCAGCCTGAACCCTGAGGACTACCCTAACGATGAGCCACACCCTGAAACGCACACTCCCCCTAACACTTATCCGTATCCCAAACTCGACACTCAGCCTCCTCTGGAGCCTAACCGTAACCCAATCCCCACCACTGACCGTGAACCCTAGGCCTCACACGCAGCGTGAACGCTGAGGCCTACCCGAACAATGAGCCGCGCCTGCAAACTCACACTGCCCCTAACACGTATCCGTACCCCAATCTCGACCCTCAGCCTCACCGCGAGACTAACCCTAAGCGTAGCTTCACCCCTGACCCTGAACCCTAGGCCTCACCCACAGCCTGAACCCTGAGGTCTAACCTAACTATGAGCTGTACCCTGCAACGCACACTCCCCCTAACACGTATCCGTACCCCATCTCGACCCTCAGCCTCACCGGGAGCCTGACCCTAACCCTAGCCCCACCCCTGACCCTGAACCCTAGGCCTCACCCGCAGCCTGAACCCTTAAGCCTACCCTAACGATGACCCGTGCCCTGCAACGCACACTCCCCCTAACATGTATCCGTACCCCAATCTCCACCCACAGCCTCACCGGGAGCCTAACCCTAACGCTACCTCCACCCATGACCCTGAACCCTAGGCCTCACCCGAAGCCTGAACTCTCAGGCCTACCCTAACGGTGAGCCACGCCGTGCAATGCACACTCCCCTTAACACGAATCCGTACCCCAATCTCGAACCTCAGCCTCACCGGGGGCCTAACCCTAACCCTAGCTCCACCTCTGACCCTGAACACTAGGCCTCACCCGCAGCCTGAACCCTGAGACCTACCCTAACGATGAGCCGCGCCCTGCAACGCACACTACCCCTAACACGTATCCGTACCCCAATCTCGACCCTCAGCCTCAACGGGAGCCAAACCCTAACCCTAGCTCCACACCTGAGCCTGAACACTAGGCCTCACCTGCAGCCTGAACCCTGAAGCCTACCCTAACGATGAGCCGCGCCCTGCAATGCACACTCCCGTTAACATGGATCCGTACCCCAATCTCGACCCACAGCCTCACCCGGAGCCTAACCCTAACCCTAACCCCACCCCTGACCCTGAACTCTATGCCTCACCCGCAAACTGAACCGTGAGTCCCACAATAAACTTGAGTCGCACTCTGCAAAGCACACTCCCCCTAACACGTATCCATACCCCAGTCTCGACCCTCAGCCTCACCGGGAGCCTAACCCTAACCCCAGTTCTACCCATGACCCTAAACCCTAGGCCTCACCCGCAGCCTGAATCCTGAGCCCTACCCTAAGGTAGAGCCGCGCCCTGCATAGCACACACCCCCTAACATGGATCCGTACCCAAATCTCGACCCTCAGTCTCACCGGGAACCTAACTCTAACCCTACCTCCACCCCTGCATCTGAACCCTAGGCCTCAGCTGCAGCCTGAACCCTGAGGCCTACCCTAAAGATGAGCCGCGCCCTGCAACGCACACTCCCCCTATCACGCATCCGTACCTCAATTTCGACCCTCAGCCTCACCGGGAACCTAACCCTAACCCTAACCCTAGATCCACCCTTGACCCCGAACGCTAGGCCTCAGCCGCAGCCTGAACCCTGAGGCCTACGCTAACGATGAGCCGCGCCCTGCAACGCAAACACCACCTAACACGTATCCGTACCCCAATCTCGACCCTCAGCCTCACCGGGAGCCTAACCATAAGCCTAGCTCCACCCCTGACCCTGAACCCTAGGCCTCACCCGCAGCCTGAACCCTGAAGCCTAACCTTACTAGGAGCCGCAGCCAGCAATGCACACTCCCCCTAACACGTATCCGTACCCCATCTGGACCCGCAGCCTCACTGGGAGCCTAATCCTAACCCTAGATCCACCACTGACCCTGAACACTAGGCCTCACCCGCAGCCTGAACCCTGGCACCTACCCTAATGATGAGCCACGCCCTGCCACGCACACTCCCCCTAACACGTATCCGTACACCAATCTCGACATTCACCTCACCGGGAGCCTAAACCTACCCTAGCCCCACCCCTGATCCTGAAACCTAGGCCTCACCCGCAGCCTGAACCCTGAGGCCTACCCTAACGATGAGCGGCGCCTTGCAACACACACTCCCCCAAACACGTATCCGTACTCCAATCTCTACCCTCAGCTTCACCGGGAGCCCAAACCTAACCCTAGCTCCACCCCTGACCCTGAACACGAAGCCTCAACCGCATCCTGAACCCTGAGGCCTACCCTAACGATGAGCCGTGCCCTGCAAAGCACACTCCCCCTAACACGTATTCGTTCGCCAATATCGACCCTCAGCCTCACCGGGAGCCTAACCCTAACCGTAGCTCCACCACTGACCCTGAACCCTAGGCCTCACTCGCAGCCTGAACCCTGAGGCCTACCCTAACGATGAGCTGCGCCCGTCAACACATACTCCCCCTAACACGTATCCGTATCCCAATCTCGACCCTCAGCCTCACCGGGAGCCTAACTCCAACCCTAGCTCCACCCCTGCCTCTGAACCCTAGGCCTCAGCTGCAGCCTGGACCCTGAGGCCTACCCTAAAGATGAGCCGCGCCCTGCAACGCACACTCCCCCTATCACGTATCCGTACCCCAATTTCGACCCTCAGCCTCACCGGGAGTCTAAACCTAACCCGAGCTCAACCCCTGACCCCGAACGCTAGGCCTCAGCCGCAGCCTGAACCTTGAGACCTACCCTAACGATGAGCCGCGCCCTGCAACGCACACACCCCCTAACATGTATCCCAACCCCATTCTCGACCCTCAGCCTCACCGGGAGCCTGACCCTAACCCTAGCTCCACCCCTGACCCTGAACCCTAGGCCTCACCCGCAGCCTGAACCCTTAGGCGTACCCTAACGATGACCCGTGCCCTGCAATGCACACTCCCCCTAACACGAATCCGTACCCCAATCTCGACCCTCAGCCTCACCGGGAGCCTAACCCTAACCCTAGCTCCACACCTGAGCCTGAACACTAGGCCTCACCTGCAGCCTGAACCCTGAAACCTACCCTAACGATGAGCCGCGCCCTGCATAGCACACTCCCCCTAACATGGATGCGTACCCAAATCTCGACCCTCAGTCTCACCGGGAACCTAACTGTAACCCTACCTCCACCCCTGCCTCTGAACCCTAGGCCTCAGCTGCAGCCTGAACCCTGAGGCCTACCCTAAAGATGAGCCGCGCCCTGCAACGCACACTCCCCCTATCACGTATTCGTACCCCAATGTCGACCCTCAGCCTCACCGGGAACCTAACCCTAACCCTAGCTCCACCCTTGACCCCGAACGCTAGGCCTCAGCCGCAGCCTGAACCCTGAGGCCTACCCTAACGATGAGCCACGCCCTGCAACGCAAACACCACCTAACACGTATCCGAACCCCAATCTCGACCCTCAGCCTCACTGGGAGCCTAACCATAAGCCTAGCTCCACCCCTAACCCTGAACCATGGGCTTCTCCCGCAGCCTGAACCCTGCGGCCTACCCTAACGATGAGACACGCCCTGCAACCCACACTCCCCATAACACGTATCCATACCTCAATCTCAACCCTCAGCCTCACCGGGAGTCTAAACCTAACCCTAGCTCTACCACTGACCCTGAAAACTCAGCCTCAGCCGCAGCCTGAACCCTGAGGCCTACCTTAACGATAAGCAGCGCCCTGCAAGGCACACTCCCCCTAACACGTATCTCTACCCCAATCTTGACCCTCAGCATCACCGGGAGCCTAACTCTAACCCTAGCTCCACCCTTGACTCTGAACCCTAGGCCTCACCAGCAGCCTGAACCCTGAGGCCTAACCTAACGATGAGCTGCGCCCTGCAACGCCTACTCCCCCAAACACGTATCAGAATGCCAATCTCGACCCTCAGCCTCACCGGGATCCTAACCCTAACCCTAGCCCCACACCTGACCCTGAACCCTATGCCTCACCCACAGCCTGAACCCTGAGTCCTACCCTAACGATGAGCCACGCTGTGCAACGCACACTCGCCCTAACACGTCTCCGTACCCCAATCTCGACCCTAAGCCTCACCGGGAGCCTAACCCTAACCCTGGCCTCACACCTGACCCTGAACCCTAGGCCTCACCCGCAGCCTGAACCCTGAGGCCTAACCTAACTAGGAGCCGCACCCAGCAATGCACACTCCCCCTAACACGTATCCGTACCCCATCTCCACCCTCAGCCTCACTGGGAGCCTAACCCTAACCCTAGGTCCACCCATGACCCTGAACCCTAGGCCTCACCCGCAGCCTGAACCCTGAGACCTACCCTAACGATGAGCCGCCCCCTGCAACGCACACTACCCCTAACACGTATCCGTACCCCAATCTCGATCCACAGCCTCATCGCGAGCCTAACCCTAACCCTAGCTCCACACCTGAGCCTGAACACTAGGCCTCACCTGCAGCCTGAACTCTGAAGCCTACCCTAACGATGAGCCGCGCCCTGCATAGCACACTCCCCCTAACATGGATGCGTACCCAAATCTCGACCCTCCGTCTCACCGGGAACCTAACTCTAACCCTACATCTACCCCTGCCTCTGAACCCTAGGCCTCAGCTGCAGCCTGAACCCTGAGGCCTACCCTAAAGATGAGCCGCGCCCTGCAACGCACACTCCCCCTATGACGTATCCGTACCCCAATTTCGACCCTCAGCCTCACCGGGAACCTAACCCTAACCCTAGCTCCACCCTTGACCCCGAACGCTAGGCCTCAGCCGCAGCCTGAACCCTGAGGCCTACCCTAACGATGAGCCACGCCCTGCAACGCAAACACCACCTAACACGTATCCGAACCCCAATCTCGACCCTCAGCCTCACCGGGAGCCTAACCATAAGCCTAGTTCCACCCCTGACCCTGAACCACAGGCTTCACCCGCAGCCTGAACCCTGAGGCCTATCCTAACGATGAGCCACGCCCTGCAACGCACACTCCCCCTAACACGTATCCATACCTCAATCTCGACCCTCAGCCTCACCGGGAGTCTAAACCTAACCCTAGCTCCAACCCTGACCCTGAACACTAGGCCTCACCCGCAGCCTGAACTCTGAGGCCTACCCTAACGATAAGCAGCGCCCTGCAAGGCACACTCCCCCTAACACGTATCTGTACCCCAATCTCGACCCTCAGCATCACCGGGAGCCTAAATCTAACCCTAGCTCCACCCATGACCCTGAACCCTAGGCCTCACCCGCAGCCTGAACCCTGAGGCCTAACCTAACGATGAGCCGCGCCCTGCAACGCCCCCTCCCCCAAACACGTATCAGAATGCCAATCTCGACCCTCAGCCTCACCGGGATCCGAACGCTAACCCTACCTCCACCGCTGACCCTAAACACTAGGCCTCATCCGGAGCCTGAACCCTGAGGCCTACCCTAAGGATGAGCCGCGCCCAGCAACGCACACTCCCCCTAACACGTATCCGTATCCCAATCTCGACCCTCAGCCTCACAGGGAGCCTAACCCTAACCCTACCTCCACCCCTGACCCTGAACTCGAGGCCTCACCCGCAGCCTGAACCCTGAGGACTACCCTAACGATGAGCCACACCCTGAAACGCACACTCCCCCTAACACTTATCCGTATCCCAAACTCGACACTCAGCCTCCTCTGGAGCCTAACCGTAACCCAATCCCCACCACTGACCGTGAACCCTAGGCCTCACACGCAGCGTGAACGCTGAGGCCTACCCGAACAATGAGCCGCGCCTGCAAACTCACACTGCCCCTAACACGTATCCGTACCCCAATCTCGACCCTCAGCCTCACCGCGAGACTAACCCTAACCGTAGCTTCACCCCTGACCCTGAACCCTAGGCCTCACCCACAGCCTGAACCCTGAGGTCTAACCTAACTATGAGCTGTACCCTGCAACGCACACTCCCCCTAACACGTATCCGTACCCCATCTCGACCCTCAGCCTCACCGGGAGCCTGACCCTAACCCTAGCCCCACCCCTGACCCTGAACCCTAGGCCTCACCCGCAGCCTGAACCCTTAAGCCTACCCTAACGATGACCCGTGCCCTGCAACGCACACCCCCCCTAACATGTATCCGTACCCCAATCTCCACCCACAGCCTCACCGGGAGCCTAACCCTAACGCTACCTCCACCCATGACCCTGAACCCTAGGCCTCACCCGAAGCCTGAACTCTCAGGCCTACCCTAACGGTGAGCCACGCCGTGCAATGCACACTCCCCTTAACACGAATCCGTACCCCAATCTCGAACCTCAGCCTCACCGGGGGCCTAACCCTAACCCTAGCTCCACCTCTGACCCTGAACACTAGGCCTCATCCGCAGCCTGAACCCTGAGACCTACCCTAACGATGAGCCGCGCCCTGCAACGCACACTACCCCTAACACGTATCCGTACCCCAATCTCGACCCTCAGCCTCAACGGGAGCCAAACCCTAACCCTAGCTCCACACCTGAGCCTGAACACTAGGCCTCACCTGCAGCCTGAACCCTGAAGCCTACCCTAACGATGAGCCGCGCCCTGCAATGCACACTCCCGTTAACATGGATCCGTACCCCAATCTCGACCCACAGCCTCACCCGGAGCCTAACCCTAACCCTAACCCCACCCCTGACCCTGAACTCTATGCCTCACCCGCAAACTGAACCGTGAGTCCTACAATAAACTTGAGTCGCACTCTGCAAAGCACACTCCCCCTAACACGTATCCATACCCCAGTCTCGACCCTCAGCCTCACCGGGAGCCTAACCCTAACCCCAGTTCTACCCATGACCCTAAACCCTAGGCCTCACCCGCAGCCTGAATCCTGAGCCCTACCCTAAGGTAGAGCCGCGCCCTGCATAGCACACACCCCCTAACATGGATCCGTACCCAAATCTCGACCCTCAGTCTCACCGGGAACCTAACTCTAACCCTACCTCCACCCCTGCCTCTGAACCCTAGGCCTCAGCTGCAGCCTGAACCCTGAGGCCTACCCTAAAGATGAGCCGCGCCCTGCAACGCACACTCCCCCTATCACGCATCCGTACCCCAATTTCGACCCTCAGCCTCACCGGGAACCTAACCCTAACCCTAGCTCCCCCCCTGACCCTGAACCCTAGGCCTCACCCGCAGCCTGAACCCTTAGGCCTACCCTAACGATGACCCGTGCCCTGCAATGCATACTCCCCCTAACACGAATCTGTACCCCAATCTCGACCCTCAGCCTCACCGGGAGCCTAACCCTAACCCTAGCTCCACACCTGAGCCTGAACACTAGGCCTCACCTGCAGCCTGAACCCTGAAGCCTACCCTAACGATGAGCCGCGCCCTGCATAGCACACTCCCCCTAACATGGATGCGTACCCAAATCTCGACCCTCAGTCTCACCGGGAACCTAACTGTAACCCTACCTCCACCCCTGCCTCTGAACCCTAGGCCTCAGCTGCAGCATGAACCCTGAGGCCTACCCTAAAGATGAGCCGCGCCCTGCAACGCACACTCCCCCTATCACGTATTCGTACCCCAATGTCGACCCTCAGCCTCACCGGGAACCTAACCCTAACCCTAGCTCCACCCTTGACCGCGAACGCTAGGCCTCAGCCGCAGCCTGAACCCTGAGGCCTACCCTAACGATGAGCCACGCCCTGCAACGCAAACACCACCTAACACGTATCCGAACCCCAATCTCGACCCTCAGCCTCACTGGGAGCCTAACCATAAGCCTAGCTCCACCCCTAACCCTGAACCATGGGCTTCTCCCGCAGCCTGAACCCTGCGGCCTACCCTAACGATGAGCCACGCCCTGCAACCCACACTCCCCATAACACGTATCCATACCTCAATCTCGACCCTCAGCCTCACCGGGAGTCTAAACCTAACCCTAGCTCCACCACTGACCCTGAAAACTCAGCCTCACCCGCAGCCTGAACCCTGAGGCCTACCCTAACGATAAGCAGCGCCCTGCAAGGCACACTCCCCCTAACACGTATCTCTACCCCAATCTTGACCCTCAGCATCACCGGGAGCCTAACTCTAACCCTAGCTCCACCCTTGACTCTGAACCCTAGGCCTCACCAGCAGCCTGAACCCTGAGGCCTAACCTAACGATGAGCTGCGCCCTGCAACGCCTACTCCCCCAAACACGTATCAGAATGCCAATCTCGACCCTCAGCCTCACCGGGATCCTAACCCTAACCCTAGCCCCACACCTGACCCTGAACCCTATGCCTCACCCACAGCCTGAACCCTGAGTCCTACCCTAACGATGAGCCACGCTGTGCAACGCACACTCGCCCTAACACGTCTCCGTACCCCAATCTCGACCCTAAGCCTCACCGGGAGCCTAACCCTAACCCTGGCCTCACACCTGACCCTGAACCCTAGGCCTCACCCGCAGCCTGAACCCTGAGGCCTAACCTAACTAGGAGCCGCACCCAGCAATGCACACTCCCCCTAACACGTATCCGTACCCCATCTCCACCCTCAGCCTCACTGGGAGCCTAACCCTAACAATAGGTCCACCCATGACCCTGAACCCTAGGCCTCACCCGCAGCCTGAACCCTGAGACCTACCCTAACGATGAGCCGCCCCCTGCAACGCACACTAACCCTAACACGTATCCGTACCCCAATCTCGATCCACAGCCTCATCGGGAGCCTAACCCTAACCCTAGCTCCACACCTGAGCCTGAACACTAGGCCTCACCTGCAGCCTGAACCCTGAAGCCTACCCTAACGATGAGCCGCGCCCTGCATAGCACACTCCCCCTAACATGGATGCGTACCCAAATCTCGACCCGCCGTCTCACCGGGAACCTACCTCTAACCCTACATCTACCCCTGCCTCTGAACCCTAGGCCTCAGCTGCAGCCTGAACCCTGAGGCCTACCCTAAAGATGAGCCGTGCCCTGCAACGCACACTCCCCCTATGACGTATCCGTACCCCAATTTCGACCCTCAGCCTCACCGGGAACCTAACCCTAACCCTAGCTCCACCCTTGACCCCGAACGCTAGGCCTCAGCCGCAGCCTGAACCCTGAGGCCTACCCTAACGATGAGCCACGCCCTGCAACGCAAACACCACCTAACACGTATCCGAACCCCAATCTCGACCCTCAGCCTCACCGGGAGCCTAACCATAAGCCTAGTTCCACCCCTGACCCTGAACCACAGGCTTCACCCGCACCCTGAACCGTGAGGCATATCCTAACGATGAGCCACGCCCTGCAACGCACACTCCCCCTAACACGTATCCATACCTCAATCTCGACCCTCAGCCTCACCGGGAGTCTAAACCTAACCCTAGCTCCAACCCTGACCCTGAGCACTAGGCCTCACCCGCAGCCTGAACTCTGAGGCCTACCCTAACGATAAGCAGCGCCCTGCAAGGCACACTCCCCCTAACACGTATCTGTACCCCAATCTCGACCCTCAGCATCACCGGGAGCCTAAATCTAACCCTAGCTCCACCCATGACCCTGAACCCTAGGCCTCACCCGCAGCCTGAACCCTGAGGCCTAACCTAACGATGAGCCGCGCCCTGCAACGCCCCCTCCCCCAAACACGTATCAGAATGCCAATCTCGACCCTCAGCCTCACCGGGATCCGAACGCTAACCCTACCTCCACCGCTGACCCTAAACACTAGGCCTCATCCGGAGCCTGAACCCTGAGGCCTACCCTAAGGATGAGCCGCGCCCAGCAACGCACACTCCCCCTAACACGTATCCGTATCCCAATCTCGACCCTCAGCCTCACAGGGAGCCTAACCCTAACCCTACCTCCACCCCTGACCCTGAACTCGAGGCCTCACCCGCAGTCTGAACCCTGAGGACTACCCTAACGATGAGCCACACCCTGAAACGCACACTCCCCCTAACACTTATCCGTATCCCAAACTCGACACTCAGCCTCCTCTGGAGCCTAACCGTAACCCAATCCCCACCACTGACCGTGAACCCTAGGCCTCACACGCAGCGTGAACGCTGAGGCCTACCCGAACAATGAGCCGCGCCTGCAAACTCACACTGCCCCTAACACGTATCCGTACCCCAATCTCGACCCTCAGCCTCACCGAGAGACTAACCCTAACCGTAGCTTCACCCCTGACCCTGAACCCTAGGCCTCACCCACAGCCTGAACCCTGAGGTCTAACCTAACTATGAGCTGTACCCTGCAACGCACACTCCCCCTAACACGTATCCGTACCCCATCTCGACCCTCAGCCTCACCGGGAGCCTGACCCTAACCCTAGCCCCACCCCTGACCCTGAACCCTAGGCCTCACCCGCAGCCTGAACCCTTAAGCCTACCCTAACGATGACCCGTGCCCTGCAACGCACACCCCCCCTAACATGTATCCGTACCCCAATCTCCACCCACAGCCTCACCGGGAGCCTAACCCTAACGCTACCTCCACCCATGACCCTGAACCCTAGGCCTCACCCGAAGCCTGAACTCTCAGGCCTACCCTAACGGTGAGCCACGCCGTGCAATGCACACTCCCCTTAACACGAATCCGTACCCCAATCTCGAACCTCAGCCTCACCGGGGGCCTAACCCTAACCCTAGCTCCACCTCTGACCCTGAACACTAGGCCTCACCCGCAGACTGAACCCTGAGACCTACCCTAACGATGAGCCGCGCCCTGCAACGCACACTACCCCTAACACGTATCCGTACCCCAATCTCGACCCTCAGCCTCAACGGGAGCCAAACCCTAACCCTAGCTCCACACCTGAGCCTGAACACTAGGCCTCACCTGCAGCCTGAACCCTGAAGCCTACCCTAACGATGAGCCGCGCCCTGCAATGCACACTCCCGTTAACATGGATCCGTACCCCAATCTCGACCCACAGCCTCACCCGGAGCCTAACCCTAACCCTAACCCCACCCCTGACCCTGAACTCTATGCCTCACCCGCAAACTGAACCGTGAGTCCTACAATAAACTTGAGTCGCACTCTGCAAAGCACACTCCCCCTAACACGTATCCATACCCCAGTCTCGACCCTCAGCCTCACCGGGAGCCTAACCCTAACCCCAGTTCTACCCATGACCCTAAACCCTAGGCCTCACCCGCAGCCTGAATCCTGAGCCCTACCCTAAGGTAGAGCCGCGCCCTGCATAGCACACACCCCCTAACATGGATCCGTACCCAAATCTCGACCCTCAGTCTCACCGGGAACCTAACTCTAACCCTACCTCCACCCCTGCCTCTGAACCCTAGGCCTCAGCTGCAGCCTGAACCCTGAGGCCTACCCTAAAGATGAGCCGCGCCCTGCAACGCACACTCCCCCTATCACGCATCCGTACCCCAATTTCGACCCTCAGCCTCACCGGGAACCTAACCCTAACCCTAGCTCCCCCCCTGACCCTGAACCCTAGGCCTCACCCGCAGCCTGAACCCTTAGGCCTACCCTAACGATGACCCGTGCCCTGCAATGCATACTCCCCCTAACACGAATCTGTACCCCAATCTCGACCCTCAGCCTCACCGGGAGCCTAACCCTAACCCTAGCTCCACACCTGAGCCTGAACACTAGGCCTCACCTGCAGCCTGAACCCTGAAGCCTACCCTAACGATGAGCCGCGCCCTGCATAGCACACTCCCCCTAACATGGATGCGTACCCAAATCTCGACCCTCAGTCTCACCGGGAACCTAACTGTAACCCTACCTCCACCCCTGCCTCTGAACCCTAGGCCTCAGCTGCAGCATGAACCCTGAGGCCTACCCTAAAGATGAGCCGCGCCCTGCAACGCACACTCCCCCTATCACGTATTCGTACCCCAATGTCGACCCTCAGCCTCACCGGGAACCTAACCCTAACCCTAGCTCCACCCTTGACCGCGAACGCTAGGCCTCAGCCGCAGCCTGAACCCTGAGGCCTACCCTAACGATGAGTCACGCCCTGCAACGCTAACACCACCTAACACGTATCCGAACCCCAATCTCGACCCTCAGCCTCACTGGGAGCCTAACCATAAGCCTAGCTCCACCCCTAACCCTGAACCATGGGCTTCTCCCGCAGCCTGAACCCTGCGGCCTACCCTAACGATGAGCCACGCCCTGCAACCCACACTCCCCATAACACGTATCCATACCTCAATCTCGACCCTCAGCCTCACCGGGAGTCTAAACCTAACCCTAGCTCCACCACTGACCCTGAAAACTCAGCCTCACCCGCAGCCTGAACCCTGAGGCCTACCCTAACGATAAGCAGCGCCCTGCAAGGCACACTCCCCCTAACACGTATCTCTACCCCAATCTTGACCCTCAGCATCACCGGGAGCCTAACTCTAACCCTAGCTCCACCCTTGACTCTGAACCCTAGGCCTCACCAGCAGCCTGAACCCTGAGGCCTAACCTAACGATGAGCTGCGCCCTGCAACGCCTACTCCCCCAAACACGTATCAGAATGCCAATCTCGACCCTCAGCCTCACCGGGATCCTAACCCTAACCCTAGCCCCACACCTGACCCTGAACCCTATGCCTCACCCACAGCCTGAACCCTGAGTCCTACCCTAACGATGAGCCACGCTGTGCAACGCACACTCGCCCTAACACGTCTCCGTACCCCAATCTCGACCCTAAGCCTCACCGGGAGCCTAACCCTAACCCTGGCCTCACACCTGACCCTGAACCCTAGGCCTCACCCGCAGCCTGAACCCTGAGGCCTAACCTAACTAGGAGCCGCACCCAGCAATGCACACTCCCCCTAACACGTATCCGTACCCCATCTCCACCCTCAGCCTCACTGGGAGCCTAACCCTAACCCTAGGTCCACCCATGACCCTGAACCCTAGGCCTCACCCGCAGCCTGAACCCTGAGACCTACCCTAACGATGAGCCGCCCCCTGCAACGCACACTAACCCTAACACGTATCCGTACCCCAATCTCGATCCACAGCCTCATCGGGAGCCTAACCCTAACCCTAGCTCCACACCTGAGCCTGAACACTAGGCCTCACCTGCAGCCTGAACCCTGAAGCCTACCCTAACGATGAGCCGCGCCCTGCATAGCACACTCCCCCTAACATGGATGCGTACCCAAATCTCGACCCTCCGTCTCACCGGGAACCTATCTCTAACCCTACATCTACCCCTGCCTCTGAACCCTAGGCCTCAGCTGCAGCCTGAACCCTGAGGCCTACCCTAAAGATGAGCCGTGCCCTGCAACGCACACTCCCCCTATGACGTATCCGTACCCCAATTTCGACCCTCAGCCTCACCGGGAACCTAACCCTAACCCTAGCTCCACCCTTGACCCCGAACGCTAGGCCTCAGCCGTAGCCTGAACCGTGAGGCCTATCCTAACGATGAGCCACGCCCTGCAACGCACACTCCCCCTAACACGTATCCATACCTCAATCTCGACCCTCAGCCTCACCGGGAGTCTAAACCTAACCCTAGCTCCAACCCTGACCCTGAGCACTAGGCCTCACCCGCAGCCTGAACTCTGAGGCCTACCCTAACGATAAGCAGCGCCCTGCAAGGCACACTCCCCCTAACACGTATCTGTACCCCAATCTCGACCCTCAGCATCACCGGGAGCCTAAATCTAACCCTAGCTCCACCCATGACCCTGAACCCTAGGCCTCACCCGCAGCCTGAACCCTGAGGCCTAACCTAACGATGAGCCGCGCCCTGCAACGCCCCCTCCCCCAAACACGTATCAGAATGCCAATCTCGACCCTCAGCCTCACCGGGATCCGAACGCTAACCCTACCTCCACCGCTGACCCTAAACACTAGGCCTCATCCGGAGCCTGAACCCTGAGGCCTACCCTAAGGATGAGCCGCGCCCAGCAACGCACACTCCCCCTAACACGTATCCGTATCCCAATCTCGACCCTCAGCCTCACAGGGAGCCTAACCCTAACCCTACCTCCACCCCTGACCCTGAACTCGAGGCCTCACCCGCAGCCTGAACCCTGAGGACTACCCTAACGATGAGCCACACCCTGAAACGCACACTCCCCCTAACACTTATCCGTATCCCAAACTCGACACTCAGCCTCCTCTGGAGCCTAACCGTAACCCAATCCCCACCACTGACCGTGAACCCTAGGCCTCACACGCAGCGTGAACGCTGAGGCCTACCCGAACAATGAGCCGCGCCTGCAAACTCACACTGCCCCTAACACGTATCCGTACCCCAATCTCGACCCTCAGCCTCACCGCGAGACTAACCCTAAGCGTAGCTTCACCCCTGACCCTGAACCCTAGGCCTCACCCACAGCCTGAACCCTGAGGTCTAACCTAACTATGAGCTGTACCCTGCAACGCACACTCCCCCTAACACGTATCCGTACCCCATCTCGACCCTCAGCCTCACCGGGAGCCTGACCCTAACCCTAGCCCCACCCCTGACCCTGAACCCTAGGCCTCACCCGCAGCCTGAACCCTTAAGCCTACCCTAACGATGACCCATGCCCTGCAACGCACACTCCCCCTAACATGTATCCGTACCCCAATCTCCACCCACAGCCTCACCGGGAGCCTAACCCTAACGCTACCTCCACCCATGACCCTGAACCCTAGGCCTCACCCGAAGCCTGAACTCTCAGGCCTACCCTAACGGTGAGCCACGCCGTGCAATGCACACTCCCCTTAACACGAATCCGTACCCCAATCTCGAACCTCAGCCTCACCGGGGGCCTAACCCTAACCCTAGCTCCACCTCTGACCCTGAACACTAGGCCTCACCCGCAGACTGAACCCTGAGACCTACCCTAACGATGAGCCGCGCCCGGCAACGCACACTACCCCTAACACGTATCCGTACCCCAATCTCGACCCTCAGCCTCAACGGGAGCCAAACCCTAACCCTAGCTCCACACCTGAGCCTGAACACTAGGCCTCACCTGCAGCCTGAACTCTGAGGCCTACCCTAACGATAAGCAGCGCCCTGCAAGGCACACTCCCCCTAACACGTATCTGTACCCCAATCTCGACCCTCAGCATCACCGGGAGCCTAAATCTAACCCTAGCTCCACCCATGACCCTGAACCCTAGGCCTCACCCGCAGCCTGAACCCTGAGGCCTAACCTAACGATGAGCCGCGCCCTGCAACGCCCCCTCCCCCAAACACGTATCAGAATGCCAATCTCGACCCTCAGCCTCACCGGGATCCGAACGCTAACCCTACCTCCACCGCTGACCCTAAACACTAGGCCTCATCCGGAGCCTGAACCCTGAGGCCTACCCTAAGGATGAGCCGCGCCCAGCAACGCACACTCCCCCTAACACGTATCCGTATCCCAATCTCGACCCTCAGCCTCACAGGGAGCCTAACCCTAACCCTACCTCCACCCCTGACCCTGAACTCGAGGCCTCACCCGTAGCCTGAACCCTGAGGACTACCCTAACGATGAGCCACACCCTGAAACGCACACTCCCCCTAACACTTATCCGTATCCCAAACTCGACACTCAGCCTCCTCTGGAGCATAACCGTAACCCAATCCCCACCACTGACCGTGAACCCTAGGCCTCACACGCAGCGTGAACGCTGAGGCCTACCCGAACAATGAGCCGCGCCTGCAAACTCACACTGCCCCTAACACGTATCCGTACCCCAATCTCGACCCTCAGCCTCACCGCGAGACTAACCCTAAGCGTAGCTTCACCCCTGACCCTGAACCCTAGGCCTCACCCGCAGCCTGAACCCTTAAGCCTACCCTAACGATGACCCGTGCCCTGCAACGCACACTCCCCCTAACATGTATCCGTACCCCAATCTCCACCCACAGCCTCACCGGGAGCCTAACCCTAACGCTACCTCCACCCATGACCCTGAAACCTAGGCCTCACCCGAAGCCTGAACTCTCAGGCCTACCCTAACGGTGAGCCACGCCGTGCAATGCACACTCCCCTTAACACGAATCCGTACCCCAATCTCGAACCTCAGCCTCACCGGGGGCCTAACCCTAACCCTAGCTCCACCTCTGACCCTGAACACTAGGCCTCACCCGCAGACTGAACCCTGAGACCTACCCTAACGATGAGCCGCGCCCTGCAACGCACACTACCCCTAACACGTATCCGTACCCCAATCTCGACCCTCAGCCTCAACGGGAGCCAAACCCTAACCCTAGCTCCACACCTGAGCCTGAACACTAGGCCTCACCTGCAGCCTGAACCCTGAAGCCTACCCTAACGATGAGCCGCGCCCTGCAATGCACACTCCCGTTAACATGGATCCGTACCCCAATCTCGACCCACAGCCTCACCCGGAGCCTAACCCTAACCCTAACCCCACCCCTGACCCTGAACTCTATGCCTCACCCGCAAACTGAACCGTGAGTCCTACAATAAACTTGAGTCGCACTCTGCAAAGCACACTCCCCCTAACACGTATCCATACCCCAGTCTCGACCCTCAGCCTCACCGGGAGCCTAACCCTAACCCCAGTTCTACCCATGACCCTAAACCCTAGGCCTCACCCGCAGCCTGAATCCTGAGCCCTACCCTAAGGTAGAGCCGCGCCCTGCATAGCACACACCCCCTAACATGGATCCGCACCCAAATCTCGACCCTCAGTCTCACCGGGAACCTAACTCTAAGCCTACCTCCACCCCTGCATCTGAACCCTAGGCCTCAGCTGCAGCCTGAACCCTGAGGCCTACCCTAAAGATGAGCCGCGCCCTGCAACGCACACTCCCCCTATCACGCATCCGTACCCCAATTTCGACCCTCAGCCTCACCGGGAACCTAACCCTAACCCTAGATCCACCCTTGACCCCGAACGCTAGGCCTCAGCCGCAGCCTGAACCCTGAGGCCTACGCTAACGATGAGCCGCGCCCTGCAACGCAAACACCACCTAACACGTATCCGTACCCCAATCTCGACCCTCAGCCTCACCGGGAGCCTAACCATAAGCCTAGCTCCACCCCTGACCCTGAACCATAGGCTTCACCCGCAGCCTGAACCCTGAGGCCTACCGTAACGATGAGCCACGCCCTGCAACGCACAGTCCCCCTAACACGTATCCATACCTCAATCTCGACCCTCAGCCTCACCGGGAGCCTAACCCTAACCCTGGCCTCACACCTGACCCTGAACCCTAGGCCTCACCCGCAGCCTGAACCCTGAAGCCTAACCTTACTAGGAGCCGCAGCCAGCAATGCACACTCCCCCTAACACGTATCCGTACCCCATCTGGACCCGCAGCCTCACTGGGAGCCTAATCCTAACCCTAGATCCACCACTGACCCTGAACACTAGGCCTCACCCGCAGCCTGAACCCTGGCACCTACCCTAATGATGAGCCACGCCCTGCCACGCACACTCCCCCTAACACGTATCCGTACACCAATCTCGACATTCACCTCACCGGGAGCCTAAACCTACCCTAGCCCCACCCCTGATCCTGAAACCTAGGCCTCACCCGCAGCCTGAACCCTGAGGCCTACCCTAACGATGAGCGGCGCCTTGCAACACACACTCCCCCAAACACGTATCCGTACTCCAATCTCTACCCTCAGCCTCACCGGGAGCCTAAACCTAACCCTAGCTCCACCCCTGACCCTGAACCCTAGGCCTCACCCGCAGCCTAAACCCTGAGGCCTACCCTAACAATGAGACGCGCTGTGCAACGCACACTCCCCCTAACACGTCTCCGTACACCAATCTCAACCCTCAGCCTCACCGGGAGCCTAACCCTAACCCTAGCTCCACCCCTGACCCTGATCCATAGGATTCACCCGCAGCCTGAACCCTGAGGCCTACCCTAGCGATGAGCCGCGCCCTGGAACGCACACTCCCCCTAACAGGTATCCGTACCCCAATCTCGACCCTCAGCCTCACCGGGACCCTAACCCTAACCCTAGCTCCACCTCGGACCCTAAACCCTAGGCCTCACACGCAGCCTGAACCCTCAGGCCTACCCGAACGATGAGCCGTGACCTGCAATGCACACTCCCCCTAACACGTATTCGTACCCCAGTATCGACCCTCAGCCTCACCGGGAGCCTAACCCTAACCGTAGCTGCACCCCCACCCTGAACCCTAGGGCTCACTCGCAGCCTGTATCCTGAGGCCTACCCTAAAGATGAGCCGCGCCCTGCAACGCACACTCCCACTATCACGTCTCCGTACCCCAATCTCGAGCCTCAGCCTCACCGGGAGCCTAACCCTAACCCTAGCTACACCCCTGACCCTGATCCATAGGATTCACCCGCAGCCTGAACCCTGAGGCCTACCCTAGCGATGAGCCACGCCCTGGAACGCACACTCCCCCTAACAGGTATCCGTACCCCAATCTCGACCCTCAGCCTCACCGAGAGCCTAAGCGTAAGCCTACCTCGACCACTGATCCTGAACCCTAGGCCTCACACCCAGCCTTAACCCTGAGGCCTACCCTAACGATGAGCCGCGCCCTCAAACAAACACTCCCCCTAACACGTATCCGTACCCCATCTCGACGCTCAGCCTCACGGCGAGCCTAATGCTAACCCTAACTCCACCCCAGAACCTGAACTCTAGGCCTCAGCCGCAGCCTGAACCCTGAGGCCTACCCTAACGATGAGCCGCGCCCTGCCATGCACAGTCCCCCTAACACGTATCCGTACCCGAATCTCGACCCTTATCCTCACCGGGAGCCTAACCCTAACCCTAGCTCCACCCCTGACCCTGAAACCTAGGTCTCAGCCGCAGCCTGAATCCTGAGGCCTACCCTAAAGACGAGCCGCGCCCTGAAACGCACACTCCCCCAAAACATATCCATACCCCAATGTCGACCCTCAGCCTCACCGCGAGACTAACCCTAACCGGAGCTTCACCCCTGACCCTGAACCCTAGGCCTCACCCGCAGCCAGAACCCTGAGGCCTACCCTAACGATGAGAAGCGCCCTGAAACTCACACTCCCCCTAACAGGTATCCGTACCCCAATCTCGACCCTCAGCCTCACCGGGAGCCTAAATCTAACCCTAGCCGAACCCCTGTCCCTGAATCCTGGGCCTCACCCGCAACTTAAACCCGGAGGCCTACCCTAACAATGAGCCGCGCCCTGCAACACACACTCCCCCTAACACGTATCCGTACACCAATCTCGAACTTCAGCCTCACCGGGAGCCTAAACTTACCCTAGCCCCACCCCTGACCCTGAACCCTAGGCCTCACCCGCAGCCTGAACCCTGAGGCGTACCCTAACGATGAGCCGCGCCCTCCAACGCACACTCCCCGTAACACGTATCTGTACTCCAATCTCGACCCTCAGCCTCACCTGGATCCTAACCCTAACCCTACCTCCACCCATGACCCTGAACCCTAGGCCTCACCCGAAGCCTGAACCCTCAGGCCTACCCTAACGATGAGCCGCGCCGTGCAATGCACACTCCCTCTAACACGAATCTGTACCCCAATCTCGACCCTCACCCTCACCGGGAGCCTAACCCTAACCCTAGCCCCACCCCTGACTCTGAACTCTAGGCCTCACCCGCAACCTGAACCCTGAGGCCTACAATAACCTTGAGTCGCGCCCTGCAACGCACACTCCCCCTAACACGTATCCATACCCCAGCCTCGACCCTCAGCCTCACCGTGAGCCTAAACCTAACCCCAGTTCTACCCCTGACCCAAAACCCCAGGCCTCACCCGCAGCCTGAATCCTGAGCCTTACCCTAAGGTAGAGCCGCGCCCTGCATAGCACAGTCCCCCAAACATGTATCCGTACGCAAATCTCGACCCTCAGCCTCACCGGGAACCTAAATCAAACCCTAGGTCCACCCCTGCCTCTGAACCCTAGGCCTCAGCTGCAGCCTGAACCCTGAGGCCTACCCTAAAGATGAGTCGCGCCCTGCCACGCACACTCCCCCTATCGCGTATCCGTACCCCAATTTCGACCCTCAGCCTCACCGGGAACCTAACCCTAACCCTAGCTCCACCCCTGACCCCGAACGCTAGGCGTCAGCCGCAGCCTAACCCCTGAGGCCTACCCTAATGATGAGCCGCGCCCTGCAACGCAAACACCACCTAACACGTATGCGAACCCCAATGTCGACCCTCAGCCTCAGCGGGAGCCTAACCCTAAGCCTAGCCGAAATCCTGACCCTGAATTCTAGGCCTCACCCCCAGACTGAACCCTGAGGCCTACCCTAAAGATGAGCCGCGGCCTGCAAGGCACACTCCTCCTAACACGTATCTGTACCCCAATCTCGACCCTCAGCATCACCGGGAGCCTAACTCTAACCCTAGCTCCACCCCTGACCCTGAAACCTAGGACTCACCCACAGTCTGAACCCTGAGGCCTACTATAACGATGAGCCGCGCTCTGCAACGCACACTCCCCCTAACACGTATCTGTACCCCAATCTCGACCCTCAGCCTCACCGGGAGCCTAACCCCAACCCTAGCCCCACACCTGACCCTGAACCCTAGGCCTCACCCGCAGCCTAAACCCTGAGGCCTACCCTAGCGATGAGCCACGCCCTGGAACGCACACTCCCCCTAACAGGTATCCGTACCCCAATCTCGACCCTCAGCCTCACCGAGAGCCTAAGCGTAAGCCTACCTCGACCACTGATCCTGAACCCTAGGCCTCACACCCAGCCTTAACCCTGAGGCATACCCTAACGATGAGCCGCGCCCTCAAACAAACACTCCCCCTAACACGTATCCGTACCCCATCTCGACGCTCAGCGTCACGGCGAGCCTAATGCTAACCCTAACTCCACCCCAGAACCTGAACTCTAGGCCTCACCCGCAGCCTGAACCCTGAGGCCTACCCTAACGATGAGCCGCGCCCTGCCATGCACAGTCCCCCTAACACATATCCGTACCCGAATCTCGACCCTTATCCTCACCGGGAGCCTAACCCTAACCCTAGCTCCACCCCTGACCCTGAAACCTAGGTCTCAGCCGCAGCCTGAATCCTGAGGCCTACCCTAAAGACGAGCCGCGCCCTGAAACGCACACTCCCCCAAAACATATCCATACCCCAATGTCGACCCTCAGCCTCACCGCGAGACTAACCCTAACCGGAGCTTCACCCCTGACCCTGAACCCTAGGCCTCACACGCAGACTGAACCCTGAGGCCTAACCAAATTATGAGCCGCACCTTGCAACGCACTCTCCCCCTAACACGTATCCGTGCCCCATCTCGACCCTCAGCCTCAGTGCGAGCCTAATCCTAACCCTAGCTCCACCCCTGACCCTGAACACTAGGCCTCACCCGCAGCCTGAACCCTGACACCTACCCTAATGTTGAGCCACGCCCTGGCAGGCACACTCCCCCTAACACGTATCCGTACCCCAATCTCGACCCTCAGCCTCACCGGAAGCCTAAACCTAACCCTAGCTCCCCCCCTTACCTTGAACCCTAGGCCTCACCCGCAGCCTTAACCCTCAGGCCTACCCTAACGATGATCCGCGCCCTGCAACGCACACTCCCCCTAAGAAGTATCCGTACCCCAATCTCGACCCTCAGCCTCATCGGGAGCCTAACCATAACCCTAGCCCAACCCCTGACCCTGCACACTAGGCCTCACCGAAGCCCGAACCCTGAGACCTACCCTAACGATGAGCCGCGCCCTGCCACGCCCTTTCCCACTAACACATATCTGTACTCCAATCTCGACCCTCAGCCACACCGGGAGCCTAACCTTAAACCTAGCTGCATCCGTGACCCTGAACGCTAGACCTAACCCGCAGGCTTAACCCTGAGGCCTATGCTAACGATGAGCCACGCCCTGCAAGACACACTCCAGCTAACACGTATCCGTACCCCAATCTCGACCCTCAGCCTCACCGGGAGCCTAACCCTAACCCTAGCTCCACACCTGACCCTAAACACTAGGCCTCAGCCGCATCCTGAACCATGAGGCCTACCCTAACGATGAGCCGCGCCCTGCAACGCACACTCCCCCTAACACGTATCTGTGCCCCAATCTCGACCCTCAGCCTCACCGGGAGCCTAACCTAACCTTAGCTCCACCCCTGACCCCGAAACCTAGGCCTCACCCGCAGCCTGAATCCTGAGGCCTACCCTAACGACGAGCAGCGCCCTGAAATGCACACTCCCACAACACGTAATCGTACCCCAATCTCGACCCTCAGCCTCACCGCGAGACTAACCCTAACCGTAGCTTCACCCCTGACCCTGAACCCTGGCCTCAACGGCAGCCTGAACTCTGAGGCCTAACCTAACTATGAGCTGCACCCTGCAACACACACTGCCCCTGACACGTATCCGTACCCCAATCTCGACCCTCAGCCTCAGTGCGAGCCTAATCCTAACCCTAGCTCCACCCCTGACCCTGAACTCTAGGCCTCACCCACAACCTGAACCCTGAGGCCTACAGTAACCTTGAGTCGCCCCCTGCCACGCACACTCCCCCAAACATGTATCCGTAACCCAATCTCGACCCTTAGCCTCACCGGGAGCCTAAACCTAACCCTAGCTCCACCCCTGACCCTGAAACATAGGCCTCACCCAAAGCCTGAACCCTGAGGCCTACCCTAAAAATGAGCCACGCCCTGCAACGCACACTCCCCCTAACACGTATCCGTACCCCAATCTCGCTCCTCAGCCTCATCGGGAGCCTAACCCTAATCCTAACCCTATCCCCACCCGTGACCCTGAACCCTAGGCCTCACACTCAGGCTGAACCCTGAGGCCTACCGTACGGATCAGCCGCGCCCTGCAACGCACACTACCCCTAACACGTATCGGTACCCCAATCTCGACCCTCAGCCTCACCGGGAGCCTAACCCTAACCCTGGCTCCACCCGTCACTCTGAACCCTAGGCCTCTCCCACAGCCTCAACCCTGAGGCCTACCCTAACGATGAGCCGGGCCGTGCAACTCACGCTCCGCCTAACACGTATCCGTACCCGAATCTCGACCCTCAGCCTCACCCGGAGCCTAACACTAACCCTAGCGCCACCCCTGACCCTGAAACCTAGGCCTCACCCGCAGCTTTAACCCTGAGGCCTACCTTAACGATGCGCCGCACCCTGCAACGCACACTCCCCATAACACGTATCCGTACCCCAATCTCGACACTCAGCCTCACCCAAAGCCTAACCCTAACCCTAGCCCCACCCCTGACCCTGAACACTAGGCCTCACCCGCAACCTGAACCCTGAGGCCTACAATAACCTTGAGCCGCGCCCTGCAACGCACACTCCCCCTAACACGTATCCATAACCCAGTCTCGACCCTCAGCTCCACCCTGAGCCTAACCCTAACCCTAGTTCTACCCCTGACCCTAAACCCTGGGCCTCACCCGCAGGCTGAACCCTGAGCCCTACCCTAAGGAAGAGCCGCGCCCTGCAACGCACACTCCCCGTAACACGTATCCGTACCCCAATCTCGACCATCAGCCTCACCGGGAGCCGAACCCTAACCGTAGCTCCACCACTGCCCCTGAACCCTGGGCCTCACCTGCAGCCTTATCCCTGAGGCCTACCCTAACGATGAGCCGCACCCTGCAATGCACACTCCCCCTAACACGTATCTGTACCCTAATCTCGAACCTCAGCTTCACCGGGAGCCTAACCCTAACCCTAGCTCCACCCCTGACCCTGAAAACTAGGTCTCAGCCGCAGCCTGAATCCTGAGGCCGACCCTAACGACGAGACGCGGCGTGAAACGCACACTCCCCCAAAACGTATCCGTACCCCAATCTTGATCCTCAGCCTCACCGCGAGACTAACCTTAACAGTAGCTCCACCCCTGACCCTGAACCCTAGGCCTCACCCGCAGCCTGAACTCTGAGGCCTAACATAATTATGAACCGCACCCTGAAACGCACACTCCCCCTAACACATATCCGTACCCCATCTCGACTCTCAGCCTCACTGCGAGCCTAACCCTAACCCTAGCTCCACACCTGACCTTGAACCCAGGCCTCACCTGCAGCCTGAACCCTAACAGCTACCCTAATGATGAGCCACGCCCTGCCACGCACACTCCCCCTAACACGTATCCGTACCCCAATCTCGACCCTCAGCCTCACCGGGAGCCTAACCCTAACCCTAGCTCTACCCCTGACCCGGAACCCTAGGCCTCACCCTCAGCCTGAACCCTGAGGCCTACAATAACGATGAGCCGTGCTCTGCAACGCACACTCCTCCTAACACGTATCCGTACCCCAATCTCGACCCTCAGCCTCACCGGGAGCCTAACCCTAACCCTAGTCCCAACCCTGACCCTGAACCCTAAGCCTCACCCATAGCCTGAACCCTGAGTCCTACTCTAACGATAACCCATACCCTGGCCCGTACACTCCCCCTAACATGTATCTGTACTCCAATCTTGTCCCTAACCCTCTCCTGGCGCTAAGCCTAACCGTAACGTCCGTTCGTGAGACTCGTATAATTAACATCTTAGTCCCTTTGTTCCCCATTTTTGTGCAACCAATCCAGTTAAAATAGGAGGCGTTAACAACTGTAAAATTAATATTAAAAAGATCTCATTCTCTTAGGATTTCAGGATAGTAATTCTGAAAGCTGGTCTGGAACTGGCACTGGCACTGAAAGACTTCGTAGCCAGTTGTCTAAGTCTACCTAAGTAGGTTTTAACTTGTGACGTAGTATTGATGTATCCATAACAGTAGCTAATGACCACTACACATATTTCTCTTCTTTCTATTAGTATCTGATCTAACATCATTGTTTGGAATTTAATAGTTAAGAGAGGATTCCTTGAAAACATATGGTTGCAGCTATCAGCAGACATTATTTTGAGAATGGCTAGTGGCATCCTGAGTGTGATATAGCTAAGAAATTGAATTTCAACAATACAGTAATGTGGGGACTTACCTGGCGGTTCAGTGTTTAAGACTTCACCTTCCAATGCAGGGGTTGCCGGTTGGATCTCTGGGCAGGGTGCTAAGATCCCACATGCCTCGCGGCCAAAAAACCAAAACATGAAACAGAAACAATATTGTAATAAATTCAATAGAATTACAAAATGGTCCACATCAAAAAAAACTTAAAAAGAAAACATAACAAAAATTACAGGAATGCATCTAAATCACATCTACAATGGTCACTTAGGTTTATCTTGGGTGTCTGAACCCTAGTTACTCCTTTTTGACTGTCAAATGCATTCCCGTCCTCAATGCCAAAGCAGATGTACAATTCGTATCCAAAAGACCATAAAACAGGCCACTTTGGTCAGTAAAATTTAAGTTAAACCAGGTATAAGCCAGAGTGACTTCCTCACACCTCAATACGTGAAGAGTTTTTTTCCCTTTTCATTACAAGTCTTTCAATAGAAGGCATTGGTGATCAAAATGTCAATCCATCAGTGTCAGAATGATTCAGCTGTTTGGCCCATGTGTAGACCATGTCCCTCAGCGCTAGGCCTCCTTTATATTTGCCTAGTTAATCCACATTGGGGGAATACTGATCAGCTATCGTGAACATGCTCAGAGGTATGTTAATGAGAAAACGCTTTATATAGGCCATACATTTTATTATTCATACCCAATTGTCACACAAGCATTGTACATGTGCTTTTAGCAGTGGACCTAAAGCAAACAGTGAAACATCATGAGTAAGTACATTCTGATCATTTCACTAGATAGTTTTCCTTTCCTCTTAAACATCAGGGCAAAATGAAGCCAACACAGTAACCTTCATAAATACACACTTCAGTACAGAGGTGTCATTTATCCAATTGCTCCAAGTCCTAAGTAGCTTGAGCACAAGGACTTCCCTGTGTCTGGAAAACACAGATCAAAGCCAGTAACAAAAAACCAAATACATTATAACCATACTCACCAGTTGACTCAGTAACCAATCCTTTCATTAACGTTTTATGAAGCCATCCGATTCTACATTAAAATTTTTCATTTCTTACCCAGTTTGGAATTATGATATGAAACTTATCAGAGACCTGTGCTTGCCAAAAGGTCCTTCACATAGATCTTCTTGAAGATGGAGCACTTTTGCAAAGTGCTAGAGCACAACAGCAACTATCTAAAAATCACATAAAGACTTAAATGTCATGGTTAAACATTTGATCACAATGTAAATGACAAAAGAAACCATGATTGCTGCTACATACAACATTTTAAAATATATAGAATTATGAGTGAAAAAATTTTACCAGGACATACTAGATTTTTAGGAATTCCATGTAATTTAACATACTAATCAAACATTTCTCTCTGAGATGGATCAAAGACCTTCTAAAGCATCTCAAAGTTAGCTGGAGATTAAAAAAACTGTTAGAATTGGCCAAACAACACTTATTCACTGAACAAAAGCAAAGAGATTTCAAACAAAAATAGAGATCACAGACACAGGCAAAGGAACTCACAAGCTCTTTGCAATCAAAAGCAGCATTCCAAGAAAACTTTGGAGGGAGAAACCAAATCCAGGCTTGGCCTAACCCACTTCCAACAAAATCTATCTTAGAAAATCCTGGTCATGCACAACTCTTTTCTCAATGTTCCCTTTTCACAAATGTTCATCACCTTCTGTATCCATCTTATGTTGCCCCTTATTATTTTCTGCATTCAGAAACCACCAGCTCTAGTACAAAGTGACTTTCTTTTCTCTTTGTACCATCAGCCTGTTACCTAGCTGCTCACTTTCTTTATTACGTAGCTTCATAAATGCTTGAACATATGGAACTTCTTTTGTCTTTCTCTTCCTGTGACAAAATAACTCTCGCTGAAGGATAGTATAGTCATTTAGGCTACCATTCAAAGACCACCTTTCCTCATTCTTCAAGAATGTATCCATACATTGGCCAGACAAAATTACAATAGAATTTCATTCTTTTCATAGTCTTAGGTTTACAACTATAGGTTGACCTGTATGCCAGGATTTTGCCCATTGGCTATCAGATGGAACTGAAGAAGAAGCACTTCTTATGTTTGAACTATAGAACACTCACACACAGACTAAGAACAAAACAAAATCCTAAACACCAACCGAAGCCTCAAACCAAAGGAACCAGAAACCAAAGAGAAACCAAAAACCAAACAGCACAAGGCTCAAATCAGCTTCCAAGTCTCAACTTAGCCTGTGACGTCTGTTCAAGTGGTGCACCTCCCAAATGAGATTTCCTGGAATGAAAAGTCACCCAAATGGGAACCAAGGTTCCCCAAAATGTACCGGGCTAAAAGGACCTCAGACTGCATGCCAGAGTGTTACCCCATGCTGGCTGAGTTGCTGCAACATCCCAAATGCTATTTTTCTGGTTCCCCAAAATAGTCCCTTGAAGTAGGACATTTGGGGCACTCCAGGCAGGAGGAAGAGAGGAACGTCCTCAAGGCAAAGACAGCCTCAGCAGCTGCTAGGGTGGTTCCTCTTCCACCATCTACTCCTGCCCCAGAGTTCTAACTGCTGGGATGACTGGGGCTCGGCCTTTCCAGGCAAGGGTCTCAGGTGGTCTGACCTCTAAAGGAATTCTGCAACTCTACACTCTCTTGGAAGAGGCTGGTGTTGAGAAAATCTCAGTGTCCGATCAAGTCAGGGTACCTACAGGGGACATCCCCAAGTCAGACCCACATTGGGTACTAAATGTAATGTCGAAAACTCGACCTCTGTGCACCAGTGCCAAATCGAATCTGAGAGAGAGGGGTTTGCAGGAAGTGAATAGCTTTACTGCTTTGGCAGCCAAAGGGGGACACAGAAAACTCGTGCCCTCAAAAACCATGTGTCCCAATGCAGGAGGATCTGGTGAGGAGGTTTACAGCAATGGTTTAAGGAAACAGTTGATCTTAAGGATTAGTGTGTGTACAGGGCCTTAACTCACTTTAATCTGGCCTCAGATGGTCTCTTGATGAGCTTCTCTGGAATGAAGAAGACTAAAATCTTCTATTTTGTGGGGGTTTTAGGTTGGTAAAGAGCCCAAAGATACTCTTACCTGTATCCCTTGAGGGAAAACCAGGATCCTGGCCCAAGGCTGCACTATTGCTTCTTGATGGTTTCTCTCTTGTCTCTGCATCTCCTCCTTTCCCTGATGAGCAACTGTTCGAACCTGCCCTTTGGAACTCAGGGAAGGTCCTGGAATCTCTAGCCTAACTAAGGCCCTGACACTGTTCCTAACTCAGACCCTGACACTCTCCCTAACTAAGGCACTGACACTACTCCTAACTCACTCCCTGACACTGTACCTAACAAAGGTTCTGATGTTAATCCTAACTCAAGCCCTGACACTGTCTCTAACTAAGGCCCAGAATCTGTCCCTAATACAGGCCCTGCTACCAGCAATAACAAAAATCCAGACACTATGCTGAGCTAATAGCCTGACCCATTTCTAACCAAGGTCCTGACACTGTCCCTAAGAAAGCCCTGTTGCTATCCCAACGTGAAGACCTGAGGCTGTGCCTAACTCAGGCCCTGATAATGGCTTTAGCAAAGCTCCTGAGGCTGATCCTAATGAGGCCCTTATGCTGCTCCTAAGTCATGCCCTGATACTATCCCTAGCTAAGGCCCTGACACTAGGCCTCACTCGAGCTCTGTCACTCTCCTTAAGTCTGGCTCTGATGCTGTCCCTACCTCAAGCCCTGACACTGGTCCTAGACCTTAACCTAACCTTGTGTTTAACTAATGTCTAGCCTCTTATACTAAATAAATCCCTGTTGCTGTCCCTAACTAAGGCCCTGAAATTAGTCCCGAGGCCGTGACCCTGTCCCTAACTGAGGCCTGGAGGTCCTAACTCAGGCCCTGACACTACAACCTAACTCAGTACCTAACAAAGGCTCTGATGCTTGTCCTAGGTCATGCCCTGACACTGTCTCTGGGGCCCTGCTGCTGTCAATATCTAAAGTCCTGACATTATCCTGAGCCAGTATCTTCACCCATGTCTTACCAAGGTTCTGAAACTCTCCCAATGTAAGCCCTGACGCTGTCCCTAAGTGAGGCCGTGAGGCTGTCCCTAAGAGAGGCCATGAGAATGTCTTTAAAGAAGACCCTAACGTTGATCCTACAGAAGCCCTTATACTACTCCTAAATCATGCCCTGACACTGTCCCTAACTCAGGCCCTAAAGATAGGCCTCACTTAGGCCCTGTTGCCGTACCTTAGTTAGGCTCTGACACTATCCCTACATCAGCCCTGACACTGGTCCTGATTAAGGCCCTGACTCTGGTCCTAAGTAAGGCCGTGATGCTCTCAATAACTAAGGTCTTCACGCTATCTGTAGCTCACTTCCTGACACTACCCCTCGGCTTGAAGCTGCCTCTGTCCCGAGCTAATGTTCTGCCTCTTATACTCCCTGAAGCCCTAATGCTCTCCCTAACTAAGGCCCTGACGCTCTCAATGACTAAGGTCTTCACGCTATCTGTAGCTCATTTCCTGACACTACCCTCGCCTGGAAGCTCTGTCCCGAGCTAATGTTCTGCCTCTTATACTCCCTGAAGCCCTAATGCTCTCCCTAACTAAGGCTTTGACGCTCTCAATGACTAAGGTCTTCACACTATCCGTAGCTCATTTCCTGACACTACCTCTCGCCTGGAAGCTGCTTCTGTCCCGAGCTAATGTTCTGCCTCTTATATTCCCTGAAGCCCTAATGCTCTCCCCAACTAAGGCCCGGACTACCTCTAACTAAAACCCTGACACTCTCTAACTACGGCCCAAAATCTGTCCCTAATATAGGCCTTGCTGACGGCAATAACTAAAATCCGGACACTATGCTGAGCTAATATCCTGAACCATTTCTAACCAAGGTCCTGACACTGTCCTTAAGAAAGCCCTGTCACTGTCCCTACGTGAAGACATGAGGCTGTGCCTAACTCAGGCCCTGAAGCTATGCCTAACTGAGGCCTTGATGCTGTGACTAACTCAGGCCCTGACCATGTCTTTAACTAAGACCCTAATGCTGATGCAACAAAGGCCCTGATGCTGCTCCTAAGTCATGCCCAGTGTCCCCAGCTAAGGGCCTGACGCTACGTCTCACTCAGGCCCTGTCGCTCTCCCTAAGTCAGGCTCTGATGCTGTCCCTACCTGAAGCCCTGACACTGGTCCTAAATAAGGCCCTGATACTCTCAGTGACTAAGGTCTTGACACTATCGCTAACCCTAACCCTGTCCCTAGCAAATGTCCTGCCTCTTATACTAACTGAAGCCTTTATGCTGTGAATCCCTCAGGCCCTGAATTTAGCCCCAAGGCCGTGGCACTGTCCCTAACTAAGGCCTAGATGCTCGTCCTAAATCCCACACTGACACTGTTCCTAACTCAGGCCCTGACACTGTACCTAACAGAGAACCAGATGCTAGTCCTAACACAGGCCCTGACACTGTGTCTAACTAAGGCCCTGCTGCCATCAATAACTCAAGTCCTGACAGTATCCTGAGCTTATATCCTGACTCATCTCTTACTAAGGTCCTGAAACTGTCTCTAATAAGCCTTGACGCTGTCCCTAAGTGAGGCCCTGATGCTGTCTCTAACAGAGGCCCTGATAATGTCTTTAACAAACCCCTTAGGCTGTTCCTACTGAGGCCCTTATGGTGCTCCTAAGTTATGCCCTGACACTGTCCTTAGCTAAGGGCCTGACTCTAGGCCTCACTCAGACCCTGTCGCTCTCCCCAAGTCAGGCTCTGACGCTGTCCCTACCTGAAGCCCTGACACTGGTCCTAAATTAAGCACTGATGTTCTAAGTAGCTATGGTCTTGACACTATCCCTAGGTCATTTCCTGACGCTATCCCTAGACCTTAACCTAACCTTGTCTTTAACTATGTCGAGCCTCTTATGCTAAGTAAATCCCTGATGCTTTCCCTAACTAAGGCCCTGAAATTAGTCCTGAGGCCATGACCCTGTCCCTGAGGCCTGGAAGCTGTCCTTAACAAAGGCCCAAGGTCCTGAAACTGACACTATCAGTTAAAGAACTGAGGCCCTGACACTCTCCCTAATTAAGGACTGAGGTTGTCTCTAACTAAGGCCCTGAGTCTGTCTTTAACTAATCGCCTCACTCTTTCCCTAACAAAGGCCCTGATGCAGTCCCTAACTAAGGCCCTGACATGGTCCCTAATAACATGAGCTGTCTCTCATTAATGCCCTGATGCGGCCCATAAATGATGTACTGAAGACGGCACTAAGGTCCTGACGATGTCACTAATGATCCAAAATGTCTCTTACTAAGGCCCTCAAATTACCTGAGGCCCTAAAGATGTCCATAACTAAGTCTCTGACACTATCTCTAACTAAGACCCTCAAGTTATCTTTAACTGAGGCCATAACAGTGTCCCTAACGAAGAACTTGACATTTTCTCTAACTAAGGCCCTGAGTCTGTCTTTACCTAACGGCCTCACTTTTTCCCCAACTACTCCCTGACGCTGCCCCTAACCAAGGCCCTGATGGTGTGCCTAATTGCCTGAGCTGTCTTTCACTAATAACCTGACCCTGCCGATAAATAACACCCTGGTTATGTCCCTAATGAACAACCTGAAGTATCTCTTACTAAGGTCCTCAAGGTTTTCTCTGAGGCCCTGACACCCTCCTTAATTAACGCCTTGACACTGTCTTTACGTAATGGCCTGATGCAGTTCCGACCTGAGTTGCTGATGCTCTAAGACCTTGAAGTCTCCACCTGAGAAGCTGACACTGTCTGTAACTAATTTCCTGACTTTTTCCTTAACTAACATCCTAATTTTGTCCCTAAATAACGGCCTGACACTGGTCCTAACTACAGCCCTGATGCTGACCCTATCTAAGGCCCTGACGATGTTCCTACTAGACTTAGATGTCCCTCACTGTGGTCCTGATCCTGTCCATTACTAAGGCCCTGAATATGTGCTTAAGTAAGTCTCTGACACTGTCCTAAGGCGCTGACCCTCTTCCTAACTAAGGGCCTTGACGCTGTCTCTAAAGAAGGCCCTGACACTGCCCCTAAATAACGGCCTGACACTGGTTCCAAGTATGGACCTGATCCTGTCCATGACTAAGGCCCTGAAGATGTCCCTCATTAAGTCTCTGACACTGCCCTTAATAAGCCCCTGACACTGTCCCTATCTAATGGCCTAAGCTATAACTTACAAAGTCCCTAACACTATCCCCAAGACGCTGACACCCTCCCTAACTTAGCCTTTGATGCTGTCCCTTAGTGCCTAAGCGGTCACAAAATAATACCCTGATTCTACTGCTAAGGCCCTGAATATATCCCTGAGAAAATCTCTGAAGTGTCCCTAACTAACGGCCTAAACTCTCTCTTACTAAGTCCCTCAAGTTATCTCTGAGGGCCTGACAGCACTGTCCCTAACTAAGGCCCTGTTGCTGGCCCTAACTAACGTCCTGATGCTGAACCTAAGGCCTTGATGCCGATTCTACCTGAGGCCCTAGAACTGTCTGTAACCAATGACCTGCCTCTTTCCCTAACTAACACCCTAGTTTTGTCCCTCATTAATGTCCTGACACTGGTCGACACTACAGCCCTGATGCTGGCTCAATCTAAGGCCTTGACAATGTCCCTAATAGCCTTAGATGTCCCTCACTGTGGGCCTGACCCTGTCCCTAACCAAGGTCCTGACCCTCTTCCTAACTAAAGCTGTGATGATGTCTCTACCTGAGGTACTGACACTGTCTATAATAACGGCCGACTCTTTCCCTAACACCCTTATGCTGTCCCTAATAGCCTCATGTACCTCTCAATAATGCCCTGATCCTGTCCATAACTAAGGCCCTGAATATGTCCCTAAGTGTGTCTCTGACGCTGTCCTTAACTAAGGCCCTGATGCTCTCTCTACCTAAGGCACTGACACTATCTGTAATAATGGCCTGACTCTTTCCCTAACTAACACCCTGATGCTATCCCTAATTGAGGCCCTGAAGATGTCCCTAATACCCTTAGGTGTTCCTCAGTATCACCCTGATCCTGTCCATAACTAAGGCCCTGAATATGTCCCTAGGTAAGTCACTGATGCTGGCCCTAACTAAGGCTCTGATGCTGTCTCTACCTCAGAATCTGACATTTGAATGTCCTGACTCTCCCTAACATCCTGACGCTGCCCCTAAGTGAGGCCCCGACACTCTTCTTAACTAAGGACTTGCCGCTGTCCCTACCTAAAACCCTGACACTGTCTGTAACTAATGACCTCTTTCCCTAACTAACACCCTCGTTTTGGCCCTAACTAATGCCCTGACACTGGTTCTAATTATGGCCAAGATGCTGGCTCTAAGGCCCCGAAGATATCCCTAAGTAACAGCCTGAACTGTGTCTAGCTAAGGCTCTCATGTTTTCTAACTGAAGCACTGACACTGTCCCTAACTTAGGCCCTGACGCTGTCCCTTATAGTCTAAGCTGTCACTAAATAATGCCCTGGTCCTGTCCATAACTAAGGCCCTGAATATATCCCTAAGTACATCTCTGACGATGTCCTTAACATCCTGAACTCTCTTCAAGTTACCTCTGAGGCTCTGACACCGGCCCTTCCTAAGGCCTCGCCCCAGGCTTGTTTGTCCCAGGCGGCTGCGCAGTTTTCTCTTGTCCGCGTCTCCAGCCAGCTGCCTGCCGTTGGCCACTCTAAGAGTCTGCGAGGCAGCGGTCCCACGTGGGACGTGCCTGTGTTGACTCACCTGTGGGAGGAGAGTCACGGCCACTCCGCCCTCCAGGGGACGGCGGCTCACGGTAGGAATCTCTCAGCCAGTGTTTGGACACAGGGTTCTGTGCCCTTGTTTGCTGTAAATCCCTTGGAGTTACCGCTAATATTTTTTAAATGGCTATCCCCCTCAGCATATTTATGATTTAAATTATTTACCACATTAAAATTCAGGAATGACATTATTACAAAGAGCAGGAAGACACCAGATGCGCCCCCCCCCCAATGATCTAGTACTTGGAGGATTTAAAATTCTAATGAGAAAACACTCACTCTCCTCACCCTCTTGGGCGTCAGCACAAGGTGGGAATCAGCTGCGTCCTTTATTTATCCCTCTGATTTTCCAGAACCTTTCCTTCGAGAAGAAATCCCTGGGCTCTGCGGGAACTGTGAGTGTTGACCATCAGGTAAATCTGAGACTGAAAAGCAAGAGGAAGAGAGCTAGAGGCGGAGATGAGAATCGGTGATGGGGAGAAGCAGGGGCATCCACGTTCAATCGCAGGCTGAGGGTCTGGGTTAGTCTCCAAAGAAGCTAAGGACCCCCAGGAGCTGACCCCGCTGGCTTTGTCACCTGGTGTGGGGACTAGGGACAGCCAGACCTCCATGGCCACTCTCAGAGAAACCAAGAAGGTGGGAGCGCACCCCTGAGAGCCAGATTGAAAACTGGTCATGCTGTGAAACAATAAGATGCCCTTTCCAGAAAAGTGAAGACTGTTCTCTTGGTTCTCAAAGACTTGCAAATACTCTGTGTCCTTCTGAAGGCATGCTGAAGCCTTTAGCCTTTGAGGGCAGTAACGTGAGTGCATCTGGCCTCAAAACCATCCAGCACTCACTCCTTGAGGGTGCTGAGGATGACCCGTGTCCACCCCTCGGGTGCTGTGGGCCTGAAACCCCCTGACCACTGAGGATGGGAGGGGCCGCACAGATGCTCCACTGGATACCGGGGAGTGGGCTGGTGGGTTACAGGCCTTTATCAGATACATGGTTTGCAAACATCTTGTGCCATTTGGGATGGTGGATTATCTTATTCCTTGCTCCTTTCATACACAACTGTTTTTCATTTTGAGGAAGTCCAATTCATCTATTTTGTCTTTTGTTGCTTGGGCTTTCAGTAGATCTAAGAGATCATGACCAAATCCAAGGTCATGAAGATTTACTCTCATGTTTTCTTCTACGAGTTTTATAATTTTGGTTCTTGCATCTAGGCCTTTGGTCCATTTTGTGTTGATTTTGTATATGGGGTGGGGGGAGGTAAGGGTCCAACTTTATTCTTCTGCATGTGGGTATCCAGTTGTTCCAGAACGTGTGTTAACTGTGTGGGAGAAAATACCTGCAAATGATGCGACCAACAAGGGCTTAATTCTAAAATATACAAACAGCTCATACAACTCAAAAAAAGGAAAAAAAATCAAAAAGTAGGCAGAAGGTCTAAATAGACATTTCTCCAAAGAAGACATACAGATGGCCAATAGGCACATGAAAAGATTCTCCACATCGCTAATTATTAGGGAATGCAAATCAAAACTACAGTGAGTTATCACCTCATAGTGGTCAGAATGGCCATCATTAAAATGTGTGCAAATAAATGCTGGAAGGTTTATGGAGAAAAGGGAACCCTCCTACACTATTGGTGGGAATGTAAATTGATGCAGCCACTATGGAAAACAGTATGGAGGTTCCTCAAAAACTAAAAATAGAGCTACCATATGATCCAGCAACCCCGCTCCTGGTCACATATCCAGACAAAACTATAATTCAAAGAGATACGTGCACCCCAGCATTCACAGCAGCACTATTCACAATAGCCAAGACATGGAGGCAACCTGAATGTCCCTCAACAGATGAGTGGATATAGAAGATGTGGTACATATATGCAATGGAATATTACTCAGCCATAAAACAGAATGAAATAATGCCGTTTGCAGCTACATGGATAGACCTAGAGATTATCATACAAAGTGAAGGAAGTCAGACAGAGAACGACAAATACCATATGATATCTCTTATATGTGGATGATAAAATGAGACCCAAATGAACCTATCTACAGAACAAAAACAGACTCACAAATATAGAAAACAGACTTGTGGTTGTCAAGGGGAAGACAGGGGAGAGGGATGGATTGGGAGTTTAGGATTAGTAGATGCAAATTACTATATAGAGGATGGATAGACAAGGTCTTACTGGACAGCACAGGGAACTGTATTCAATAGCCTGTAATAAACCATAATGGAAAAGAATATGAAAAATATGTATATATGTATGTATATACGATTCACTTTGATGTACAGCAGAAATTAACACGACATTGTAGGTCAACGATACTTCAGTATCAATTAGTTTGAAGGTACTTTTATAAATTAGGTCTTATTTCTCTTGTCCTTTCATCCTGGGACAGATGTATAACAGAAACTAACCTGGATTACTCCGCTATGAACTCATATCACACAGAATTTTAATTGTTGAACAAACCATGAATACCAGTTACACCATGGGATGTCCTGATCCAATATGTAGTTTGTAAACCTTGTAGCAAGACTGCAGAATCCACTAAATTTGGAATTCAAACTGAAATGAAGCCACCTGTCCCATGACTGCTCCACAACTAGTTATACAACATCAATTGGAAACCGTATACAAGCAAATGAATGTAGATAGAAAAAACTATAGCCTTCCTTTTTTTTCTTTTAGATGAAGATGGTACTTAAGGCGATGTCTTGGGCCATTTCAGGGTGTTACTCAATTTCCTGGGTATCTCCCATGCACACAGGAGGTACACGTGGTAGTTAACTTGTTTGTGCAACTATATGAAGGTAGTTAATACCACAACACTATATACGTAAAGTGAATTAAATGCTAAAGTCATGTTTTGTATTTTTAATGACAATGGAAAAAAAGTGTAGTGCTGATATTTGTTACAAAAATGAACATTAAAAACATTCTTAGTGAAAAAAGCCATACAGCAAAGGCCACCTAGATCCCTTACTCATCTTGTCTGCTTCAAATCCATCAAGGTTGTCCAAATGAGGGGGAAACTCAGTAATGGTTCCAGAAAAAGAAAACTGGATCAGGATGGAAAAAGACATTTTCATACAGTTGGGACAGCAGGTGAAAGTTGAAGTGGGCCTGAGTATTAAATTATACTGCGGACATCAGCATGTCTTCATTTAGGGGGTATATGCTGGTTCCTTGGGCGAAACACACTGAGCATTTTGTGTGAAGTGGCGAACGTGAGTACTTTTTGCCATGATTGCAACTTTTCTGTACATTTTAAATTACTGGAAAGTAAATTACTTTTCTAGACAACCATGTCAGTATCATGCGAGAAAATCAGAAAAGACAGACATCAAATTTGGTTATAGAGGCCAAGACTTACCCAGACCAAGTTCAACCAAGGTTGTGATACTTATTTCCCTTGTAGGAGTCCGCATGGTATAAAGAGGCACCGTGGGAAGAGTATATTAGTAGCTACCATGTCTTGGGTCCTGTGGATTACCTGGGGTGCAGTAGAAACTGTGAGATTTTAGTATTGCAATTTTTCACATTACTTCAAAAACTATGTTAAAAATAAATTCAGTAAAGTTGCAAACTATGCAATCAATATACACAAATCAGTTTTGTTTCTATACACTAATAATGAACCACCAGCAAGAAAAATTAAGAAAAGAATCCCATTTACAATTCCACCAAAAAGTACGAACTATTTAGCAATAAATTTAACCAAGGACATGAAAGACCTATACACAGAAAACTATAAAGCATTGAAAAAGGAACTGAAGACACAATAGAAAACAATATTCCATGCTCATGCATCAGAAAAATTACTATTATTAAAATGTTTATTCTACCTAAAGCCATCAACAAACAGTGTCAGGAAAACTAGACACCAGACTCCAAAGAACGACACTGGTCACCATCTACACTGCACGTAAAACTAACTAAAAGCACACAATATTCCACAAAACCCCTTTCTCTCCTGAGTCCCCTGAAGACGCACCCCACCCACCCAGCAGTCAGCTGCACAGGAAGATTCTCCACACTTGCTCATTTTTTCCTCTTGCAGAGTCTCCTCACCAGTGGTTCCCGAGAAAACCCAGCTCCTGTCAGTGTGGACAATGCCTCATGGTCCAGAAACCTAAGCCCTGACAGGAGGCAAAGCTCCTGTCTGCTTTTCACGGAGCAAAGTCTGTGGGCAGGGTGCACCTGTGCCCCCAGGGGCAGACAGGTGGGTCCGGCGCCCCCTGTGGGACGTCAGAGAAGTGCCGGGAGCGCTGCACTCACAAACCCAGAGGCCTCATCCGGAAGGCTGTTCTGCTGTATATACTAAGTTTGGAAATCCAAACTGAAATGCAGCCAAGTATCTCACTGTATCTTCTCAAAAGATAGTTAAGGAGCAATTGATTACAAACCATATGTAATTAAATGAACGTAGAACAAACTTTACAACTTAAAACAAAATTCACTCAAAATTGCCCATAGACAAATTTAAATGACCAAACTATAAAAATCCTAGAAAAAAAGATAATCTACATGACGTTGAGTCTGGTGACCTTATTCAGAAAACTGGAAGACAAACCACAAACTGCAAGAAACTATTTCCAAAACACATATCTGATAAAGGATTTGTACTCAAATCATGCCAACAATGCCATTAAAATTTGGTAAATATTGAAACACACACCTGGCTCAAGAAGATAAACAGGCAGTAAACCATACAAGAATATACTCAGGATACTGGTGGAATGCATGTACAACCAACTTCAGGAGACAGTTTGGCAGTTTTTTGCCAAATCTAAATAGTCTCACCTTAGGATCCAAGAAGTGTACCTCTTGTATTTAGACAACTGCTTTGAAAAACTGTTCAAACCAAAACTAGCATCAAGTAATGCACAGCAGCTCTATTCATAATGGGTAAAAACGTAAAGATATCAGGATGTCCTTCTGTAGATGAATTCATAAGCAAATTAGGGCACATCCATGTCAAGGGGAGCAGAACACACCACCCCCCAAAATATGCCTATTTGACAAAAGGACTATTGGGACAGATTAAGAAACAGCAGACCCAGGAGAATCTTTCAAAACCAAGTAGAAAATGCCCTTTTAGGAGGTAAATTTACTTTTATTAAGGATATCTCCATTTGTAAGGGTACGTCCCTCTCTGGACCAGGATTTGGTCTAACTATCAAGAAAAGCTTGTTGGTACTTCCCTGCTGGTCCAATGGTTAAAACTCCATGCTCCCAATGCAGGGGACCAGGGTTCAATCCCTGGCCAGGGAACTAGATCCCACATGCTGCAATTAAGAGCCCGCATGTCACAACTAAAGATTCACAGGCCACAACTAAGACCCGGTGCAGCCAAATAAATAAAGTTAAAAAAAACTTGTCAATGAAATAGGCCTGGATGTAAATCTGTGTAACAACCATACCCTTGTTTACTGGTCTTTGACCAAAAACATCCCTTAATGGCTTCCTCCATTCCCTAACATCTTTCTTTTGTTCTCAGCAGAAGATAGCATTTAAGCTAATGGCTTGGGCCATTTCAGGGAGTGACTCAGTTTTCCTGGGTATCTTTCAAGTATACAGGAGGTATGCACGGTATATATTAAACTTCTGATTGTTTTCTCCAGTTCGTCTCTTTTTCATTACAAGAGAGATCTCAATAAAGAACATAGAAGTGTAGAGGGAAAATTATTTTTCCTCTCATATACGTGCAATGCAATAGTATTCAGAGATATAAAGGAGTGGACCATCAACCCGTGCAAAAAAAAATAGATGCATCTAACACTTACATTGCTAAGTGAAAGAATCCAGTCTGAAGTGCTACACACTGTACGACCTTATCTATATGACATTCTAGAAAAGGCAAAACTGACAACGGTAAACAGTTTACGGAATATGTGGTTGAAACAGTCCATATGATATTTTAGTGGTGAATAATTGTCACTACGCATTTGTCTACACCCACAGAGTTTTTACAACCCAACAAGTAATTTACAATCTATTCAAACTTAGCTACTTAGGATATGGGAGCGTCAAAGACTGGAATACAGAATGTAACAAAGAATCTAACTGATTCAGAAATGTATGAAAAAACTCACTGTTGGTAGCGGGACAAATGAGGTGACCTAACTTTGGAAATGTACACACTCTGTAGGCCAAAGACAAAATGTGCCATACATACACGGGGGAGTCTAGGTTCCTTCCCATGAGGGGTAGTAGCTAACGGTACTGAAACTACCATATCAGTAATCGAATGGAACAAGCGCTTAATTGAATAAATGACAAATGGTGGAAGCCAGGTTTCTTACCACTGCAGTGGGATGTTACAGTCAAACAAAGGGAGAAGGTTACAGTATCCATGTCATAACAGATCTGGTTGGAGATAGCAGTATAAACTATCTTTAGCCTACACATAGTTCCACATGGAAACCTTTATAATTCTGTGTATAGACATAGCCTGGGATACATGCATATATTTCTATGTACTGTCAGCTGAGCACATTTAGCTCCCACATGTAAGTTTTTAATACCATTCTCTAATAAAAAGAACAAGGGCTCTTTGAAGAAAGGGCTGATGCTAGGACTGAGACGGTAAATATAAGAAACAGGATAATCTTAAAATATCAGAAAGTAAAGAGGTACCAAAAATTTTAAAAACCCACAAAAGAAAAATTATGTAAAATGAAAACAGGAGGAAATGGAAAAAGCTCTCAACAGCCAAAGCAAGAATTAACTAAGCGGTCTAAAAATGTAGTGCTGGATTATAACCAAAAGTTTACAATAATTATTCACGGGTCCAAACTGGTAAAAATAAATTACATCGTTTTTGATAAATGGTGTTAAACAGAAATCTCCTATGCAGAAAGCTTCTCAACAATATATATAGCCACTCAGCTGTCCATCAAGGATGTGAAGCTAACCCCTCTCTCCTCAAGCATGGGTTCTGCATTATGACTTCCTCCTAAATAAGACACACAGGATGGACATGGGGAAAAAATTAACCTCACTGTGGGAAAACTTGACAAACACTACTTCAGCTGGGTGACCAAAGTTAAGAATATAAGTGAGAAGCTTCCTTAAGAGCCTGTCCTCCTGATATACAGTGAAGAGGAGTCACTTCACCTCTGTGATCTGCTTTCTCAAAGCCAAGTCTAACCACGACAAAACCACCAAGCAAATCCCAGTGCAGGGCAGTCTACAAAATACCTGCCCAGTCCTCCTCCACACTGTCAAGGTCATGGAAACCAGGAGAGTCTGAGCAACTGTCAGAGCCCAGAAGAGACTAAACAGACATGATGACCGCATGTCCTATGAGACCCTGGAACAAGGAAAGGTATAACAAAGGGAACATGAATAGGAACTTCAGTTAATAGTAAAGTATCAATATTTGTTCATTATTTGTCATGATTCTGTAGAAAACTAGACAGGAAAAATTAAACGTCAAGTAAGAAAATCCTACTGTAACAAACTGGAAATCTACAGGAAAGGGGGTATTTCTTTGTAAAAAAAAAAAAAAACCACATTACCAAAATGAACCCTAAATTAAGGAAAATACAAAAAGACCAATTAATCACTGAGGAACCTCTCCTCCATACTGGTTATCCTATTACTGTTCCAGAGTTTCCCTCTCCCGGGACAGGGACAGGGACAGAGATGTTTGGCATCTCCCCTAGTATATGACGCCATCCAGTGTCTTCACCTCCCCCAGCCACACCTACCCAGTGAGGACACCTGAGGAAGGATCAGGGATTATTGATTCAGATGTATCAACCAGGACTTTTTCTCCTCCCAGCGACTGGACACACTTACGGAAGTAAAATAAATTAGTATTTATCATAAGGGTAGAAATGCATTAATACTTGCAAGTGGCAAGTTGAAGGATGGGACTGGATCTGGCAGGTCCCGTCGCTCACACTGTCTCAGTGTGACCTTGCTTCTCTCCACACCTTTGTCCTGCTCAGTGCCTTTGGGGGACCCCATTCACAGGCACAGGCTCTCTCACTGCCCTTGGGCCAACAGCTGTTCTAGGCTGACAAACACTCACCATCCATTTTCCGAGAAAGAGTTTATCCTTTTCCTGGATTCCAAGAAAGTCATGGTTTTAAATGCCTTTGATCTGGCTTGGGTGGCATTCTCATCCTTGACCCATCATCAGAAGATGGAAAATGGGACTGGCTAGATGTGGGTTGTAAACCCATCTTCGAGCTGGGTGCAACATGGGTTCATCCTTCTGGAACTGTCTGGACTGGAAGCAGGTGAGATGTAATTCCCAAAGGAAAACTGAGGCACTTGGGCCTGAGAGCAGATGCTGGCTGGGAGAAAGCAGCAGATTCTAAGTAAATGACAGCTCACTGCATAGCACAGAATCTGACACAAAAGGAAGAAAGGGTTCACTTAGGGTCAGGGCTGCAGCTACTCATCCAGTGCTCTTCCTGTCCTCCCAAGACGGCAAGAAGTTCTTTCACTTGCTGAAAAGTCAGGATCATTGGTGGTGGTAAACGCAAGTCTCTTTCCTTGGGCATCAGATCCTCACATCTCAGAGGCTGGCCCAGAACAGCCCATGTGCCCTCAGAAGACACACAGACTTCATCCCTGCCCCTGAGAGGTGGGAGCCCTTGAGCTATGCCATCTCCCTGGCCATATTAACTACCCATCCCTGAAAAACAATACTGTTCCTTTTCCAGTTTCTTCTCTCTCCTTTACTGAGAGGAAGAAACCAAATGCTAAGGTGGTAAGGAAACTCGCGTGCCATGAAGTAACGGGAGGCTCAAGAATTCTTCCATGCCATGGAACCCATAATTGGCAGGCTTTCCAGAGGCCACTTGGATGTATATGGCTCTCCAAGACAATGCAGTCTCAGTGTAAACCTCCCATTTGGAGGTCCAGTTGCTCCCATATCTTTGATTCCTAATGAATATGCATGTCAAAAGTTTCTAACGACTGAAAGGACAAAGGACTGCAGGGCCACGGTCTGCTGTATGGGTGTTGTGTCAGGGACACAGTCCAATGTTTAGAGGATTATTACTTCTCTTGGCAGCCTATGAGGCTGTGAGGGGGAGGCCTTTTTCTCAACCACATGCACCTTGGTAGTTGAAACTTCTCATAGGAAGGTCTACACTGCCCAGGTAGCTCTTGAATCGCCCGGCATCATGGTCAGCTCCGTAACTGTCCATAAGGGCCTGACTATGCCCAGGCTGGACTGAACTAGAGGACCACAGATGCCCGCCTGGCGAGTCAGAGGTCAAGGGCTGTCCTGCTTGAGACTTGATCATCTCTCATGCCCACTCAGATGGGACAAAGGATGCCTCCAGTTCCAGGAGGGCCCCCACCAGCCCTTAAGAAGGCAGCATCCGGGGGCTGGCAGGTCACTGCACACGGTCCTGTATAAATGCACACATGTCCACTGAGCGCCCTCCTGTCTGGGCTGCGCTGGACCCTGGGGCTGCCCAGGCAGAGTAGGGCCAACATCACCCTCCCCAGGTAGGAGGGCTGAAGGAAACCATGCATGACTTCTGACATGCTTCTCAATCCTTGACAGAGGTCGAGGTGGATAAGAAACAGTCCGAGACAAGAACAGACATTTCATTCTTCTCTCAGAGCCCAGGACTAGTGGGAGGGAGGCCAGAAAAACAGTTATTGACCTCAGCTCCCTGACTCCTGTCTGACCCTGGGCAAGTTCTATCCATTCTGGAGGCTTCAGAGAGGAGGAGTGGGGCGGGCAATGAGGGCCGATTGTGCTTAAACCTAACTCTAACTTTTACCCTAAGAACCCTAACCTCTAACCGTAACCCCCTAACAACCCTAGCCCCAGGCCCCTAGACCCTCGCCCCTGACCCCTAAACTCTAATCCCTGACCCTTTAACCACAGCCCTCTACCATGACTCTCCAACAATGACCCATAACCCTAAACCGTGACCCCTGAACCCTCACACGGACTCAACCTCAGGCCTAAAGCCTGGCGTAGTGGGTACCGAGGGATGACTGTATGAACTCTCACAGAAACCAAGGAATTCAATCTTCCTGACCATGATTTAGCAATGTTTTTTTAGATTTGACAGTAAAGCATAAGAAATGAAAGAAAAAATAGATAAATTGGATTTCCTCAAACTTACAAACCTTTGTGCATCAAAAGAGGCTATCCAGAAATTAAAAGACAGTCCACAGAATGGAAGACAATATTGACACATTATATATCTGATAAGACTCTCTACCTAGAATATACCCAGGACTTTTACAACTCATCAACAAAAAGACAAACAATAACATTTTTGAAACAGACAAATGGATTGCGTGGACTGCTCTCCAGGCAAGACATACAAATGGTCAACAAGGACACGAAAAGCTGTCAAACATCAGTAGTCATGATGGAAACGCAAATTAAAACCCCAATGTGGTGCCCCTTCACACACACTAGAATAAAAATAAATTTTAATATACATTTTTAAATATGTAAATAAAAACAATAAATGCTGGCAACAATGTAGAGAAATTGGAACCCTTAAAAGTTACTTGTGGAGACGTACAATGGTGCAGTCTATGTGTTCAAAACTTTAGCATTTACTCAAAAATATAAAATATAATTACCATGTGGTTCAACAACTCCACTCCTAGACATATACCCCCAAAATGGAAAACAGGCGTTCAAACAAAAACTTGTACACCCATTATTCATAGCAGCACTGTTCAAAATAGCCCAAGGTAGAAAGGATTTCAATGTCCATCAGCAGGTAAACGGATAAGCAAAATAAGGTGGATCCATAAGCTGCATTACTCTGTCATATAAAGGAATAAAGTAAAATTCTACAGCCGCTGTGGAAAACTGTATGGTGGCTCCTCAGAAACATGGAAAACGTATGATCCCTTGATTCCGCTCCAGGGTGTACACCCAAAATATTAGAAAGCGAGGACTGGAACAGACATTTGTACCCCGTATTCATAGCAATGTTATTCACAACAGCCAAAAGGTGGAACACATCCTTCAGCAGATGAATGGACAAGTACAGTGTAGAATATACACAACGGAATATGATTCAACCTTGAAAACTAAGGTAATTCTCACACATGCTACAACGTGCATGAACCTTGAAGTCGTTATGCCAAGTGAAACCAGCCAGACACAGACAGGACACACGTTGTATGATTCCACTAGTATGAGGTATCCAGATAAGTCAACTTCAAAGACAAAGTAGAATAAGGTTGCCAGGGGTTGAGGTGAGTTAGGGTTTAATGGCTCCGGTTTCACACGGGGAAAATAAAGCTCTGGAGATGGAGGGTGAGGATATCTTTACAACAATGTGAATGTAATTAATGCCACAGAACTGGATACTTAAAAATGGTTTCAATGGGGCTTCCCTCACGGCACGGCGGTTAAGAATCCGCCTGCCAATGCAGGGGACACGGGTTCAAGTGCTGGTCCTGGAACATCCCGCATGCCGCAGAGCAACTAAGCCCGCGAGCCACAGCTACTGAGCCTTCGTGCCACAACTACTGAAACCCATGCACCTAGAGCCTGTGCTCCACAACAAGAGAAGCCACCGCAATGAGAAGCCTGCACACGGCAACAAAGAGTAGCCCCTGCTCGCCACAACTAGAGAAAGGCTGCGTGCAGCAACAAAGACCCGACACAGCCAAAAAATAAAATAAAATAAGTTTTTAAAAGCTTTTAAAAATGGTTTAAATGGTAAACTGGAGTATTTTGTGAAAGTGGAAAACTTTATACTGCTATTTAAAGTTTTTTTATACACTTGAAATTTACTAGTAAATAAAGTACTTATCAAAACCACCATGTCATACCACGCCAGAAACACAGACATCAAACTCTGTTATAGAGGCCAAGCCCTACCCAGATCCAGTTCACCCGCAGTGGTGATGCTAATCAGCCCTGTAGCAGTCCACATAGTACAGGAGGCACCATGGGAAGGTTACATTGGGAGCCACTATGTCTCGGGTGCCGATTGCTGAATTCTAGTTTTCCACATTCAACCGCCAAAAAACTGTTACAACTAAAACATGAATTCAGTAAAGCTGCAGGATACAAAAAAAGAAAAATCAACGCACAAAGATCATTTGCAATTCTATACGCTGATAAGGAACCATCAGAAAAAGAATTTTTAAAAAATCTCACTTACAACTGCATCCAAAAAGATAACGAGGAGTAGATTGAACCAAGGACGTGAAGGACCTGCACACTGAAAACAGGAAGACACTGATAAAGGAAACTGAACAGACAAAAATAAATGGAAAGGTACCCCGTGCTCATGAGTAAAAAGAATACTGTGAAGATATGCATTCTAAGGTGGGACTTCCTTGGACGCCCAGGGGTCGGGACCCTGCACTCCCGCTGCAGGGGCCGCGGGTTCCATCCCTGGTTGGGGAACTAAGATCCCACATCCTGCATGCCACATGGTGTGGTCCCAATTTTTTTTAATTAAAAAATATGCATCCTAGCCAAATTAATGTACACATTTAATGCAATCCCTACCCAAAGTCCAATGACATTTTCCATAGAAACAGAACAAACAATCTTAAGTTGTGTGTGGAACCGCAAAGGACCCAGAAGAGCCAGAGCGACCCTGAGGCAGGAGAACGAGCTGGAGGCATCTCGCTCCCTGACTTCACACTTCGTTACGAAGCTACAGTCCCAGCGAAGTGTGGCATTGGCACAGAAACAGGCACACGGGCCAGAGGAGCAGAGCAGAGAGCCCAGGAGTCAACCTACAGCTATGCGATCAGTTAATTCACAAGAAAGGAGCCCAGAACATACGCCGGGGAAAGGACAGGCCCCTCAATAAACGGTGCTGGGAAAACCAGACGCCACTCGCCAAAGAACAACACTGAACTCTGTCTACACCCCACACAAAAGGGGCCAAACACCCAGTTTTCCACATCAAGCCCTTCCTCTCCCGGGTCCTCTGAAGACAGACACCCGCAGCGGTCAGCCACGCACAGGAACCTTCTCCCCACTTTTTCTCACCTTCTCCCTCAGCGGCAGCACCTCCCGGCAGGTCCCGAGGAGACCAGGCTCCTCTCAGCATGAACTGGACCCCCCAGTGTCCCAGAGCTGAAGCCTCGGCGGGTCCTGAGGAGACCCGGCTTCCGTTAGTGTGGACTTGGCCCCGGGTTGTACCAAAGCCCGGCCATCAGCGTGGACTCAGCCCCGCGTGTTCCTGAAGCCAAAGCCCCAGCAGGTCCCGAGGGGACAGGGCTCCTCCCAGCATGAACATGAACAGCGTGATCTGAACAGACATCCGGCGAAAAAAGATACAGATAGTAAAAGTCATACAGAAACAAGGTCAACAACATATACCGTTAGGGAACTACAAATTAAAATCATGAGACACCATAGCACACCAATTGGGACTGCTAAGCTCCAAAAATATGACAATACCAATTGCTAGAGGGTGAGGAACAAAAGGAACTCTCCCTCATAGCTGGGGGGATGCCTGTGCAGCCACTTTGTAAGACAATTTGGCAGTTTTTTCCAAAGCTAAACAAGTCTCACGTTGGGATCCAACAATCATACTTCCAGTATTTAGGCAACTGCTTTGAAAATCTATGTCCAAATGCAAACAAGGATGCAATTATGCATAGCAGCACTTCCATAATGGCTAAAAACTTGAAATCAGGATATCCTTCAAAAGATGAATGCATAAGCAAATTGGGGTACATCCATTTCAAGGCGAGTAGAATATGCCACCCCAAAATATGTCTCTCTGGCATAAGGGTTATTGGTCTGCTTTAAAAAAATAGGGCTTCCCTGGTGGCTCAGTGGGTAAGAGTCCACCTGCCGATTCAGGGGACACAGGTTCGAGCCCCGGTCCGGGAAGATCCCACATGCCGCAGAGCAACTAAGCCTGTGCGCCACAACTACTGAGCCTGTGCTCTAGAGCCCGCGAGCCACAACTACTGAGGCCGTGTGCCACAACTACTGCGCCCATGTGCCACAACTACTGAAGCCTGCACGCCTAGAGCCTGTGCTCCACGACAGGAAAATCCACCACAATGTGGTGCCCGCGGGCCGCAATGAAGAGTAGCCCCTGCTCGCCACACCCAGAGAAAAGCTTACATGCGGCAACGAAGACCCAATGAAGCCAAAAATAAAATAATAAATTTGTTTTTAAAAAAATCTCAGAAAGCTGAGATTGCCGTTTTATGAAGGGCATTTACAATAGAGAAATCTCCATTTATAAGGGTATGTCCCTCTTTGCACCAAAAATAGAAGGATAATTATATCTTAAGTAACTCTTTTCAATGGGGAAGTCCTGACTTAAATGTGCACACAGCCATACCCTTGTTTACTGTGCTTTGCCTGATAACCTTCCATAACCGGCCTTCCCCCCTTCCCCAGCATCTTTTCTGTGTTTAGCTGAAGACGGTATTGAAGTGGATGGTTTTGGTCACTTCAGGGAGTGACTCAGTTTTCCGTGGTGTCCCCCCTCTATTCAGAAGGTATACATGTTATTAAACTTCTGCTTTTCTCCTGGTAATCTGTCTTTTACTACAGGGGCGGGGGGGGGGCTCAACCAAGAACCTAGAAAAGTAGAGGGAAAGTTGTTTTTCCTCCCATATACATGCAGTGGAATACTACTCAGCAGAAAGGAATGCACCATCCACCTATGGAAAGACATGGATAAACCTTCAGCGTGTACTGCTAAGTGAAAAATCCAGCCTGAGCAGGCTGGACACAGTGTGACCCCATTGATGACATCCCGGGAAAGGCAAAGCTACATAGATGATAAGCAGATCATGGGGTGGGGGGTTTGAAGTGTTCCATGTGATACTCTAGGATGGATACCTGTCACTATGCATTTGTCTAAGCCCATAGATGTGTGTAGCCCAAGGGGCCAATCATAATCTACTCAAATTTAATTATTTAGGGTGTAGGATGTTGCACGATGGAATACATCATGTGACAGAATCTAACGATTAGAAATATATGGAAACACCTCACTGTAGGGGATGGGGTAAAAGCTGCTGACTTAAGTTACCTTTGGAAATGAATGGAATCTGTAGGCTAAAGGCAAAATGGCCCGTATATATACAGTGGGCTTTGTTTTACTAAGTTCTTTCCAGGGTGTAGTAGCTAACAATTCTGAAACCTCTGCACATGTAATGTGGAAAGGAGTAATGCATAGATAAATGGCAGATGGTGGGAGCCAGGCTCCTTGCTGTGGGAGTGCGAAGTTACAGGTACGCAAGGGGAGAGCCTCTGCCCTCGTAATCCTGGATCTGGGCTTCCTGGGAGGATGCCGACTGGCCGGGGGGAACACACAGATCTTCACGCCGGGAAAACCCTGCAGACATAGGAACTTCGCACCCCATCTTTCCATCCACACCTGCTGGAAACACTCAGCACTCCGTAATCAGTCAACTGCAGCCTTTAAGACATTCTCACCCCTAAGCAGATAAAGGAGCGTGAGGGTCTGGCTTACCCCTAAGCTGTCCCAGAATCTAGGCCCTGGGGATGGAGACAGTTTGGGGATTCCTGGGCCTCTGAATCCAGGCCCTGGGGGTGGAGCCAAGTTGGGGGCTCCTGGGCCTCTGAATCCAGGCCCTGGGGGTGGAGCCAGGTTGGGGGTTCCTGGGCCTCTGACCAGCAGGTGAGAGGAAGGAGGAAGACCAGTCCTGAGGACAGAGGTGCCCTGAAGTCTGTGAGCCCAGGAGCCCCGATGGGACTCATTCCCAGTGAGGACATGGGCGGGGCCTGCAGTGGTTCTGTGTTCCCCCTGGGCCCTTTGATGAAGCCATGGCAGCACTGGGCCCAGACGTCTCCTGGCGGCGTCTCAAACTCTGACACAGTGGTTTTACAAAGGAACAAGAGAATGGAGCTGAGCCCCTGACGGCCACTCCTTTCTGGCTCTGAGTTGCTTCCAACAAGACCGCAGTCACCTGCATTAGTCTGCTGTGACCCATCTGCCCCCACTTTGCCTTTCCTCTCCCTCCCTGCCATGATTCCAGTGACATTTCCAGCCCGGACCCCTCTCCCAGGCCAGACGCCTCCGTCCAGTCACTGCACACCCATCTCACCTTGGGGGCTTAGCAGGGTTTCAGAGGACTGGGATCCTGCAGCTCCCCACACCCAGGAGCAGCCCCACCTTCCCAGGTTGCTGAGACCAGGCACCAGGTGTAACCGAGCAGGACCCTGCGGGGCCTTCCCAGGACAGACCCCTCCCCCACACCCTCTGCTGTAGCTCCTCTCTGAAGTACCCGGATAACAGTGCCTGATGCATGCTTCCTCCACCACCAAGGGGAAGAAATTAACTACTTGATGATCAGGAACAGGTAACCCCGGAGCTCCTGGTGCCTAAGAATTTATAACGTTAACCGCCCGTTACCTCACCATCAACCAGAGAATCGTGCACCAGCTGATCACATACCCTGCGACCCCCCTCCTTCACTTGGCCTTGAAAATTGCTTTGCTGAAATCCTTCAGGGAGCTCGGGGATTTAGAGCACAGGCCACCTGGCCTCCTTGTATCGGCACTTTGACAATTCAGGCTGCACCTTCCTCCACCACCCCCGGTGTCAGTAGACTGGCTCTGCTGCCTCGGGCGAGCGGACCCACGTTCGGTTCGGTAACACTGGGGCCTCCCAGGCTCCCACTTGCCTTGGGCCCCAGTGACCGTCAGCTCCTCCTCCACCGTCTTGTTGCAGCAAAAACAGAAACGAAGTTTCCCTGCCCCAAGAACAAGGGAAACAAGGGAACAGCGAACAGGCTGGAGAAGAAACGTAACCTGGCCTGAAAGAGCTCATCACTCCTTGTTTTCCTCTGTCACCCATTTGTAGTAACTAGGATTTGTACTTCACAAAGCTAACCTCACTCCGACACTATGGGATTTACACTCGGCACCCATCACCCCTCACTGTGTGTGTTACAGCCCCGGCCTCTCACTCCCTAACCTTATTATGTCCAGCACTTACATTCTATACGTCCCTCACAACAAATCACCCCCTATAGTTTTTCATTTCAGAAATAAAGTCACCGGCCGATAAACCAGAGGCAAGTGGATGCAATTACCAGACTGCCGGACCCCAATTACCGGACGGCCTGACGCCAACTATGACTGATTTGAAATAATGCAAAGGAAAAGAGGAATGCAAGACCTTAACTATTTTGATCCTATCCTATATCCCAGATTGCGAGAGCCCCACATATAAAAACCTTCCCTGATTCTCAAGGAGGGGTGCCCAGTTCTTGAGGTCTAGCCGGCTGTGTCTTCCCTGCTGCCTGGCAGAAAAATAAAGCCATCTCTCTGTTCCTCCAAAACCCCCATCTCCGTATTTCTGTTCGGCCTCGGTGCACTGGGAAGCCGATATTTCGACAACAGTCTGTGGCCAGTTCCCACGCTAATTCTCCTCTACGCCCACAGCCCTGGCCCAAGCCCGGTCTTGTGCCTGGTTCCTCCATCAGGCCTGACAAACCTCCCTGCCCCACGGTGCATCTCACATCCCACCCCAACGTGGTCTTTCTGAAGCATAAACGAGACTGTGACTCTCCCCCACCTGTAATCCCCCAAAGTTTCCCCACTTTCGCTAGGGTATCTGCCGGGAGAGACATCTGCCAAGGCCCTGAGAGTCCCCGGCAGCCCCACTGGGCTGCTGGCTCCTGGGTTCCCAGACACTGAGCACCCCAGCAGGCCAGGAGACACGGCAGGAAACCCCAGAACTGCTCACCTCCGGAGGGGGCTGGCACTGCCACTGCCTTATCAAAGAGAGCAGAGAAGGGTTCCCCAGCTGGGACACAAACACTGCACGAGTGGCCTCTCCTTGCGCCATTAGCTCACCTCGTATGACTTGAGGGAAGGAAGGACCGAGGCACACTTGGTTCCTAAGGAGGATGCTATAGGCTCAGTCATGTCTCCCCAAATCCACATGCTGAATGCCTAACCCCCAGGACCCCAGGATGTGTCTGTATTTGGAGATGGGATTTTTAAAGAGATGATCAAAGTAAAAATGACGTCACTAGGGTGGATCCTAATCCAATAGGATTGATGTCCTACAAGAAGAGATTAGGACACAGATAGGCACAGGGGGAGACCATGTGAGGACCTGGGGAGAAGATGGCTGTCTAAGCACCAAGGAGAGAGGCCTCAGAAGAAGCCATCCTGCAACACCTTGATCTCAGATGTCTGGTCTCCAGGACTGGGGGAGGATGAACTCCTGCTGTTTTAAACCACCCAGCTTGTGGTCGTTTGTTACAGAAGCCACAGAACAGTCACACAGACCCTGCTCTGTAGGGTCCTGGAAGTGCGGGACTCATTAAAGGCCAACAGAGGCTAAATTGCAGAACCATTAGAGTCAGCACTGGGTCCCAGAAATTCTAAAGCAGTGGCTGGACACCAGAACGTTGAGGGGTCAGTCGGAAGCCCATCCCTAAGGGGGCCGGCTGCACACGGCCTCCCCAGGTTTTTATGCCTGTACAAGTTGGGGATAAGTATTTCCATCCGGATTCAGGACCTCTGATATCACCGTTCACGTTGCTAACTGAGAACCCACCAGTTACACAGAGAACAACCCTAGCAGAACACTTGCTCCAGTGGTAAACAATTCTGAAGTCGGCCAGAGGTGGGGAATCGTCTCTCATGCAGCCAGCAGCCCCCCCGCAAGGCGCGTCCTCATTGCAAAGCTGGGGGACCGTGCTGAGGGATCCCTGAGTAAACATGAGCTGACCCCCAGGCCAGCTGCTGCTGAACTGTACCCTCCCTTCCCTGCTAAAACACCTGAATGTGTGCAAGGACTTGAAAGCCTAGAGGAAGGGCCGTGGAGCCACACCAGCACGGAGGCCGACTTGGGGCCTGCAGACCAGCCAGCATGGTCCTGGCCCTGGGAGCGCTTCTAGAAGCTTTCCATCTCCCTGCCTGACGTACCCCTCCTGTCCCGGCCCCCACTGCTTTTTTCCTTCCTCACCTCTGCCCGGGGAGAAATTCCAGCGGCAGGTATGGGTGTCACGTCCTCTTCTTTAGCAGGTGGCAGCCCGGCAACTCCTGCAGAAAGTCCAGCAGAGCCCCACTCACACCGGGCCACGCACAGAGCCGTGGGCCCTACTCCCTCCCAGCAGCCCAGCCCCGAGACTGCTGATGGGGCAGAGAATATGGCGTCAGGCACAGCTGCAGGGGCTCTTGTTGCCTGGAGCGGTGTTTATATTGACCTCAGCCCAGGCACACCTGGGGAGGACTGGTCGGCCGGGTCAGGCTGCCCAGGTCAGCCAATCCTCGCCCCTCAGGGGCTCACAGTTGCAGAAAATGGGCCTTGCTGCACCGGCCAGGTCCAAGAACAGGTATAGGTCCTGAGGGTCAGGATAGACAAGGGGCTAAAGCTCTGGCTTATTTTCTAATCATTTTATCTGGCCCACGAGTGGGAGACAACTTCAAGAAGACCGTCTCCTAATGAGAGGAACCCAGGAGTCAGGGAGAGGAGGAGTCATGGGTAAAACAGAGGCCTGGTGCCCCAGCTACAGTGGAAGCTTCTGGAAGACCCGGTGGAAGGAGGCCGCACAAAGTGAAGCCCAGGGTCACAGACCTGTCCCGGAGCTGCTGTTTGTTAGTTCAGGTCCTGCTCTGAGGTGCTTTGTGTCAGCTCTGACCAACAGGTGAGCTGGGGGTGCTCTGAAATGAGGGCTACGTGCACAGTTCCTGTGTGCCCAGCCTTGCCGGTGTACCTGCCCAGTTGACCTCCATAGCCTGGGAGGGGCCTGACCACGAGTGCCCCGTGGGCTGCTGGGTACCTGCTCAGCTGAGCTCCATACCCTGGGAGGGGCCTGAGCACGAGAGCCCCGTGGGCTGCTGGGTACCTGCTCAGTTGAGCTCCATACCCTGGGAGGGGCGTGACCACGAGAGCCCCGGGGGCTGCTGGGTACCAGCTCAGCTGAGCTTCATACCCTGGGAGGGACCTGACCACGAGACCCTGTGGGCTGGGAGGGGTGTGTGTGTATGAGCGTCCTCTCTGTGCAGCCGGCACAGAGTTGCTTGGCACCTTCCCTATGGGCAGTGCTGGGATGGAATGAGGACCAGGAGATGCCACGGACCCCCTGAACCCCTGTCCATCCCGAGTGATGAGGTGAGTAGGCGGGTGCTGGCCACTGGGCTGAGTGAGGGAGGCCCCACGGGTATCTCTTGTGTCTTCCACCTGACACCACGGAGGCCTCCCCAGGACAGAGCAGACGGCCTGCCTGGGGCAGGTGGGAGCTCCTGGTGACCCTGCAGGGGACATGAGAGGGACGGACCAGGCAGGAGGGGGTGGGAGCCCAGGCAGAGACATGGGGCTCGGGGCCGAGGGGTCCTTTCTGGGTCTGAGCTGGCGGTGGACGTGCAGGTGGTGCGTGTGATCCAGGAAAGCTGCCCTGGTGACGTGAGGCTGAACGTGCTTCAGTGACAAGCCTGCCGGGTGATCCCAGAATAGGACAGTGAGACGGATCCTGTTAGAAGAAGGTGAGTGAGTCCCCCCAGGAGGAGGCTCTGTGAGCTGGCCCCGGGAGGGGGTGAAGGGAACGGGCGTGGAACCTGCGGGGAGTGGGCAGTCCCCCTGGGTGGGCGGCGGGTGCAGACCCCACTCTGTGGTCCCTCAGCTGTGCTTCCAGCTGGATTACTTGGCTTCTCGGAGCCTCAGCTTCCTGGTCTGCTCGTGGGGTGATGGCAGCACGGACTGACTAGTAATTTGCTCAGAACCGGGTAGGAAGGGGTCTAGTGGAAATTCCACAGAACACCGTCAGCATGGGAATCGCAGGCCCTGCTTCCCGCAGGTCTGTCTTCAGGGCCAGGCGAGCAAATCCGAGCAGACTTGCAGCAGAGCCGGGGGATGGGCTCCGTTTGGTGGGTCCCCCTGTTTCCTGAATCTCGGAAGGAGCAGCTCCAGCGGGCCGTGGCAGCTTCATCCCACACCTGGAAGCATCCAGACCTCAAGGCCCAGCAGCCCCCAAGCCCTGTGTCTGGGCCCCCGGGAGGCAGGCGGGACAGGCCGGCATCCTCCTTGCCCTCTTTCTGCCCAGAACATTCGAGGTCCAGGCCGTCACTGGGGAGAAGCAGGGATGGGGGTGTCCCATGTGGGAAGAGCACACGGAGCAGAGTGTGTAACGTGGGTCGGTGGGGCGCGGGCCCTGGGAGGGGCAGACGGGGGGCCTGAGGGAGCAGGGCGGGGCCGGGGGTCCTCGGGGGCGGGGGGCGAGCTGTGCCTGTGCCGGGCCTCAGACTCCACGGGGCTTCCCTCCCCTGGTCACTGGGAGGAGGGGCCGAGCAGCGTGGATGGACGGACCCCTCGCGTCCCCAGGCCCTGGCAGCCTCGGCCCTTCAGGCTCTGGGCCGGGGAGCCTGAGGAGCGCAGGTGCAGCTGTGCCCACAGGGAGGCCTGCAGGCGCCGAGCAGGAAGCGCCGGGTGGTCTCGCCTGTGCGGAAGCTTCCGAGCCGGTGTCCGGGGGGAGCTCTCACCTCGCACGTGGGTTTCGAGTCCACAGCTCAGATCACCTTCTAGCTGCCTGCTTTGTTTTCTAGACACAAAGTCCTAATATCTCCTGTGTCTCCTGCCCGTGAAAAGGCGCGTCTGATCTGGCACCAGGTGCTGCCTCTGGTCCCTCCTGACTGGACACCCGGCAGCCAGTGTCACCGCGTCGTGACTGTCAGGGGGTGTCAGGCGTTGGGGGACGAGAGCACAGGGTCCAGGCCCACGAGGGGCCGTGCCGTCCATGGAGCCGGTGCTGTGGCTGTACGTGTTCCCTCCCCGACCCCGCGGGCAGAGAGCACCGTCCCCTTCCAGACTGCTACCAAGTGAAGTCACGTGGCCCCTGCTCGGCCCCGGCCTGGCGAGGCGCTCTGCCTCGGCGGGGAAGCTTTCCTTTTTCCACGGGGGTGCAAGTAGGCAAATAACAAAACCAAAGCTGAGACCAGCACAGCACAGGCTCTGTTCAGTGGCCAAAGAATGGAGAAGCGGCAACTAAGTTCACAGATCACCTTCTCGCCCTCCTGGAGAGAGTGCTTTAGTTTTAAAGAGTAACGACAAAGGAAGGAGGAGTGAGGCTAGTGATGGGGTGAAGAGGCCTTCTGGGGAAGGGGTGGGGCTTTTTCCAAGGGGGTGGGGCACCACCTCCTTTTACCCGTTTCTGGTCGTTCACGTCCAGTCACGGCCACCGGTGGCTGTGTCACTGAATATGCTGATATAGTAAATTCAACACGTGATGAGACTCGGGGTCTGTTGCAGGTCACATTCGTTGCCATCTTGGTCCCATCTGGTCCCATCTGTCTGTTTGTAGCTTCCTTTCTTATCTCTGGACCCCTTAACTTAAATACTTAGGTGAACTCCTGCTGAAGGTGGGGGGTGGAGGACAGCCCTGTAAAAGGTGGGTGCATGCGTTCTGAGCAGGGCCTGCAGCAGCTCTGACAATAAAGGCAGAGCCTGAGCCGGGCGGTCAGTCTGACGCCCTCACTGGGGCCTGTGGTCGGCTTGTGGAGGTGGTCAGCCGGGGCACGTGTCAGGGAAGGTTCACGGTGTTTACGCAGAGGATGCGAACGTGGGCCCAGATGCAGAGCTGCCTGCGGACGCTGCTACAGAAACCCCTGATTCTTTCCTGAGAAAAGTGGTGTGGGGGGGCATCCAGGCAACAGGGCAAACTGCTTGCTTTGGCTGTTCCTGTGGGGAAGTGGGTGCATAGCAACAGAGGCTCAGCCTGCATAACCCCAGAAGTCCTCCCAGGACAGCTCCAGAACCGCTTCTGGAATGGCAAGGAGAAGTGGGTCTTCCACCCGCTAGACGTGGAGGAGAGGGCTGGGGTCTGCAGGGCCGCCCTCATCTTCAGGGACCGGCTGGGAGGCTCACAGGACTCGGCACATGCTCGTGGCTTGTATGCTCACAGCTGAGATGGGTCACAGCACGCGGTAGCGATGCAGGGAGGGAGGGTCCCTGCTCCCATCACCTCCTGACCCTCCATGACTCCTCCTTCCCTCAAGGGTCTCTAGGGTGTCTCTTCCACCAGCCACAAAGGGCATAATCACGACAGTTACCCGCACCCCCGTGTCCCCAGGAAAGCTCATCAGTGGCTTGCCACCCGGCTGGGGGCTGGTCACGTGGTGTTCTCTGCCCTCACCCTCCAAAATGCCGGTGCCCAGAAGGGGAGCCGGGGTTCAGCATGAGCCACATGGTTTGTGCACACAGCACAGGCGCAGGGGGCTGCCCCTAACGGGAGGTGGGAGGGCTTAGATCAGGGCAGGGACCTGCTCACCAGCTGCATTAGCTTCCCGAGGCAGCTGTGACAAACGACCACAAACGGAGGCTCAGAGGAACAGAAACCCGTCCTCTCTCAGTCCTGCAGACCAGACGTCTGAGATCAAGGTGTCCCAGGGCCGCGCTCCCTCCGGAGGCTCCAGGGGAGGGTCCTGCCTGCCTCTTCCAGCTTCTGGGGGCTCCAGGCGTCCCTGGGCTTGCGGCCACATCCCTCCTGTCTCTACCTCCATCTTCACATGGTGCCTCTTGTGTGTCTGTGTCTCTCTTCTGGTCTCTTAGAGGGACACTGTCACTGATTTAGGGCCACCCTGATCCAGGATGACCTCATCTTCAGATCCGTAACTAATTATACCTGCAAAGACCCTACTTCCAAATACAGTTCCATTCTCAGATTCTGGGGGGCATGATGTGGACATAACTTCTGGGGGCCCCCATTCAACCCACTGTAGCACCCAGTTCCCAGACGCCAGCCGACCTTCCTCAGGACAGCATCAGGCTGGTGCTGTTCTGTGTTTCTGCACGGAGTTGTCTCTTATTTCTTGTGGTAACAGTGGGGTTGGGTGGGGGGCGCTTCTGACCGACCTCCCGGTCACTCCAGGGACCACGCTGACGTGTCCTTCCTGGGAGGGTGCGAGCACGGCCAGGGCTCCCTGGGAATGCTCCACACCGACCGCTCGGTGGTCAGACACCTGCATGGGCTGGACCGGGCCCCGGACCTCTGCACCGTCTACCACATCCACAGCCTGGTGGGCTCTGTGCAGGCCTCGGACCAGGAGGTGCGAACCGGCAGGATCGGTGGGAGCCCTCCTGCCTGCCACGTGGCCTCCAGCCCACCACAGACCCTCCAGTCCTGCCATGGACACCCCCATCACATTAGCCCCCAAGAGGGCTTCTGGGAGGGGTGAAACTTGACCATGAAGAAGACAGGGCCAGCCCTACCTGCAGCAGGTGCAGGCAAGGACTGGGGGTGCTTGGCTACTTGTCCCCAAATACCCAGAATGTGGGCTCTGTCTTGATGGGTCCACCTCCACCTGGGCTCACCTGGGGGGTCGCTGCAGGGAGAGCGCATCCTTAGGTGATTTTCCAACCCCAGCTTCACCCCCTGGGCTCTCCCTGGCCCAATAATAGTCTTTAAATAGTGTCTCTCACTCATCAGGCCTGCGTGGGAGATTTTAGTATTGTGTGGGAGTCAGCGACCAGCGCCCATGTGTCCTGGGTGTCTTGGGAGGGGCGGGAGCCTCGCTCTCACGTTCCTGCCCCAGGGCACCTGGGGTCGGGGCAGCAGACCCAGGCTCTCTTCTGGTAGAAGCTCCCTCTCTGTGAGCAAGTCTTCCCCGGCTCCCATTATCCTCACTGGAGGCTCGGGAGGCCACAGCAGCAGGGCACATCCAGCACCAGGACCCCACCCTAGGGAGCTTCTCAAGAGAAGGGACCAGGCCTGGGGGTGGAGGGGAGGAGTGGGCAGCCTCTTCAGGATTCCCGGGGCTAGGATGCCTCCTACGTAGGAGGGCCTTGGACTCAGCTTAACTACCACCCGGGTCTCCTACCCCCTCCCCTGGGAGGGGGTCCTTCAGATTCCAGGGCCCCAAGATCCTCCCCATCGACCTCTGACCCCAACTGAAGAGTCGGGGGCCCACAGACCCCCTCCCCGGCTTCTCTTTTCTTGGAGGCTCCCAGATTCCCTGAAGCTGTTATACCCCGGGTTTATTATTCTGGAGGATGCAAGTTAAAATCAGCGAGGACGGAGGCGACGAGCAGGGTCCAGCATCCTCGGCTGTGGCCGCCCAGGGAAGCCCACCTGAGTCCTGAAGTGCAGGGTTTATTGGGGTCTGTCTCGTCCATGTGGGGACCACCGTGTGCCTGACCTTGGCCTCCGGCCCCCGGGGGCGACTCAGGAAGCTCCACCGTGTATCACGCCGTCAGCACAGACAGGCCTGGAGCGAGGCCCACGGAGCACGGACACTCCCGTCGGACTCAAGGTGACCTCTGGAGCCAGGACAGAGGCCCGGCCTCAATCTGGGCAGGTGAACCCACACCGCACGGGCCCTGGTGCGGTGCCCGTTCCGTGGGGGCAGCTGGGTGCACGCGGGTCAGCCAGTGTCTGTGTCTCAGCCTGTGACCACTGACCACACTCTCCTGCTCTGCTCACAAGAGCGAGGCCAATGGAGGGACAACGGGGGTGGGAACAAAGCTGGGTCGGGGTCAGGCTAGGTGAGAAAGGGCCAAGGAGAGAGAACAATGCTGCCCTTGCCTGGTGAGCCGAGCGCCCACGTCCGCCCTGTGGGCAGCCCCTCTCCCCACGTCCCGAGGCAAGGCTGCCTTTCCTGCACGCTGGGCAGGGTCATGCCTGTGTATACAGCAGGACGCACAGCCGTGCACGCAGCAGGCCCGATGCCCGCCCTTGACATGTACATGGGGGCTTGGTGAGGGTGGAACATCCCAACAGGACCTGGGCCGAGCCTGGGGAGGATGGAGGGGAGAAGCGTTCGGGAGCCTCTGCAGGGGGTCCTCACCTGTCTGCACAGGGGGCCTGAGGACACCGACCGGGAGTGGGCAGGCGGGGAGCCCAGTCCTGGGTCATCCCTGAGGCTGGATGAGGGGTGTGGAGCTGGGCGTCATGGCGGTGGGGCGGAGGAGCTGATCGCAGGACCCTGTGGAGACAGAGCACACAAGGCAGCAGGGAAGGTGGAGACCGTGCCCGACGCAGAACGGAGACACTAGCAGGTGGCGCTGCAGGGACGGGATCAGGGCTGCTCCCTGCAGGGCGGCCACCGAGCCCTGCACCGCTGGAAGCCCCGCGGCGTCTAGACAGAACCCCAGAGGATGGGGGGACAGAGGGGAGGGAAGACTTTGGAAAAGTCACGCCATCTCCACATGTCCTAGGGAAGGGGACCCCGCTCCAGCCTCCTTCCTTAGATTCTCCCCACTTGGGGAAGTCCGCACACTCAAAAGCCAGTTGTATAAGCCTTGGAATTTGTCGGGAGGATGAAATGGAAGTGGGGAAAGGAAAGAAAAACAAGGTCTATGTGCTTGGACAGAATATGCCACTCTAATTTCCAATAAGGAATAGGAATTTCCCAAAAGCGCAAGATGCCCCTGTAACCAGAATGGGGCTTGAAGCAATCCCGCGACTTTGTGGTCGGTTACAGAAACAAGATGAAGACACTTGCTGAGGTGCACGGCAATCCAAAACGCCTGCAGAATTCTAAATGATACTATTATCCAAAGTTATATTGAGGTAAGGCTATGAAGAGACGTTGAACGCAAGGCAGAATTGCAGAAAACGGATGTCAACAGGTACATCGGAATGGCCCCGATAGCACATGAAAAGCACCAGAACGTGGACAATGATGCGGTTGGCCAAAAAGCACGTATGCGTTTTTTCCTGAATACGCGCTTTTTGGCCAACCAAGCAAGCTGGGAGAGCAAATCAGCACTACAAAGAAATCTCTCCCGCACCCCAGGTCAAAAGGGCCACGCGAAAAATTTCTAAATACCAGAAAGGCAGGACAGGCCACGGAGACAAGGGAGCGCTTTGAAGCTGATGGGCGGGATGTCAATGGCCAACAGCCAATCTTCACAAGTGTATCCTCTTTCCCAAAACATGTAAAACACAGAACCACAGAGCATAGGGCACTTCCACACATGGGCGTTGACCTTGGGAAAATGAAAAAATCAACCAGACACAGGGACCCCAAAGTTGAGGGCTGCTGTCTTGACAAGAACCTCGACTCCGGTACACGTTTCATATCCCAGGAAAGAGCCAAGTGGACAAAGACAAGTGGACAAGTGGACAAAGACAAGTGGACAAGTGGTGCTACGTAGGTCCAATGGAGTGTCACTCAGCCATGAAATCCACGTCATGAGGCTGGTAGCAGCATCCTGAGTGGATTTAGGTACGATCATCCTCAGTGAAATAAGTCCCACAAAGACAGAAACTTATGATATCACTTATCGAGGGAATGTAAAAATCGCTCCCCATGAACTGAATCCCCAAACAGAACAGAGTCACGCTTTTAGAAAACACACTTATGCCTGCTTCAGGGGAAAGGTGAGGTGGGGTGACGCATAAAACTCGAGTTTGAAATGAGCACAGATACCCTTCCGAAAACCGAATATGGAATGGACACGACCTACTCCTTGCTCAATCAACTGGACTCACCAGACCCTGTTCATCGCACAAGTATCTATCCGACTAGTAAGCATCTTAAAAGCTAGGTTTTGATATCTCTGTGTAAGTGCATCAAGTGGGTGTAAAGCGGCCTAAAAACAGCAGGGAAAATCAGCTCAGACCCATTCTGAGGATACATTTCCCACACAAAGAAGAAACAAGCAGGGCAAAACAGAGAGAAATTCTTCCAAAATGCGTTCAGGGACTGGCATGCAACCAGCATTGACCACATCTACAGCCCCAGCGGCAGAAGACATAAGGCTGGACACTCTTGGGGCTGAGACGATTGGTGAGGTTGGGAAAGCAAATGCAGACCCTTGAAAGGAATCCTGCGTGCTCCCCATTCCATGGGTCCCAACTCTCCAGGTTCAACGCAATCTTCCGACAGCGAAAGCACTCATTGGAAACCCAGCGGATGCTACACCGTGGGATCGGGAAAGCTTTCTGAAACTCACCTCACTTTTCATCTCCTGGTGCTCGTGTTCTCCATTCAGGCCCCCTTACTAACAATCTCCCCACTTGGAGACTCAGCGCCTTTCCATGCCTCTTTCGTACCGTCTGCAATTTGTCCGCACGATGAACTGCAAGAGGGGGAACCAATGAGAGACTCGCTGGAGGGGTTTGGTCGGGCACATGTCACTCTCATTTCCCATCGCGAAGAAGAATTCACCAAAGGCTCAGCCTGCCACCCCGGATCGACAATAGGGCGTGAAGCCATCCAGCCGTGTTGCGTCCCACTCACAAAAAAGCGACTTGGGAAATGGAGCTCAGGGGCACTGCACTTCCCAAACCTGCAGAGTTCTAAACGATAACTATCGCCCCAAAATATATTGAGGTCAGGCTACGAAGAGGCGTTGAACGCAAGGCAGAACTGCAGGAAACGGATGTCAACGGGTACATCGGAATGGCCCCGATAGCACATGAAAAGCGCCAGAACGTGGACAATGATGCGGTTGGCCAAAAAGGGCGTATGCGTTTTTTCCTGAATATATTTAGGAAAAAACGCATACACCCTTTTTCGCCAACCAAGAAACCTGGGAGAGCAAATCAGCACTACAAAGAAATCTCTCGCCCCCCCCCCCGGGGCAAAAGGGCCAGGCGAAAAATGTCTAAAAACCAGAAAGGCAGGGCAGGCCACTGAGTCAAGGGAGCCTTGTTAAGCTGATGGGCGGGATGTCAATGGCCAACAGCCAATCTTCACAAGTGTATCCTCTTTCCCAAAACATGTAAAACACAGAACCACAGAGCATAAGGCACTTCCACACATGAGCGTTGACCTTGGGAAAATGAAAAAATCAACCAGACACAGGGACCCCAAAGTTGAGGGCTGCTGTCTTGACAAGAACCTCGACTCCGGTACACGTTTCATATCCCAGGAAAGAGCGAAGTGGACAAAGACAAGTGGACAAGTGGACAAAGACAAGTGGACAAGTGGACAAGTGGTGCTACGTAGGTCCAATGGAGTGTCACTCAGCCATGAAATCCACGTCATGAGGCTGGTAGCAGCATCCTGAGTGGATTTAGGTACGATCATCCTCAGTGAAATAAGTCCCACAAAGACAGAAACTTATGATATCACTTATCGAGGGAATGTAAAAATCGCTCCCCATGAACTGAATCCCCAAACAGAACAGAGTCACGCTTTTAGAAAACACACTTAGGCCTGCTTCAGGGGAAAGGTGAGGTGGGGTGACGCATAAAACTCGAGTTTGAAATGAGCACAGATACCCTTCCGAAAACCGAATATGGAATGGACACGACCTACTCCTTGCTCAATCAACTGGACTCACCAGACCCTGTTCATCGCACAAGTATCTATCCGACTAGTAAGCATCTTAAAAGCTAAGTCTTGATATCTCTGTGTAAGTGCATCAAGTGTGTGTAAAGCGGCCTAAAAACAGCAGGGAAAATCAGCTCAGACCCATTCTGAGGATACATTTCCCACACAAAGAAGAAACAAGCAGGGCAAAACAGAGAGAAATTCTTCCAAAATGCGTTCAGGGACTGGCATGCAACCAGCATTGACCACATCTACAGCCCCAGCGGCAGAAGACATAAGGCTGGACACTCTTGGGGCTGAGATGATTGGTGAGGTTGGGAAAGCAAATGCAGACCCTTGAAAGGAATCCTGCGTGCTCCCCATTCCATGGGTCCCAACTCTCCAGGTTCAACGCAATCTTCCGACAGCGAAAGCACTCATTGGAAACCCAGCGGATGCTACACCGTGGGATCGGGAAAGCTTTCTGAAACTCACCTCACTTTTCATCTCCTGGTGCTCGTGTTCTCCATTCAGGCCCCCTTACTAACAATCTCCCCACTTGGAGACTCAGCGCCTTTCCATGCCTCTTTCGTACCGTCTGCAATTTGTCCGCAGGATGAACTGCAAGAGGGGGAACCAATGAGAGACTCGCTGGAGGGGTTTGGTCGGGCACATGTCACTCTCATTTCCCATCGCGAAGAAGAATTCACCAAAGGCTCAGCCTGCCACCCCGGATCGACAATAGGGCGTGAAGCCATCCAGCCGTGGTGCGTCCCACTCACAAAAAAGCGACTTGGGAAATGGAGCTCAGGGGCACTGCACTTCCCAAACCTGCAGAGTTCTAAACGATAACTATCGCCCCCAAATATATTGAGGTCAGGCTACGAAGAGGCGTTGAACGCAAGGCAGAACTGCAGGAAACGGATGTCAACGGGTACATCGGAATGGCCCCGATAGCACATGAAAAGCGCCAGAACGTGGACAATGATGCGGTTGGCCAAAAAGGGCGTATGCGTTTTTTCCTGAATATATTCAGGAAAAAACGCATACGCCCTTTTTCGCCAACCAAGCAACCTGGGAGAGCAAATCAGCACTACAAAGAAATCTCTCGCCCCCCCCGGGGCAAAAGGGCCAGGCGAAAAAAGTCTAAAAACCAGAAAGGCAGGGCAGGCCACCGAGTCAAGGGAGCCTTGTTAAGCTGATGGGCGGGATGTCAATGGCCTACAGCCAATCTTTAGAAGTGTATCCTCTTTCCGAAAACATGTAAAACACAGAACCACAGAGCATAGGGCACTTCCACACATGGGCGTTGACCTTAGGAAAATGAAAAAAATCAACCAGACACAGGGACCCCAAAGTTGAGGGCTGCTGTCTTGACAAGAACCTCGACTCCAGTACACGTTTCATATCCCAGGAAAGAGCCAAGTGTACAAAGACAAGTGGACAAGTGGACAAAGACAAGTGGACAAGTGGACAAGTGGTGCTATGTAGGTCCAATGGAGTGTCACTCAGCCATGAAATCCACGTCATGAGGCTGGTAGCAGCATCCTGAGTGGATTTAGGTACGATCATCCTCAGTGAAATAAGTCCCACAAAGACAGAAACTTATGATATCACTTATCGAGGGAATGTAAAAATCGCTCCCCATGAACTGAATCCCCAAACAGAACAGAGTCACGCTTTTAGAAAACACACTTATGCCTGCTTCAGGGGAAAGGTGAGGTGGGGTGACGCATAAAACTCGAGTTTGAAATGAGCACAGATACCCTTCCGAAAACCGAATATGGAATGGACACGACCTACTCCTTGCTCAATCAACTGGACTCACCAGACCCTGTTCATCGCACAAGTATCTATCCGACTAGTAAGCATCTTAAAAGCTAGGTTTTGATATCTCTGTGTAAGTGAATCAAGTGGGTGTAAAGCGGCCTAAAAATAGCAGGGAAAATCAGCTCAGACCCATTCTGAGGATACATTTCCAACAAAAAGAAGAAACAAGTAGGGCAAAACAGAAATTCTTCCAAAATGAGTTCAGGGACTGGCATGCAACCAGGATTGACCACATCTACAGCCCCAGCGGCAGAAAACATAAGGCTGGACACTCTTGGGGCTGAGACGATTGGTGAGGTTGGGAAAGCAAATGCAGACCCTTGAAAGGAATCCTGCGTGCTCCCCATTCCATGGGTCCCAACTCTCCAGGTTCAACGCAATCTTCCGACAGCGAAAGCACTCATTGGAAACCCAGCGGATGCTACACCGTGGGATCGGGAAAGCTTTCTGAAACTCACCTCACTTTTCATCTCCTGGTGCTCGTGTTCTCCATTCAGGCCCCCTTACTAACAATCTCCCCACTTGGAGACTCAGCGCCTTTCCATGCCTCTTTCGTACCGTCTGCAATTTGTCCGCACGATGAACTGCAAGAGGGGGAAGCAATGAGAGACTCGCTGGAGGGGTTTGGTCGGGCACATGTCACTCTCATTTCCCATCGCGAAGAAGAATTCACCAAAGGCTCAGCCTGCCACCCCGGATCGACAATAGGGCGTGAAGCCATCCAGCCGTGTTGCGTCCCACTCACAAAAAAGCGACTTGGGAAATGGAGCTCAGGGGCACTGCACTTCCCAAACCTGCAGAGTTCTAAACGATAACTATCGCCCCAAAATATATTGAGGTCAGGCTACGAAGAGGCGTTGAACGCAAGGCAGAACTGCAGGAAACGGATGTCAACGGGTACATGGGAATGGCCCCGATAGCACATGAAAAGCGCCAGAACGTGGACAATGATGCGGTTGGCCAAAAAGGGCGTATGCGTTTTTTCCTGAATATATTCAGGAAAAAACGCATACGCCCTTTTTGGCCAACCAAGCAACCTGGGAGAGCAAATCAGCACTACAAAGAAATCTCTCGCCCCCCCCGGGGCAAAAGGGCCAGGCGAAAAAAGTCTAAAATCCAGAAAGGCAGGGCAGGCCACGGAGTCAAGGGAGCCTTGTTAAGCTGATGGGCGGGATGTCAATGGCCAACAGCCAATCTTCAGAAGTGTATCCTCTTTCCCAAAACATGTAAAACACAGAACCACAGAGCATAGGGCACTTCCACACATGGGCGTTGACCTTGGGAAAATGAAAAAATGAAGCAGACACAGGGACCCCAAAGTTGAGGGCTGCTGTCTTGACAAGAACCTCGACTCCGGTACACGTTTCATATCCCAGGAAAGAGCCAAGTGGACAAAGACAAGTGGACAAGTGGACAAAGACAAGTGGACAAGTGGACAAGTGGTGCTACGTAGGTCCAATGGAGTGTCACTCAGCCATGAAATCCACGTCATGAGGCTGGTAGCAGCATCCTGAGTGGATTTAGGTACGATCATCCTCAGTGAAATAAGTCCCACAAAGACAGAAACTTATGATATCACTTATCGCGGGAATGTAAAAATCGCTCCCCATGAACTGAATCCCCAAACAGAACAGAGTCACGCTTTTAGAAAACACACTTAGGCCTGCTTCAGGGGAAAGGTGAGGTGGGGTGACGCATAAAACTCGAGTTTGAAATGAGCACAGATACCCTTCCGAAAACCGAATATGGAATGGACACGACCTACTCCTTGCTCAATCAACTGGACTCACCAGACCCTGTTCATCGCACAAGTATCTATCCGACTAGTAAGCATCTTAAAAGCTAAGTCTTGATATCTCTGTGTAAGTGCATCAAGTGTGTGTAAAGCGGCCTAAAAACAGCAGGGAAAATCAGCTCAGACCCATTCTGAGGATACATTTCCAACACAAAGAAGAAACAAGCAGGGCAAAACAGAGAGAAATTCTTCCAAAATGCGTTCAGGGACTGGCATGCAACCAGCATTGACCACATCTACAGCCCCAGCGGCAGAAGACATAAGGCTGGACACTCTTGGGGCTGAGACGATTGGTGAGGTTGGGAAAGCAAATGCAGACCCTTGAAAGGAATCCTGCGTGCTCCCCATTCCATGGGTCCCAACTCTCCAGCTTCAACGCAATCTTCCGACAGCGAAAGCACTCATTGGAAACCCAGCGGATGCTACACCGTGGGATCGGGAAAGCTTTCTGAAACTCACCTCACTTTTCATCTCCTGGTGCTCGTGTTCTCCATTCAGGCCCCCTTACTAACAATCTCCCCACTTGGAGACTCAGCGCCTTTCCATGCCTCTTTCGTACCGTCTGCAATTTGTCCGCACGATGAACTGCAAGAGGGGGAACCAATGAGACACTCGCTGGAGGTGTTTGGTCGGGCACATGTCACTCTCATTTCCCATCGCGAAGAAGAATTCACCAAAGGCTCAGGCTGCCACCCCGGATCGACAATAGGGCGTGAAGCCATCCAGCCGTGTTGCGTCCCACTCACAAAAAAGCGACTTGGGAAATGGAGCTCAGGGGCACTGCACTTCCCAAACCTGCAGAGTTCTAAACGATAACTATCGCGCCAAAATATATTGAGGTCAGGCTACGAAGAGGCGTTGAACGCAAGGCAGAACTGCAGGAAACGGATGTCAACGGGTACATGGGAATGGCCCCGATAGCACATGAAAAGCGCCAGAACGTGGACAATGATGCGGTTGGCCAAAAAGGGCGTATGCGTTTTTTCCTGAATATATTCAGAAAAAAACGCATACGCCCTTTTTGGCCAACCAAGCAACCTGGGAGAGCAAATCAGCACTACAAAGAAATCTCTCGCCCCCCCCCGGGGCAAAAGGGCCAGGCGAAAAAAGTCTAAAAACCAGAAAGTCAGGGCAGGCCACGGAGTCAAGGGAGCCTTGTTAAGCTGATGGGCGGGATGTCAATGGCCAACAGCCAATCTTCACAAGTGTATCCTCTTTCCCAAAACATGTAAAACACAGAACCACAGAGCATAGGGCACTTCCACACATGGGCGTTGACCTTGGGAAAATGAAAAAATGAAGCAGACACAGGGACCCCAAAGTTGAGGGCTGTTGTCTTGACAAGAACCTCCACTCCGGTACACGTTTCATATCCCAGGAAAGAGCCAAGTGGACAAAGACAAGTGGACAAGTGGACAAAGACAAGTGGACAAGTGGACAAGTGGTGCTACGTAGGTCCAATGGAGTGTCACTCAGCCATGAAATCCACGTCATGAGGCTGGTAGCAGCATCCTGAGTGGATTTAGGTACGATCATCCTCAGTGAAATAAGTCCCACAAAGACAGAAACTTATGATATCACTTATCGCGGGAATGTAAAAATCGCTCCCCATGAACTGAATCCCCAAACAGAACAGAGTCACGCTTTTAGAAAACACACTTAGGCCTGCTTCAGGGGAAAGGTGAGGTGGGGTGACGCATAAAACTCGAGTTTGAAATGAGCACAGATACCCTTCCGAAAACCGAATATGGAATGGACACGACCTACTCCTTGCTCAATCAACTGGACTCACCAGACCCTGTTCATCGCACAAGTATCTATCCGACTAGTAAGCATCTTAAAAGCTAAGTCTTGATATCTCTGTGTAAGTGCATCAAGTGTGTGTAAAGCGGCCTAAAAACAGCAGGGAAAATCAGCTCAGACCCATTCTGAGGATACATTTCCAACACAAAGAAGAAACAAGCAGGGCAAAACAGAGAGAAATTCTTCCAAAATGCGTTCAGGGACTGGCATGCAACCAGGATTGACCACATCTACAGCCCCAGCGGCAGAAGACATAAGGCTGGACACTCTTGGGGCTGAGACGATTGGTGAGGTTGGGAAAGCAAATGCAGACCCTTGAAAGGAATCCTGCGTGCTCCCCATTCCATGGGTCCCAACTCTCCAGCTTCAACGCAATCTTCCGACAGCGAAAGCACTCATTGGAAACCCAGCGGATGCTACACCGTGGGATCGGGAAAGCTTTCTGAAACTCACCTCACTTTTCATCTCCTGGTGCTCGTGTTCTCCATTCAGGCCCCCTTACTAACAATCTCCCCACTTGGAGACTCAGCGCCTTTCCATGCCTCTTTCGTACCGTCTGCAATTTGTCCGCACGATGAACTGCAAGAGGGGGAACCAATGAGAGACTCGCTGGAGGGGTTTGGTCGGGCACATGTCACTCTCAATTCCCATCGCGAAGAAGAATTCACCAAAGGCTCAGCCTGCCACCCCGGATCGACAATAGGGCGAGAAGCCATCCAGCCGTGTTGCGTCCCACTCACAAAAAAGCGACTTGGGAAATGGAGCTCAGGGGCACTGCACTTCCCAAACCTGCAGAGTTCTAAACGATAACTATCGCCCCAAAATATATTGAGGTCAGGCTACGAAGAGGCGTTGAACGCAAGGCAGAACTGCAGGAAACGGATGTCAACGGGTACATGGGAATGGCCCCGATAGCACATGAAAAGCGCCAGAACGTGGACAATGATGCGGTTGGCCAAAAAGGGCGTATGCGTTTTTTCCTGAATATATTCAGGAAAAAACGCATACGCCCTTTTTGGCCAACCAAGCAACCTGGGAGAGCAAATCAGCACTACAAAGAAATCTCTCGCCCCCCCCCCGGGGCAAAAGGGCCAGGCGAAAAAAGTCTAAAAACCAGAAAGGCAGGGCAGGCCACGGAGTCAAGGAAGCCTTGTTAAGCTGATGGGCGGGATGTCAATGGCCAACAGCCAATCTTCACAAGTGTATCCTCTTTCCCAAAACATGTAAAACACAGAACCACAGAGCATAGGGCACTTCCACACATGGGCGTTGACCTTGGGAAAATGAAAAAATGAAGCAGACACAGGGACCCCAAAGTTGAGGGCTGCTGTCTTGACAAGAACCTCGACTCCGGTACACGTTTCATATCCCAGGAAAGAGCCAAGTGGACAAAGACAAGTGGACAAGTGGACAAAGACAAGTGGACAAGTGGACAAGTGGTGCTACGTAGGTCCAATGGAGTGTCACTCAGCCATGAAATCCACGTCATGAGGCTGGTAGCAGCATCCTGAGTGGATTTAGGTACGATCATCCTCAGTGAAATAAGTCCCACAAAGACAGAAACTTATGATATCACTTATCGAGGGAATGTAAAAATCGCTCCCCATGAACTGAATCCCCAAACAGAACAGAGTCACGCTTTTAGAAAACACACTTAGGCCTGCTTCAGGGGAAAGGTGAGGTGGGGTGACGCATAAAACTCGAGTTTGAAATGAGCACAGATACCCTTCCGAAAACCGAATATGGAATGGACACGACCTACTCCTTGCTCAATCAACTGGACTCACCAGACCCTGTTCATCGCACAAGTATCTATCCGACTAGTAAGCATCTTAAAAGCTAAGTCTTGATATCTCTGTGTAAGTGCATCAAGTGTGTGTAAAGCAGCCTAAAAACAGCAGGGAAAATCAGCTCAGACCCATTCTGAGGATACATGTCCAACACAAAGAAGAAACAGGCAGGGCAAAACAGAGAGAAATTCTTCCAAAATGCGTTCAGGGACTGGCATGCAACCAGGATTGACCACATCTACAGCCCCAGCGGCAGAAGACGTAAGGCTGGACACTCTTGGGGCTGAGACGATTGGTGAGGTTGGGAAAGCAAATGCAGACCCTTGAAAGGAATCCTGCGTGCTCCCCATTCCATGGGTCCCAACTCTCCAGGTTCAACGCAATCTTCCGACAGCGAAAGCACTCATTGGAAACCCAGCGGATGCTACACCGTGGGATCGGGAAAGCTTTCTGAAACTCACCTCACTTTTCATCTCCTGGTGCTCGTGTTCTCCATTCAGGCCCCCTTACTAACAATCTCCCCACTTGGAGACTCAGCGCCTTTCCATGCCTCTTTCGTACCGTCTGCAATTTGTCCGCACGATGAACTGCAAGAGGGGGAAGCAATGAGAGACTCGCTGGAGGGGTTTGGTCGGGCACATGTCACTCTCATTTCCCATCGCGAAGAAGAATTCACCAAAGGCTCAGCCTGCCACCCCGGATCGACAATAGGGCGTGAAGCCATCCAGCCGTGTTGCGTCCCACTCACAAAAAAGCGACTTGGGAAATGGAGCTCAGGGGCACTGCACTTCCCAAACCTGCAGAGTTCTAAACGATAACTATCGCCCCAAAATATATTGAGGTCAGGCTACGAAGAGGCGTTGAACGCAAGGCAGAACTGCAGGAAACGGATGTCAACGGGTACATGGGAATGGCCCCGATAGCACATGAAAAGCGCCAGAACGTGGACAATGATGCGGTTGGCCAAAAAGGGCGTATGCGTTTTTTCCTGAATATATTCAGGAAAAAACGCATACGCCCTTTTTGGCCAACCAAGCAACCTGGGAGAGCAAATCAGCACTACAAAGAAATCTCTCGCCCCCCCCGGGGCAAAAGGGCCAGGCGAAAAAAGTCTAAAATCCAGAAAGGCAGGGCAGGCCACGGAGTCAAGGGAGCCTTGTTAAGCTGATGGGCGGGATGTCAATGGCCAACAGCCAATCTTCAGAAGTGTATCCTCTTTCCCAAAACATGTAAAACACAGAACCACAGAGCATAGGGCACTTCCACACATGGGCGTTGACCTTGGGAAAATGAAAAAATGAAGCAGACACAGGGACCCCAAAGTTGAGGGCTGCTGTCTTGACAAGAACCTCGACTCCGGTACACGTTTCATATCCCAGGAAAGAGCCAAGTGGACAAAGACAAGTGGACAAGTGGACAAAGACAAGTGGACAAGTGGACAAGTGGTGCTACGTAGGTCCAATGGAGTGTCACTCAGCCATGAAATCCACGTCATGAGGCTGGTAGCAGCATCCTGAGTGGATTTAGGTACGATCATCCTCAGTGAAATAAGTCCCACAAAGACAGAAACTTATGATATCACTTATCGCGGGAATGTAAAAATCGCTCCCCATGAACTGAATCCCCAAACAGAACAGAGTCACGCTTTTAGAAAACACACTTAGGCCTGCTTCAGGGGAAAGGTGAGGTGGGGTGACGCATAAAACTCGAGTTTGAAATGAGCACAGATACCCTTCCGAAAACCGAATATGGAATGGACACGACCTACTCCTTGCTCAATCAACTGGACTCACCAGACCCTGTTCATCGCACAAGTATCTATCCGACTAGTAAGCATCTTAAAAGCTAAGTCTTGATATCTCTGTGTAAGTGCATCAAGTGTGTGTAAAGCGGCCTAAAAACAGCAGGGAAAATCAGCTCAGACCCATTCTGAGGATACATTTCCAACACAAAGAAGAAACAAGCAGGGCAAAACAGAGAGAAATTCTTCCAAAATGCGTTCAGGGACTGGCATGCAACCAGCATTGACCACATCTACAGCCCCAGCGGCAGAAGACATAAGGCTGGACACTCTTGGGGCTGAGACGATTGGTGAGGTTGGGAAAGCAAATGCAGACCCTTGAAAGGAATCCTGCGTGCTCCCCATTCCATGGGTCCCAACTCTCCAGCTTCAACGCAATCTTCCGACAGCGAAAGCACTCATTGGAAACCCAGCGGATGCTACACCGTGGGATCGGGAAAGCTTTCTGAAACTCACCTCACTTTTCATCTCCTGGTGCTCGTGTTCTCCATTCAGGCCCCCTTACTAACAATCTCCCCACTTGGAGACTCAGCGCCTTTCCATGCCTCTTTCGTACCGTCTGCAATTTGTCCGCACGATGAACTGCAAGAGGGGGAACCAATGAGACACTCGCTGGAGGTGTTTGGTCGGGCACATGTCACTCTCATTTCCCATCGCGAAGAAGAATTCACCAAAGGCTCAGGCTGCCACCCCGGATCGACAATAGGGCGTGAAGCCATCCAGCCGTGTTGCGTCCCACTCACAAAAAAGCGACTTGGGAAATGGAGCTCAGGGGCACTGCACTTCCCAAACCTGCAGAGTTCTAAACGATAACTATCGCGCCAAAATATATTGAGGTCAGGCTACGAAGAGGCGTTGAACGCAAGGCAGAACTGCAGGAAACGGATGTCAACGGGTACATGGGAATGGCCCCGATAGCACATGAAAAGCGCCAGAACGTGGACAATGATGCGGTTGGCCAAAAAGGGCGTATGCGTTTTTTCCTGAATATATTCAGAAAAAAACGCATACGCCCTTTTTGGCCAACCAAGCAACCTGGGAGAGCAAATCAGCACTACAAAGAAATCTCTCGCCCCCCCCCGGGGCAAAAGGGCCAGGCGAAAAAAGTCTAAAAACCAGAAAGTCAGGGCAGGCCACGGAGTCAAGGGAGCCTTGTTAAGCTGATGGGCGGGATGTCAATGGCCAACAGCCAATCTTCACAAGTGTATCCTCTTTCCCAAAACATGTAAAACACAGAACCACAGAGCATAGGGCACTTCCACACATGGGCGTTGACCTTGGGAAAATGAAAAAATGAAGCAGACACAGGGACCCCAAAGTTGAGGGCTGTTGTCTTGACAAGAACCTCCACTCCGGTACACGTTTCATATCCCAGGAAAGAGCCAAGTGGACAAAGACAAGTGGACAAGTGGACAAAGACAAGTGGACAAGTGGACAAGTGGTGCTACGTAGGTCCAATGGAGTGTCACTCAGCCATGAAATCCACGTCATGAGGCTGGTAGCAGCATCCTGAGTGGATTTAGGTACGATCATCCTCAGTGAAATAAGTCCCACAAAGACAGAAACTTATGATATCACTTATCGCGGGAATGTAAAAATCGCTCCCCATGAACTGAATCCCCAAACAGAACAGAGTCACGCTTTTAGAAAACACACTTAGGCCTGCTTCAGGGGAAAGGTGAGGTGGGGTGACGCATAAAACTCGAGTTTGAAATGAGCACAGATACCCTTCCGAAAACCGAATATGGAATGGACACGACCTACTCCTTGCTCAATCAACTGGACTCACCAGACCCTGTTCATCGCACAAGTATCTATCCGACTAGTAAGCATCTTAAAAGCTAAGTCTTGATATCTCTGTGTAAGTGCATCAAGTGTGTGTAAAGCGGCCTAAAAACAGCAGGGAAAATCAGCTCAGACCCATTCTGAGGATACATTTCCAACACAAAGAAGAAACAAGCAGGGCAAAACAGAGAGAAATTCTTCCAAAATGCGTTCAGGGACTGGCATGCAACCAGGATTGACCACATCTACAGCCCCAGCGGCAGAAGACATAAGGCTGGACACTCTTGGGGCTGAGACGATTGGTGAGGTTGGGAAAGCAAATGCAGACCCTTGAAAGGAATCCTGCGTGCTCCCCATTCCATGGGTCCCAACTCTCCAGCTTCAACGCAATCTTCCGACAGCGAAAGCACTCATTGGAAACCCAGCGGATGCTACACCGTGGGATCGGGAAAGCTTTCTGAAACTCACCTCACTTTTCATCTCCTGGTGCTCGTGTTCTCCATTCAGGCCCCCTTACTAACAATCTCCCCACTTGGAGACTCAGCGCCTTTCCATGCCTCTTTCGTACCGTCTGCAATTTGTCCGCACGATGAACTGCAAGAGGGGGAACCAATGAGAGACTCGCTGGAGGGGTTTGGTCGGGCACATGTCACTCTCAATTCCCATCGCGAAGAAGAATTCACCAAAGGCTCAGCCTGCCACCCCGGATCGACAATAGGGCGAGAAGCCATCCAGCCGTGTTGCGTCCCACTCACAAAAAAGCGACTTGGGAAATGGAGCTCAGGGGCACTGCACTTCCCAAACCTGCAGAGTTCTAAACGATAACTATCGCCCCAAAATATATTGAGGTCAGGCTACGAAGAGGCGTTGAACGCAAGGCAGAACTGCAGGAAACGGATGTCAACGGGTACATGGGAATGGCCCCGATAGCACATGAAAAGCGCCAGAACGTGGACAATGATGCGGTTGGCCAAAAAGGGCGTATGCGTTTTTTCCTGAATATATTCAGGAAAAAACGCATACGCCCTTTTTGGCCAACCAAGCAACCTGGGAGAGCAAATCAGCACTACAAAGAAATCTCTCGCCCCCCCCGGGGCAAAAGGGCCAGGCGAAAAAAGTCTAAAAACCAGAAAGGCAGGGCAGGCCACGGAGTCAAGGAAGCCTTGTTAAGCTGATGGGCGGGATGTCAATGGCCAACAGCCAATCTTCACAAGTGTATCCTCTTTCCCAAAACATGTAAAACACAGAACCACAGAGCATAGGGCACTTCCACACATGGGCGTTGACCTTGGGAAAATGAAAAAATGAAGCAGACACAGGGACCCCAAAGTTGAGGGCTGCTGTCTTGACAAGAACCTCGACTCCGGTACACGTTTCATATCCCAGGAAAGAGCCAAGTGGACAAAGACAAGTGGACAAGTGGACAAAGACAAGTGGACAAGTGGACAAGTGGTGCTACGTAGGTCCAATGGAGTGTCACTCAGCCATGAAATCCACGTCATGAGGCTGGTAGCAGCATCCTGAGTGGATTTAGGTACGATCATCCTCAGTGAAATAAGTCCCACAAAGACAGAAACTTATGATATCACTTATCGAGGGAATGTAAAAATCGCTCCCCATGAACTGAATCCCCAAACAGAACAGAGTCACGCTTTTAGAAAACACACTTAGGCCTGCTTCAGGGGAAAGGTGAGGTGGGGTGACGCATAAAACTCGAGTTTGAAATGAGCACAGATACCCTTCCGAAAACCGAATATGGAATGGACACGACCTACTCCTTGCTCAATCAACTGGACTCACCAGACCCTGTTCATCGCACAAGTATCTATCCGACTAGTAAGCATCTTAAAAGCTAAGTCTTGATATCTCTGTGTAAGTGCATCAAGTGTGTGTAAAGCAGCCTAAAAACAGCAGGGAAAATCAGCTCAGACCCATTCTGAGGATACATGTCCAACACAAAGAAGAAACAGGCAGGGCAAAACAGAGAGAAATTCTTCCAAAATGCGTTCAGGGACTGGCATGCAACCAGGATTGACCACATCTACAGCCCCAGCGGCAGAAGACGTAAGGCTGGACACTCTTGGGGCTGAGACGATTGGTGAGGTTGGGAAAGCAAATGCAGACCCTTGAAAGGAATCCTGCGTGCTCCCCATTCCATGGGTCCCAACTCTCCAGGTTCAACGCAATCTTCCGACAGCGAAAGCACTCATTGGAAACCCAGCGGATGCTACACCGTGGGATCGGGAAAGCTTTCTGAAACTCACCTCACTTTTCATCTCCTGGTGCTCGTGTTCTCCATTCAGGCCCCCTTACTAACAATCTCCCCACTTGGAGACTCAGCGCCTTTCCATGCCTCTTTCGTACCGTCTGCAATTTGTCCGCACGATGAACTGCAAGAGGGGGAACCAATGAGAGACTCGCTGGAGGGGTTTGGTCGGGCACATGTCACTCTCATTTCCCATCGCGAAGAAGAATTCACCAAAGGCTCAGCCTGCCTGCCACCCCGGATCGACAATAGGGCGTGAAGCCATCCAGCCGTGTTGCGTCCCACTCACAAAAAAGCGACTTGGGAAATGGAGCTCAGGGGCACTGCACTTCCCAAACCTGCAGAGTTCTAAACGATAACTATCGCCCCAAAATATATTGAGGTCAGGCTACGAAGAGGCGTTGAACGCAAGGCAGAACTGCAGGAAACGGATGTCAACGGGTACATGGGAATGGCCCCGATAGCACATGCAAAGCGCCAGAACGTGGACAATGATGCGGTTGGCCAAAAAGGGCGTATGCGTTTTTTCCTGAATATATTCAGGAAAAAACGCATACGCCCTTTTTGGCCAACCAAGCAACCTGGGAGAGCAAATCAGCACTACAAAGAAATCTCTCGCCCCCCCCCCCCGGGGCAAAAGGGCCAGGCGAAAAAAGTCTAAAAACCAGAAAGGCAGGGCAGGCCACCGAGTCAAGGGAGCCTTGTTAAGCTGATGGGCGGGATGTCAATGGCCAACAGCCAATCTTCACAAGTGTATCCTCTTTCCCAAAACATGTAAAACACAGAACCACAGAGCATAAGGCACTTCCACACATGGGTGTTGACCTTGGGAAAATGAAAAAAATCAACCAGACACAGGGACCCCAAAGTTGAGGGCTGCTGTCTTGACAAGAACCTCGACTCCGGTACACGTTTCATATCCCAGGAAAGAGCGAAGTGGACAAAGACAAGTGGACAAGTGGACAAAGACAAGTGGACAAGTGGACAAGTGGTGCTACGTAGGTCCAATGGAGTGTCACTCAGCCATGAAATCCACGTCATGAGGCTGGTAGCAGCATCCTGAGTGGATTTAGGTACGATCATCCTCAGTGAAATAAGTCCCACAAAGACAGAAACTTATGATATCACTTATCGAGGGAATGTAAAAATCGCTCCCCATGAACTGAATCCCCAAACAGAACAGTCACGCTTTTAGAAAACACACTTAGGCCTGCTTCAGGGGAAAGGTGAGGTGGGGTGACGCATAAAACTCGAGTTTGAAATGAGCACAGATACCCTTCCGAAAACCGAATATGGAATGGACACGACCTACTCCTTGCTCAATCAACTGGACTCACCAGACCCTGTTCATCGCACAAGTATCTATCCGACTAGTAAGCATCTTAAAAGCTAAGTCTTGATATCTCTGTGTAAGTGCATCAAGTGTGTGTAAAGCGGCCTAAAAACAGCAGGGAAAATCAGCTCAGACCCATTCTGAGGATACATTTCCAACACAAAGAAGAAACAAGCAGGGCAAAACAGAGAGAAATTCTTCCAAAATGCGTTCAGGGACTGGCATGCAACCAGGATTGACCACATCTACAGCCCCAGCGGCAGAAGACATAAGGCTGGACACTCTTGGGGCTGAGACGATTGGTGAGGTTGGGAAAGCAAATGCAGACCCTTGAAAGGAATCCTGCGTGCTCCCCATTCCATGGGTCCCAACTCTCCAGGTTCAACGCAATCTTCCGACAGCGAAAGCACTCATTGGAAACCCAGCGGATGCTACACCGTGGGATCGGGAAAGCTTTCTGAAACTCACCTCACTTTTCATCTCCTGGTGCTCGTGTTCTCCATTCAGGCCCCCTTACTAACAATCTCCCCACTTGGAGACTCAGCGCCTTTCCATGCCTCTTTCGTACCGTCTGCAATTTGTCCGCAGGATGAACTGCAAGAGGGGGAACCAGTGAGACACTCGCTGGAGGGGTTTGGTCGGGCACATGTCACTCTCATTTCCCATCGCGAAGAAGAATTCACCAAAGGCTCAGCCTGCCACCCCGGATCGACAATAGGGCGTGAAGCCATCCAGCCGTGTTGCGTCCCACTCACAAAAAAGCGACTTGGGAAATGGAGCTCAGGGGCACTGCACTTCCCAAACCTGCAGAGTTCTAAACGATAACTATCGCCCCAAAATATATTGAGGTCAGGCTACGAAGAGGCGTTGAACGCAAGGCACAACTGCAGGAAATGGATGTCAACGGGTACATGGGAATGGCCCCGATAGCACATGAAAAGCGCCAGAACGTGGACAATGATGCGGTTGGCCAAAAAGGGCGTATGCGTTTTTTCCTGAATATATTCAGGAAAAAACGCATACGCCCTTTTTGGCCAACCAAGCAACCTGGGAGAGCAAATCAGCACTACAAAGAAATCTCTCGCCCCCCCCCCGGGGCAAAAGGGCCAGGCGAAAAAAGTCTAAAAACCAGAAAGGCAGGGCAGGCCACCGAGTCAAGGGAGCCTTGTTAAGCTGATGGGCGGGATGTCAATGGCCAACAGCCAATCTTCACAAGTGTATCCTCTTTCCCAAAACATGTAAAACACAGAACCACAGAGCATAGGGCACTTCCACACATGGGCGTTGACCTTGGGAAAATGAAAAAATCAACCAGACACAGGGACCCCAAAGTTGAGGGCTGCTGTCTTGACAAGAACCTCGACTCCGGTACACGTTTCATACCCCAGGAAAGAGCCAAGTGGACAAAGACAAGTGGACAAGTGGACAAAGACAAGTGGACAAGTGGACAAGTGGTGCTACGTAGGTCCAATGGAGTGTCACTCAGCCATGAAATCCACGTCATGAGGCTGGTAGCCGCATCCTGAGTGGATTTAGGTATGATCATCCTCAGTGAAATAAGTCCCACAAAGACAGAAATTTATGATATCACTTATCGCGGGAATGTAAATATCGCTCCCCATGAACTGAATCCCCAAACAGAACAGAGTCACGCTTTTAGAAAACACACTTAGGCCTGCTTCAGGGGAAAGGTGAGGTGGGGTGACGCATAAAACTCGAGTTTGAAATGAGCACAGATACCCTTCCGAAAACCGAATATGGAATGGACACGACCTACTCCTTGCTCAATCAACTGGACTCACCAGACCCTGTTCATCGCACAAGTATCTATCCGACTAGTAAGCATCTAAAAACTAAGTCTTGATATCTCTGTGTAAGTGCATCAAGTGTGTGTAAAGCAGCCTAAAAACAGCAGGGAAAATCAGCTCAGACCCATTCTGAGGATACATTTCCAACACAAAGAAGAAACAAGCAGGGCAAAACAGAGAAAAATTCTTCCAAAATGCGTTCAGGGACTGGCATGCAACCAGGATTGACCACATCTACAGCCCCAGCGGCAGAAGACATAAGGCTGGACACTCTTGGGGCTGAGACGATTGGTGAGGTTGGGAAAGCAAATGCAGACCCTTGAAAGGAATCCTGCGTGCTCCCCATTCCATGGGTCCCAACTCTCCAGGTTCAACGCAATCTTCCGACAGCGAAAGCACTCATTGGAAACCCAGCGGATGCTACACCGTGGGATCGGGAAAGCTTTCTGAAACTCACCTCACTTTTCATCTCCTGGTGCTCGTGTTCTCCATTCAGGCCCCCTTACTAACAATCTCCCCACTTGGAGACTCAGCGCCTTTCCATGCCTCTTTCGTACCGTCTGCAATTTGTCCGCAGGATGAACTGCAAGAGGGGGAACCAATGAGAGACTCGCTGGAGGGGTTTGGTCGGGCACATGTCACTCTCATTTCCCATCGCGAAGAAGAATTCACCAAAGGCTCAGCCTGCCACCCCGGATCGACAATAGGGCGTGAAGCCATCCAGCCGTGTTGCGTCCCACTCACAAAAAAGCGACTTGGGAAATGGAGCTCAGGGGCACTGCACTTCCCAAACCTGCAGAGTTCTAAACGATAACTATCGCCCCCAAATATATTGAGGTCAGGGTACGAAGACGCGTTGAACGCAAGGCAGAACTGCAGGAAACGGATGTCAACGGGTACATGGGAATGGCCCCGATAGCACATGCAAAGCGCCAGAACGTGGACAATGATGCGGTTGGCCAAAAAGGGCGTATGCGTTTTTTCCTGAATATATTCAGGAAAAAACGCATACGCCCTTTTTGGCCAACCAAGCAACCTGGGAGAGCAAATCAGCACTACAAAGAAATCTCTCGCCCCCCCCCCCCGGGGCAAAAGGGCCAGGCGAAAAAAGTCTAAAAACCAGAAAGGCAGGGCAGGCCACCGAGTCAAGGGAGCCTTGTTAAGCTGATGGGCGGGATGTCAATGGCCAACAGCCAATCTTCACAAGTGTATCCTCTTTCCCAAAACATGTAAAACACAGAATCACAGAGCATAGGGCACTTCCACACATGGGCGTTGACCTTTGGAAAATGAAAAAATCAACCAGACACAGGGACCCCAAAGTTGAGGGCTGCTGTCTTGACAAGAACCTCCACTCCGGTACACGTTTCATATCCCAGGAAAGAGCCAAGTGGACAAAGACAAGTGGACAAGTGGACAAAGACAAGTGGACAAGTGGACAAGTGGTGCTACGTAGGTCCAATGGAGTGTCACTCAGCCATGAAATCCACGTCATGAGGCTGGTAGCAGCATCCTGAGTGGATTTAGGTACGATCATCCTCAGTGAAATAAGTCCCACAAAGACAGAAACTTATGATATCACTTATCGCAGGAATGTAAAAATCGCTCCCCATGAACTGAATCCCCAAACAGAACAGAGTCACGCTTTTAGAAAACACACTTAGGCCTGCTTCAGGGGAAAGGTGAGGTGGGGTGACGCATAAAACTCGAGTTTGAAATGAGCACAGATACCCTTCCGAAAACCGAATATGGAATGGACACGACCTACTCCTTGCTCAATCAACTGGACTCACCAGACCCTGTTCATCGCACAAGTATCTATGCGACTAGTAAGCATCTTAAAAGCTAAGTCTTGATATCTCTGTGTAAGTGCATCAAGTGTGTGTAAAGCCGCCTAAAAACAGCAGGGAAAATCAGCTCAGACCCATTCTGAGGATACATTTCCAACACAAAGAAGAAACAAGCAGGGCAAAACAGAGAGAAATTCTTCCAAAATGCGTTCAGGGACTGGCATGCAACCAGCATTGACCACATCTACAGCCCCAGCGGCAGAAGACATAAGGCTGGACACTCTTGGGGCTGAGACGATTGGTGAGGTTGGGAAAGCAAATGCAGACCCTTGAAAGGAATCCTGCGTGCTCCCCATTCCATGGGTCCCAACTCTCCAGGTTCAACGCAATCTTCCGACAGCGAAAGCACTCATTGGAAACCCAGCGGATGCTACACCGTGGGATCGGGAAAGCTTTCTGAAACTCACCTCACTTTTCATCTCCTGGTGCTCGTGTTCTCCATTCAGGCCCCCTTACTAACAATCTCCCCACTTGGAGACTCAGCGCCTTTCCATGCCTCTTTCGTACCGTCTGCAATTTGTCCGCAGGATGAACTGCAAGAGGGGGAACCAATGAGAGACTCGCTGGAGGGGTTTGGTCGGGCACATGTCACTCTCATTTCCCATCGCAAAGAAGAATTCACCAAAGGCTCAGCCTGCCACCCCGGATCGACAATAGGGCGTGAAGCCATTCAGCCGTGTTGCGTCCCACTCACAAAAAAGCGACTTGGGAAATGGAGCTCAGGGGCACTGCACTTCCCAAACCTGCAGAGTTCTAAACGATAACTATCGCCCCAAAATATATTGAGGTCAGGCTACGAAGAGGCGTTGAACGCAAGGCAGAACTGCAGGAAACGGATGTCAACGGGTACATGGGAATGGCCCCGATAGCACATGTAAAGCGCCAGAACGTGGACAATGATGCGGTTGGCCAAAAAGGGCGTATGCGTTTTTTCCTGAATATATTCAGGAAAAAACGCATACGCCCTTTTTGGCCCACCAAGCAACCTGGGAGAGCAAATCAGCACTACAAAGAAATCTCTCGCCCCCCCCCGGGGCAAAAGGGCCAGGCGAAAAAAGTCTAAAAACCAGAAAGGCAGGGCAGGCCACCGAGTCAAGGGAGCCTTGTTAAGCTGATGGGCGGGATGTCAATGGCCAACAGCCAATCTTCACAAGTGTATCCTCTTTCCCAAAACATGTTAAACACAGAACCACAGAGCATAGGGCACTTCCACACATGGGCGTTGACCTTGGGAAAATGAAAAAATCAACCAGACACAGGGACCCCAAAGTTGAGGGCTGCTGTCTTGACAAGAACCTCGACTCCGGTACACGTTTCATATCCCAGGAAAGAGCCAAGTGGACAAAGACAAGTGGACAAGTGGACAAAGACAAGTGGACAAGTGGACAAGTGGTGCTACGTAGGTCCAATGGAGTGTCACTCAGCCATGAAATCCACGTCATGAGGCTGGTAGCAGCATCCTGAGTGGATTTAGGTACGATCATCCTCAGTGAAATAAGTCCCACAAAGACAGAAACTTATGATATCACTTATCGCAGGAATGTAAAAATCGCTCCCCATGAACTGAATCCCCAAACAGAACAGAGTCACGCTTTTAGAAAACACACTTAGGCCTGCTTCAGGGGAAAGGTGAGGTGGGGTGACGCATAAAACTCGAGTTTGAAATGAGCACAGATACCCTTCCGAAAACCGAATATGGAATGGACACGACCTACTCCTTGCTCAATCAACTGGACTCACCAGACCCTGTTCATCGCACAAGTATCTATCCGACTAGTAAGCATCTTAAAAGCTAAGTCTTGATATCTCTGTGTAAGTTCATCAAGTGTGTGTAAAGCGGCTTAAAAACAGCAGGGAAAATCAGCTCAGACCCATTCTGAGGATACATTTCCAACACAAAGAAGAAACAAGCAGGGCAAAACAGAGAGAAATTCTTCCAAAATGCGTTCAGGGACTGGCATGCAACCAGGATTGACCACATCTACAGCCCCAGCGGCAGAAGACATAAGGCTGGACACTCTTGGGGCTGAGACGATTGGTGAGGTTGGGAAAGCAAATGCAGACCCTTGAAAGGAATCCTGCGTGCTCCCCATTCCATGGGTCCCAACTCTCCAGCTTCAACGCAATCTTCCGACAGCGAAAGCACTCATTGGAAACCCAGCGGATGCTACACCGTGGGATCGGGAAAGCTTTCTGAAACTCACCTCACTTTTCATCTCCTGGTGCTCGTGTTCTCCATTCAGGCCCCCTTACTAACAATCTCCCCACTTGGAGACTCAGCGCCTTTCCATGCCTCTTTCGTACCGTCTGCAATTTGTCCGCAGGATGAACTGCAAGAGGGGGAACCAATGAGAGACTCGCTGGAGGGGTTTGGTCGGGCACATGTCACTCTCATTTCCCATCGCGAAGAAGAATTCACCAAAGGCTCAGCCTGCCACCCCGGATCGACAATAGGGCGTGAAGCCATCCAGCCGTCTTGCGTCCCACTCACAAAAAAGCGACTTGGGAAATGGAGCTCAGGGGCACTGCACTTCCCAAACCTGCAGAGTTCTAAACGATAACTATCGCCCCAAAATATATTGAGGTCAGGCTACGAAGAGGCGTTGAACGCAAGGCAGAACTGCAGGAAACGGATGTCAACGGGTACATGGGAATGGCCCCGATAGCACATGCAAAGCGCCAGAACGTGGACAATGATGCGGTTGGCCAAAAAGGGCGTATGCGTTTTTTCCTGAATATATTCAGGAAAAAACGCATACGCCCTTTTTGGCCAACCAAGCAACCTGGGAGAGCAAATCAGCACTACAAAGAAATCTCTCGCCCCCCCCCCCCCCCGGGGGCAAAAGGACCAGGCGAAAAAAGTCTAAAAACCAGAAAGGCAGGGCAGGCCACCGAGTCAAGGGAGCCTTGTTAAGCTGATGGGCGGGATGTCAATGGCCAACAGCCAATCTTCACAAGTGTATCCTCTTTCCCAAAACATGTAAAACACAGAACCACAGAGCATAGGGCACTTCCACACATGGGCGTTGACCTTGGGAAAATGAAAAAATGAAGCAGACACAGGGACCCCAAAGTTGAGGGCTGCTGTCTTGACAAGAACCTCGACTCCGGTACACGTTTCATATCCCAGGAAAGAGCCAAGTGGACAAAGACAAGTGGACAAGTGGACAAAGACAAGTGGACAAGTGGACAAGTGGTGCTACGTAGGTCCAATGGAGTGTCACTCAGCCATGAAATCCACGTCATGAGGCTGGTAGCAGCATCCTGAGTGGATTTAGGTACGATCATCCTCAGTGAAATAAGTCGCACAAAGACAGAAACTTATGATATCACTTATCGAAGGAATGTAAAAATCGCTCCCAATGAACTGAATCCCCAAACAGAACAGAGTCACGCTTTTAGAAAACACACTTAGGCCTGCTTCAGGGGAAAGGTGAGGTGGGGTGACGCATAAAACTCGAGTTTGAAATGAGCACAGATACCCTTCCGAAAACCGAATATGGAATGGACACGACCTACTCCTTGCTCAATCAACTGGACTCACCAGACCCTGTTCATCGCACAAGTATCTATCCGACTAGTAAGCATCTTAAAAGCTAAGTCTTGATATCTCTGTGTAAGTGCATCAAGTGTGTGTAAAGCGGCCTAAAAACAGCAGGGAAAATCAGCTCAGACCCATTCTGAGGATACATGTCCAACACAAAGAAGAAACAGGCAGGGCAAAACAGAGAGAAATTCCTCCAAAATGCGTTCAGCGACTGGCATGCAACCAGGATTGACCACATCTACAGCCCCAGCGGCAGAAGACATAAGGCTGGACACTCTTGGGGCTGAGACGATTGGTGAGGTTGGGAAAGCAAATGCAGACCCTTGAAAGGAATCCTGCGTTCTCCCCATTCCATGGGTCCCAGCTCTCCAGGTTCAACGCAATCTTCCGACAGCGAAAGCACTCATTGGAAACCCAGCGGATGCTACACCGTGGGATCGGGAAAACTTTCTGAAACTCACCTCACTTTTCATCTCCTGGTGTTCGTGTTCTCCATTCAGGCCCCCTTACTAACAATCTCCCCACTTGGAGACTCAGCGCCTTTCCATGCCTCTTTCGTACCGTCTGCAATTTGTCCGCAGGATGAACTGCAAGAGGGGGAAGCAATGAGAGACTCGCTGGAGGGGTTTGGTCGGGCACATGTCACTCTCATTTCCCATCGCGAAGAAGAATTCACCAAAGGCTCAGCCTGCCACCCCGGATCGACAATAGGGCGTGAAGCCATCCAGCCGTGTTGCGTCCCACTCACAAAAAAGCGACTTGGGAAATGGAGCTCAGGGGCACTGCACTTCCCAAACCTGCAGAGTTCGAAACGATAACTATCGCCCCAAAATATATTGAGGTCAGGCTATGAAGAGGCGTTGAACGCAAGGCAGAACTGCAGGAAAAGGATGTCAACGGGTACATCGGAATGGCCCCGATAGCACATGAAAAGCGCCAGAACGTGGACAATGATGCGGTTGGCCAAAAAGGGCGTATGCGTTTTTTCCTGAATATATTCAGGAAAAAACGCATACGCCCTTTTTGGCCAACCAAGCAACCTGGGAGAGCAAATCAGCACTACAAAGAAATCTCTCGCCCCCCCCCCCCGGGGCAAAAGGGCCAGGCGAAAAAAGTCTAAAAACCAGAAAGGCAGGGCAGGCCACCGAGTCAAGGGAGCCTTGTTAAGCTGATGGGCGGGATGTCAATGGCCAACAGCCAATCTTCACAAGTGTATCCTCTTTCCCAAAACATGTAAAACACAGAACCACAGAGCATAAGGCACTTCCACACATGGGCGTTGACCTTGGGAAAATGAAAAAATCAAGCAGACACAGGGACCCCAAAGTTGAGGGCTGCTGTCTTGACAAGAACCTCGACTCCGGTACACGTTTCATATCCCAGGAGAGAGCCAAGTGGACAAAGACAAGTGGACAAGTGGACAAAGACAAGTGGACAAGTGGACAAGTGGTGCTACGTAGGTCCAATGGAGTGTCACTCAGCCATGAAATCCACGTCATGAGGCTGGTAGCAGCATCCTGAGTGGATTTAGGTACGATCATCCTCAGTGAAATAAGTCCCACAAAGACAGAAACTTATGATATCACTTATCGAGGGAATGTAAAAATCGCTCCCCATGAACTGAATCCCCAAACAGAACAGAGTCACGCTTTTAGAAAACACACTTAGGCCTGCTTCAGGGGAAAGGTGAGGTGGGGTGACGCATAAAACTCGAGTTTGAAATGAGCACAGATACCCTTCCGAAAACCGAATATGGAATGGACACGACCTACTCCTTGCTCAATCAACTGGACTCACCAGACCCTGTTCATCGCACAAGTATCTATCCGACTAGTAAGCATCTTAAAAGTTAAGTCTTGATATCTCTGTGTAAGTGCATCAAGTGTGTGTAAAGCGGCCTAAAAACAGCAGGGAAAATCAGCTCAGACCCATTCTGAGGATACATTTCCAACACAAAGAAGAAACAAGCAGGGCAAAACAGAGAGAAATTCTTCGAAAATGCGTTCAGGGACTGGCATGCAACCAGGATTGACCACATCTACAGCCCCAGCGGCAGAAGACATAAGGCTGGACACTCTTGGGGCTGAGACGATTGGTGAGGTTGGGAAAGCAAATGCAGACCCTTGAAAGGAATCCTGCGTGCTCCCCATTCCATGGGTCCCAACTCTCCAGGTTCAACGCAATCTTCCGACAGCGAAAGCACTCATTGGAAACCCAGCGTATGCTACACCGTGGGATCGGGAAAGCTTTCTGAAACTCACCTCACTTTTCATCTCCTGGTGCTCGTGTTCTCCATTCAGGCCCCCTTACTAACAATCTCCCCACTTGGAGACTCAGCGCCTTTCCATGCCTCTTTCGTACCGTCTGCAATTTGTCCGCAGGATGAACTGCAAGAGGGGGAACCAGTGAGACACTCGCTGGAGGGGTTTGGTCGGGCACATGTCACTCTCATTTCCCATCGCGAAGAAGAATTCACCAAAGGCTCAGCCTGCCACCCCGGATCGACAATAGGGCGTGAAGCCATCCAGCCGTGTTGCGTCCCACTCACAAAAAAGCGACTTGGGAAATGGAGCTCAGGGGCACTGCACTTCCCAAACCTGCAGAGTTCTAAACGATAACTATCGCCCCCAAATATATTGAGGTCAGGCTACGAAGAGGCGTTGAACGCAAGGCAGAACTGCAGGAAACGGATGTCAACGGGTACATGGGAATGGCCCCGATAGCACATTAAAAGCGCCAGAACGTGGACAATGATGCGGTTGGCCAAAAAGGGCGTATGCGTTTGTTCCTGAATATATTCAGGAAAAAACGCATACGCCCTTTTTGGCCCACCAAGCAACCTGGGAGAGCAAATCAGCACTACAAAGAAATCTCTCGCCCCCCCCCCCCCCGGGGCAAAAGGGCCAGGCGAAAAAAGTCTAAAAACCAGAAAGGCAGGGCAGGCCACCGAGTCAAGGGAGCCTTGTTAAGCTGATGGGCGGGATGTCAATGGCCAACAGCCAATCTTCACAAGTGTATCCTCTTTCCCAAAACATGTAAAACACAGAACCACAGAGCATAGGGCACTTCCACACATGGGCGTTGACCTTGGGAAAATGAAAAAATCAACCAGACACAGGGACCCCAAAGTTGAGGGCTGCTGTCTTGACAAGAACCTCCACTCCGATACACGTTTCATATCCCAGGAAAGAGCCAAGTGGACAAAGACAAGTGGACAAGTGGACAAAGACAAGTGGACAAGTGGACAAGTGGTGCTACGTAGGTCCAATGGAGTGTCACTCAGCCATGAAATCCACGTCATGAGGCTGGTAGCAGCATCCTGAGTGGATTTAGGTACGATCATCCTCAGTGAAATAAGTCGCACAAAGACAGAAACTTATGATATCACTTATCGAGGGAATGTAAAAATCGCTCCCCATGAACTGAATCCCCAAACAGAACAGAGTCACGCTTTTAGAAAACACACTTAGGCCTGCTTCAGGGGAAAGGTGAGGTGGGGTGACGCATAAAACTCGAGTTTGAAATGAGCACAGATACCCTTCCGAAAACCGAATATGGAATGGACACGACCTACTCCTTGCTCAATCAACTGGACTCACCAGACCCTGTTCATCGCACAAGTATCTATCCGACTAGTAAGCATCTTAAAAGCTAAGTCTTGATATCTCTGTGTAAGTGCATCAAGTGTGTGTAAAGCGGCTTAAAAACAGCAGGGAAAATCAGCTCAGACCCATTCTGAGGATACATTTCCAACACAAAGAAGAAACAAGCAGGGCAAAACAGAGAGAAATTCTTCCAAAATGCGTTCAGGGACTGGCATGCAACCAGGATTGACCACATCTACAGCCCCAGCGGCAGAAGACATAAGGCTGGACACTCTTGGGGCTGAGACGATTGGTGAGGTTGGGAAAGCAAATGCAGACCCTTGAAAGGAATCCTGCGTGCTCCCCATTCCATGGGTCCCAACTCTCCAGGTTCAACGCAATCTTCCGACAGCGAAAGCACTCATTGGAAACCCAGCGGATGCTACACCGTGGGATCGGGAAAGCTTTCTGAAACTCACCTCACTTTTCATCTCCTGGTGCTCGTGTTCTCCATTCAGGCCCCCTTACTAACAATCTCCCCACTTGGAGACTCAGCGCCTTTCCATGCCTCTTTCGAACCGTCTGCAATTTGTCCGCAGGATGAACTGCAAGAGGGGGAACCAATGAGACACTCGCTGGAGGTGTTTGGTCGGGCACATGTCACTCTCATTTCCCATCGCGAAGAAGAATTCACCAAAGGCTCAGCCTGCCACCCCGGATCGACAATAGGGCGTGAAGCCATCCAGCCGTCTTGCGTCCCACTCACAAAAAAGCGACTTGGGAAATGGAGCTCAGGGGCACTGCACTTCCCAAACCTGCAGAGTTCTAAACGATAACTATCGCCCCAAAATATATTGAGGTCAGGCTACGAAGAGGCGTTGAACGCAAGGCAGAACTGCAGGAAACGGATGTCAACGGGTACATGGGAATGGCCCCGATAGCACATGCAAAGCGCCAGAACGTGGACAATGATGCGGTTGGCCAAAAAGGGCGTATGCGTTTTTTCCTGAATATATTCAGGAAAAAACGCATACGCCCTTTTTGGCCAACCAAGCAACCTGGGAGAGCAAATCAGCACTACAAAGAAATCTCTCGCCCCACCCCCCCGGGGCAAAAGGGCCAGGCGAAAAAAGTCTAAAAAGCAGAAAGGCAGGGCAGGCCACCGAGTCAAGGGAGCCTTGTTAAGCTGATGGGCGGGATGTCAATGGCCAACAGCCAATCTTCACAAGTGTATCCTCTTTCCCAAAACATGTAAAACACAGAACCACAGAGCATAGGGCACTTCCACACATGGGCGTTGACCTTGGGAAAATGAAAAAATGAAGCAGACACAGGGACCCCAAAGTTGAGGGCTGCTGTCTTGACAAGAACCTCGACTCCGGTACACGTTTCATATCCCAGGAAAGAGCCAAGTGGACAAAGACAAGTGGACAAGTGGACAAAGACAAGTGGACAAGTGGACAAGTGGTGCTACGTAGGTCCAATGGAGTGTCACTCAGCCATGAAATCCACGTCATGAGGCTGGTAGCAGCATCCTGAGTGGATTTAGGTACGATCATCCTCAGTGAAATAAGTCGCACAAAGACAGAAACTTATGATATCACTTATCGAGGGAATGTAAAAATCGCTCCCAATGAACTGAATCCCCAAACAGAACAGAGTCACGCTTTTAGAAAACACACTTAGGCCTGCTTCAGGGGAAAGGTGAGGTGGGGTGACGCATAAAACTCGAGTTTGAAATGAGCACAGATACCCTTCCGAAAACCGAATATGGAATGGACACGACCTACTCCTTGCTCAATCAACTGGACTCACCAGACCCTGTTCATCGCACAAGTATCTATCCGACTAGTAAGCATCTTAAAAGCTAAGTCTTGATATCTCTGTGTAAGTGCATCAAGTGTGTGTAAAGCGGCCTAAAAACAGCAGGGAAAATCAGCTCAGACCCATTCTGAGGATACATGTCCAACACAAAGAAGAAACAGGCAGGGCAAAACAGAGAGAAATTCCTCCAAAATGCGTTCAGCGACTGGCATGCAACCAGGATTGACCACATCTACAGCCCCAGCGGCAGAAGACATAAGGCTGGACACTCTTGGGGCTGAGACGATTGGTGAGGTTGGGAAAGCAAATGCAGACCCTTGAAAGGAATCCTGCGTTCTCCCCATTCCATGGGTCCCAGCTCTCCAGGTTCAACGCAATCTTCCGACAGCGAAAGCACTCATTGGAAACCCAGCGGATGCTACACCGTGGGATCGGGAAAACTTTCTGAAACTCACCTCACTTTTCATCTCCTGGTGTTCGTGTTCTCCATTCAGGCCCCCTTACTAACAATCTCCCCACTTGGAGACTCAGCGCCTTTCCATGCCTCTTTCGTACCGTCTGCAATTTGTCCGCAGGATGAACTGCAAGAGGGGGAAGCAATGAGAGACTCGCTGGAGGGGTTTGGTCGGGCACATGTCACTCTCATTTCCCATCGCGAAGAAGAATTCACCAAAGGCTCAGCCTGCCACCCCGGATCGACAATAGGGCGTGAAGCCATCCAGCCGTGTTGCGTCCCACTCACAAAAAAGCGACTTGGGAAATGGAGCTCAGGGGCACTGCAGTTCCCAAACCTGCAGAGTTCGAAACGATAACTATCGCCCCAAAATATATTGAGGTCAGGCTATGAAGAGGCGTTGAACGCAAGGCAGAACTGCAGGAAAAGGATGTCAACGGGTACATCGGAATGGCCCCGATAGCACATGAAAAGCGCCAGAACGTGGACAATGATGCGGTTGGCCAAAAAGGGCGTATGCGTTTTTTCCTGAATATATTCAGGAAAAAACGCATACGCCCTTTTTGGCCAACCAAGCAACCTGGGAGAGCAAATCAGCACTACAAAGAAATCTCTCGCCCCCCCCCCCGGGGCAAAAGGGCCAGGCGAAAAAAGTCTAAAAACCAGAAAGGCAGGGCAGGCCACCGAGTCAAGGGAGCCTTGTTAAGCTGATGGGCGGGATGTCAATGGCCAACAGCCAATCTTCACAAGTGTATCCTCTTTCCCAAAACATGTAAAACACAGAACCACAGAGCATAAGGCACTTCCACACATGGGCGTTGACCTTGGGAAAATGAAAAAATCAAGCAGACACAGGGACCCCAAAGTTGAGGGCTGCTGTCTTGACAAGAACCTCGACTCCGGTACACGTTTCATATCCCAGGAGAGAGCCAAGTGGACAAAGACAAGTGGACAAGTGGACAAAGACAAGTGGACAAGTGGACAAGTGGTGCTACGTAGGTCCAATGGAGTGTCACTCAGCCATGAAATCCACGTCATGAGGCTGGTAGCAGCATCCTGAGTGGATTTAGGTACGATCATCCTCAGTGAAATAAGTCGCACAAAGACAGAAACTTATGATATCACTTATCGAGGGAATGTAAAAATCGCTCCCCATGAACTGAATCCCCAAACAGAACAGAGTCACGCTTTTAGAAAACACACTTAGGCCTGCTTCAGGGGAAAGGTGAGGTGGGGTGACGCATAAAACTCGAGTTTGAAATGAGCACAGATACCCTTCCGAAAACCGAATATGGAATGGACACGACCTACTCCTTGCTCAATCAACTGGACTCACCAGACCCTGTTCATCGCACAAGTATCTATCCGACTAGTAAGCATCTTAAAAGTTAAGTCTTGATATCTCTGTGTAAGTGCATCAAGTGTGTGTAAAGCGGCCTAAAAACAGCAGGGAAAATCAGCTCAGACCCATTCTGAGGATACATTTCCAACACAAAGAAGAAACAAGCAGGGCAAAACAGAGAGAAATTCTTCGAAAATGCGTTCAGGGACTGGCATGCAACCAGGATTGACCACATCTACAGCCCCAGCGGCAGAAGACATAAGGCTGGACACTCTTGGGGCTGAGACGATTGGTGAGGTTGGGAAAGCAAATGCAGACCCTTGAAAGGAATCCTGCGTGCTCCCCATTCCATGGGTCCCAACTCTCCAGGTTCAACGCAATCTTCCGACAGCGAAAGCACTCATTGGAAACCCAGCGTATGCTACACCGTGGGATCGGGAAAGCTTTCTGAAACTCACCTCACTTTTCATCTCCTGGTGCTCGTGTTCTCCATTCAGGCCCCCTTACTAACAATCTCCCCACTTGGAGACTCAGCGCCTTTCCATGCCTCTTTCGTACCGTCTGCAATTTGTCCGCAGGATGAACTGCAAGAGGGGGAACCAGTGAGACACTCGCTGGAGGGGTTTGGTCGGGCACATGTCACTCTCATTTCCCATCGCGAAGAAGAATTCACCAAAGGCTCAGCCTGCCACCCCGGATCGACAATAGGGCGTGAAGCCATCCAGCCGTGTTGCGTCCCACTCACAAAAAAGCGACTTGGGAAATGGAGCTCAGGGGCACTGCAGTTCCCAAACCTGCAGAGTTCTAAACGATAACTATCGCCCCAAAATATATTGAGGTCAGGCTACGAAGAGGCGTTGAACGCAAGGCAGAACTGCAGGAAACGGATGTCAACGGGTACATCGGAATGGCCCCGATAGCACATGAAAAGCGCCAGAACGTGGACAATGATGCGGTTGGCCAAAAAGGGCGTATGCGTTTTTTCCTGAATATATTCAGGAAAAAACGCATACGCCCTTTTTGGCCAACCAAGCAACCTGGGAGAGCAAATCAGCACTACAAAGAAATCTCTCGCCCCCCCCCGGGGCAAAAGGGCCAGGCGAAAAAAGTCTAAAAACCAGAAAGGCAGGGCAGGCCACCGAGTCAAGGGAGCCTTGTTAAGCTGATGGGCGGGATGTCAATGGCCAACAGCCAATCTTCACAAGTGTATCCTCTTTCCCAAAACATGTAAAACACAGAACCACAGAGCATAGGGCACTTCCACACATGGGCGTTGACCTTGGGAAAATGAAAAAATCAACCAGACACAGGGACCCCAAAGTTGAGGGCTGCTGTCTTGACAAGAACCTCCACTCCGATACACGTTTCATATCCCAGGAAAGAGCCAAGTGGACAAAGACAAGTGGACAAGTGGACAAAGACAAGTGGACAAGTGGACAAGTGGTGCTACGTAGGTCCAATGGAGTGTCACTCAGCCATGAAATCCACGTCATGAGGCTGGTAGCAGCATCCTGAGTGGATTTAGGTACGATCATCCTCAGTGAAATAAGTCCCACAAAGACAGAAACTTATGATATCACTTATCGAGGGAATGTAAAAATCGCTCCCCATGAACTGAATCCCCAAACAGAACAGTCACGCTTTTAGAAAACACACTTAGGCCTGCTTCAGGGGAAAGGTGAGGTGGGGTGACGCATAAAACTCGAGTTTGAAATGAGCACAGATACCCTTCCGAAAACCGAATATGGAATGGACACGACCTACTCCTTGCTCAATCAACTGGACTCACCAGACCCTGTTCATCGCACAAGTATCTATCCGACTAGTAAGCATCTTAAAAGCTAAGTCTTGATATCTCTGTGTAAGTGCATCAAGTGTGTGTAAAGCAGCCTAAAAACAGCAGGGAAAATCATCTCAGACCCATTCTGAGGATACATTTCCAACACAAAGAAGAAACAAGCAGGGCAAAACAGAGAGAAATTCTTCCAAAATGCGTTCAGGGACTGGCATGCAACCAGCATTGACCACATCTACAGCCCCAGCGGCAGAAGACATAAGGCTGGACACTCTTGGGGCTGAGACGATTGGTGAGGTTGGGAAAGCAAATGCAGACCCTTGAAAGGAATCCTGCGTGCTCCCCATTCCATGGGTCCCAACTCTCCAGGTTCAACGCAATCTTCCGACAGCGAAAGCACTCATTGGAAACCCAGCGGATGCTACACCGTGGGATCGGGAAAGCTTTCTGAAACTCACCTCACTTTTCATCTCCTGGTGCTCGTGTTCTCCATTCAGGCCCCCTTACTAACAATCTCCCCACTTGGAGACTCAGCGCCTTTCCATGCCTCTTTCGTACCGTCTGCAATTTGTCCGCAGGATGAACTGCAAGAGGGGGAACCAATGAGACACTCGCTGGAGGTGTTTGTTCGGGCACATGTCACTCTCATTTCCCATCGCGAAGAAGAATTCACCAAAGGCTCAGCCTGCCACCCCGGATCGACAATAGGGCGTGAAGCCATCCAGCCGTCTTGCGTCCCACTCACAAAAAAGCGACTTGGGAAATGGAGCTCAGGGGCACTGCACTTCCCAAACCTGCAGAGTTCTAAACGATAACTATCGCCCCAAAATATATTGAGGTCAGGCTACGAAGAGGCGTTGAACGCAAGGCAGAACTGCAGGAAACGGATGTCAATGGGTACATGGGAATGGCCCCGATAGCACATGCAAAGCGCCAGAACGTGGACAATGATGCGGTTGGCCAAAAAGGGCGTATGCGTTTTTTCCTGAATATATTCAGGAAAAAACGCATACGCCCTTTTTGGCCAACCAAGCAACCTGGGAGAGCAAATCAGCACTACAAAGAAATCTCTCGCCCCCCCCCCCCGGGGCAAAAGGGCCAGGCGAAAAAAGTCTAAAAACCAGAAAGGCAGGGCAGGCCACCGAGTCAAGGGAGCCTTGTTAAGCTGATGGGCGGGATGTCAATGGCCAACAGCCAATCTTCACAAGTGTATCCTCTTTCCCAAAACATGTAAAACACAGAACCACAGAGCATAGGGCACTTCCACACATGGGCGTTGACCTTGGGAAAATGAAAAAATCAACCAGACACAGGGACCCCAAAGTTGAGGGCTGCTGTCTTGACAAGAACCTCCACTCCGATACACGTTTCATATCCCAGGAAAGAGCCAAGTGGACAAAGACAAGTGGACAAGTGGACAAAGACAAGTGGACAAGTGGACAAGTGGTGCTACGTAGGTCCAATGGAGTGTCACTCAGCCATGAAATCCACGTCATGAGGCTGGTAGCAGCATCCTGAGTGGATTTAGGTACGATCATCCTCAGTGAAATAAGTCCCACAAAGACAGAAACTTATGATATCACTTATCGAGGGAATGTAAAAATCGCTCCCCATGAACTGAATCCCCAAACAGAACAGTCACGCTTTTAGAAAACACACTTAGGCCTGCTTCAGGGGAAAGGTGAGGTGGGGTGACGCATAAAACTCGAGTTTGAAATGAGCACAGATACCCTTCCGAAAACCGAATATGGAATGGACACGACCTACTCCTTGCTCAATCAACTGGACTCACCAGACCCTGTTCATCGCACAAGTATCTATCCGACTAGTAAGCATCTTAAAAGCTAAGTCTTGATATCTCTGTGTAAGTGCATCAAGTGTGTGTAAAGCAGCCTAAAAACAGCAGGGAAAATCATCTCAGACCCATTCTGAGGATACATTTCCAACACAAAGAAGAAACAAGCAGGGCAAAACAGAGAGAAATTCTTCCAAAATGCGTTCAGGGACTGGCATGCAACCAGCATTGACCACATCTACAGCCCCAGCGGCAGAAGACATAAGGCTGGACACTCTTGGGGCTGAGACGATTGGTGAGGTTGGGAAAGCAAATGCAGACCCTTGAAAGGAATCCTGCGTGCTCCCCATTCCATGGGTCCCAACTCTCCAGGTTCAACGCAATCTTCCGACAGCGAAAGCACTCATTGGAAACCCAGCGGATGCTACACCGTGGGATCGGGAAAGCTTTCTGAAACTCACCTCACTTTTCATCTCCTGGTGCTCGTGTTCTCCATTCAGGCCCCCTTACTAACAATCTCCCCACTTGGAGACTCAGCGCCTTTCCATGCCTCTTTCGTACCGTCTGCAATTTGTCCGCAGGATGAACTGCAAGAGGGGGAACCAATGAGACACTCGCTGGAGGTGTTTGTTCGGGCACATGTCACTCTCATTTCCCATCGCGAAGAAGAATTCACCAAAGGCTCAGCCTGCCACCCCGGATCGACAATAGGGCGTGAAGCCATCCAGCCGTCTTGCGTCCCACTCACAAAAAAGCGACTTGGGAAATGGAGCTCAGGGGCACTGCACTTCCCAAACCTGCAGAGTTCTAAACGATAACTATCGCCCCAAAATATATTGAGGTCAGGCTACGAAGAGGCGTTGAACGCAAGGCAGAACTGCAGGAAACGGATGTCAATGGGTACATGGGAATGGCCCCGATAGCACATGCAAAGCGCCAGAACGTGGACAATGATGCAGTTGGCCAAAAAGGGCGTATGCGTTTTTTCCTGAATATATTCAGGAAAAAACGCATACGCCCTTTTTGGCCAACCAAGCAACCTGGGAGAGCAAATCAGCACTACAAAGAAATCTCTCGCCCCCCCCCCGGGGGGCAAAAGGACCAGGCGAAAAAAGTCTAAAAACCAGAAAGGCAGGGCAGGCCACCGAGTCAAGGGAGCCTTGTTAAGCTGATGGGCGGGATGTCAATGGCCAACAGCCAATCTTCACAAGTGTATCCTCTTTCCCAAAACATGTAAAACACAGAACCACAGAGCATAGGGCACTTCCACACATGGGCGTTGACCTTGGGAAAATGAAAAAATGAAGCAGACACAGGGACCCCAAAGTTGAGGGCTGCTGTCTTGACAAGAACCTCCACTCCGGTACACGTTTCATATCCCAGGAAAGAGCCAAGTGGACAAAGACAAGTGGACAAGTGGACAAAGACAAGTGGACAAGTGGACAAGTGGTGCTACGTAGGTCCAATGGAGTGTCACTCAGCCATGAAATCCACGTCATGAGGCTGGTAGCAGCATCCTGAGTGGATTTAGGTACGATCATCCTCAGTGAAATAAGTCGCACAAAGACAGAAACTTATGATATCACTTATCGAGGGAATGTAAAAATCGCTCCCAATGAACTGAATCCCCAAACAGAACAGAGTCACGCTTTTAGAAAACACACTTAGGCCTGCTTCAGGGGAAAGGTGAGGTGGGGTGACGCATAAAACTCGAGTTTGAAATGAGCACAGATACCCTTCCGAAAACCGAATATGGAATGGACACGACCTACTCCTTGCTCAATCAACTGGACTCACCAGACCCTGTTCATCGCACAAGTATCTATCCGACTAGTAAGCATCTTAAAAGCTAAGTCTTGATATCTCTGTGTAAGTGCATCAAGTGTGTGTAAAGCGGCCTAAAAACAGCAGGGAAAATCAGCTCAGACCCATTCTGAGGATACATGTCCAACACAAAGAAGAAACAGGCAGGGCAAAACAGAGAGAAATTCCTCCAAAATGCGTTCAGCGACTGGCATGCAACCAGGATTGACCACATCTACAGCCCCAGCGGCAGAAGACATAAGGCTGGACACTCTTGGGGCTGAGACGATTGGTGAGGTTGGGAAAGCAAATGCAGACCCTTGAAAGGAATCCTGCGTTCTCCCCATTCCATGGGTCCCAGCTCTCCAGGTTCAACGCAATCTTCCGACAGCGAAAGCACTCATTGGAAACCCAGCGGATGCTACACCGTGGGATCGGGAAAACTTTCTGAAACTCACCTCACTTTTCATCTCCTGGTGTTCGTGTTCTCCATTCAGGCCCCCTTACTAACAATCTCCCCACTTGGAGACTCAGCGCCTTTCCATGCCTCTTTCGTACCGTCTGCAATTTGTCCGCAGGATGAACTGCAAGAGGGGGAAGCAATGAGAGACTCGCTGGAGGGGTTTGGTCGGGCACATGTCACTCTCATTTCCCATCGCGAAGAAGAATTCACCAAAGGCTCAGCCTGCCACCCCGGATCGACAATAGGGCGTGAAGCCATCCAGCCGTGTTGCGTCCCACTCACAAAAAAGCGACTTGGGAAATGGAGCTCAGGGGCACTGCACTTCCCAAACCTGCAGAGTTCGAAACGATAACTATCGCCCCAAAATATATTGAGGTCAGGCTATGAAGAGGCGTTGAACGCAAGGCAGAACTGCAGGAAAAGGATGTCAACGGGTACATCGGAATGGCCCCGATAGCACATGAAAAGCGCCAGAACGTGGACAATGATGCGGTTGGCCAAAAAGGGCGTATGCGTTTTTTCCTGAATATATTCAGGAAAAAACGCATACGCCCTTTTTGGCCAACCAAGCAACCTGGGAGAGCAAATCAGCACTACAAAGAAATCTCTCGCCCCACCCCCCCCGGGGGCAAAAGGGCCAGGCGAAAAAAGTCTAAAAACCAGAAAGGCAGGGCAGGCCACCGAGTCAAGGGAGCCTTGTTAAGCTGATGGGCGGGATGTCAATGGCCAACAGCCAATCTTTACAAGTGTATCCTCTTTCCCAAAACATGTAAAACACAGAACCACAGAGCATAAGGCACTTCCACACATGGGCGTTGACCTTGGGAAAATGAAAAAATCAAGCAGACACAGGGACCCCAAAGTTGAGGGCTGCTGTCTTGACAAGAACCTCGACTCCGGTACACGTTTCATATCCCAGGAGAGAGCCAAGTGGACAAAGACAAGTGGACAAGTGGACAAGTGGTGCTACGTAGGTCCAATGGAGTGTCACTCAGCCATGAAATCCACGTCATGAGGCTGGTAGCAGCATCCTGAGTGGATTTAGGTACGATCATCCTCAGTGAAATAAGTCCCACAAAGACAGAAACTTATGATATCACTTATCGAGGGAATGTAAAAATCGCTCCCCATGAACTGAATCCCCAAACAGAACAGAGTCACGCTTTTAGAAAACACACTTAGGCCTGCTTCAGGGGAAAGGTGAGGTGGGGTGACGCATAAAACTCGAGTTTGAAATGAGCACAGATACCCTTCCGAAAACCGAATATGGAATGGACACGACCTACTCCTTGCTCAATCAACTGGACTCACCAGACCCTGTTCATCGCACAAGTATCTATCCGACTAGTAAGCATCTTAAAAGTTAAGTCTTGATATCTCTGTGTAAGTTCATCAAGTGTGTGTAAAGCGGCTTAAAAACAGCAGGGAAAATCAGCTCAGACCCATTCTGAGGATACATTTCCAACACAAAGAAGAAACAAGCAGGGCAAAACAGAGAGAAATTCTTCGAAAATGCGTTCAGGGACTGGCATGCAACCAGGATTGACCACATCTACAGCCCCAGCGGCAGAAGACATAAGGCTGGACACTCTTGGGGCTGAGACGATTGGTGAGGTTGGGAAAGCAAATGCAGACCCTTGAAAGGAATCCTGCGTGCTCCCCATTCCATGGGTCCCAACTCTCCAGGTTCAACGCAATCTTCCGACAGCGAAAGCACTCATTGGAAACCCAGCGTATGCTACACCGTGGGATCGGGAAAGCTTTCTGAAACTCACCTCACTTTTCATCTCCTGGTGCTCGTGTTCTCCATTCAGGCCCCCTTACTAACAATCTCCCCACTTGGAGACTCAGCGCCTTTCCATGCCTCTTTCGTACCGTCTGCAATTTGTCCGCAGGATGAACTGCAAGAGGGGGAACCAGTGAGACACTCGCTGGAGGGGTTTGGTCGGGCACATGTCACTCTCATTTCCCATCGCGAAGAAGAATTCACCAAAGGCTCAGCCTGCCACCCCGGATCGACAATAGGGCGTGAAGCCATCCAGCCGTGTTGCGTCCCACTCACAAAAAAGCGACTTGGGAAATGGAGCTCAGGGGCACTGCACTTCCCAAACCTGCAGAGTTCTAAACGATAACTATCGCCCCAAAATATATTGAGGTCAGGCTACGAAGAGGCGTTGAACGCAAGGCAGAACTGCAGGAAACGGATGTCAATGGGTACATGGGAATGGCCCCGATAGCACATGCAAAGCGCCAGAACGTGGACAATGATGCGGTTGGCCAAAAAGGGCGTATGCGTTTTTTCCTGAATATATTCAGGAAAAAACGCATACGCCCTTTTTGGCCAACCAAGCAACCTGGGAGAGCAAATCAGCACTACAAAGAAATCTCTCGCCCCCCCCCCGGGGGGCAAAAGGACCAGGCGAAAAAAGTCTAAAAACCAGAAAGGCAGGGCAGGCCACCGAGTCAAGGGAGCCTTGTTAAGCTGATGGGCGGGATGTCAATGGCCAACAGCCAATCTTCACAAGTGTATCCTCTTTCCCAAAACATGTAAAACACAGAACCACAGAGCATAGGGCACTTCCACACATGGGCGTTGACCTTGGGAAAATGAAAAAATGAAGCAGACACAGGGACCCCAAAGTTGAGGGCTGCTGTCTTGACAAGAACCTCCACTCCGGTACACGTTTCATATCCCAGGAAAGAGCCAAGTGGACAAAGACAAGTGGACAAGTGGACAAAGACAAGTGGACAAGTGGACAAGTGGTGCTACGTAGGTCCAATGGAGTGTCACTCAGCCATGAAATCCACGTCATGAGGCTGGTAGCAGCATCCTGAGTGGATTTAGGTACGATCATCCTCAGTGAAATAAGTCGCACAAAGACAGAAACTTATGATATCACTTATCGAGGGAATGTAAAAATCGCTCCCAATGAACTGAATCCCCAAACAGAACAGAGTCACGCTTTTAGAAAACACACTTAGGCCTGCTTCAGGGGAAAGGTGAGGTGGGGTGACGCATAAAACTCGAGTTTGAAATGAGCACAGATACCCTTCCGAAAACCGAATATGGAATGGACACGACCTACTCCTTGCTCAATCAACTGGACTCACCAGACCCTGTTCATCGCACAAGTATCTATCCGACTAGTAAGCATCTTAAAAGCTAAGTCTTGATATCTCTGTGTAAGTGCATCAAGTGTGTGTAAAGCGGCCTAAAAACAGCAGGGAAAATCAGCTCAGACCCATTCTGAGGATACATGTCCAACACAAAGAAGAAACAGGCAGGGCAAAACAGAGAGAAATTCCTCCAAAATGCGTTCAGCGACTGGCATGCAACCAGGATTGACCACATCTACAGCCCCAGCGGCAGAAGACATAAGGCTGGACACTCTTGGGGCTGAGACGATTGGTGAGGTTGGGAAAGCAAATGCAGACCCTTGAAAGGAATCCTGCGTTCTCCCCATTCCATGGGTCCCAGCTCTCCAGGTTCAACGCAATCTTCCGACAGCGAAAGCACTCATTGGAAACCCAGCGGATGCTACACCGTGGGATCGGGAAAACTTTCTGAAACTCACCTCACTTTTCATCTCCTGGTGTTCGTGTTCTCCATTCAGGCCCCCTTACTAACAATCTCCCCACTTGGAGACTCAGCGCCTTTCCATGCCTCTTTCGTACCGTCTGCAATTTGTCCGCAGGATGAACTGCAAGAGGGGGAAGCAATGAGAGACTCGCTGGAGGGGTTTGGTCGGGCACATGTCACTCTCATTTCCCATCGCGAAGAAGAATTCACCAAAGGCTCAGCCTGCCACCCCGGATCGACAATAGGGCGTGAAGCCATCCAGCCGTGTTGCGTCCCACTCACAAAAAAGCGACTTGGGAAATGGAGCTCAGGGGCACTGCACTTCCCAAACCTGCAGAGTTCGAAACGATAACTATCGCCCCAAAATATATTGAGGTCAGGCTATGAAGAGGCGTTGAACGCAAGGCAGAACTGCAGGAAAAGGATGTCAACGGGTACATCGGAATGGCCCCGATAGCACATGAAAAGCGCCAGAACGTGGACAATGATGCGGTTGGCCAAAAAGGGCGTATGCGTTTTTTCCTGAATATATTCAGGAAAAAACGCATACGCCCTTTTTGGCCAACCAAGCAACCTGGGAGAGCAAATCAGCACTACAAAGAAATCTCTCGCCCCCCCCCCCCGGGGGCAAAAGGGCCAGGCGAAAAAAGTCTAAAAACCAGAAAGGCAGGGCAGGCCACCGAGTCAAGGGAGCCTTGTTAAGCTGATGGGCGGGATGTCAATGGCCAACAGCCAATCTTTACAAGTGTATCCTCTTTCCCAAAACATGTAAAACACAGAACCACAGAGCATAAGGCACTTCCACACATGGGCGTTGACCTTGGGAAAATGAAAAAATCAAGCAGACACAGGGACCCCAAAGTTGAGGGCTGCTGTCTTGACAAGAACCTCGACTCCGGTACACGTTTCATATCCCAGGAGAGAGCCAAGTGGACAAAGACAAGTGGACAAGTGGACAAAGACAAGTGGACAAGTGGACAAGTGGTGCTACGTAGGTCCAATGGAGTGTCACTCAGCCATGAAATCCACGTCATGAGGCTGGTAGCAGCATCCTGAGTGGATTTAGGTACGATCATCCTCAGTGAAATAAGTCCCACAAAGACAGAAACTTATGATATCACTTATCGAGGGAATGTAAAAATCGCTCCCCATGAACTGAATCCCCAAACAGAACAGAGTCACGCTTTTAGAAAACACACTTAGGCCTGCTTCAGGGGAAAGGTGAGGTGGGGTGACGCATAAAACTCGAGTTTGAAATGAGCACAGATACCCTTCCGAAAACCGAATATGGAATGGACACGACCTACTCCTTGCTCAATCAACTGGACTCACCAGACCCTGTTCATCGCACAAGTATCTATCCGACTAGTAAGCATCTTAAAAGTTAAGTCTTGATATCTCTGTGTAAGTTCATCAAGTGTGTGTAAAGCGGCTTAAAAACAGCAGGGAAAATCAGCTCAGACCCATTCTGAGGATACATTTCCAACACAAAGAAGAAACAAGCAGGGCAAAACAGAGAGAAATTCTTCGAAAATGCGTTCAGGGACTGGCATGCAACCAGGATTGACCACATCTACAGCCCCAGCGGCAGAAGACATAAGGCTGGACACTCTTGGGGCTGAGACGATTGGTGAGGTTGGGAAAGCAAATGCAGACCCTTGAAAGGAATCCTGCGTGCTCCCCATTCCATGGGTCCCAACTCTCCAGGTTCAACGCAATCTTCCGACAGCGAAAGCACTCATTGGAAACCCAGCGTATGCTACACCGTGGGATCGGGAAAGCTTTCTGAAACTCACCTCACTTTTCATCTCCTGGTGCTCGTGTTCTCCATTCAGGCCCCCTTACTAACAATCTCCCCACTTGGAGACTCAGCGCCTTTCCATGCCTCTTTCGTACCGTCTGCAATTTGTCCGCAGGATGAACTGCAAGAGGGGGAACCAGTGAGACACTCGCTGGAGGGGTTTGGTCGGGCACATGTCACTCTCATTTCCCATCGCGAAGAAGAATTCACCAAAGGCTCAGCCTGCCACCCCGGATCGACAATAGGGCGTGAAGCCATCCAGCCGTGTTGCGTCCCACTCACAAAAAAGCGACTTGGGAAATGGAGCTCAGGGGCACTGCACTTCCCAAACCTGCAGAGTTCTAAACGATAACTATCGCCCCAAAATATATTGAGGTCAGGCTACGAAGAGGCGTTGAACGCAAGGCAGAACTGCAGGAAACGGATGTCAACGGGTACATCGGAATGGCCCCGATAGCACATGAAAAGCGCCAGAACGTGGACAATGATGCGGTTGGCCAAAAAGGGCGTATGCGTTTTTTCCTGAATATATTCAGGAAAAAACGCATACGCCCTTTTTGGCCAACCAAGCAACCTGGGAGAGCAAATCAGCACTACAAAGAAATCTCTCGCCCCCCCCCCGGGGCAAAAGGGCCAGGCGAAAAAAGTCTAAAAACCAGAAAGGCAGGGCAGGCCACCGAGTCAAGGGAGCCTTGTTAAGCTGATGGGCGGGATGTCAATGGCCAACAGCCAATCTTCACAAGTGTATCCTCTTTCCCAAAACATGTAAAACACAGAACCACAGAGCATAGGGCACTTCCACACATGGGCGTTGACCTTGGGAAAATGAAAAAATCAACCAGACACAGGGACCCCAAAGTTGAGGGCTGCTGTCTTGACAAGAACCTCCACTCCGATACACGTTTCATATCCCAGGAAAGAGCCAAGTGGACAAAGACAAGTGGACAAGTGGACAAAGACAAGTGGACAAGTGGACAAGTGGTGCTACGTAGGTCCAATGGAGTGTCACTCAGCCATGAAATCCACGTCATGAGGCTGGTAGCAGCATCCTGAGTGGATTTAGGTACGATCATCCTCAGTGAAATAAGTCCCACAAAGACAGAAACTTATGATATCACTTATCGAGGGAATGTAAAAATCGCTCCCCATGAACTGAATCCCCAAACAGAACAGTCACGCTTTTAGAAAACACACTTAGGCCTGCTTCAGGGGAAAGGTGAGGTGGGGTGACGCATAAAACTCGAGTTTGAAATGAGCACAGATACCCTTCCGAAAACCGAATATGGAATGGACACGACCTACTCCTTGCTCAATCAACTGGACTCACCAGACCCTGTTCATCGCACAAGTATCTATCCGACTAGTAAGCATCTTAAAAGCTAAGTCTTGATATCTCTGTGTAAGTGCATCAAGTGTGTGTAAAGCAGCCTAAAAACAGCAGGGAAAATCATCTCAGACCCATTCTGAGGATACATTTCCAACACAAAGAAGAAACAAGCAGGGCAAAACAGAGAGAAATTCTTCCAAAATGCGTTCAGGGACTGGCATGCAACCAGGATTGACCACATCTACAGCCCCAGCGGCAGAAGACATAAGGCTGGACACTCTTGGGGCTGAGACGATTGGTGAGGTTGGGAAAGCAAATGCAGACCCTTGAAAGGAATCCTGCGTGCTCCCCATTCCATGGGTCCCAACTCTCCAGGTTCAACGCAATCTTCCGACAGCGAAAGCACTCATTGGAAACCCAGCGTATGCTACACCGTGGGATCGGGAAAGCTTTCTGAAACTCACCTCACTTTTCATCTCCTGGTGCTCGTGTTCTCCATTCAGGCCCCCTTACTAACAATCTCCCCACTTGGAGACTCAGCGCCTTTCCATGCCTCTTTCGTACCGTCTGCAATTTGTCCGCAGGATGAACTGCAAGAGGGGGAACCAGTGAGACACTCGCTGGAGGGGTTTGGTCGGGCACATGTCACTCTCATTTCCCATCGCGAAGAAGAATTCACCAAAGGCTCAGCCTGCCACCCCGGATCGACAATAGGGCGTGAAGCCATCCAGCCGTGTTGCGTCCCACTCACAAAAAAGCGACTTGGGAAATGGAGCTCAGGGGCACTGCACTTCCCAAACCTGCAGAGTTCTAAACGATAACTATCGCCCCAAAATATATTGAGGTCAGGCTACGAAGAGGCGTTGAACGCAAGGCACAACTGCAGGAAATGGATGTCAACGGGTACATGGGAATGGCCCCGATAGCACATGAAAAGCGCCAGAACGTGGACAATGATGCGGTTGGCCAAAAAGGGCGTATGCGTTTTTTCCTGAATATATTCAGGAAAAAACGCATACGCCCTTTTTCGCCAACCAAGCAACCTGGGAGAGCAAATCAGCACTACAAAGAAATCTCTCGCCCCCCCCCCGGGGCAAAAGGGCCAGGCGAAAAAAGTCTAAAAACCAGAAAGGCAGGGCAGGCCACCGAGTCAAGGGAGCCTTGTTAAGCTGATGGGCGGGATGTCAATGGCCAACAGCCAATCTTCACAAGTGTATCCTCTTTCCCAAAACATGTAAAACACAGAACCACAGAGCATAGGGCACTTCCACACATGGGCGTTGACCTTGGGAAAATGAAAAAATCAACCAGACACAGGGACCCCAAAGTTGAGGGCTGCTGTCTTGACAAGAACCTCCACTCCGGTACACGTTTCATATCCCAGGAAAGAGCCAAGTGGACAAAGACAAGTGGACAAGTGGACAAAGACAAGTGGACAAGTGGACAAGTGGTGCTACGTAGGTCCAATGGAGTGTCACTCAGCCATGAAATCCACGTCATGAGGCTGGTAGCAGCATCCTGAGTGGATTTAGGTACGATCATCCTCAGTGAAATAAGTCCCACAAAGACAGAAACTTATGATATCACTTATCGAGGGAATGTAAAAATCGCTCCCCATGAACTGAATCCCCAAACAGAACAGAGTCACGCTTTTAGAAAACACACTTAGGCCTGCTTCAGGGGAAAGGTGAGGTGGGGTGACGCATAAAACTCGAGTTTGAAATGAGCACAGATACTCTTCCGAAAACCGAATATGGAATGGACACGACTTACTCCTTGCTCAATCAACTGGACTCACCAGACCCTGTTCATCGCACAAGTATCTATCCGACTAGTAAGCATCTTAAAAGCTAAGTCTTGATATCTTTGTGTAAGTGCATCAAGTGTGTGTAAAGCGGCCTAAAAACAGCAGGGAAAATCAGCTCAGACCCATTCTGAGGATACATTTCCAACACAAAGAAGAAACAAGCAGGGCAAAACAGAGAGAAATTCTTCCAAAATGCGTTCAGGGACTGGCATGCAACCAGGATTGACCACATCTACAGCCAAAGCGGCAGAAGACATAAGGCTGGACACTCTTGGGGCTGAGACGATTGGTGAGGTTGGGAAAGCCAATGCAGACCCTTGAAAGGAATCCTGCGTGCTCCCCATTCCATGGGTCCCAACTCTCCAGGTTCAACGCAATCTTCCGACAGCGAAAGCACTCATTGGAAACCCAGCGGATGCTACACCGTGGGATCGGGAAAGCTTTCTGAAACTCACCTCACTTTTCATCTCCTGGTGCTCGTGTTCTCCATTCAGGCCCCCTTACTAACAATCTCCCCACTTGGAGACTCAGCGCCTTTCCATGCCTCTTTCGTACCGTCTGCAATTTGTCCGCAGGATGAACTGCAAGAGGGGGAACCAATGAGAGACTCGCTGGAGGGGTTTGGTCGGGCACATGTCACTCTCATTTCCCATCGCGAAGAAGAATTCACCAAAGGCTCAGCCTGCCACCCCGGATCGACAATAGGGCGTGAAGCCATCCAGCCGTGTTGCGTCCCACTCACAAAAAAGCGACTTGGGAAATGGAGCTAAGGGGCACTGCACTTCCCAAACCTGCAGAGTTCTAAACGATAACTATCGCCCCAAAATATATTGAGGTCAGGCTACGAAGAGGCGTTGAACGCAAGGCAGAACTGCAGGAAACGGATGTCAACGGGTACATGGGAATGGCCCCGATAGCACATGAAAAGCGCCAGAACGTGGACAATGATGCGGTTGGCCAAAAAGGGCGTATGCGTTTTTTCCTGAATATATTCAGGAAAAAACGCATACGCCCTTTTTGGCCAACCAAGCAACCTGGGAGAGCAAATCAGCACTACAAAGAAATCTCTCGCCCCCCCCCCCCCGGGGCAAAAGGGCCAGGCGAAAAAAGTCTAAAAACCAGAAAGGCAGGGCAGGCCACCGAGTCAAGGGAGCCTTGTTAAGCTGATGGGCGGGATGTCAATGGCCAACAGCCAATCTTCACAAGTGTATCCTCTTTCCCAAAACATGTAAAACACAGAACCACAGAGCATAGGGCACTTCCACACATGGGCGTTGACCTTGGGAAAATGAAAAAATCAACCAGACACAGGGACCCCAAAGTTGAGGGCTGCTGTCTTGACAAGAACCTCGACTCCGGTACACGTTTCATACCCCAGGAAAGAGCCAAGTGGACAAAGACAAGTGGACAAGTGGACAAAGACAAGTGGACAAGTGGACAAGTGGTGCTACGTAGGTCCAATGGAGTGTCACTCAGCCATGAAATCCACGTCATGAGGCTGGTAGCCGCATCCTGAGTGGATTTAGGTATGATCATCCTCAGTGAAATAAGTCCCACAAAGACAGAAATTTATGATATCACTTATCGGGGGAATGTAAATATCGCTCCCCATGAACTGAATCCCCAAACAGAACAGAGTCACGCTTTTAGAAAACACACTTAGGCCTGCTTCAGGGGAAAGGTGAGGTGGGGTGACGCATAAAACTCGAGTTTGAAATGAGCACAGATACCCTTCCGAAAACCGAATATGGAATGGACACGACCTACTCCTTGCTCAATCAACTGGACTCACCAGACCCTGTTCATCGCACAAGTATCTATCCGACTAGTAAGCATCTTAAAAGCTAAGTCTTGATATCTCTGTGTAAGTGCATCAAGTGTGTGTAAAGCAGCCTAAAAACAGCAGGGAAAATCAGCTCAGACCCATTCTGAGGATACATTTCCAACACAAAGAAGAAACAAGCAGGGCAAAACAGAGAAAAATTCTTCCAAAATGCGTTCAGGGACTGGCATGCAACCAGGATTGACCACATCTACAGCCCCAGCGGCAGAAGACATAAGGCTGGACACTCTTGGGGCTGAGACGATTGGTGAGGTTGGGAAAGCAAATGCAGACCCTTGAAAGGAATCCTGCGCGCTCCCCATTCCATGGGTCCCAACTCTCCAGGTTCAACGCAATCTTCCGACAGCGAAAGCACTCATTGGAAACCCAGCGGATGCTACACCGTGGGATCGGGAAAGCTTTCTGAAACTCACCTCACTTTTCATCTCCTGGTGCTCGTGTTCTCCATTCAGGCCCCCTTACTAACAATCTCCCCACTTGGAGACTCAGCGCCTTTCCATGCCTCTTTCGTACCGTCTGCAATTTGTCCGCAGGATGAACTGCAAGAGGGGGAACCAATGAGAGACTCGCTGGAGGTGTTTGGTCGGGCACATGTCACTCTCATTTCCCATCGCGAAGAAGAATTCACCAAAGGCTCAGCCTGCCACCCCGGATCGACAATAGGGCGTGAAGCCATCCAGCCGTGTTGCGTCCCACTCACAAAAAAGCGACTTGGGAAATGGAGCTCAGGGGCACTGCACTTCCCAAACCTGCAGAGTTCTAAACGATAACTATCGCCCCCAAATATATTGAGGTCAGGCTACGAAGACGCGTTGAACGCAAGGCAGAACTGCAGGAAACGGATGTCAACGGGTACATGGGATTGGCCCCGATAGCACATGAAAAGCGCCAGAACGTGGACAATGATGCGGTTGGCCAAAAAGGGCGTATGCGTTTTTTCCTGAATATATTCAGGAAAAAACGCATACGCCCTTTTTGGCCAACCAAGCAACCTGGGAGAGCAAATCAGCACTACAAAGAAATCTCTCGCCCCCCCCCACCCGGGGCAAAAGGGCCAGGCGAAAAAAGTCTAAAAACCAGAAAGGCAGGGCAGGCCACCGAGTCAAGGGAGCCTTGTTAAGCTGATGGGCGGGATGTCAATGGCCAACAGCCAATCTTCACAAGTGTATCCTCTTTCCCAAAACATGTAAAACACAGAACCACAGAGCATAGGGCACTTCCACACATGGGCGTTGACCTTGGGAAAATGAAAAAATCAACCAGACACAGGGACCCCAAAGTTGAGGGCTGCTGTCTTGACAAGAACCTCCACTCCGGTACACGTTTCATATCCCAGGAAAGAGCCAAGTGGACAAAGACAAGTGGACAAGTGGACAAAGACAAGTGGACAAGTGGACAAGTGGTGCTACGTAGGTCCAATGGAGTGTCACTCAGCCATGAAATCCACGTCATGAGGCTGGTAGCAGCATCCTGAGTGGATTTAGGTACGATAATCCTCAGTGAAATAAGTCCCACAAAGACAGAAACTTATGATATCACTTATCGCAGGAATGTAAAAATCGCTCCCCATGAACTGAATCCCCAAACAGAACAGAGTCACGCTTTTAGAAAACACACTTAGGCCTGCTTCAGGGGAAAGGTGAGGTGGGGTGACGCATAAAACTCGAGTTTGAAATGAGCACAGATACCCTTCCGAAAACCGAATATGGAATGGACACGACCTACTCCTTGCTCAATCAACTGGACTCACCAGACCCTGTTCATCGCACAAGTATCTATGCGACTAGTAAGCATCTTAAAAGCTAAGTCTTGATATCTCTGTGTAAGTGCATCAAGTGTGTGTAAAGCCGCCTAAAAACAGCAGGGAAAATCAGCTCAGACCCATTCTGAGGATACATTTCCAACACAAAGAAGAAACAAGCAGGGCAAAACAGAGAGAAATTCTTCCAAAATGCGTTCAGGGACTGGCATGCAACCAGCATTGACCACATCTACAGCCCCAGCGGCAGAAGACATAAGGCTGGACACTCTTGGGGCTGAGACGATTGGTGAGGTTGGGAAAGCAAATGCAGACCCTTGAAAGGAATCCTGCGTGCTCCCCATTCCATGGGTCCCAACTCTCCAGGTTCAACGCAATCTTCCGACAGCGAAAGCACTCATTGGAAACCCAGCGGATGCTACACCGTGGGATCGGGAAAGCTTTCTGAAACTCACCTCACTTTTCATCTCCTGGTGCTCGTGTTCTCCATTCAGGCCCCCTTACTAACAATCTCCCCACTTGGAGACTCAGCGCCTTTCCATGCCTCTTTCGTACCGTCTGCAATTTGTCCGCAGGATGAACTGCAAGAGGGGGAACCAATGAGAGACTCGCTGGAGGGGTTTGGTCGGGCACATGTCACTCTCATTTCCCATCGCAAAGAAGAATTCACCAAAGGCTCAGCCTGCCACCCCGGATCGACAATAGGGCGTGAAGCCATTCAGCCGTGTTGCGTCCCACTCACAAAAAAGCGACTTGGGAAATGGAGCTCAGGGGCACTGCACTTCCCAAACCTGCAGAGTTCTAAACGATAACTATCGCCCCAAAATATATTGAGGTCAGGCTACGAAGAGGCGTTGAACGCAAGGCAGAACTGCAGGAAACGGATGTCAACGGGTACATGGGAATGGCCCCGATAGCACATGTAAAGCGCCAGAACGTGGACAATGATGCGGTTGGCCAAAAAGGGCGTATGCGTTTTTTCCTGAATATATTCAGGAAAAAACGCATACGCCCTTTTTGGCCCACCAAGCAACCTGGGAGAGCAAATCAGCACTACAAAGAAATCTCTCGCCCCCCCCCCCGGGGCAAAAGGGCCAGGCGAAAAAAGTCTAAAAACCAGAAAGGCAGGGCAGGCCACCGAGTCAAGGGAGCCTTGTTAAGCTGATGGGCGGGATGTCAATGGCCAACAGCCAATCTTCACAAGTGTATCCTCTTTCCCAAAACATGTAAAACACAGAACCACAGAGCATAGGGCACTTCCACACATGGGCGTTGACCTTGGGAAAATGAAAAAATCAACCAGACACAGGGACCCCAAAGTTGAGGGCTGCTGTCTTGACAAGAACCTCGACTCCGGTACACGTTTCATACCCCAGGAAAGAGCCAAGTGGACAAAGACAAGTGGACAAGTGGACAAAGACAAGTGGACAAGTGGACAAGTGGTGCTACGTAGGTCCAATGGAGTGTCACTCAGCCATGAAATCCACGTCATGAGGCTGGTAGCCGCATCCTGAGTGGATTTAGGTATGATCATCCTCAGTGAAATAAGTCCCACAAAGACAGAAATTTATGATATCACTTATCGGGGGAATGTAAATATCGCTCCCCATGAACTGAATCCCCAAACAGAACAGAGTCACGCTTTTAGAAAACACACTTAGGCCTGCTTCAGGGGAAAGGTGAGGTGGGGTGACGCATAAAACTCGAGTTTGAAATGAGCACAGATACCCTTCCGAAAACCGAATATGGAATGGACACGACCTACTCCTTGCTCAATCAACTGGACTCACCAGACCCTGTTCATCGCACAAGTATCTATCCGACTAGTAAGCATCTTAAAAGCTAAGTCTTGATATCTCTGTGTAAGTGCATCAAGTGTGTGTAAAGCAGCCTAAAAACAGCAGGGAAAATCAGCTCAGACCCATTCTGAGGATACATTTCCAACACAAAGAAGAAACAAGCAGGGCAAAACAGAGAAAAATTCTTCCAAAATGCGTTCAGGGACTGGCATGCAACCAGGATTGACCACATCTACAGCCCCAGCGGCAGAAGACATAAGGCTGGACACTCTTGGGGCTGAGACGATTGGTGAGGTTGGGAAAGCAAATGCAGACCCTTGAAAGGAATCCTGCGTGCTCCCCATTCCATGGGTCCCAACTCTCCAGGTTCAACGCAATCTTCCGACAGCGAAAGCACTCATTGGAAACCCAGCGGATGCTACACCGTGGGATCGGGAAAGCTTTCTGAAACTCACCTCACTTTTCATCTCCTGGTGCTCGTGTTCTCCATTCAGGCCCCCTTACTAACAATCTCCCCACTTGGAGACTCAGCGCCTTTCCATGCCTCTTTCGTACCGTCTGCAATTTGTCCGCAGGATGAACTGCAAGAGGGGGAACCAATGAGAGACTCGCTGGAGGTGTTTGGTCGGGCACATGTCACTCTCATTTCCCATCGCGAAGAAGAATTCACCAAAGGCTCAGCCTGCCACCCCGGATCGACAATAGGGCGTGAAGCCATCCAGCCGTGTTGCGTCCCACTCACAAAAAAGCGACTTGGGAAATGGAGCTCAGGGGCACTGCACTTCCCAAACCTGCAGAGTTCTAAACGATAACTATCGCCCCCAAATATATTGAGGTCAGGCTACGAAGACGCGTTGAACGCAAGGCAGAACTGCAGGAAACGGATGTCAACGGGTACATGGGATTGGCCCCGATAGCACATGAAAAGCGCCAGAACGTGGACAATGATGCGGTTGGCCAAAAAGGGCGTATGCGTTTTTTCCTGAATATATTCAGGAAAAAACGCATACGCCCTTTTTGGCCAACCAAGCAACCTGGGAGAGCAAATCAGCACTACAAAGAAATCTCTCGCCCCCCCCCCACCCGGGGCAAAAGGGCCAGGCGAAAAAAGTCTAAAAACCAGAAAGGCAGGGCAGGCCACCGAGTCAAGGGAGCCTTGTTAAGCTGATGGGCGGGATGTCAATGGCCAACAGCCAATCTTCACAAGTGTATCCTCTTTCCCAAAACATGTAAAACACAGAACCACAGAGCATAGGGCACTTCCACACATGGGCGTTGACCTTGGGAAAATGAAAAAATCAACCAGACACAGGGACCCCAAAGTTGAGGGCTGCTGTCTTGACAAGAACCTCCACTCCGGTACACGTTTCATATCCCAGGAAAGAGCCAAGTGGACAAAGACAAGTGGACAAGTGGACAAAGACAAGTGGACAAGTGGACAAGTGGTGCTACGTAGGTCCAATGGAGTGTCACTCAGCCATGAAATCCACGTCATGAGGCTGGTAGCAGCATCCTGAGTGGATTTAGGTACGATAATCCTCAGTGAAATAAGTCCCACAAAGACAGAAACTTATGATATCACTTATCGCAGGAATGTAAAAATCGCTCCCCATGAACTGAATCCCCAAACAGAACAGAGTCACGCTTTTAGAAAACACACTTAGGCCTGCTTCAGGGGAAAGGTGAGGTGGGGTGACGCATAAAACTCGAGTTTGAAATGAGCACAGATACCCTTCCGAAAACCGAATATGGAATGGACACGACCTACTCCTTGCTCAATCAACTGGACTCACCAGACCCTGTTCATCGCACAAGTATCTATGCGACTAGTAAGCATCTTAAAAGCTAAGTCTTGATATCTCTGTGTAAGTGCATCAAGTGTGTGTAAAGCCGCCTAAAAACAGCAGGGAAAATCAGCTCAGACCCATTCTGAGGATACATTTCCAACACAAAGAAGAAACAAGCAGGGCAAAACAGAGAGAAATTCTTCCAAAATGCGTTCAGGGACTGGCATGCAACCAGCATTGACCACATCTACAGCCCCAGCGGCAGAAGACATAAGGCTGGACACTCTTGGGGCTGAGACGATTGGTGAGGTTGGGAAAGCAAATGCAGACCCTTGAAAGGAATCCTGCGTGCTCCCCATTCCATGGGTCCCAACTCTCCAGGTTCAACGCAATCTTCCGACAGCGAAAGCACTCATTGGAAACCCAGCGGATGCTACACCGTGGGATCGGGAAAGCTTTCTGAAACTCACCTCACTTTTCATCTCCTGGTGCTCGTGTTCTCCATTCAGGCCCCCTTACTAACAATCTCCCCACTTGGAGACTCAGCGCCTTTCCATGCCTCTTTCGTACCGTCTGCAATTTGTCCGCAGGATGAACTGCAAGAGGGGGAACCAATGAGAGACTCGCTGGAGGGGTTTGGTCGGGCACATGTCACTCTCATTTCCCATCGCAAAGAAGAATTCACCAAAGGCTCAGCCTGCCACCCCGGATCGACAATAGGGCGTGAAGCCATTCAGCCGTGTTGCGTCCCACTCACAAAAAAGCGACTTGGGAAATGGAGCTCAGGGGCACTGCACTTCCCAAACCTGCAGAGTTCTAAACGATAACTATCGCCCCAAAATATATTGAGGTCAGGCTACGAAGAGGCATTGAACGCAAGGCAGAACTGCAGGAAACGGATGTCAACGGGTACATGGGAATGGCCCCGATAGCACATGTAAAGCGCCAGAACGTGGACAATGATGCGGTTGGCCAAAAAGGGCGTATGCGTTTTTTCCTGAATATATTCAGGAAAAAACGCATACGCCCTTTTTGGCCCACCAAGCAACCTGGGAGAGCAAATCAGCACTACAAAGAAATCTCTCGCCCCCCCCCCCCGGGGCAAAAGGGCCAGGCGAAAAAAGTCTAAAAACCAGAAAGGCAGGGCAGGCCACCGAGTCAAGGGAGCCTTGTTAAGCTGATGGGCGGGATGTCAATGGCCAACAGCCAATCTTCACAAGTGTATCCTCTTTCCCAAAACATGTTAAACACAGAACCACAGAGCATAGGGCACTTCCACACATGGGCGTTGACCTTGGGAAAATGAAAAAATCAACCAGACACAGGGACCCCAAAGTTGAGGGCTGCTGTCTTGACAAGAACCTCCACTCCGATACACGTTTCATATCCCAGGAAAGAGCCAAGTGGACAAAGACAAGTGGACAAGTGGACAAAGACAAGTGGACAAGTGGACAAGTGGTGCTACGTAGGTCCAATGGAGTGTCACTCAGCCATGAAATCCACGTCATGAGGCTGGTAGCAGCATCCTGAGTGGATTTAGGTACGATCATCCTCAGTGAAATAAGTCCCACAAAGACAGAAACTTATGATATCACTTATCGAGGGAATGTAGAAATCGCTCCCCATGAACTGAATCCCCAAACAGAACAGTCACGCTTTTAGAAAACACACTTAGGCCTGCTTCAGGGGAAAGGTGAGGTGGGGTGACGCATAAAACTCGAGTTTGAAATGAGCACAGATACCCTTCCGAAAACCGAATATGGAATGGACACGACCTACTCCTTGCTCAATCAACTGGACTCACCAGACCCTGTTCATCGCACAAGTATCTATCCGACTAGTAAGCATCTTAAAAGCTAAGTCTTGATATCTCTGTGGAAGTGCATCAAGTGTGTGTAAAGCAGCCTAAAAACAGCAGGGAAAATCATCTCAGACCCATTCTGAGGATACATTTCCAACACAAAGAAGAAACAAGCAGGGCAAAACAGAGAGAAATTCTTCCAAAATGCGTTCAGGGACTGGCATGCAACCAGGATTGACCACATCTACAGCCCCAGCGGCAGAAGACATAAGGCTGGACACTCTTGGGGCTGAGACGATTGGTGAGGTTGGGAAAGCAAATGCAGACCCTTGAAAGGAATCCTGCGTGCTCCCCATTCCATGGGTCCCAACTCTCCAGGTTCAACGCAATCTTCCGACAGCGAAAGCACTCATTGGAAACCCAGCGTATGCTACACCGTGGGATCGGGAAAGCTTTCTGAAACTCACCTCACTTTTCATCTCCTGGTGCTCGTGTTCTCCATTCAGGCCCCCTTACTAACAATCTCCCCACTTGGAGACTCAGCGCCTTTCCATGCCTCTTTCGTACCGTCTGCAATTTGTCCGCAGGATGAACTGCAAGAGGGGGAACCAGTGAGACACTCGCTGGAGGGGTTTGGTCGGGCACATGTCACTCTCATTTCCCATCGCGAAGAAGAATTCACCAAAGGCTCAGCTTGCCACCCCGGATCGACAATAGGGCGTGAAGCCATCCAGCCGTGTTGCGTCCCACTCACAAAAAAGCGACTTGGGAAATGGAGCTCAGGGGCACTGCACTTCCCAAACCTGCAGAGTTCTAAACGATAACTATCGCCCCAAAATATATTGAGGTCAGGCTACGAAGAGGCGTTGAACGCAAGGCACAACTGCAGGAAATGGATGTCAACGGGTACATGGGAATGGCCCCGATAGCACATGAAAAGCGCCAGAACGTGGACAATGATGCGGTTGGCCAAAAAGGGCGTATGCGTTTTTTCCTGAATATATTCAGGAAAAAACGCATACGCCCTTTTTGGGCAACCAAGCAACCTGGGAGAGCAAATCAGCACTACAAAGAAATCTCTCGCCCCCCCCCCCGGGGCAAAAGGGCCAGGCGAAAAAAGTCTAAAAACCAGAAAGGCAGGGCAGGCCACCGAGTCAAGGGAGCCTTGTTAAGCTGATGGGCGGGATGTCAATGGCCAACAGCCAATCTTCACAAGTGTATCCTCTTTCCCAAAACATGTAAAACACAGAACCACAGAGCATAGGGCACTTCCACACATGGGCGTTGACCTTGGGAAAATGAAAAAATCAACAAGACACAGGGACCCCAAAGTTGAGGGCTGCTGTCTTGACAAGAACCTCCACTCCGGTACACGTTTCATATCCCAGGAAAGAGCCAAGTGGACAAAGACAAGTGGACAAGTGGACAAAGACAAGTGGACAAGTGGACAAGTGGTGCTACGTAGGTCCAATGGAGTGTCACTCAGCCATGAAATCCACGTCATGAGGCTGGTAGCAGCATCCTGAGTGGATTTAGGTACGATCATCCTCAGTGAAATAAGTCCCACAAAGACAGAAACTTATGATATCACTTATCGAGGGAATGTAAAAATCGCTCCCCATGAACTGAATCCCCAAACAGAACAGAGTCACGCTTTTAGAAAACACACTTAGGCCTGCTTCAGGGGAAAGGTGAGGTGGGGTGACGCATAAAACTCGAGTTTGAAATGAGCACAGATACTCTTCCGAAAACCGAATATGGAATGGACACGACTTACTCCTTGCTCAATCAACTGGACTCACCAGACCCTGTTCATCGCACAAGTATCTATCCGACTAGTAAGCATCTTAAAAGCTAAGTCTTGATATCTTTGTGTAAGTGCATCAAGTGTGTGTAAAGCGGCCTAAAAACAGCAGGGAAAATCAGCTCAGACCCATTCTGAGGATACATTTCCAACACAAAGAAGAAACAAGCAGGGCAAAACAGAGAGAAATTCTTCCAAAATGCGTTCAGGGACTGGCATGCAACCAGGATTGACCACATCTACAGCCAAAGCGGCAGAAGACATAAGGCTGGACACTCTTGGGGCTGAGACGATTGGTGAGGTTGGGAAAGCCAATGCAGACCCTTGAAAGGAATCCTGCGTGCTCCCCATTCCATGGGTCCCAACTCTCCAGGTTCAACGCAATCTTCCGACAGCGAAAGCACTCATTGGAAACCCAGCGGATGCTACACCGTGGGATCGGGAAAGCTTTCTGAAACTCACCTCACTTTTCATCTCCTGGTGCTCGTGTTCTCCATTCAGGCCCCCTTACTAACAATCTCCCCACTTGGAGACTCAGCGCCTTTCCATGCCTCTTTCGTACCGTCTGCAATTTGTCCGCAGGATGAACTGCAAGAGGGGGAACCAATGAGAGACTCGCTGGAGGGGTTTGGTCGGGCACATGTCACTCTCATTTCCCATCGCGAAGAAGAATTCACCAAAGGCTCAGCCTGCCACCCCGGATCGACAATAGGGCGTGAAGCCATCCAGCCGTGTTGCGTCCCACTCACAAAAAAGCGACTTGGGAAATGGAGCTAAGGGGCACTGCACTTCCCAAACCTGCAGAGTTCTAAACGATAACTATCGCCCCAAAATATATTGAGGTCAGGCTACGAAGAGGCGTTGAACGCAAGGCAGAACTGCAGGAAACGGATGTCAACGGGTACATGGGAATGGCCCCGATAGCACATGAAAAGCGCCAGAACGTGGACAATGATGCGGTTGGCCAAAAAGGGCGTATGCGTTTTTTCCTGAATATATTCAGGAAAAAACGCATACGCCCTTTTTGGCCAACCAAGCAACCTGGGAGAGCAAATCAGCACTACAAAGAAATCTCTCGCCCCCCCCCCCGGGGCAAAAGGGCCAGGCGAAAAAAGTCTAAAAACCAGAAAGGCAGGGCAGGCCACCGAGTCAAGGGAGCCTTGTTAAGCTGATGGGCGGGATGTCAATGGCCAACAGCCAATCTTCACAAGTGTATCCTCTTTCCCAAAACATGTAAAACACAGAACCACAGAGCATAGGGCACTTCCACACATGGGCGTTGACCTTGGGAAAATGAAAAAATCAACCAGACACAGGGACCCCAAAGTTGAGGGCTGCTGTCTTGACAAGAACCTCGACTCCGGTACACGTTTCATACCCCAGGAAAGAGCCAAGTGGACAAAGACAAGTGGACAAGTGGACAAAGACAAGTGGACAAGTGGACAAGTGGTGCTACGTAGGTCCAATGGAGTGTCACTCAGCCATGAAATCCACGTCATGAGGCTGGTAGCCGCATCCTGAGTGGATTTAGGTATGATCATCCTCAGTGAAATAAGTCCCACAAAGACAGAAATTTATGATATCACTTATCGGGGGAATGTAAATATCGCTCCCCATGAACTGAATCCCCAAACAGAACAGAGTCACGCTTTTAGAAAACACACTTAGGCCTGCTTCAGGGGAAAGGTGAGGTGGGGTGACGCATAAAACTCGAGTTTGAAATGAGCACAGATACCCTTCCGAAAACCGAATATGGAATGGACACGACCTACTCCTTGCTCAATCAACTGGACTCACCAGACCCTGTTCATCGCACAAGTATCTATCCGACTAGTAAGCATCTTAAAAGCTAAGTCTTGATATCTCTGTGTAAGTGCATCAAGTGTGTGTAAAGCAGCCTAAAAACAGCAGGGAAAATCAGCTCAGACCCATTCTGAGGATACATTTCCAACACAAAGAAGAAACAAGCAGGGCAAAACAGAGAAAAATTCTTCCAAAATGCGTTCAGGGACTGGCATGCAACCAGGATTGACCACATCTACAGCCCCAGCGGCAGAAGACATAAGGCTGGACACTCTTGGGGCTGAGACGATTGGTGAGGTTGGGAAAGCAAATGCAGACCCTTGAAAGGAATCCTGCGTGCTCCCCATTCCATGGGTCCCAACTCTCCAGGTTCAACGCAATCTTCCGACAGCGAAAGCACTCATTGGAAACCCAGCGGATGCTACACCGTGGGATCGGGAAAGCTTTCTGAAACTCACCTCACTTTTCATCTCCTGGTGCTCGTGTTCTCCATTCAGGCCCCCTTACTAACAATCTCCCCACTTGGAGACTCAGCGCCTTTCCATGCCTCTTTCGTACCGTCTGCAATTTGTCCGCAGGATGAACTGCAAGAGGGGGAACCAATGAGAGACTCGCTGGAGGTGTTTGGTCGGGCACATGTCACTCTCATTTCCCATCGCGAAGAAGAATTCACCAAAGGCTCAGCCTGCCACCCCGGATCGACAATAGGGCGTGAAGCCATCCAGCCGTGTTGCGTCCCACTCACAAAAAAGCGACTTGGGAAATGGAGCTCAGGGGCACTGCACTTCCCAAACCTGCAGAGTTCGAAACGATAACTATCGCCCCCAAATATATTGAGGTCAGGCTACGAAGACGCGTTGAACGCAAGGCAGAACTGCAGGAAACGGATGTCAACGGGTACATGGGATTGGCCCCGATAGCACATGAAAAGCGCCAGAACGTGGACAATGATGCGGTTGGCCAAAAAGGGCGTATGCGTTTTTTCCTGAATATATTCAGGAAAAAACGCATACGCCCTTTTTGGCCAACCAAGCAACCTGGGAGAGCAAATCAGCACTACAAAGAAATCTCTCGCCCCCCCCCACCCGGGGCAAAAGGGCCAGGCGAAAAAAGTTTAAAAACCAGAAAGGCAGGGCAGGCCACCGAGTCAAGGGAGCCTTGTTAAGCTGATGGGCGGGATGTCAATGGCCAACAGCCAATCTTCACAAGTGTATCCTCTTTCCCAAAACATGTAAAACACAGAACCACAGAGCATAGGGCACTTCCACACATGGGCGTTGACCTTGGGAAAATGAAAAAATCAACCAGACACAGGGACCCCAAAGTTGAGGGCTGCTGTCTTGACAAGAACCTCCACTCCGGTACACGTTTCATATCCCAGGAAAGAGCCAAGTGGACAAAGACAAGTGGACAAGTGGACAAAGACAAGTGGACAAGTGGACAAGTGGTGCTACGTAGGTCCAATGGAGTGTCACTCAGCCATGAAATCCACGTCATGAGGCTGGTAGCAGCATCCTGAGTGGATTTAGGTACGATAATCCTCAGTGAAATAAGTCCCACAAAGACAGAAACTTATGATATCACTTATCGCAGGAATGTAAAAATCGCTCCCCATGAACTGAATCCCCAAACAGAACAGAGTCACGCTTTTAGAAAACACACTTAGGCCTGCTTCAGGGGAAAGGTGAGGTGGGGTGACGCATAAAACTCGAGTTTGAAATGAGCACAGATACCCTTCCGAAAACCGAATATGGAATGGACACGACCTACTCCTTGCTCAATCAACTGGACTCACCAGACCCTGTTCATCGCACAAGTATCTATGCGACTAGTAAGCATCTTAAAAGCTAAGTCTTGATATCTCTGTGTAAGTGCATCAAGTGTGTGTAAAGCCGCCTAAAAACAGCAGGGAAAATCAGCTCAGACCCATTCTGAGGATACATTTCCAACACAAAGAAGAAACAAGCAGGGCAAAACAGAGAGAAATTCTTCCAAAATGCGTTCAGGGACTGGCATGCAACCAGCATTGACCACATCTACAGCCCCAGCGGCAGAAGACATAAGGCTGGACACTCTTGGGGCTGAGACGATTGGTGAGGTTGGGAAAGCAAATGCAGACCCTTGAAAGGAATCCTGCGTGCTCCCCATTCCATGGGTCCCAACTCTCCAGGTTCAACGCAATCTTCCGACAGCGAAAGCACTCATTGGAAACCCAGCGGATGCTACACCGTGGGATCGGGAAAGCTTTCTGAAACTCACCTCACTTTTCATCTCCTGGTGCTCGTGTTCTCCATTCAGGCCCCCTTACTAACAATCTCCCCACTTGGAGACTCAGCGCCTTTCCATGCCTCTTTCGTACCGTCTGCAATTTGTCCGCAGGATGAACTGCAAGAGGGGGAACCAATGAGAGACTCGCTGGAGGGGTTTGGTCGGGCACATGTCACTCTCATTTCCCATCGCAAAGAAGAATTCACCAAAGGCTCAGCCTGCCACCCCGGATCGACAATAGGGCGTGAAGCCATTCAGCCGTGTTGCGTCCCACTCACAAAAAAGCGACTTGGGAAATGGAGCTCAGGGGCACTGCACTTCCCAAACCTGCAGAGTTCTAAACGATAACTATCGCCCCAAAATATATTGAGGTCAGGCTACGAAGAGGCATTGAACGCAAGGCAGAACTGCAGGAAACGGATGTCAACGGGTACATGGGAATGGCCCCGATAGCACATGTAAAGCGCCAGAACGTGGACAATGATGCGGTTGGCCAAAAAGGGCGTATGCGTTTGTTCCTGAATATATTCAGGAAAAAACGCATACGCCCTTTTTGGCCCACCAAGCAACCTGGGAGAGCAAATCAGCACTACAAAGAAATCTCTCGCCCCCCCCCCCCGGGGCAAAAGGGCCAGGCGAAAAAAGTCTAAAAACCAGAAAGGCAGGGCAGGCCACCGAGTCAAGGGAGCCTTGTTAAGCTGATGGGCGGGATGTCAATGGCCAACAGCCAATCTTCACAAGTGTATCCTCTTTCCCAAAACATGTAAAACACAGAACCACAGAGCATAGGGCACTTCCACACATGGGCGTTGACCTTGGGAAAATGAAAAAATCAACCAGACACAGGGACCCCAAAGTTGAGGGCTGCTGTCTTGACAAGAACCTCCACTCCGATACACGTTTCATATCCCAGGAAAGAGCCAAGTGGACAAAGACAAGTGGACAAGTGGACAAAGACAAGTGGACAAGTGGACAAGTGGTGCTACGTAGGTCCAATGGAGTGTCACTCAGCCATGAAATCCACGTCATGAGGCTGGTAGCAGCATCCTGAGTGGATTTAGGTACGATCATCCTCAGTGAAATAAGTCCCACAAAGACAGAAACTTATGATATCACTTATCGAGGGAATGTAAAAATCGCTCCCCATGAACTGAATCCCCAAACAGAACAGAGTCACGCTTTTAGAAAACACACTTAGGCCTGCTTCAGGGGAAAGGTGAGGTGGGGTGATGCATAAAACTCGAGTTTGAAATGAGCACAGATACCCTTCCGAAAACCGAATATGGAATGGACACGACCTACTCCTTGCTCAATCAACTGGACTCACCAGACCCTGTTCATCGCACAAGTATCTATCCGACTAGTAAGCATCTTAAAAGCTAAGTCTTGATATCTCTGTGTAAGTGCATCAAGTGTGTGTAAAGCGGCCTAAAAACAGCAGGGAAAATCAGCTCAGACCCATTCTGAGGATACATTTCCAACACAAAGAAGAAACAAGCAGGGCAAAACAGAGAGAAATTCTTCCAAAATGCGTTCAGGGACTGGCATGCAACCAGGATTGACCACATCTACAGCCCCAGCGGCAGAAGACATAAGGCTGGACACTCTTGGGGCTGAGACGATTGGTGAGGTTGGGAAAGCAAATGCAGACCCTTGAAAGGAATCCTGCGTGCTCCCCATTCCATGGGTCCCAACTCTCCAGGTTCAACGCAATCTTCCGACAGCGAAAGCACTCATTGGAAACCCAGCGGATGCTACACCGTGGGATCGGGAAAGCTTTCTGAAACTCACCTCACTTTTCATCTCCTGGTGCTCGTGTTCTCCATTCAGGCCCCCTTACTAACAATCTCCCCACTTGGAGACTCAGCGCCTTTCCATGCCTCTTTCGAACCGTCTGCAATTTGTCCGCAGGATGAACTGCAAGAGGGGGAACCAATGAGACACTCGCTGGAGGTGTTTGGTCGGGCACATGTCACTCTCATTTCCCATCGCGAAGAAGAATTCACCAAAGGCTCAGCCTGCCACCCCGGATCGACAATAGGGCGTGAAGCCATCCAGCCGTGTTGCGTCCCACTCACAAAAAAGCGACTTGGGAAATGGAGGTCAGGGGCACTGCACTTCCCAAACCTGCAGAGTTCTAAACGATAACTATCGCCCCCAAATATATTGAGGTCAGGCTACGAAGAGGCGTTGAACGCAAGGCAGAACTGCAGGAAACGGATGTCAACGGGTACATGGGAATGGCCCCGATAGCACATGCAAAGCGCCAGAACGTGGACAATGATGCGGTTGGCCAAAAAGGGCGTATGCGTTTTTTCCTGAATATATTCAGGAAAAAACGCATACGCCCTTTTTCGCCAACCAAGCAACCTGGGAGAGCAAATCAGCACTACAAAGAAATCTCTCCCCCCCCCCCGGGGCAAAAGGGCCAGGCGAAAAAAGTCTAAAAACCAGAAAGGCAGGGCAGGCCACCGAGTAAAGGGAGCCTTGTTAAGCTGATGGGCGGGATGTCAATGGCCAACAGCCAATCTTCTCAAGTGTATCCTCTTTCCGAAAACATGTAAAACACAGAACCACAGAGCATAGGGCACTTCCACACATGGGCGTTGACCTTGGGAAAATGAAAAAATCAACCAGACACAGGGACCCCAAAGTTGAGGGCTGCTGTCTTGACAAGAACCTCGACTCCGGTACACGTTTCATATCCCAGGAAAGAGCCAAGTGGACAAAGACAAGTGGACAAGTGGACAAAGACAAGTGGACAAGTGGACAAGTGGTGCTACGTAGGTCCAATGGAGTGTCACTCAGCCATGAAATCCACGTCATGAGGCTGGTAGCAGCATCCTGAGTGGATTTAGGTACGATCATCCTCAGTGAAATAAGTCGCACAAAGACAGAAACTTATGATATCACTTATCGAGGGAATGTAAAAATCGCTCCCCATGAACTGAATCCCCAAACAGAACAGAGTCACGCTTTTAGAAAACACACTTAGGCCTGCTTCAGGGGAAAGGTGAGGTGGGGTGACGCATAAAACTCGAGTTTGAAATGAGCACAGATACCCTTCCGAAAACCGAATATGGAATGGACACGACCTACTCCTTGCTCAATCAACTGGACTCACCAGACCCTGTTCATCGCACAAGTATCTATCCGACTAGTAAGCATCTTAAAAGCTAAGTCTTGATATCTCTGTGTAAGTGCATCAAGTGTGTGTAAAGCGGCTTAAAAACAGCAGGGAAAATCAGCTCAGACCCATTCTGAGGATACATTTCCAACACAAAGAAGAAACAAGCAGGGCAAAACAGAGAGAAATTCTTCCAAAATGCGTTCAGGGACTGGCATGCAACCAGGATTGACCACATCTACAGCCCCAGCGGCAGAAGACATAAGGCTGGACACTCTTGGGGCTGAGACGATTGGTGAGGTTGGGAAAGCAAATGCAGACCCTTGAAAGGAATCCTGCGTGCTCCCCATTCCATGGGTCCCAACTCTCCAGGTTCAACGCAATCTTCCGACAGCGAAAGCACTCATTGGAAACCCAGCGGATGCTACACCGTGGGATCGGGAAAGCTTTCTGAAACTCACCTCACTTTTCATCTCCTGGTGCTCGTGTTCTCCATTCAGGCCCCCTTACTAACAATCTCCCCACTTGGAGACTCAGCGCCTTTCCATGCCTCTTTCGAACCGTCTGCAATTTGTCCGCAGGATGAACTGCAAGAGGGGGAACCAATGAGACACTCGCTGGAGGTGTTTGGTCGGGCACATGTCACTCTCATTTCCCATCGCGAAGAAGAATTCACCAAAGGCTCAGCCTGCCACCCCGGATCGACAATAGGGCGTGAAGCCATCCAGCCGTCTTGCGTCCCACTCACAAAAAAGCGACTTGGGAAATGGAGCTCAGGGGCACTGCACTTCCCAAACCTGCAGAGTTCTAAACGATAACTATCGCCCCAAAATATATTGAGGTCAGGCTACGAAGAGGCGTTGAACGCAAGGCAGAACTGCAGGAAACGGATGTCAACGGGTACATGGGAATGGCCCCGATAGCACATGCAAAGCGCCAGAACGTGGACAATGATGCGGTTGGCCAAAAAGGGCGTATGCGTTTTTTCCTGAATATATTCAGGAAAAAACGCATACGCCCTTTTTGGCCAACCAAGCAACCTGGGAGAGCAAATCAGCACTACAAAGAAATCTCTCGCCCCCCCCCCCCCCGGGGCAAAAGGACCAGGCGAAAAAAGTCTAAAAACCAGAAAGGCAGGGCAGGCCACCGAGTCAAGGGAGCCTTGTTAAGCTGATGGGCGGGATGTCAATGGCCAACAGCCAATCTTCAGAAGTGTATCCTCTTTCCCAAAACATGTAAAACACAGAACCACAGAGCATAGGGCACTTCCACACATGGGCGTTGACCTTGGGAAAATGAAAAAATGAAGCAGACACAGGGACCCCAAAGTTGAGGGCTGCTGTCTTGACAAGAACCTCGACTCCGGTACACGTTTCATATCCCAGGAAAGAGCCAAGTGGACAAAGACAAGTGGACAAGTGGACAAAGACAAGTGGACAAGTGGACAAGTGGTGCTACGTAGGTCCAATGGAGTGTCACTCAGCCATGAAATCCACGTCATGAGGCTGGTAGCAGCATCCTGAGTGGATTTAGGTACGATCATCCTCAGTGAAATAAGTCGCACAAAGACAGAAACTTATGATATCACTTATCGAGGGAATGTAAAAATCGCTCCCAATGAACTGAATCCCCAAACAGAACAGAGTCACGCTTTTAGAAAACACACTTAGGCCTGCTTCAGGGGAAAGGTGAGGTGGGGTGACGCATAAAACTCGAGTTTGAAATGAGCACAGATACCCTTCCGAAAACCGAATATGGAATGGACACGACCTACTCCTTGCTCAATCAACTGGACTCACCAGACCCTGTTCATCGCACAAGTATCTATCCGACTAGTAAGCATCTTAAAAGCTAAGTCTTGATATCTCTGTGTAAGTGCATCAAGTGTGTGTAAAGCGGCCTAAAAACAGCAGGGAAAATCAGCTCAGACCCATTCTGAGGATACATGTCCAACACAAAGAAGAAACAGGCAGGGCAAAACAGAGAGAAATTCCTCCAAAATGCGTTCAGCGACTGGCATGCAACCAGGATTGACCACATCTACAGCCCCAGCGGCAGAAGACATAAGGCTGGACACTCTTGGGGCTGAGACGATTGGTGAGGTTGGGAAAGCAAATGCAGACCCTTGAAAGGAATCCTGCGTTCTCCCCATTCCATGGGTCCCAGCTCTCCAGGTTCAACGCAATCTTCCGACAGCGAAAGCACTCATTGGAAACCCAGCGGATGCTACACCGTGGGATCGGGAAAACTTTCTGAAACTCACCTCACTTTTCATCTCCTGGTGTTCGTGTTCTCCATTCAGGCCCCCTTACTAACAATCTCCCCACTTGGAGACTCAGCGCCTTTCCATGCCTCTTTCGTACCGTCTGCAATTTGTCCGCAGGATGAACTGCAAGAGGGGGAAGCAATGAGAGACTCGCTGGAGGGGTTTGGTCGGGCACATGTCACTCTCATTTCCCATCGCGAAGAAGAATTCACCAAAGGCTCAGCCTGCCACCCCGGATCGACAATAGGGCGTGAAGCCATCCAGCCGTGTTGCGTCCCACTCACAAAAAAGCGACTTGGGAAATGGAGCTCAGGGGCACTGCACTTCCCAAACCTGCAGAGTTCGAAACGATAACTATCGCCCCAAAATATATTGAGGTCAGGCTATGAAGAGGCGTTGAACGCAAGGCAGAACTGCAGGAAAAGGATGTCAACGGGTACATCGGAATGGCCCCGATAGCACATGAAAAGCGCCAGAACGTGGACAATGATGCGGTTGGCCAAAAAGGGCGTATGCGTTTTTTCCTGAATATATTCAGGAAAAAACGCATACGCCCTTTTTGGCCAACCAAGCAACCTGGGAGAGCAAATCAGCACTACAAAGAAATCTCTCGCCCCCCCCCCCCGGGGCAAAAGGGCCAGGCGAAAAAAGTCTAAAAACCAGAAAGGCAGGGCAGGCCACCGAGTCAAGGGAGCCTTGTTAAGCTGATGGGCGGGATGTCAATGGCCAACAGCCAATCTTCACAAGTGTATCCTCTTTCCCAAAACATGTAAAACACAGAACCACAGAGCATAAGGCACTTCCACACATGGGCGTTGACCTTGGGAAAATGAAAAAATCAAGCAGACACAGGGACCCCAAAGTTGAGGGCTGCTGTCTTGACAAGAACCTCGACTCCGGTACACGTTTCATATCCCAGGAGAGAGCCAAGTGGACAAAGACAAGTGGACAAGTGGACAAAGACAAGTGGACAAGTGGACAAGTGGTGCTACGTAGGTCCAATGGAGTGTCACTCAGCCATGAAATCCACGTCATGAGGCTGGTAGCAGCATCCTGAGTGGATTTAGGTACGATCATCCTCAGTGAAATAAGTCGCACAAAGACAGAAACTTATGATATCACTTATCGAGGGAATGTAAAAATCGCTCCCCATGAACTGAATCCCCAAACAGAACAGAGTCACGCTTTTAGAAAACACACTTAGGCCTGCTTCAGGGGAAAGGTGAGGTGGGGTGACGCATAAAACTCGAGTTTGAAATGAGCACAGATACCCTTCCGAAAACCGAATATGGAATGGACACGACCTACTCCTTGCTCAATCAACTGGACTCACCAGACCCTGTTCATCGCACAAGTATCTATCCGACTAGTAAGCATCTTAAAAGTTAAGTCTTGATATCTCTGTGTAAGTGCATCAAGTGTGTGTAAAGCGGCCTAAAAACAGCAGGGAAAATCAGCTCAGACCCATTCTGAGGATACATTTCCAACACAAAGAAGAAACAAGCAGGGCAAAACAGAGAGAAATTCTTCGAAAATGCGTTCAGGGACTGGCATGCAACCAGGATTGACCACATCTACAGCCCCAGCGGCAGAAGACATAAGGCTGGACACTCTTGGGGCTGAGACGATTGGTGAGGTTGGGAAAGCAAATGCAGACCCTTGAAAGGAATCCTGCGTGCTCCCCATTCCATGGGTCCCAACTCTCCAGGTTCAACGCAATCTTCCGACAGCGAAAGCACTCATTGGAAACCCAGCGTATGCTACACCGTGGGATCGGGAAAGCTTTCTGAAACTCACCTCACTTTTCATCTCCTGGTGCTCGTGTTCTCCATTCAGGCCCCCTTACTAACAATCTCCCCACTTGGAGACTCAGCGCCTTTCCATGCCTCTTTCGTACCGTCTGCAATTTGTCCGCAGGATGAACTGCAAGAGGGGGAACCAGTGAGACACTCGCTGGAGGGGTTTGGTCGGGCACATGTCACTCTCATTTCCCATCGCGAAGAAGAATTCACCAAAGGCTCAGCCTGCCACCCCGGATCGACAATAGGGCGTGAAGCCATCCAGCCGTGTTGCGTCCCACTCACAAAAAAGCGACTTGGGAAATGGAGCTCAGGGGCACTGCAGTTCCCAAACCTGCAGAGTTCTAAACGATAACTATCGCCCCAAAATATATTGAGGTCAGGCTACGAAGAGGCGTTGAACGCAAGGCAGAACTGCAGGAAACGGATGTCAACGGGTACATCGGAATGGCCCCGATAGCACATGAAAAGCGCCAGAACGTGGACAATGATGCGGTTGGCCAAAAAGGGCGTATGCGTTTTTTCCTGAATATATTCAGGAAAAAACGCATACGCCCTTTTTGGGCAACCAAGCAACCTGGGAGAGCAAATCAGCACTACAAAGAAATCTCTCGCCCCCCCCCGGGGCAAAAGGGCCAGGCGAAAAAAGTCTAAAAACCAGAAAGGCAGGGCAGGCCACCGAGTCAAGGGAGCCTTGTTAAGCTGATGGGCGGGATGTCAATGGCCAACAGCCAATCTTCACAAGTGTATCCTCTTTCCCAAAACATGTAAAACACAGAACCACAGAGCATAGGGCACTTCCACACATGGGCGTTGACCTTGGGAAAATGAAAAAATCAACCAGACACAGGGACCCCAAAGTTGAGGGCTGCTGTCTTGACAAGAACCTCCACTCCGATACACGTTTCATATCCCAGGAAAGAGCCAAGTGGACAAAGACAAGTGGACAAGTGGACAAAGACAAGTGGACAAGTGGACAAGTGGTGCTACGTAGGTCCAATGGAGTGTCACTCAGCCATGAAATCCACGTCATGAGGCTGGTAGCAGCATCCTGAGTGGATTTAGGTACGATCATCCTCAGTGAAATAAGTCCCACAAAGACAGAAACTTATGATATCACTTATCGAGGGAATGTAAAAATCGCTCCCCATGAACTGAATCCCCAAACAGAACAGTCACGCTTTTAGAAAACACACTTAGGCCTGCTTCAGGGGAAAGGTGAGGTGGGGTGACGCATAAAACTCGAGTTTGAAATGAGCACAGATACCCTTCCGAAAACCGAATATGGAATGGACACGACCTACTCCTTGCTCAATCAACTGGACTCACCAGACCCTGTTCATCGCACAAGTATCTATCCGACTAGTAAGCATCTTAAAAGCTAAGTCTTGATATCTCTGTGTAAGTGCATCAAGTGTGTGTAAAGCAGCCTAAAAACAGCAGGGAAAATCATCTCAGACCCATTCTGAGGATACATTTCCAACACAAAGAAGAAACAAGCAGGGCAAAACAGAGAGAAATTCTTCCAAAATGCGTTCAGGGACTGGCATGCAACCAGCATTGACCACATCTACAGCCCCAGCGGCAGAAGACATAAGGCTGGACACTCTTGGGGCTGAGACGATTGGTGAGGTTGGGAAAGCAAATGCAGACCCTTGAAAGGAATCCTGCGTGCTCCCCATTCCATGGGTCCCAACTCTCCAGGTTCAACGCAATCTTCCGACAGCGAAAGCACTCATTGGAAACCCAGCGGATGCTACACCGTGGGATCGGGAAAGCTTTCTGAAACTCACCTCACTTTTCATCTCCTGGTGCTCGTGTTCTCCATTCAGGCCCCCTTACTAACAATCTCCCCACTTGGAGACTCAGCGCCTTTCCATGCCTCTTTCGTACCGTCTGCAATTTGTCCGCAGGATGAACTGCAAGAGGGGGAACCAATGAGACACTCGCTGGAGGTGTTTGTTCGGGCACATGTCACTCTCATTTCCCATCGCGAAGAAGAATTCACCAAAGGCTCAGCCTGCCACCCCGGATCGACAATAGGGCGTGAAGCCATCCAGCCGTCTTGCGTCCCACTCACAAAAAAGCGACTTGGGAAATGGAGCTCAGGGGCACTGCACTTCCCAAACCTGCAGAGTTCTAAACGATAACTATCGCCCCAAAATATATTGAGGTCAGGCTACGAAGAGGCGTTGAACGCAAGGCAGAACTGCAGGAAACGGATGTCAATGGGTACATGGGAATGGCCCCGATAGCACATGCAAAGCGCCAGAACGTGGACAATGATGCGGTTGGCCAAAAAGGGCGTATGCGTTTTTTCCTGAATATATTCAGGAAAAAACGCATACGCCCTTTTTGGCCAACCAAGCAACCTGGGAGAGCAAATCAGCACTACAAAGAAATCTCTCGCCCCCCCCCCCGGGGCAAAAGGGCCAGGCGAAAAAAGTCTAAAAACCAGAAAGGCAGGGCAGGCCACCGAGTCAAGGGAGCCTTGTTAAGCTGATGGGCGGGATGTCAATGGCCAACAGCCAATCTTCACAAGTGTATCCTCTTTCCCAAAACATGTAAAACACAGAACCACAGAGCATAGGGCACTTCCACACATGGGCGTTGACCTTGGGAAAATGAAAAAATCAACCAGACACAGGGACCCCAAAGTTGAGGGCTGCTGTCTTGACAAGAACCTCCACTCCGATACACGTTTCATATCCCAGGAAAGAGCCAAGTGGACAAAGACAAGTGGACAAGTGGACAAAGACAAGTGGACAAGTGGACAAGTGGTGCTACGTAGGTCCAATGGAGTGTCACTCAGCCATGAAATCCACGTCATGAGGCTGGTAGCAGCATCCTGAGTGGATTTAGGTACGATCATCCTCAGTGAAATAAGTCCCACAAAGACAGAAACTTATGATATCACTTATCGAGGGAATGTAAAAATCGCTCCCCATGAACTGAATCCCCAAACAGAACAGTCACGCTTTTAGAAAACACACTTAGGCCTGCTTCAGGGGAAAGGTGAGGTGGGGTGACGCATAAAACTCGAGTTTGAAATGAGCACAGATACCCTTCCGAAAACCGAATATGGAATGGACACGACCTACTCCTTGCTCAATCAACTGGACTCACCAGACCCTGTTCATCGCACAAGTATCTATCCGACTAGTAAGCATCTTAAAAGCTAAGTCTTGATATCTCTGTGTAAGTGCATCAAGTGTGTGTAAAGCAGCCTAAAAACAGCAGGGAAAATCATCTCAGACCCATTCTGAGGATACATTTCCAACACAAAGAAGAAACAAGCAGGGCAAAACAGAGAGAAATTCTTCCAAAATGCGTTCAGGGACTGGCATGCAACCAGCATTGACCACATCTACAGCCCCAGCGGCAGAAGACATAAGGCTGGACACTCTTGGGGCTGAGACGATTGGTGAGGTTGGGAAAGCAAATGCAGACCCTTGAAAGGAATCCTGCGTGCTCCCCATTCCATGGGTCCCAACTCTCCAGGTTCAACGCAATCTTCCGACAGCGAAAGCACTCATTGGAAACCCAGCGGATGCTACACCGTGGGATCGGGAAAGCTTTCTGAAACTCACCTCACTTTTCATCTCCTGGTGCTCGTGTTCTCCATTCAGGCCCCCTTACTAACAATCTCCCCACTTGGAGACTCAGCGCCTTTCCATGCCTCTTTCGTACCGTCTGCAATTTGTCCGCAGGATGAACTGCAAGAGGGGGAACCAATGAGACACTCGCTGGAGGTGTTTGTTCGGGCACATGTCACTCTCATTTCCCATCGCGAAGAAGAATTCACCAAAGGCTCAGCCTGCCACCCCGGATCGACAATAGGGCGTGAAGCCATCCAGCCGTCTTGCGTCCCACTCACAAAAAAGCGACTTGGGAAATGGAGCTCAGGGGCACTGCACTTCCCAAACCTGCAGAGTTCTAAACGATAACTATCGCCCCAAAATATATTGAGGTCAGGCTACGAAGAGGCGTTGAACGCAAGGCAGAACTGCAGGAAACGGATGTCAATGGGTACATGGGAATGGCCCCGATAGCACATGCAAAGCGCCAGAACGTGGACAATGATGCAGTTGGCCAAAAAGGGCGTATGCGTTTTTTCCTGAATATATTCAGGAAAAAACGCATACGCCCTTTTTGGCCAACCAAGCAACCTGGGAGAGCAAATCAGCACTACAAAGAAATCTCTCGCCCCCCCCCCGGGGGGCAAAAGGACCAGGCGAAAAAAGTCTAAAAACCAGAAAGGCAGGGCAGGCCACCGAGTCAAGGGAGCCTTGTTAAGCTGATGGGCGGGATGTCAATGGCCAACAGCCAATCTTCACAAGTGTATCCTCTTTCCCAAAACATGTAAAACACAGAACCACAGAGCATAGGGCACTTCCACACATGGGCGTTGACCTTGGGAAAATGAAAAAATGAAGCAGACACAGGGACCCCAAAGTTGAGGGCTGCTGTCTTGACAAGAACCTCCACTCCGGTACACGTTTCATATCCCAGGAAAGAGCCAAGTGGACAAAGACAAGTGGACAAGTGGACAAAGACAAGTGGACAAGTGGACAAGTGGTGCTACGTAGGTCCAATGGAGTGTCACTCAGCCATGAAATCCACGTCATGAGGCTGGTAGCAGCATCCTGAGTGGATTTAGGTACGATCATCCTCAGTGAAATAAGTCGCACAAAGACAGAAACTTATGATATCACTTATCGAGGGAATGTAAAAATCGCTCCCAATGAACTGAATCCCCAAACAGAACAGAGTCACGCTTTTAGAAAACACACTTAGGCCTGCTTCAGGGGAAAGGTGAGGTGGGGTGACGCATAAAACTCGAGTTTGAAATGAGCACAGATACCCTTCCGAAAACCGAATATGGAATGGACACGACCTACTCCTTGCTCAATCAACTGGACTCACCAGACCCTGTTCATCGCACAAGTATCTATCCGACTAGTAAGCATCTTAAAAGCTAAGTCTTGATATCTCTGTGTAAGTGCATCAAGTGTGTGTAAAGCGGCCTAAAAACAGCAGGGAAAATCAGCTCAGACCCATTCTGAGGATACATGTCCAACACAAAGAAGAAACAGGCAGGGCAAAACAGAGAGAAATTCCTCCAAAATGCGTTCAGCGACTGGCATGCAACCAGGATTGACCACATCTACAGCCCCAGCGGCAGAAGACATAAGGCTGGACACTCTTGGGGCTGAGACGATTGGTGAGGTTGGGAAAGCAAATGCAGACCCTTGAAAGGAATCCTGCGTTCTCCCCATTCCATGGGTCCCAGCTCTCCAGGTTCAACGCAATCTTCCGACAGCGAAAGCACTCATTGGAAACCCAGCGGATGCTACACCGTGGGATCGGGAAAACTTTCTGAAACTCACCTCACTTTTCATCTCCTGGTGTTCGTGTTCTCCATTCAGGCCCCCTTACTAACAATCTCCCCACTTGGAGACTCAGCGCCTTTCCATGCCTCTTTCGTACCGTCTGCAATTTGTCCGCAGGATGAACTGCAAGAGGGGGAAGCAATGAGAGACTCGCTGGAGGGGTTTGGTCGGGCACATGTCACTCTCATTTCCCATCGCGAAGAAGAATTCACCAAAGGCTCAGCCTGCCACCCCGGATCGACAATAGGGCGTGAAGCCATCCAGCCGTGTTGCGTCCCACTCACAAAAAAGCGACTTGGGAAATGGAGCTCAGGGGCACTGCACTTCCCAAACCTGCAGAGTTCGAAACGATAACTATCGCCCCAAAATATATTGAGGTCAGGCTATGAAGAGGCGTTGAACGCAAGGCAGAACTGCAGGAAAAGGATGTCAACGGGTACATCGGAATGGCCCCGATAGCACATGAAAAGCGCCAGAACGTGGACAATGATGCGGTTGGCCAAAAAGGGCGTATGCGTTTTTTCCTGAATATATTCAGGAAAAAACGCATACGCCCTTTTTGGCCAACCAAGCAACCTGGGAGAGCAAATCAGCACTACAAAGAAATCTCTCGCCCCCCCCCCCCCGGGGGCAAAAGGGCCAGGCGAAAAAAGTCTAAAAACCAGAAAGGCAGGGCAGGCCACCGAGTCAAGGGAGCCTTGTTAAGCTGATGGGCGGGATGTCAATGGCCAACAGCCAATCTTTACAAGTGTATCCTCTTTCCCAAAACATGTAAAACACAGAACCACAGAGCATAAGGCACTTCCACACATGGGCGTTGACCTTGGGAAAATGAAAAAATCAAGCAGACACAGGGACCCCAAAGTTGAGGGCTGCTGTCTTGACAAGAACCTCGACTCTGGTACACGTTTCATATCCCAGGAGAGAGCCAAGTGGACAAAGACAAGTGGACAAGTGGACAAAGACAAGTGGACAAGTGGACAAGTGGTGCTACGTAGGTCCAATGGAGTGTCACTCAGCCATGAAATCCACGTCATGAGGCTGGTAGCAGCATCCTGAGTGGATTTAGGTACGATCATCCTCAGTGAAATAAGTCCCACAAAGACAGAAACTTATGATATCACTTATCGAGGGAATGTAAAAATCGCTCCCCATGAACTGAATCCCCAAACAGAACAGAGTCACGCTTTTAGAAAACACACTTAGGCCTGCTTCAGGGGAAAGGTGAGGTGGGGTGACGCATAAAACTCGAGTTTGAAATGAGCACAGATACCCTTCCGAAAACCGAATATGGAATGGACACGACCTACTCCTTGCTCAATCAACTGGACTCACCAGACCCTGTTCATCGCACAAGTATCTATCCGACTAGTAAGCATCTTAAAAGTTAAGTCTTGATATCTCTGTGTAAGTTCATCAAGTGTGTGTAAAGCGGCTTAAAAACAGCAGGGAAAATCAGCTCAGACCCATTCTGAGGATACATTTCCAACACAAAGAAGAAACAAGCAGGGCAAAACAGAGAGAAATTCTTCGAAAATGCGTTCAGGGACTGGCATGCAACCAGGATTGACCACATCTACAGCCCCAGCGGCAGAAGACATAAGGCTGGACACTCTTGGGGCTGAGACGATTGGTGAGGTTGGGAAAGCAAATGCAGACCCTTGAAAGGAATCCTGCGTGCTCCCCATTCCATGGGTCCCAACTCTCCAGGTTCAACGCAATCTTCCGACAGCGAAAGCACTCATTGGAAACCCAGCGTATGCTACACCGTGGGATCGGGAAAGCTTTCTGAAACTCACCTCACTTTTCATCTCCTGGTGCTCGTGTTCTCCATTCAGGCCCCCTTACTAACAATCTCCCCACTTGGAGACTCAGCGCCTTTCCATGCCTCTTTCGTACCGTCTGCAATTTGTCCGCAGGATGAACTGCAAGAGGGGGAACCAGTGAGACACTCGCTGGAGGGGTTTGGTCGGGCACATGTCACTCTCATTTCCCATCGCGAAGAAGAATTCACCAAAGGCTCAGCCTGCCACCCCGGATCGACAATAGGGCGTGAAGCCATCCAGCCGTGTTGCGTCCCACTCACAAAAAAGCGACTTGGGAAATGGAGCTCAGGGGCACTGCACTTCCCAAACCTGCAGAGTTCTAAACGATAACTATCGCCCCAAAATATATTGAGGTCAGGCTACGAAGAGGCGTTGAACGCAAGGCAGAACTGCAGGAAACGGATGTCAATGGGTACATGGGAATGGCCCCGATAGCACATGCAAAGCGCCAGAACGTGGACAATGATGCGGTTGGCCAAAAAGGGCGTATGCGTTTTTTCCTGAATATATTCAGGAAAAAACGCATACGCCCTTTTTGGCCAACCAAGCAACCTGGGAGAGCAAATCAGCACTACAAAGAAATCTCTCGCCCCCCCCCCGGGGGGCAAAAGGACCAGGCGAAAAAAGTCTAAAAACCAGAAAGGCAGGGCAGGCCACCGAGTCAAGGGAGCCTTGTTAAGCTGATGGGCGGGATGTCAATGGCCAACAGCCAATCTTCACAAGTGTATCCTCTTTCCCAAAACATGTAAAACACAGAACCACAGAGCATAGGGCACTTCCACACATGGGCGTTGACCTTGGGAAAATGAAAAAATGAAGCAGACACAGGGACCCCAAAGTTGAGGGCTGCTGTCTTGACAAGAACCTCCACTCCGGTACACGTTTCATATCCCAGGAAAGAGCCAAGTGGACAAAGACAAGTGGACAAGTGGACAAAGACAAGTGGACAAGTGGACAAGTGGTGCTACGTAGGTCCAATGGAGTGTCACTCAGCCATGAAATCCACGTCATGAGGCTGGTAGCAGCATCCTGAGTGGATTTAGGTACGATCATCCTCAGTGAAATAAGTCGCACAAAGACAGAAACTTATGATATCACTTATCGAGGGAATGTAAAAATCGCTCCCAATGAACTGAATCCCCAAACAGAACAGAGTCACGCTTTTAGAAAACACACTTAGGCCTGCTTCAGGGGAAAGGTGAGGTGGGGTGACGCATAAAACTCGAGTTTGAAATGAGCACAGATACCCTTCCGAAAACCGAATATGGAATGGACACGACCTACTCCTTGCTCAATCAACTGGACTCACCAGACCCTGTTCATCGCACAAGTATCTATCCGACTAGTAAGCATCTTAAAAGCTAAGTCTTGATATCTCTGTGTAAGTGCATCAAGTGTGTGTAAAGCGGCCTAAAAACAGCAGGGAAAATCAGCTCAGACCCATTCTGAGGATACATGTCCAACACAAAGAAGAAACAGGCAGGGCAAAACAGAGAGAAATTCCTCCAAAATGCGTTCAGCGACTGGCATGCAACCAGGATTGACCACATCTACAGCCCCAGCGGCAGAAGACATAAGGCTGGACACTCTTGGGGCTGAGACGATTGGTGAGGTTGGGAAAGCAAATGCAGACCCTTGAAAGGAATCCTGCGTTCTCCCCATTCCATGGGTCCCAGCTCTCCAGGTTCAACGCAATCTTCCGACAGCGAAAGCACTCATTGGAAACCCAGCGGATGCTACACCGTGGGATCGGGAAAACTTTCTGAAACTCACCTCACTTTTCATCTCCTGGTGTTCGTGTTCTCCATTCAGGCCCCCTTACTAACAATCTCCCCACTTGGAGACTCAGCGCCTTTCCATGCCTCTTTCGTACCGTCTGCAATTTGTCCGCAGGATGAACTGCAAGAGGGGGAAGCAATGAGAGACTCGCTGGAGGGGTTTGGTCGGGCACATGTCACTCTCATTTCCCATCGCGAAGAAGAATTCACCAAAGGCTCAGCCTGCCACCCCGGATCGACAATAGGGCGTGAAGCCATCCAGCCGTGTTGCGTCCCACTCACAAAAAAGCGACTTGGGAAATGGAGCTCAGGGGCACTGCACTTCCCAAACCTGCAGAGTTCGAAACGATAACTATCGCCCCAAAATATATTGAGGTCAGGCTATGAAGAGGCGTTGAACGCAAGGCAGAACTGCAGGAAAAGGATGTCAACGGGTACATCGGAATGGCCCCGATAGCACATGAAAAGCGCCAGAACGTGGACAATGATGCGGTTGGCCAAAAAGGGCGTATGCGTTTTTTCCTGAATATATTCAGGAAAAAACGCATACGCCCTTTTTGGCCAACCAAGCAACCTGGGAGAGCAAATCAGCACTACAAAGAAATCTCTCGCCCCCCCCCCCCCCGGGGGCAAAAGGGCCAGGCGAAAAAAGTCTAAAAACCAGAAAGGCAGGGCAGGCCACCGAGTCAAGGGAGCCTTGTTAAGCTGATGGGCGGGATGTCAATGGCCAACAGCCAATCTTTACAAGTGTATCCTCTTTCCCAAAACATGTAAAACACAGAACCACAGAGCATAAGGCACTTCCACACATGGGCGTTGACCTTGGGAAAATGAAAAAATCAAGCAGACACAGGGACCCCAAAGTTGAGGGCTGCTGTCTTGACAAGAACCTCGACTCCGGTACACGTTTCATATCCCAGGAGAGAGCCAAGTGGACAAAGACAAGTGGACAAGTGGACAAAGACAAGTGGACAAGTGGACAAGTGGTGCTACGTAGGTCCAATGGAGTGTCACTCAGCCATGAAATCCACGTCATGAGGCTGGTAGCAGCATCCTGAGTGGATTTAGGTACGATCATCCTCAGTGAAATAAGTCCCACAAAGACAGAAACTTATGATATCACTTATCGAGGGAATGTAAAAATCGCTCCCCATGAACTGAATCCCCAAACAGAACAGAGTCACGCTTTTAGAAAACACACTTAGGCCTGCTTCAGGGGAAAGGTGAGGTGGGGTGACGCATAAAACTCGAGTTTGAAATGAGCACAGATACCCTTCCGAAAACCGAATATGGAATGGACACGACCTACTCCTTGCTCAATCAACTGGACTCACCAGACCCTGTTCATCGCACAAGTATCTATCCGACTAGTAAGCATCTTAAAAGTTAAGTCTTGATATCTCTGTGTAAGTTCATCAAGTGTGTGTAAAGCGGCTTAAAAACAGCAGGGAAAATCAGCTCAGACCCATTCTGAGGATACATTTCCAACACAAAGAAGAAACAAGCAGGGCAAAACAGAGAGAAATTCTTCGAAAATGCGTTCAGGGACTGGCATGCAACCAGGATTGACCACATCTACAGCCCCAGCGGCAGAAGACATAAGGCTGGACACTCTTGGGGCTGAGACGATTGGTGAGGTTGGGAAAGCAAATGCAGACCCTTGAAAGGAATCCTGCGTGCTCCCCATTCCATGGGTCCCAACTCTCCAGGTTCAACGCAATCTTCCGACAGCGAAAGCACTCATTGGAAACCCAGCGTATGCTACACCGTGGGATCGGGAAAGCTTTCTGAAACTCACCTCACTTTTCATCTCCTGGTGCTCGTGTTCTCCATTCAGGCCCCCTTACTAACAATCTCCCCACTTGGAGACTCAGCGCCTTTCCATGCCTCTTTCGTACCGTCTGCAATTTGTCCGCAGGATGAACTGCAAGAGGGGGAACCAGTGAGACACTCGCTGGAGGGGTTTGGTCGGGCACATGTCACTCTCATTTCCCATCGCGAAGAAGAATTCACCAAAGGCTCAGCCTGCCACCCCGGATCGACAATAGGGCGTGAAGCCATCCAGCCGTGTTGCGTCCCACTCACAAAAAAGCGACTTGGGAAATGGAGCTCAGGGGCACTGCACTTCCCAAACCTGCAGAGTTCTAAACGATAACTATCGCCCCAAAATATATTGAGGTCAGGCTACGAAGAGGCGTTGAACGCAAGGCAGAACTGCAGGAAACGGATGTCAACGGGTACATCGGAATGGCCCCGATAGCACATGAAAAGCGCCAGAACGTGGACAATGATGCGGTTGGCCAAAAAGGGCGTATGCGTTTTTTCCTGAATATATTCAGGAAAAAACGCATACGCCCTTTTTGGCCAACCAAGCAACCTGGGAGAGCAAATCAGCACTACAAAGAAATCTCTCGCCCCCCCCCCGGGGCAAATGGGCCAGGCGAAAAAAGTCTAAAAACCAGAAAGGCAGGGCAGGCCACCGAGTCAAGGGAGCCTTGTTAAGCTGATGGGCGGGATGTCAATGGCCAACAGCCAATCTTCACAAGTGTATCCTCTTTCCCAAAACATGTAAAACACAGAACCACAGAGCATAGGGCACTTCCACACATGGGCGTTGACCTTGGGAAAATGAAAAAATCAACCAGACACAGGGACCCCAAAGTTGAGGGCTGCTGTCTTGACAAGAACCTCCACTCCGATACACGTTTCATATCCCAGGAAAGAGCCAAGTGGACAAAGACAAGTGGACAAGTGGACAAAGACAAGTGGACAAGTGGACAAGTGGTGCTACGTAGGTCCAATGGAGTGTCACTCAGCCATGAAATCCACGTCATGAGGCTGGTAGCAGCATCCTGAGTGGATTTAGGTACGATCATCCTCAGTGAAATAAGTCCCACAAAGACAGAAACTTATGATATCACTTATCGAGGGAATGTAAAAATCGCTCCCCATGAACTGAATCCCCAAACAGAACAGTCACGCTTTTAGAAAACACACTTAGGCCTGTTTCAGGGGAAAGGTGAGGTGGGGTGACGCATAAAACTCGAGTTTGAAATGAGCACAGATACCCTTCCGAAAACCGAATATGGAATGGACACGACCTACTCCTTGCTCAATCAACTGGACTCACCAGACCCTGTTCATCGCACAAGTATCTATCCGACTAGTAAGCATCTTAAAAGCTAAGTCTTGATATCTCTGTGTAAGTGCATCAAGTGTGTGTAAAGCAGCCTAAAAACAGCAGGGAAAATCATCTCAGACCCATTCTGAGGATACATTTCCAACACAAAGAAGAAACAAGCAGGGCAAAACAGAGAGAAATTCTTCCAAAATGCGTTCAGGGACTGGCATGCAACCAGGATTGACCACATCTACAGCCCCAGCGGCAGAAGACATAAGGCTGGACACTCTTGGGGCTGAGACGATTGGTGAGGTTGGGAAAGCAAATGCAGACCCTTGAAAGGAATCCTGCGTGCTCCCCATTCCATGGGTCCCAACTCTCCAGGTTCAACGCAATCTTCCGACAGCGAAAGCACTCATTGGAAACCCAGCGTATGCTACACCGTGGGATCGGGAAAGCTTTCTGAAACTCACCTCACTTTTCATCTCCTGGTGCTCGTGTTCTCCATTCAGGCCCCCTTACTAACAATCTCCCCACTTGGAGACTCAGCGCCTTTCCATGCCTCTTTCGTACCGTCTGCAATTTGTCCGCAGGATGAACTGCAAGAGGGGGAACCAGTGAGACACTCGCTGGAGGGGTTTGGTCGGGCACATGTCACTCTCATTTCCCATCGCGAAGAAGAATTCACCAAAGGCTCAGCCTGCCACCCCGGATCGACAATAGGGCGTGAAGCCATCCAGCCGTGTTGCGTCCCACTCACAAAAAAGCGACTTGGGAAATGGAGCTCAGGGGCACTGCACTTCCCAAACCTGCAGAGTTCTAAACGATAACTATCGCCCCAAAATATATTGAGGTCAGGCTACGAAGAGGCGTTGAACGCAAGGCACAACTGCAGGAAATGGATGTCAACGGGTACATGGGAATGGCCCCGATAGCACATGAAAAGCGCCAGAACGTGGACAATGATGCGGTTGGCCAAAAAGGGCGTATGCGTTTTTTCCTGAATATATTCAGGAAAAAACGCATACGCCCTTTTTCGCCAACCAAGCAACCTGGGAGAGCAAATCAGCACTACAAAGAAATCTCTCGCCCCCCCCCCCGGGGCAAAAGGGCCAGGCGAAAAAAGTCTAAAAACCAGAAAGGCAGGGCAGGCCACCGAGTCAAGGGAGCCTTGTTAAGCTGATGGGCGGGATGTCAATGGCCAACAGCCAATCTTCACAAGTGTATCCTCTTTCCCAAAACATGTAAAACACAGAACCACAGAGCATAGGGCACTTCCACACATGGGCGTTGACCTTGGGAAAATGAAAAAATCAACCAGACACAGGGACCCCAAAGTTGAGGGCTGCTGTCTTGACAAGAACCTCCACTCCGGTACACGTTTCATATCCCAGGAAAGAGCCAAGTGGACAAAGACAAGTGGACAAGTGGACAAAGACAAGTGGACAAGTGGACAAGTGGTGCTACGTAGGTCCAATGGAGTGTCACTCAGCCATGAAATCCACGTCATGAGGCTGGTAGCAGCATCCTGAGTGGATTTAGGTACGATCATCCTCAGTGAAATAAGTCCCACAAAGACAGAAACTTATGATATCACTTATCGAGGGAATGTAAAAATCGCTCCCCATGAACTGAATCCCCAAACAGAACAGAGTCACGCTTTTAGAAAACACACTTAGGCCTGCTTCAGGGGAAAGGTGAGGTGGGGTGACGCATAAAACTCGAGTTTGAAATGAGCACAGATACTCTTCCGAAAACCGAATATGGAATGGACACGACTTACTCCTTGCTCAATCAACTGGACTCACCAGACCCTGTTCATCGCACAAGTATCTATCCGACTAGTAAGCATCTTAAAAGCTAAGTCTTGATATCTTTGTGTAAGTGCATCAAGTGTGTGTAAAGCGGCCTAAAAACAGCAGGGAAAATCAGCTCAGACCCATTCTGAGGATACATTTCCAACACAAAGAAGAAACAAGCAGGGCAAAACAGAGAGAAATTCTTCCAAAATGCGTTCAGGGACTGGCATGCAACCAGGATTGACCACATCTACAGCCAAAGCGGCAGAAGACATAAGGCTGGACACTCTTGGGGCTGAGACGATTGGTGAGGTTGGGAAAGCCAATGCAGACCCTTGAAAGGAATCCTGCGTGCTCCCCATTCCATGGGTCCCAACTCTCCAGGTTCAATGCAATCTTCCGACAGCGAAAGCACTCATTGGAAACCCAGCGGATGCTACACCGTGGGATCGGGAAAGCTTTCTGAAACTCACCTCACTTTTCATCTCCTGGTGCTCGTGTTCTCCATTCAGGCCCCCTTACTAACAATCTCCCCACTTGGAGACTCAGCGCCTTTCCATGCCTCTTTCGTACCGTCTGCAATTTGTCCGCAGGATGAACTGCAAGAGGGGGAACCAATGAGAGACTCGCTGGAGGGGTTTGGTCGGGCACATGTCACTCTCATTTCCCATCGCGAAGAAGAATTCACCAAAGGCTCAGCCTGCCACCCCGGATCGACAATAGGGCGTGAAGCCATCCAGCCGTGTTGCGTCCCACTCACAAAAAAGCGACTTGGGAAATGGAGCTAAGGGGCACTGCACTTCCCAAACCTGCAGAGTTCTAAACGATAACTATCGCCCCAAAATATATTGAGGTCAGGCTACGAAGAGGCGTTGAACGCAAGGCAGAACTGCAGGAAACGGATGTCAACGGGTACATGGGAATGGCCCCGATAGCACATGAAAAGCGCCAGAACGTGGACAATGATGCGGTTGGCCAAAAAGGGCGTATGCGTTTTTTCCTGAATATATTCAGGAAAAAACGCATACGCCCTTTTTGGCCAACCAAGCAACCTGGGAGAGCAAATCAGCACTACAAAGAAATCTCTCGCCCCCCCCCCGGGGCAAATGGGCCAGGCGAAAAAAGTCTAAAAACCAGAAAGGCAGGGCAGGCCACCGAGTCAAGGGAGCCTTGTTAAGCTGATGGGCGGGATGTCAATGGCCAACAGCCAATCTTCACAAGTGTATCCTCTTTCCCAAAACATGTAAAACACAGAACCACAGAGCATAGGGCACTTCCACACATGGGCGTTGACCTTGGGAAAATGAAAAAATCAACCAGACACAGGGACCCCAAAGTTGAGGGCTGCTGTCTTGACAAGAACCTCCACTCCGATACACGTTTCATATCCCAGGAAAGAGCCAAGTGGACAAAGACAAGTGGACAAGTGGACAAAGACAAGTGGACAAGTGGACAAGTGGTGCTACGTAGGTCCAATGGAGTGTCACTCAGCCATGAAATCCACGTCATGAGGCTGGTAGCAGCATCCTGAGTGGATTTAGGTACGATCATCCTCAGTGAAATAAGTCCCACAAAGACAGAAACTTATGATATCACTTATCGAGGGAATGTAAAAATCGCTCCCCATGAACTGAATCCCCAAACAGAACAGTCACGCTTTTAGAAAACACACTTAGGCCTGCTTCAGGGGAAAGGTGAGGTGGGGTGACGCATAAAACTCGAGTTTGAAATGAGCACAGATACCCTTCCGAAAACCGAATATGGAATGGACACGACCTACTCCTTGCTCAATCAACTGGACTCACCAGACCCTGTTCATCGCACAAGTATCTATCCGACTAGTAAGCATCTTAAAAGCTAAGTCTTGATATCTCTGTGTAAGTGCATCAAGTGTGTGTAAAGCAGCCTAAAAACAGCAGGGAAAATCATCTCAGACCCATTCTGAGGATACATTTCCAACACAAAGAAGAAACAAGCAGGGCAAAACAGAGAGAAATTCTTCCAAAATGCGTTCAGGGACTGGCATGCAACCAGGATTGACCACATCTACAGCCCCAGCGGCAGAAGACATAAGGCTGGACACTCTTGGGGCTGAGACGATTGGTGAGGTTGGGAAAGCAAATGCAGACCCTTGAAAGGAATCCTGCGTGCTCCCCATTCCATGGGTCCCAACTCTCCAGGTTCAACGCAATCTTCCGACAGCGAAAGCACTCATTGGAAACCCAGCGTATGCTACACCGTGGGATCGGGAAAGCTTTCTGAAACTCACCTCACTTTTCATCTCCTGGTGCTCGTGTTCTCCATTCAGGCCCCCTTACTAACAATCTCCCCACTTGGAGACTCAGCGCCTTTCCATGCCTCTTTCGTACCGTCTGCAATTTGTCCGCAGGATGAACTGCAAGAGGGGGAACCAGTGAGACACTCGCTGGAGGGGTTTGGTCGGGCACATGTCACTCTCATTTCCCATCGCGAAGAAGAATTCACCAAAGGCTCAGCCTGCCACCCCGGATCGACAATAGGGCGTGAAGCCATCCAGCCGTGTTGCGTCCCACTCACAAAAAAGCGACTTGGGAAATGGAGCTCAGGGGCACTGCACTTCCCAAACCTGCAGAGTTCTAAACGATAACTATCGCCCCAAAATATATTGAGGTCAGGCTACGAAGAGGCGTTGAACGCAAGGCACAACTGCAGGAAATGGATGTCAACGGGTACATGGGAATGGCCCCGATAGCACATGAAAAGCGCCAGAACGTGGACAATGATGCGGTTGGCCAAAAAGGGCGTATGCGTTTTTTCCTGAATATATTCAGGAAAAAACGCATACGCCCTTTTTCGCCAACCAAGCAACCTGGGAGAGCAAATCAGCACTACAAAGAAATCTCTCGCCCCCCCCCCCCGGGGCAAAAGGGCCAGGCGAAAAAAGTCTAAAAACCAGAAAGGCAGGGCAGGCCACCGAGTCAAGGGAGCCTTGTTAAGCTGATGGGCGGGATGTCAATGGCCAACAGCCAATCTTCACAAGTGTATCCTCTTTCCCAAAACATGTAAAACACAGAACCACAGAGCATAGGGCACTTCCACACATGGGCGTTGACCTTGGGAAAATGAAAAAATCAACCAGACACAGGGACCCCAAAGTTGAGGGCTGCTGTCTTGACAAGAACCTCCACTCCGGTACACGTTTCATATCCCAGGAAAGAGCCAAGTGGACAAAGACAAGTGGACAAGTGGACAAAGACAAGTGGACAAGTGGACAAGTGGTGCTACGTAGGTCCAATGGAGTGTCACTCAGCCATGAAATCCACGTCATGAGGCTGGTAGCAGCATCCTGAGTGGATTTAGGTACGATCATCCTCAGTGAAATAAGTCCCACAAAGACAGAAACTTATGATATCACTTATCGAGGGAATGTAAAAATCGCTCCCCATGAACTGAATCCCCAAACAGAACAGAGTCACGCTTTTAGAAAACACACTTAGGCCTGCTTCAGGGGAAAGGTGAGGTGGGGTGACGCATAAAACTCGAGTTTGAAATGAGCACAGATACTCTTCCGAAAACCGAATATGGAATGGACACGACTTACTCCTTGCTCAATCAACTGGACTCACCAGACCCTGTTCATCGCACAAGTATCTATCCGACTAGTAAGCATCTTAAAAGCTAAGTCTTGATATCTTTGTGTAAGTGCATCAAGTGTGTGTAAAGCGGCCTAAAAACAGCAGGGAAAATCAGCTCAGACCCATTCTGAGGATACATTTCCAACACAAAGAAGAAACAAGCAGGGCAAAACAGAGAGAAATTCTTCCAAAATGCGTTCAGGGACTGGCATGCAACCAGGATTGACCACATCTACAGCCAAAGCGGCAGAAGACATAAGGCTGGACACTCTTGGGGCTGAGACGATTGGTGAGGTTGGGAAAGCCAATGCAGACCCTTGAAAGGAATCCTGCGTGCTCCCCATTCCATGGGTCCCAACTCTCCAGGTTCAATGCAATCTTCCGACAGCGAAAGCACTCATTGGAAACCCAGCGGATGCTACACCGTGGGATCGGGAAAGCTTTCTGAAACTCACCTCACTTTTCATCTCCTGGTGCTCGTGTTCTCCATTCAGGCCCCCTTACTAACAATCTCCCCACTTGGAGACTCAGCGCCTTTCCATGCCTCTTTCGTACCGTCTGCAATTTGTCCGCAGGATGAACTGCAAGAGGGGGAACCAATGAGAGACTCGCTGGAGGGGTTTGGTCGGGCACATGTCACTCTCATTTCCCATCGCGAAGAAGAATTCACCAAAGGCTCAGCCTGCCACCCCGGATCGACAATAGGGCGTGAAGCCATCCAGCCGTGTTGCGTCCCACTCACAAAAAAGCGACTTGGGAAATGGAGCTAAGGGGCACTGCACTTCCCAAACCTGCAGAGTTCTAAACGATAACTATCGCCCCAAAATATATTGAGGTCAGGCTACGAAGAGGCGTTGAACGCAAGGCAGAACTGCAGGAAACGGATGTCAACGGGTACATGGGAATGGCCCCGATAGCACATGAAAAGCGCCAGAACGTGGACAATGATGCGGTTGGCCAAAAAGGGCGTATGCGTTTTTTCCTGAATATATTCAGGAAAAAACGCATACGCCCTTTTTGGCCAACCAAGCAACCTGGGAGAGCAAATCAGCACTACAAAGAAATCTCTCGCCCCCCCCCCCGGGGCAAAAGGGCCAGGCGAAAAAAGTCTAAAAACCAGAAAGGCAGGGCAGGCCACCGAGTCAAGGGAGCCTTGTTAAGCTGATGGGCGGGATGTCAATGGCCAACAGCCAATCTTCACAAGTGTATCCTCTTTCCCAAAACATGTAAAACACAGAACCACAGAGCATAGGGCACTTCCACACATGGGCGTTGACCTTGGGAAAATGAAAAAATCAACCAGACACAGGGACCCCAAAGTTGAGGGCTGCTGTCTTGACAAGAACCTCGACTCCGGTACACGTTTCATACCCCAGGAAAGAGCCAAGTGGACAAAGACAAGTGGACAAGTGGACAAAGACAAGTGGACAAGTGGACAAGTGGTGCTACGTAGGTCCAATGGAGTGTCACTCAGCCATGAAATCCACGTCATGAGGCTGGTAGCCGCATCCTGAGTGGATTTAGGTATGATCATCCTCAGTGAAATAAGTCCCACAAAGACAGAAATTTATGATATCACTTATCGGGGGAATGTAAATATCGCCCCCCATGAACTGAATCCCCAAACAGAACAGAGTCACGCTTTTAGAAAACACACTTAGGCCTGCTTCAGGGGAAAGGTGAGGTGGGGTGACGCATAAAACTCGAGTTTGAAATGAGCACAGATACCCTTCCGAAAACCGAATATGGAATGGACACGACCTACTCCTTGCTCAATCAACTGGACTCACCAGACCCTGTTCATCGCACAAGTATCTATCCGACTAGTAAGCATCTTAAAAGCTAAGTCTTGATATCTCTGTGTAAGTGCATCAAGTGTGTGTAAAGCAGCCTAAAAACAGCAGGGAAAATCAGCTCAGACCCATTCTGAGGATACATTTCCAACACAAAGAAGAAACAAGCAGGGCAAAACAGAGAAAAATTCTTCCAAAATGCGTTCAGGGACTGGCATGCAACCAGGATTGACCACATCTACAGCCCCAGCGGCAGAAGACATAAGGCTGGACACTCTTGGGGCTGAGACGATTGGTGAGGTTGGGAAAGCAAATGCAGACCCTTGAAAGGAATCCTGCGTGCTCCCCATTCCATGGGTCCCAACTCTCCAGGTTCAACGCAATCTTCCGACAGCGAAAGCACTCATTGGAAACCCAGCGGATGCTACACCGTGGGATCGGGAAAGCTTTCTGAAACTCACCTCACTTTTCATCTCCTGGTGCTCGTGTTCTCCATTCAGGCCCCCTTACTAACAATCTCCCCACTTGGAGACTCAGCGCCTTTCCATGCCTCTTTCGTACCGTCTGCAATTTGTCCGCAGGATGAACTGCAAGAGGGGGAACCAATGAGAGACTCGCTGGAGGTGTTTGGTCGGGCACATGTCACTCTCATTTCCCATCGCGAAGAAGAATTCACCAAAGGCTCAGCCTGCCACCCCGGATCGACAATAGGGCGTGAAGCCATCCAGCCGTGTTGCGTCCCACTCACAAAAAAGCGACTTGGGAAATGGAGCTCAGGGGCACTGCACTTCCCAAACCTGCAGAGTTCTAAACGATAACTATCGCCCCCAAATATATTGAGGTCAGGCTACGAAGACGCGTTGAACGCAAGGCAGAACTGCAGGAAACGGATGTCAACGGGTACATGGGATTGGCCCCGATAGCACATGAAAAGCGCCAGAACGTGGACAATGATGCGGTTGGCCAAAAAGGGCGTATGCGTTTTTTCCTGAATATATTCAGGAAAAAACGCATACGCCCTTTTTGGCCAACCAAGCAACCTGGGAGAGCAAATCAGCACTACAAAGAAATCTCTCGCCCCCCCCCACCCGGGGCAAAAGGGCCAGGCGAAAAAAGTCTAAAAACCAGAAAGGCAGGGCAGGCCACCGAGTCAAGGGAGCCTTGTTAAGCTGATGGGCGGGATGTCAATGGCCAACAGCCAATCTTCACAAGTGTATCCTCTTTCCCAAAACATGTAAAACACAGAACCACAGAGCATAGGGCACTTCCACACATGGGCGTTGACCTTGGGAAAATGAAAAAATCAACCAGACACAGGGACCCCAAAGTTGAGGGCTGCTGTCTTGACAAGAACCTCCACTCCGGTACACGTTTCATATCCCAGGAAAGAGCCAAGTGGACAAAGACAAGTGGACAAGTGGACAAAGACAAGTGGACAAGTGGACAAGTGGTGCTACGTAGGTCCAATGGAGTGTCACTCAGCCATGAAATCCACGTCATGAGGCTGGTAGCAGCATCCTGAGTGGATTTAGGTACGATAATCCTCAGTGAAATAAGTCCCACAAAGACAGAAACTTATGATATCACTTATCGCAGGAATGTAAAAATCGCTCCCCATGAACTGAATCCCCAAACAGAACAGAGTCACGCTTTTAGAAAACACACTTAGGCCTGCTTCAGGGGAAAGGTGAGGTGGGGTGACGCATAAAACTCGAGTTTGAAATGAGCACAGATACCCTTCCGAAAACCGAATATGGAATGGACACGACCTACTCCTTGCTCAATCAACTGGACTCACCAGACCCTGTTCATCGCACAAGTATCTATGCGACTAATAAGCATCTTAAAAGCTAAGTCTTGATATCTCTGTGTAAGTGCATCAAGTGTGTGTAAAGCCGCCTAAAAACAGCAGGGAAAATCAGCTCAGACCCATTCTGAGGATACATTTCCAACACAAAGAAGAAACAAGCAGGGCAAAACAGAGAGAAATTCTTCCAAAATGCGTTCAGGGACTGGCATGCAACCAGCATTGACCACATCTACAGCCCCAGCGGCAGAAGACATAAGGCTGGACACTCTTGGGGCTGAGACGATTGGTGAGGTTGGGAAAGCAAATGCAGACCCTTGAAAGGAATCCTGCGTGCTCCCCATTCCATGGGTCCCAACTCTCCAGGTTCAACGCAATCTTCCGACAGCGAAAGCACTCATTGGAAACCCAGCGGATGCTACACCGTGGGATCGGGAAAGCTTTCTGAAACTCACCTCACTTTTCATCTCCTGGTGCTCGTGTTCTCCATTCAGGCCCCCTTACTAACAATCTCCCCACTTGGAGACTCAGCGCCTTTCCATGCCTCTTTCGTACCGTCTGCAATTTGTCCGCAGGATGAACTGCAAGAGGGGGAACCAATGAGAGACTCGCTGGAGGGGTTTGGTCGGGCACATGTCACTCTCATTTCCCATCGCAAAGAAGAATTCACCAAAGGCTCAGCCTGCCACCCCGGATCGACAATAGGGCGTGAAGCCATTCAGCCGTGTTGCGTCCCACTCACAAAAAAGCGACTTGGGAAATGGAGCTCAGGGGCACTGCACTTCCCAAACCTGCAGAGTTCTAAACGATAACTATCGCCCCAAAATATATTGAGGTCAGGCTACGAAGAGGCGTTGAACGCAAGGCAGAACTGCAGGAAACGGATGTCAACGGGTACATGGGAATGGCCCCGATAGCACATGTAAAGCGCCAGAACGTGGACAATGATGCGGTTGGCCAAAAAGGGCGTATGCGTTTTTTCCTGAATATATTCAGGAAAAAACGCATACGCCCTTTTTGGCCCACCAAGCAACCTGGGAGAGCAAATCAGCACTACAAAGAAATCTCTCGCCCCCCCCCCCCGGGGCAAAAGGGCCAGGCGAAAAAAGTCTAAAAACCAGAAAGGCAGGGCAGGCCACCGAGTCAAGGGAGCCTTGTTAAGCTGATGGGCGGGATGTCAATGGCCAACAGCCAATCTTCACAAGTGTATCCTCTTTCCCAAAACATGTAAAACACAGAACCACAGAGCATAGGGCACTTCCACACATGGGCGTTGACCTTGGGAAAATGAAAAAATCAACCAGACACAGGGACCCCAAAGTTGAGGGCTGCTGTCTTGACAAGAACCTCGACTCCGGTACACGTTTCATACCCCAGGAAAGAGCCAAGTGGACAAAGACAAGTGGACAAGTGGACAAAGACAAGTGGACAAGTGGACAAGTGGTGCTACGTAGGTCCAATGGAGTGTCACTCAGCCATGAAATCCACGTCATGAGGCTGGTAGCCGCATCCTGAGTGGATTTAGGTATGATCATCCTCAGTGAAATAAGTCCCACAAAGACAGAAATTTATGATATCACTTATCGGGGGAATGTAAATATCGCTCCCCATGAACTGAATCCCCAAACAGAACAGAGTCACGCTTTTAGAAAACACACTTAGGCCTGCTTCAGGGGAAAGGTGAGGTGGGGTGACGCATAAAACTCGAGTTTGAAATGAGCACAGATACCCTTCCGAAAACCGAATATGGAATGGACACGACCTACTCCTTGCTCAATCAACTGGACTCACCAGACCCTGTTCATCGCACAAGTATCTATCCGACTAGTAAGCATCTTAAAAGCTAAGTCTTGATATCTCTGTGTAAGTGCATCAAGTGTGTGTAAAGCAGCCTAAAAACAGCAGGGAAAATCAGCTCAGACCCATTCTGAGGATACATTTCCAACACAAAGAAGAAACAAGCAGGGCAAAACAGAGAAAAATTCTTCCAAAATGCGTTCAGGGACTGGCATGCAACCAGGATTGACCACATCTACAGCCCCAGCGGCAGAAGACATAAGGCTGGACACTCTTGGGGCTGAGACGATTGGTGAGGTTGGGAAAGCAAATGCAGACCCTTGAAAGGAATCCTGCGTGCTCCCCATTCCATGGGTCCCAACTCTCCAGGTTCAACGCAATCTTCCGACAGCGAAAGCACTCATTGGAAACCCAGCGGATGCTACACCGTGGGATCGGGAAAGCTTTCTGAAACTCACCTCACTTTTCATCTCCTGGTGCTCGTGTTCTCCATTCAGGCCCCCTTACTAACAATCTCCCCACTTGGAGACTCAGCGCCTTTCCATGCCTCTTTCGTACCGTCTGCAATTTGTCCGCAGGATGAACTGCAAGAGGGGGAACCAATGAGAGACTCGCTGGAGGTGTTTGGTCGGGCACATGTCACTCTCATTTCCCATCGCGAAGAAGAATTCACCAAAGGCTCAGCCTGCCACCCCGGATCGACAATAGGGCGTGAAGCCATCCAGCCGTGTTGCGTCCCACTCACAAAAAAGCGACTTGGGAAATGGAGCTCAGGGGCACTGCACTTCCCAAACCTGCAGAGTTCTAAACGATAACTATCGCCCCCAAATATATTGAGGTCAGGCTACGAAGACGCGTTGAACGCAAGGCAGAACTGCAGGAAACGGATGTCAACGGGTACATGGGATTGGCCCCGATAGCACATGAAAAGCGCCAGAACGTGGACAATGATGCGGTTGGCCAAAAAGGGCGTATGCGTTTTTTCCTGAATATATTCAGGAAAAAACGCATACGCCCTTTTTGGCCAACCAAGCAACCTGGGAGAGCAAATCAGCACTACAAAGAAATCTCTCGCCCCCCCCCACCCGGGGCAAAAGGGCCAGGCGAAAAAAGTCTAAAAACCAGAAAGGCAGGGCAGGCCACCGAGTCAAGGGAGCCTTGTTAAGCTGATGGGCGGGATGTCAATGGCCAACAGCCAATCTTCACAAGTGTATCCTCTTTCCCAAAACATGTAAAACACAGAACCACAGAGCATAGGGCACTTCCACACATGGGCGTTGACCTTGGGAAAATGAAAAAATCAACCAGACACAGGGACCCCAAAGTTGAGGGCTGCTGTCTTGACAAGAACCTCCACTCCGGTACACGTTTCATATCCCAGGAAAGAGCCAAGTGGACAAAGACAAGTGGACAAGTGGACAAAGACAAGTGGACAAGTGGACAAGTGGTGCTACGTAGGTCCAATGGAGTGTCACTCAGCCATGAAATCCACGTCATGAGGCTGGTAGCAGCATCCTGAGTGGATTTAGGTACGATAATCCTCAGTGAAATAAGTCCCACAAAGACAGAAACTTATGATATCACTTATCGCAGGAATGTAAAAATCGCTCCCCATGAACTGAATCCCCAAACAGAACAGAGTCACGCTTTTAGAAAACACACTTAGGCCTGCTTCAGGGGAAAGGTGAGGTGGGGTGACGCATAAAACTCGAGTTTGAAATGAGCACAGATACCCTTCCGAAAACCGAATATGGAATGGACACGACCTACTCCTTGCTCAATCAACTGGACTCACCAGACCCTGTTCATCGCACAAGTATCTATGCGACTAGTAAGCATCTTAAAAGCTAAGTCTTGATATCTCTGTGTAAGTGCATCAAGTGTGTGTAAAGCCGCCTAAAAACAGCAGGGAAAATCAGCTCAGACCCATTCTGAGGATACATTTCCAACACAAAGAAGAAACAAGCAGGGCAAAACAGAGAGAAATTCTTCCAAAATGCGTTCAGGGACTGGCATGCAACCAGCATTGACCACATCTACAGCCCCAGCGGCAGAAGACATAAGGCTGGACACTCTTGGGGCTGAGACGATTGGTGAGGTTGGGAAAGCAAATGCAGACCCTTGAAAGGAATCCTGCGTGCTCCCCATTCCATGGGTCCCAACTCTCCAGGTTCAACGCAATCTTCCGACAGCGAAAGCACTCATTGGAAACCCAGCGGATGCTACACCGTGGGATCGGGAAAGCTTTCTGAAACTCACCTCACTTTTCATCTCCTGGTGCTCGTGTTCTCCATTCAGGCCCCCTTACTAACAATCTCCCCACTTGGAGACTCAGCGCCTTTCCATGCCTCTTTCGTACCGTCTGCAATTTGTCCGCAGGATGAACTGCAAGAGGGGGAACCAATGAGAGACTCGCTGGAGGGGTTTGGTCGGGCACATGTCACTCTCATTTCCCATCGCAAAGAAGAATTCACCAAAGGCTCAGCCTGCCACCCCGGATCGACAATAGGGCGTGAAGCCATTCAGCCGTGTTGCGTCCCACTCACAAAAAAGCGACTTGGGAAATGGAGCTCAGGGGCACTGCACTTCCCAAACCTGCAGAGTTCTAAACGATAACTATCGCCCCAAAATATATTGAGGTCAGGCTACGAAGAGGCATTGAACGCAAGGCAGAACTGCAGGAAACGGATGTCAACGGGTACATGGGAATGGCCCCGATAGCACATGTAAAGCGCCAGAACGTGGACAATGATGCGGTTGGCCAAAAAGGGCGTATGCGTTTTTTCCTGAATATATTCAGGAAAAAACGCATACGCCCTTTTTGGCCCACCAAGCAACCTGGGAGAGCAAATCAGCACTACAAAGAAATCTCTCGCCCCCCCCCCCGGGGCAAAAGGGCCAGGCGAAAAAAGTCTAAAAACCAGAAAGGCAGGGCAGGCCACCGAGTCAAGGGAGCCTTGTTAAGCTGATGGGCGGGATGTCAATGGCCAACAGCCAATCTTCACAAGTGTATCCTCTTTCCCAAAACATGTTAAACACAGAACCACAGAGCATAGGGCACTTCCACACATGGGCGTTGACCTTGGGAAAATGAAAAAATCAACCAGACACAGGGACCCCAAAGTTGAGGGCTGCTGTCTTGACAAGAACCTCCACTCCGATACACGTTTCATATCCCAGGAAAGAGCCAAGTGGACAAAGACAAGTGGACAAGTGGACAAAGACAAGTGGACAAGTGGACAAGTGGTGCTACGTAGGTCCAATGGAGTGTCACTCAGCCATGAAATCCACGTCATGAGGCTGGTAGCAGCATCCTGAGTGGATTTAGGTACGATCATCCTCAGTGAAATAAGTCCCACAAAGACAGAAACTTATGATATCACTTATCGAGGGAATGTAAAAATCGCTCCCCATGAACTGAATCCCCAAACAGAACAGTCACGCTTTTAGAAAACACACTTAGGCCTGCTTCAGGGGAAAGGTGAGGTGGGGTGACGCATAAAACTCGAGTTTGAAATGAGCACAGATACCCTTCCGAAAACCGAATATGGAATGGACACGACCTACTCCTTGCTCAATCAACTGGACTCACCAGACCCTGTTCATCGCACAAGTATCTATCCGACTAGTAAGCATCTTAAAAGCTAAGTCTTGATATCTCTGTGTAAGTGCATCAAGTGTGTGTAAAGCAGCCTAAAAACAGCAGGGAAAATCATCTCAGACCCATTCTGAGGATACATTTCCAACACAAAGAAGAAACAAGCAGGGCAAAACAGAGAGAAATTCTTCCAAAATGCGTTCAGGGACTGGCATGCAACCAGGATTGACCACATCTACAGCCCCAGCGGCAGAAGACATAAGGCTGGACACTCTTGGGGCTGAGACGATTGGTGAGGTTGGGAAAGCAAATGCAGACCCTTGAAAGGAATCCTGCGTGCTCCCCATTCCATGGGTCCCAACTCTCCAGGTTCAACGCAATCTTCCGACAGCGAAAGCACTCATTGGAAACCCAGCGTATGCTACACCGTGGGATCGGGAAAGCTTTCTGAAACTCACCTCACTTTTCATCTCCTGGTGCTCGTGTTCTCCATTCAGGCCCCCTTACTAACAATCTCCCCACTTGGAGACTCAGCGCCTTTCCATGCCTCTTTCGTACCGTCTGCAATTTGTCCGCAGGATGAACTGCAAGAGGGGGAACCAGTGAGACACTCGCTGGAGGGGTTTGGTCGGGCACATGTCACTCTCATTTCCCATCGCGAAGAAGAATTCACCAAAGGCTCAGCTTGCCACCCCGGATCGACAATAGGGCGTGAAGCCATCCAGCCGTGTTGCGTCCCACTCACAAAAAAGCGACTTGGGAAATGGAGCTCAGGGGCACTGCACTTCCCAAACCTGCAGAGTTCTAAACGATAACTATCGCCCCAAAATATATTGAGGTCAGGCTACGAAGAGGCGTTGAACGCAAGGCACAACTGCAGGAAATGGATGTCAACGGGTACATGGGAATGGCCCCGATAGCACATGAAAAGCGCCAGAACGTGGACAATGATGCGGTTGGCCAAAAAGGGCGTATGCGTTTTTTCCTGAATATATTCAGGAAAAAACGCATACGCCCTTTTTCGCCAACCAAGCAACCTGGGAGAGCAAATCAGCACTACAAAGAAATCTCTCGCCCCCCCCCCGGGGCAAAAGGGCCAGGCGAAAAAAGTCTAAAAACCAGAAAGGCAGGGCAGGCCACCGAGTCAAGGGAGCCTTGTTAAGCTGATGGGCGGGATGTCAATGGCCAACAGCCAATCTTCACAAGTGTATCCTCTTTCCCAAAACATGTAAAACACAGAACCACAGAGCATAGGGCACTTCCACACATGGGCGTTGACCTTGGGAAAATGAAAAAATCAACAAGACACAGGGACCCCAAAGTTGAGGGCTGCTGTCTTGACAAGAACCTCCACTCCGGTACACGTTTCATATCCCAGGAAAGAGCCAAGTGGACAAAGACAAGTGGACAAGTGGACAAAGACAAGTGGACAAGTGGACAAGTGGTGCTACGTAGGTCCAATGGAGTGTCACTCAGCCATGAAATCCACGTCATGAGGCTGGTAGCAGCATCCTGAGTGGATTTAGGTACGATCATCCTCAGTGAAATAAGTCCCACAAAGACAGAAACTTATGATATCACTTATCGAGGGAATGTAAAAATCGCTCCCCATGAACTGAATCCCCAAACAGAACAGAGTCACGCTTTTAGAAAACACACTTAGGCCTGCTTCAGGGGAAAGGTGAGGTGGGGTGACGCATAAAACTCGAGTTTGAAATGAGCACAGATACTCTTCCGAAAACCGAATATGGAATGGACACGACTTACTCCTTGCTCAATCAACTGGACTCACCAGACCCTGTTCATCGCACAAGTATCTATCCGACTAGTAAGCATCTTAAAAGCTAAGTCTTGATATCTTTGTGTAAGTGCATCAAGTGTGTGTAAAGCGGCCTAAAAACAGCAGGGAAAATCAGCTCAGACCCATTCTGAGGATACATTTCCAACACAAAGAAGAAACAAGCAGGGCAAAACAGAGAGAAATTCTTCCAAAATGCGTTCAGGGACTGGCATGCAACCAGGATTGACCACATCTACAGCCAAAGCGGCAGAAGACATAAGGCTGGACACTCTTGGGGCTGAGACGATTGGTGAGGTTGGGAAAGCCAATGCAGACCCTTGAAAGGAATCCTGCGTGCTCCCCATTCCATGGGTCCCAACTCTCCAGGTTCAACGCAATCTTCCGACAGCGAAAGCACTCATTGGAAACCCAGCGGATGCTACACCGTGGGATCGGGAAAGCTTTCTGAAACTCACCTCACTTTTCATCTCCTGGTGCTCGTGTTCTCCATTCAGGCCCCCTTACTAACAATCTCCCCACTTGGAGACTCAGCGCCTTTCCATGCCTCTTTCGTACCGTCTGCAATTTGTCCGCAGGATGAACTGCAAGAGGGGGAACCAATGAGAGACTCGCTGGAGGGGTTTGGTCGGGCACATGTCACTCTCATTTCCCATCGCGAAGAAGAATTCACCAAAGGCTCAGCCTGCCACCCCGGATCGACAATAGGGCGTGAAGCCATCCAGCCGTGTTGCGTCCCACTCACAAAAAAGCGACTTGGGAAATGGAGCTCAGGGGCACTGCACTTCCCAAACCTGCAGAGTTCTAAACGATAACTATCGCCCCAAAATATATTGAGGTCAGGCTACGAAGAGGCGTTGAACGCAAGGCAGAACTGCAGGAAACGGATGTCAACGGGTACATGGGAATGGCCCCGATAGCACATGAAAAGCGCCAGAACGTGGACAATGATTCGGTTGGCCAAAAAGGGCGTATGCGTTTTTTCCTGAATATATTCAGGAAAAAACGCATACGCCCTTTTTGGCCAACCAAGCAACCTGGGAGAGCAAATCAGCACTACAAAGAAATCTCTCGCCCCCCCACCCTCCCGGGACAAAAGGGCCAGGCGAAAAAAGTCTAAAAACCAGAAAGGCAGGGCAGGCCACCGAGTCAAGGGAGCCTTGTTAAGCTGATGGGCGGGATGTCAATGGCCAACAGCCAATCTTCACAAGTGTATCCTCTTTCCCAAAACATGTAAAACACAGAACCATAGAGCATAGGGCACTTCCACACATGGGCGTTGACCTTGGGAAAATGAAAAAATCAACCAGACACAGGGACCCCAAAGTTGAGGGCTGCTGTCTTGACAAGAACCTCCACTCCGGTACACGTTTCATATCCCAGGAAAGAGCCAAGTGGACAAAGACAAGTGGACAAGTGGACAAAGACAAGTGGACAAGTGGACAAGTGGTGCTACGTAGGTCCAATGGAGTGTCACTCAGCCATGAAATCCACGTCATGAGGCTGGTAGCAGCATCCTGAGTGGATTTAGGTACGATCATCCTCAGTGAAATAAGTCCCACAAAGACAGAAACTTATGATATCACTTATCGAGGGAATGTAAAAATCGCTCCCCATGAACTGAATCCCCAAACAGAACAGAGTCACGCTTTTAGAAAACACACTTAGGCCTGCTTCAGGGGAAAGGTGAGGTGGGGTGACGCATAAAACTCGAGTTTGAAATGAGCACAGATACCCTTCCGAAAACCGAATATGGAATGGACACGACCTACTCCTTGCTCAATCAACTGGACTCACCAGACCCTGTTCATCGCACAAGTATCTATGCGACTAGTAAGCATCTTAAAAGCTAAGTCTTGATATCTCTGTGTAAGTGCATCAAGTGTGTGTAAAGCGGCCTAAAAACAGCAGGGAAAATCAGCTCAGACCCATTCTGAGGATACATTTCCAACACAAAGAAGAAACAAGCAGGGCAAAACAGAGAGAAATTCTTCGAAAATGCGTTCAGGGACTGGCATGCAACCAGGATTGACCACATCTACAGCCCCAGCGGCAGAAGACATAAGGCTGGACACTCTTGGGGCTGAGACGATTGGTGAGGTTGGGAAAGCAAATGCAGACCCTTGAAAGGAATCCTGCGTGCTCCCCATTCCATGGGTCCCAACTCTCCAGGTTCAACGCAATCTTCCGACAGCGAAAGCACTCATTGGAAACCCAGCGGATGCTACACCGGGGGATCGGGAAAGCTTTCTGAAACTCACCTCACTTTCCATCTCCTGGTGCTCGTGTTCTCCATTCAGGCCCCCTTACTAACAATCTCCCCACTTGGAGACTCAGCGCCTTTCCATGCCTCTTTCGTACCGTCTGCAATTTGTCCGCAGGATGAACTGCAAGAGGGGGAACCAATGAGAGACTCGCTGGAGGTGTTTGGTCGGGCACATGTCACTCTCATTTCCCATCGCGAAGAAGAATTCACCAAAGGCTCAGCCTGCCACCCCGGATCGACAATAGGGCGTGAAGCCATCCAGCCGTGTTGCGTCCCACTCACAAAAAAGCGACTTGGGAAATGGAGCTCAGGGGCACTGCACTTCCCAAACCTGCAGAGTTCTAAACGATAACTATCGCCCCCAAATATATTGAGGTCAGGCTACGAAGACGCGTTGAACGCAAGGCAGAACTGCAGGAAACGGATGTCAACGGGTACATGGGATTGGCCCCGATAGCACATGAAAAGCGCCAGAACGTGGACAATGATGCGGTTGGCCAAAAAGGGCGTATGCGTTTTTTCCTGAATATATTCAGGAAAAAACGCATACGCCCTTTTTGGCCAACCAAGCAACCTGGGAGAGCAAATCAGCACTACAAAGAAATCTCTCGCCCCCCCCCACCCGGGGCAAAAGGGCCAGGCGAAAAAAGTTTAAAAACCAGAAAGGCAGGGCAGGCCACCGAGTCAAGGGAGCCTTGTTAAGCTGATGGGCGGGATGTCAATGGCCAACAGCCAATCTTCACAAGTGTATCCTCTTTCCCAAAACATGTAAAACACAGAACCACAGAGCATAGGGCACTTCCACACATGGGCGTTGACCTTGGGAAAATGAAAAAATCAACCAGACACAGGGACCCCAAAGTTGAGGGCTGCTGTCTTGACAAGAACCTCCACTCCGGTACACGTTTCATATCCCAGGAAAGAGCCAAGTGGACAAAGACAAGTGGACAAGTGGACAAAGACAAGTGGACAAGTGGACAAGTGGTGCTACGTAGGTCCAATGGAGTGTCACTCAGCCATGAAATCCACGTCATGAGGCTGGTAGCAGCATCCTGAGTGGATTTAGGTACGATAATCCTCAGTGAAATAAGTCCCACAAAGACAGAAACTTATGATATCACTTATCGCAGGAATGTAAAAATCGCTCCCCATGAACTGAATCCCCAAACAGAACAGAGTCACGCTTTTAGAAAACACACTTAGGCCTGCTTCAGGGGAAAGGTGAGGTGGGGTGACGCATAAAACTCGAGTTTGAAATGAGCACAGATACCCTTCCGAAAACCGAATATGGAATGGACACGACCTACTCCTTGCTCAATCAACTGGACTCACCAGACCCTGTTCATCGCACAAGTATCTATGCGACTAGTAAGCATCTTAAAAGCTAAGTCTTGATATCTCTGTGTAAGTGCATCAAGTGTGTGTAAAGCCGCCTAAAAACAGCAGGGAAAATCAGCTCAGACCCATTCTGAGGATACATTTCCAACACAAAGAAGAAACAAGCAGGGCAAAACAGAGAGAAATTCTTCCAAAATGCGTTCAGGGACTGGCATGCAACCAGCATTGACCACATCTACAGCCCCAGCGGCAGAAGACATAAGGCTGGACACTCTTGGGGCTGAGACGATTGGTGAGGTTGGGAAAGCAAATGCAGACCCTTGAAAGGAATCCTGCGTGCTCCCCATTCCATGGGTCCCAACTCTCCAGGTTCAACGCAATCTTCCGACAGCGAAAGCACTCATTGGAAACCCAGCGGATGCTACACCGTGGGATCGGGAAAGCTTTCTGAAACTCACCTCACTTTTCATCTCCTGGTGCTCGTGTTCTCCATTCAGGCCCCCTTACTAACAATCTCCCCACTTGGAGACTCAGCGCCTTTCCATGCCTCTTTCGTACCGTCTGCAATTTGTCCGCAGGATGAACTGCAAGAGGGGGAACCAATGAGAGACTCGCTGGAGGGGTTTGGTCGGGCACATGTCACTCTCATTTCCCATCGCGAAGAAGAATTCACCAAAGGCTCAGCCTGCCACCCCGGATCGACAATAGGGCGTGAAGCCATCCAGCCGTGTTGCGTCCCACTCACAAAAAAGCGACTTGGGAAATGGAGCTCAGGGGCACTGCACTTCCCAAACCTGCAGAGTTCTAAACGATAACTATCGCCCCAAAATATATTGAGGTCAGGCTACGAAGAGGCGTTGAACGCAAGGCAGAACTGCAGGAAACGGATGTCAACGGGTACATGGGAATGGCCCCGATAGCACATGAAAAGCGCCAGAACGTGGACAATGATGCGGTTGGCCAAAAAGGGCGTATGCGTTTTTTCCTGAATATATTCAGGAAAAAACGCATACGCCCTTTTTGGGCAACCAAGCAACCTGGGAGAGCAAATCAGCACTACAAAGAAATCTCTCCCCCCCCCCCGGGGCAAAAGGGCCAGGCGAAAAAAGTCTAAAAACCAGAAAGGCAGGGCAGGCCACCGAGTCAAGGGAGCCTTGTTAAGCTGATGGGCGGGATGTCAATGGCCAACAGCCAATCTTCACAAGTGTATCCTCTTTCCCAAAACATGTTAAACACAGAACCACAGAGCATAGGGCACTTCCACACATGGGCGTTGACCTTGGGAAAATGAAAAAATCAACCAGACACAGGGACCCCAAAGTTGAGGGCTGCTGTCTTGACAAGAACCTCGACTCCGGTACACGTTTCATATCCCAGGAAAGAGCCAAGTGGACAAAGACAAGTGGACAAGTGGACAAAGACAAGTGGACAAGTGGACAAGTGGTGCTACGTAGGTCCAATGGAGTGTCACTCAGCCATGAAATCCACGTCATGAGGCTGGTAGCAGCATCCTGAGTGGATTTAGGTACGATCATCCTCAGTGAAATAAGTCCCACAAAGACAGAAACTTATGATATCACTTATCGAGGGAATGTAAAAATCGCTCCCCATGAACTGAATCCCCAAACAGAACAGAGTCACGCTTTTAGAAAACACACTTAGGCCTGCTTCAGGGGAAAGGTGAGGTGGGGTGACGCATAAAACTCGAGTTTGAAATGAGCACAGATACCCTTCCGAAAACCGAATATGGAATGGACACGACCTACTCCTTGCTCAATCAACTGGACTCACCAGACCCTGTTCATCGCACAAGTATCTATGCGACTAGTAAGCATCTTAAAAGCTAAGTCTTGATATCTCTGTGTAAGTGCATCAAGTGTGTGTAAAGCGGCCTAAAAACAGCAGGGAAAATCAGCTCAGACCCATTCTGAGGATACATTTCCAACACAAAGAAGAAACAAGCAGGGCAAAACAGAGAGAAATTCTTCCAAAATGCGTTCAGGGACTGGCATGCAACCAGGATTGACCACATCTACAGCCCCAGCGGCAGAAGACATAAGGCTGGACACTCTTGGGGCTGAGACGATTGGTGAGGTTGGGAAAGCAAATGCAGACCCTTGAAAGGAATCCTGCGTGCTCCCCATTCCATGGGTCCCAACTCTCCAGGTTCAACGCAATCTTCCGACAGCGAAAGCACTCATTGGAAACCCAGCGGATGCTACACCGTGGGATCGGGAAAGCTTTCTGAAACTCACCTCACTTTCCATCTCCTGGTGCTCGTGTTCTCCATTCAGGCCCCCTTACTAACAATCTCCCCACTTGGAGACTCAGCGCCTTTCCATGCCTCTTTCGTACCGTCTGCAATTTGTCCGCAGGATGAACTGCAAGAGGGGGAACCAATGAGAGACTCGCTGGAGGGGTTTGGTCGGGCACATGTCACTCTCATTTCCCATCGCGAAGAAGAATTCACCAAAGGCTCAGCCTGCCACCCCGGATCGACAATAGGGCGTGAAGCCATCCAGCCGTGTTGCGTCCCACTCACAAAAAAGCGACTTGGGAAATGGAGCTCAGGGGCACTGCACTTCCCAAACCTGCAGAGTTCTAAACGATAACTATCGCCCCAAAATATATTGAGGTCAGGCTACGAAGAGGCGTTGAACGCAAGGCAGAACTGCAGGAAACGGATGTCAACGGGTACATGGGAATGGCCCCGATAGCACATGAAAAGCGCCAGAACGTGGACAATGATGCGGTTGGCCAAAAAGGGCGTATGCGTTTTTTCCTGAATATATTCAGGAAAAAACGCATACGCCCTTTTTGGGCAACCAAGCAACCTGGGAGAGCAAATCAGCACTACAAAGAAATCTCTCCCCCCCCCCCGGGGCAAAAGGGCCAGGCGAAAAAAGTCTAAAAACCAGAAAGGCAGGGCAGGCCACCGAGTCAAGGGAGCCTTGTTAAGCTGATGGGCGGGATGTCAATGGCCAACAGCCAATCTTCACAAGTGTATCCTCTTTCCCAAAACATGTTAAACACAGAACCACAGAGCATAGGGCACTTCCACACATGGGCGTTGACCTTGGGAAAATGAAAAAATCAACCAGACACAGGGACCCCAAAGTTGAGGGCTGCTGTCTTGACAAGAACCTCCACTCCGGTACACGTTTCATATCCCAGGAAAGAGCCAAGTGGACAAAGACAAGTGGACAAGTGGACAAAGACAAGTGGACAAGTGGACAAGTGGTGCTACGTAGGTCCAATGGAGTGTCACTCAGCCATGAAATCCACGTCATGAGGCTGGTAGCAGCATCCTGAGTGGATTTAGGTACGATCATCCTCAGTGAAATAAGTCCCACAAAGACAGAAACTTATGATATCACTTATCGAGGGAATGTAAAAATCGCTCCCCATGAACTGAATCCCCAAACAGAACAGAGTCACGCTTTTAGAAAACACACTTAGGCCTGCTTCAGGGGAAAGGTGAGGTGGGGTGACGCATAAAACTCGAGTTTGAAATGAGCACAGATACCCTTCCGAAAACCGAATATGGAATGGACACGACCTACTCCTTGCTCAATCAACTGGACTCACCAGACCCTGTTCATCGCACAAGTATCTATGCGACTAGTAAGCATCTTAAAAGCTAAGTCTTGATATCTCTGTGTAAGTGCATCAAGTGTGTGTAAAGCGGCCTAAAAACAGCAGGGAAAATCAGCTCAGACCCATTCTGAGGATACATTTCCAACACAAAGAAGAAACAAGCAGGGCAAAACAGAGAGAAATTCTTCCAAAATGCGTTCAGGGACTGGCATGCAACCAGGATTGACCACATCTACAGCCCCAGCGGCAGAAGACATAAGGCTGGACACTCTTGGGGCTGAGACGATTGGTGAGGTTGGGAAAGCAAATGCAGACCCTTGAAAGGAATCCTGCGTGCTCCCCATTCCATGGGTCCCAACTCTCCAGGTTCAACGCAATCTTCCGACAGCGAAAGCACTCATTGGAAACCCAGCGGATGCTACACCGTGGGATCGGGAAAGCTTTCTGAAACTCACCTCACTTTCCATCTCCTGGTGCTCGTGTTCTCCATTCAGGCCCCCTTACTAACAATCTCCCCACTTGGAGACTCAGCGCCTTTCCATGCCTCTTTCGTACCGTCTGCAATTTGTCCGCAGGATGAACTGCAAGAGGGGGAACCAATGAGAGACTCGCTGGAGGGGTTTGGTCGGGCACATGTCACTCTCATTTCCCATCGCGAAGAAGAATTCACCAAAGGCTCAGCCTGCCACCCCGGATCGACAATAGGGCGTGAAGCCATCCAGCCGTGTTGCGTCCCACTCACAAAAAAGCGACTTGGGAAATGGAGCTCAGGGGCACTGCACTTCCCAAACCTGCAGAGTTCTAAACGATAACTATCGCCCCAAAATATATTGAGGTCAGGCTACGAAGAGGCGTTGAACGCAAGGCAGAACTGCAGGAAACGGATGTCAACGGGTACATGGGAATGGCCCCGATAGCACATGAAAAGCGCCAGAACGTGGACAATGATTCGGTTGGCCAAAAAGGGCGTATGCGTTTTTTCCTGAATATATTCAGGAAAAAACGCATACGCCCTTTTTGGCCAACCAAGCAACCTGGGAGAGCAAATCAGCACTACAAAGAAATCTCTCGCCCCCCCACCCTCCCGGGACAAAAGGGCCAGGCGAAAAAAGTCTAAAAACCAGAAAGGCAGGGCAGGCCACCGAGTCAAGGGAGCCTTGTTAAGCTGATGGGCGGGATGTCAATGGCCAACAGCCAATCTTCACAAGTGTATCCTCTTTCCCAAAACATGTAAAACACAGAACCATAGAGCATAGGGCACTTCCACACATGGGCGTTGACCTTGGGAAAATGAAAAAATCAACCAGACACAGGGACCCCAAAGTTGAGGGCTGCTGTCTTGACAAGAACCTCCACTCCGGTACACGTTTCATATCCCAGGAAAGAGCCAAGTGGACAAAGACAAGTGGACAAGTGGACAAAGACAAGTGGACAAGTGGACAAGTGGTGCTACGTAGGTCCAATGGAGTGTCACTCAGCCATGAAATCCACGTCATGAGGCTGGTAGCAGCATCCTGAGTGGATTTAGGTACGATCATCCTCAGTGAAATAAGTCCCACAAAGACAGAAACTTATGATATCACTTATCGAGGGAATGTAAAAATCGCTCCCCATGAACTGAATCCCCAAACAGAACAGAGTCACGCTTTTAGAAAACACACTTAGGCCTGCTTCAGGGGAAAGGTGAGGTGGGGTGACGCATAAAACTCGAGTTTGAAATGAGCACAGATACCCTTCCGAAAACCGAATATGGAATGGACACGACCTACTCCTTGCTCAATCAACTGGACTCACCAGACCCTGTTCATCGCACAAGTATCTATGCGACTAGTAAGCATCTTAAAAGCTAAGTCTTGATATCTCTGTGTAAGTGCATCAAGTGTGTGTAAAGCGGCCTAAAAAGAGCAGGGAAAATCAGCTCAGACCCATTCTGAGGATACATTTCCAACACAAAGAAGAAACAAGCAGGGCAAAACAGAGAGAAATTCTTCGAAAATGCGTTCAGGGACTGGCATGCAACCAGGATTGACCACATCTACAGCCCCAGCGGCAGAAGACATAAGGCTGGACACTCTTGGGGCTGAGACGATTGGTGAGGTTGGGAAAGCAAATGCAGACCCTTGAAAGGAATCCTGCGTGCTCCCCATTCCATGGGTCCCAACTCTCCAGGTTCAACGCAATCTTCCGACAGCGAAAGCACTCATTGGAAACCCAGCGGATGCTACACCGTGGGATCGGGAAAGCTTTCTGAAACTCACCTCACTTTCCATCTCCTGGTGCTCGTGTTCTCCATTCAGGCCCCCTTACTAACAATCTCCCCACTTGGAGACTCAGCGCCTTTCCATGCCTCTTTCGTACCGTCTGCAATTTGTCCGCAGGATGAACTGCAAGAGGGGGAACCAATGAGAGACTCGCTGGAGGGGTTTGGTCGGGCACATGTCACTCTCATTTCCCATCGCGAAGAAGAATTCACCAAAGGCTCAGCCTGCCACCCCGGATCGACAATAGGGCGTGAAGCCATCCAGCCGTGTTGCGTCCCACTCACAAAAAAGCGACTTGGGAAATGGAGCTCAGGGGCACTGCACTTCCCAAACCTGCAGAGTTCTAAACGATAACTATCGCCCCAAAATATATTGAGGTCAGGCTACGAAGAGGCGTTGAACGCAAGGCAGAACTGCAGGAAACGGATGTCAACGGGTACATGGGAATGGCCCCGATAGCACATGAAAAGCGCCAGAACGTGGACAATGATGCGGTTGGCCAAAAAGGGCGTATGCGTTTTTTCCTGAATATATTCAGGAAAAAACGCATACGCCCTTTTTGGCCAACCAAGCAACCTGGGAGAGCAAATCAGCACTACAAAGAAATCTCTCGCCCCCCCACCCTCCCGGGACAAAAGGGCCAGGCGAAAAAAGTCTAAAAACCAGAAAGGCAGGGCAGGCCACCTAGTCAAGGGAGCCTTGTTAAGCTGATGGGCGGGATGTCAATGGCCAACAGCCAATCTTCACAAGTGTATCCTCTTTCCCAAAACATGTAAAACACAGAACCATAGAGCATAGGGCACTTCCACACATGGGCGTTGACCTTGGGAAAATGAAAAAATCAACCAGACACAGGGACCCCAAAGTTGAGGGCTGCTGTCTTGACAAGAACCTCCACTCCGGTACACGTTTCATATCCCAGGAAAGAGCCAAGTGGACAAAGACAAGTGGACAAGTGGACAAAGACAAGTGGACAAGTGGACAAGTGGTGCTACGTAGGTCCAATGGAGTGTCACTCAGCCATGAAATCCACGTCATGAGGCTGGTAGCAGCATCCTGAGTGGATTTAGGTACGATCATCTTCAGTGAAATAAGTCCCACAAAGACAGAAACTTATGATATCACTTATCGAGGGAATGTAAAAATCGCTCCCCATGAACTGAATCCCCAAACAGAACAGAGTCACGCTTTTAGAAAACACACTTAGGCCTGCTTCAGGGGAAAGGTGAGGTGGGGTGACGCATAAAACTCGAGTTTGAAATGAGCACAGATACCCTACCGAAAACCGAATATGGAATGGACACGACCTACTCCTTGCTCAATCAACTGGACTCACCAGACCCTGTTCATCGCACAAGTATCTATCCGACTAGTAAGCATCTTAAAAGCTAAGTCTTGATATCTCTGTGTAAGTGCATCAAGTGTGTGTAAAGCGGCCTAAAAACAGCAGGGAAAATCAGCTCAGACCCATTCTGAGGATACATTTCCAACACAAAGAAGAAACAAGCAGGGCAAAACAGAGAGAAATTCTTCCAAAAGGCGTTCAGGGACTGGCATGCAACCAGCATTGACCACATCTACAGCCCCAGCGGCAGAAGACATAAGGCTGGACACTCTTGGGGCTGAGACGATTGGTGAGGTTGGGAAAGCAAATGCAGACCCTTGAAAGGAATCCTGTGTGCTCCCCATTCCATGGGTCCCAACTCTCCAGGTTCAACGCAATCTTCCGACAGCGAAAGCACTCATTGGAAACCCAGCGGATGCTACACCGTGGGATCGGGAAAGCTTTCTGAAACTCACCACACTTTTCATCTCCTGGTGCTCGTGTTCTCCATTCAGGCCCCCTTACTAACAATCTCCCCACTTGGAGACTCAGCGCCTTTCCATGCCTCTTTCGTACCGTCTGCAATTTGTCCGCAGGATGAACTGCAAGAGGGGGAACCAATGAGACACTCGCTGGAGGGGTTTGGTCGGGCACATGTCACTCTCATTTCCCATCGCAAAGAAGAATTCACCAAAGGCTCAGCCTGCCACCCCGGATCGACAATAGGGCGTGAAGCCATCCAGCCGTGTTGCGTCCCACTCACAAAAAAGCGACTTGGGAAATGGAGCTCAGGGGCACTGCACTTCCCAAACCTGCAGAGTTCTAAATGATAACTATCGCCCCAAAATATATTGAGGTCAGGCTACGAAGAGGCGTTGAACGCAAGGCAGAACTGCAGGAAACGGATGTCAACGGGTACATGGGAATGGCCCCGATAGCACATGAAAAGCGCCAGAACGTGGACAATGATGCGGTTGGCCAAAAAGGGCGTATGCGTTTTTTCCTGAATATATTCAGGAAAAAACGCATACGCCCTTTTTGGGCAACCAAGCAACCTGGGAGAGCAAATCAGCACTACAAAGAAATCTCTCGCCCCCCCCCCCGGGGCAAAAGGGCCAGGCGAAAAAAGTCTAAAAACCAGAAAGGCAGGGCAGGCCACCGAGTCAAGGGAGCCTTGTTAAGCTGATGGGCGGGATGTCAATGGCCAACAGCCAATCTTCACAAGTGTATCCTCTTTCCCAAAACATGTTAAACACAGAACCACAGAGCATAGGGCACTTCCACACATGGGCGTTGACCTTGGGAAAATGAAAAAATCAACCAGACACAGGGACCCCAAAGTTGAGGGCTGCTGTCTTGACAAGAACCTCCACTCCGGTACACGTTTCATATCCCAGGAAAGAGCCAAGTGGACAAAGACAAGTGGACAAGTGGACAAAGACAAGTGGACAAGTGGACAAGTGGTGCTACGTAGGTCCAATGGAGTGTCACTCAGCCATGAAATCCACGTCATGAGGCTGGTAGCAGCATCCTGAGTGGATTTAGGTACGATCATCCTCAGTGAAATAAGTCCCACAAAGACAGAAACTTATGATATCACTTATCGAGGGAATGTAAAAATCGCTCCCCATGAACTGAATCCCCAAACAGAACAGAGTCACGCTTTTAGAAAACACACTTAGGCCTGCTTCAGGGGAAAGGTGAGGTGGGGTGACGCATAAAACTCGAGTTTGAAATGAGCACAGATACCCTTCCGAAAACCGAATATGGAATGGACACGACCTACTCCTTGCTCAATCAACTGGACTCACCAGACCCTGTTCATCGCACAAGTATCTATGCGACTAGTAAGCATCTTAAAAGCTAAGTCTTGATATCTCTGTGTAAGTGCATCAAGTGTGTGTAAAGCCGCCTAAAAACAGCAGGGAAAATCAGCTCAGACCCATTCTGAGGATACATTTCCAACACAAAGAAGAAACAAGCAGGGCAAAACAGAGAGAAATTCTTCCAAAAGGCGTTCAGGGACTGGCATGCAACCAGCATTGACCACATCTACAGCCCCAGCGGCAGAAGACATAAGGCTGGACACTCTTGGGGCTGAGACGATTGGTGAGGTTGGGAAAGCAAATGCAGACCCTTGAAAGGAATCCTGTGTGCTCCCCATTCCATGGGTCCCAACTCTCCAGGTTCAACGCAATCTTCCGACAGCGAAAGCACTCATTGGAAACCCAGCGGATGCTACACCGTGGGATCGGGAAAGCTTTCTGAAACTCACCACACTTTTCATCTCCTGGTGCTCGTGTTCTCCATTCAGGCCCCCTTACTAACAATCTCCCCACTTGGAGACTCAGCGCCTTTCCATGCCTCTTTCGTACCGTCTGCAATTTGTCCGCAGGATGAACTGCAAGAGGGGGAACCAATGAGAGACTCGCTGGAGGGGTTTGGTCGGGCACATGTCACTCTCATTTCCCATCGCAAAGAAGAATTCACCAAAGGCTCAGCCTGCCACCCCGGATCGACAATAGGGCGTGAAGCCATCCAGCCGTGTTGCGTCCCACTCACAAAAAAGCGACTTGGGAAATGGAGCTCAGGGGCACTGCACTTCCCAAACCTGCAGAGTTCTAAACGATAACTATCGCCCCAAAATATATTGAGGTCAGGCTACGAAGAGGCGTTGAACGCAAGGCAGAACTGCAGGAAACGGATGTCAACGGGTACATGGGAATGGCCCCGATAGCACATGAAAAGCGCCAGAACGTGGACAATGATGCGGTTGGCCAAAAAGGGCGTATGCGTTTTTTCCTGAATATATTCAGGAAAAAACGCATACGCCCTTTTTGGGCAACCAAGCAACCTGGGAGAGCAAATCAGCACTACAAAGAAATCTCTCGCCCCCCCCCCCCCCCGGGGCAAAAGGGCCAGGCGAAAAAAGTCTAAAAACCTGAAAGGCAGGGCAGGCCACCGAGTCAAGGGAGCCTTGTTAAGCTGATGGGCGGGATGTCAATGGCCAACAGCCAATCTTCACAAGTGTATCCTCTTTCCCAAAACATGTTAAACACAGAACCACAGAGCATAGGGCACTTCCACACATGGGCGTTGACCTTGGGAAAATGAAAAAATGAAGCAGACACAGGGACCCCAAAGTTGAGGGCTGCTGTCTTGACAAGAACCTCGACTCCGGTACACGTTTCATATCCCAGGAAAGAGCCAAGTGGACAAAGACAAGTGGACAAGTGGACAAGTGGACAAGTGGTGCTACGTAGGTCCAATGGAGTGTCACTCAGCCATGAAATCCACGTCATGAGGCTGGTAGCAGCATCCTGAGTGGATTTAGGTACGATCATCCTCAGTGAAATAAGTCCCACAAAGACAGAAACTTATGATATCACTTATCGAGGGAATGTAAAAATCGCTCCCCATGAACTGAATCCCCAAACAGAACAGAGTCACGCTTTTAGAAAACACACTTAGGCCTGCTTCAGGGGAAAGGTGAGGTGGGGTGACGCATAAAACTCGAGTTTGAAATGAGCACAGATACCCTTCCGAAAACCGAATATGGAATGGACACGACCTACTCCTTGCTCAATCAACTGGACTCACCAGACCCTGTTCATCGCACAAGTATCTATGCGACTAGTAAGCATCTTAAAAGCTAAGTCTTGATATCTCTGTGTAAGTGCATCAAGTGTGTGTAAAGCCGCCTAAAAACAGCAGGGAAAATCAGCTCAGACCCATTCTGAGGATACATTTCCAACACAAAGAAGAAACAAGCAGGGCAAAACAGAGAGAAATTCTTCCAAAATGCGTTCAGGGACTGGCATGCAACCAGCATTGACCACATCTACAGCCCCAGCGGCAGAAGACATAAGGCTGGACACTCTTGGGGCTGAGACGATTGGTGAGGTTGGGAAAGCAAATGCAGACCCTTGAAAGGAATCCTGCGTGCTCCCCATTCCATGGGTCCCAACTCTCCAGGTTCAACGCAATCTTCCGACAGCGAAAGCACTCATTGGAAACCCAGCGGATGCTACACCGTGGGATCGGGAAAGCTTTCTGAAACTCACCTCACTTTTCATCTCCTGGTGCTCGTGTTCTCCATTCAGGCCCCCTTACTAACAATCTCCCCACTTGGAGACTCAGCGCCTTTCCATGCCTCTTTCGTACCGTCTGCAATTTGTCCGCAGGATGAACTGCAAGAGGGGGAACCAATGAGAGACTCGCTGGAGGGGTTTGGTCGGGCACATGTCACTCTCATTTCCCATCGCAAAGAAGAATTCACCAAAGGCTCAGCCTGCCACCCCGGATCGACAATAGGGCGTGAAGCCATCCAGCCGTGTTGCGTCCCACTCACAAAAAAGCGACTTGGGAAATGGAGCTCAGGGGCACTGCACTTCCCAAACCTGCAGAGTTCTAAACGATAACTATCGCCCCAAAATATATTGAGGTCAGGCTACGAAGAGGCGTTGAACGCAAGGCAGAACTGCAGGAAACGGATGTCAACGGGTACATGGGAATGGCCCCGATAGCACATGAAAAGCGCCAGTACGTGGACAATGATGCGGTTGGCCAAAAAGGGCGTATGCGTTTTTTCCTGAATATATTCAGGAAAAAACGCATACGCCCTTTTTGGGCAACCAAGCAACCTGGGAGAGCAAATCAGCACTACAAAGAAATCTCTCGCCCCCCCCCCCGGGGCAAAAGGGCCAGGCGAAAAAAGTCTAAAAACCAGAAAGGCAGGGCAGGCCACCGAGTCAAGGGAGCCTTGTTAAGCTGATGGGCGGGATGTCAATGGCCAACAGCCAATCTTCACAAGTGTATCCTCTTTCCCAAAACATGTTAAACACAGAACCACAGAGCATAGGGCACTTCCACACATGGGCGTTGACCTTGGGAAAATGAAAAAATCAACCAGACACAGGGACCCCAAAGTTGAGGGCTGCTGTCTTGACAAGAACCTCCACTCCGGTACACGTTTCATATCCCAGGAAAGAGCCAAGTGGACAAAGACAAGTGGACAAGTGGACAAAGACAAGTGGACAAGTGGACAAGTGGTGCTACGTAGGTCCAATGGAGTGTCACTCAGCCATGAAATCCACGTCATGAGGCTGGTAGCAGCATCCTGAGTGGATTTAGGTACGATCATCCTCAGTGAAATAAGTCCCACAAAGACAGAAACTTATGATATCACTTATCGAGGGAATGTAAAAATCGCTCCCCATGAACTGAATCCCCAAACAGAACAGAGTCACGCTTTTAGAAAACACACTTATGCCTGCTTCAGGGGAAAGGTGAGGTGGGGTGACGCATAAAACTCGAGTTTGAAATGAGCACAGATACCCTTCCGAAAACCGAATATGGAATGGACACGACCTACTCCTTGCTCAATCAACTGGACTCACCAGACCCTGTTCATCGCACAAGTATCTATCCGACTAGTAAGCATCTTAAAAGCTAAGTCTTGATATCTCTGTGTAAGTGCATCAAGTGTGTGTAAAGCGGCCTAAAAACAGCAGGGAAAATCAGCTCAGACCCATTCTGAGGATACATTTCCAACACAAAGAAGAAACAAGCAGGGCAAAACAGAGAGAAATTCTTCCAAAATGCGTTCAGGGACTGGCATGCAACCAGCATTGACCACATCTACAGCCCCAGCGGCAGAAGACATAAGGCTGGACACTCTTGGGGCTGAGATGATTGGTGAGGTTGGGAAAGCAAATGCAGACCCTTGAAAGGAATCCTGCGTGCTCCCCATTCTATGGGTCCCAACTCTCCAGGTTCAACGCAATCTTCCGACAGCGAAAGCACTCATTGGAACCCCAGCGGATGCTACACCGTGGGATCGGGAAAGCTTTCTGAAACTCACCTCACTTTTCATCTCCTGGTGCTCGTGTTCTCCATTCAGGCCCCCTTACTAACAATCTCCCCACTTGGAGACTCAGCGCCTTTCCATGCCTCTTTCGTACCGTCTGCAATTTGTCCGCAGGATGAACTGCAAGAGGGGGAACCAATGAGAGACTCGCTGGAGGGGTTTGGTCGGGCACATGTCACTCTCATTTCCCATCGCAAAGAAGAATTCACCAAAGGCTCAGCCTGCCACCCCGGATCGACAATAGGGCGTGAAGCCATCCAGCCGTGTTGCGTCCCACTCACAAAAAAGCGACTTGGGAAATGGAGCTCAGGGGCACTGCACTTCCCAAACCTGCAGAGTTCTAAACGATAACTATCGCCCCAAAATATATTGAGGTCAGGCTACGAAGAGGCGTTGAACGCAAGGCAGAACTGCAGGAAACGGATGTCAACGGGTACATGGGAATGGCCCCGATAGCACATGAAAAGCGCCAGAACGTGGACAATGATGCGGTTGGCCAAAAAGGGCGTATGCGTTTTTTCCTGAATATATTCAGGAAAAAACGCATACGCCCTTTTTGGCCCACCAAGCAACCTGGGAGAGAAAATCAGCACTACAAAGAAATCTCTCGCCCCCCCCCGGGGCAAAAGGGCCAGGCGAAAAAAGTCTAAAAACCAGAAAGGCAGGGCAGGCCACGGAGTCAAGGGAGCCTTGTTAAGCTGATGGGCGGGATGTCAATGGCCAACAGCCAATCTTCACAAGTGTATCCTCTTTCCCAAAACATGTAAAACACAGAACCACAGAGCATAGGGCACTTCCACACATGGGCGTTGACCTTGGGAAAATGAAAAAATCAACCAGACACAGGGACCCCAAAGTTGAGGGCTGCTGTCTTGACAAGAACCTCCACTCCGGTACACGTTTCATATCCCAGGAAAGAGCCAAGTGGACAAAGACAAGTGGACAAGTGGACAAAGACAATTGGACAAGTGGACAAGTGGTGCTACGTAGGTCCAATGGAGTGTCACTCAGCCATGAAATCCACGTCATGAGGCTGGTAGCAGCATCCTGAGTGGATTTAGGTACGATCATCCTCAGTGAAATAAGTCCCACAAAGACAGAAACTTATGATATCACTTATCGAGGGAATGTAAAAATCGCTCCCCATGAACTGAATCCCCAAACAGAACAGAGTCACGCTTTTAGAAAACACACTTAGGCCTGCTTCAGGGGAAAGGTGAGGTGGGGTGACGCATAAAACTCGAGTTTGAAATGAGCACAGATACCCTTCCGAAAACCGAATATGGAATGGACACGACCTACTCCTTGCTCAATCAACTGGACTCACCAGACCCTGTTCATCGCACAAGTATCTATCCGACTAGTAAGCATCTTAAAAGCTAAGTCTTGATATCTCTGTGTAAGTGCATCAAGTGTGTGTAAAGCAGCCTAAAAACAGCAGGGAAAATCAGCTCAGACCCATTCTGAGGATACATTTCCAACACAAAGAAGAAACAAGCAGGGCAAAACAGAGAGAAATTCTTCCAAAATGCGTTCAGGGACTGGCATGCAACCAGCATTGACCACATCTACAGCCCCAGCGGCAGAAGACATAAGGCTGGACACTCTTGGGGCTGAGACGATTGGTGAGGTTGGGAAAGCAAATGCAGACCCTTGAAAGGAATCCTGCGTGCTCCCCATTCCATGGGTCCCAACTCTCCAGGTTCAACGCAATCTTCCGACAGCGAAAGCACTCATTGGAAACCCAGCGGATGCTACACCGTGGGATCGGGAAAGCTTTCTGAAACTCACCTCACTTTTCATCTCCTGGTGCTCGTGTTCTCCATTCAGGCCCCCTTACTAACAATCTCCCCACTTGGAGACTCAGCGCCTTTCCATGCCTCTTTCGTACCGTCTGCAATTTGTCCGCAGGATGAACTGCAAGAGGGGGAACCAGTGAGACACGACCTGGAGGGGTTTGGTCGGGCACATGTCACTCTCATTTCGCATCGCGAAGAAGAATTCACCAAAGGCTCAGCCTGCCACCCCGGATCGACAATAGGGCGTGAAGCCATCCAGCCGTGTTGCGTCCCACTCACAAAAAAGCGACTTGGGAAATGGAGCTCAGGGGCACTGCACTTCCCAAACCTGCAGAGTTCTAAACGATAACTATCGCCCCAAAATATATTGAGGTCAGGCTACGAAGAGGCATTGAACGCAAGGCAGAACTGCAGGAAACGGATGTCAACGGGTACATGGGAATGGCCCCGATAGCACATGTAAAGCGCCAGAACGTGGACAATGATGCGGTTGGCCAAAAAGGGCGTATGCGTTTTTTCCTGAATATATTCAGGAAAAAACGCATACGCCCTTTTTGGCCCACCAAGCAACCTGGGAGAGCAAATCAGCACTACAAAGAAATCTCTCGCCCCCCCCCCCCGGGGCAAAAGGGCCAGGCGAAAAAAGTCTAAAAACCAGAAAGGCAGGGCAGGCCACCGAGTCAAGGGAGCCTTGTTAAGCTGATGGGCGGGATGTCAATGGCCAACAGCCAATCTTCACAAGTGTATCCTCTTTCCCAAAACATGTTAAACACAGAACCACAGAGCATAGGGCACTTCCACACATGGGCGTTGACCTTGGGAAAATGAAAAAATCAACCAGACACAGGGACCCCAAAGTTGAGGGCTGCTGTCTTGACAAGAACCTCGACTCCGGTACACGTTTCATATCCCAGGAAAGAGCCAAGTGGACAAAGACAAGTGGACAAGTGGACAAAGACAAGTGGACAAGTGGACAAGTGGTGCTACGTAGGTCCAATGGAGTGTCACTCAGCCATGAAATCCACGTCATGAGGCTGGTAGCAGCATCCTGAGTGGATTTAGGTACGATCATCCTCAGTGAAATAAGTCCCACAAAGACAGAAACTTATGATATCACTTATCGCGGCAATGTAAAAATCGCTCCCCATGAACTGAATCCCCAAACAGAACAGAGTCACGCTTTTAGAAAACACACTTAGGCCTGCTTCAGGGGAAAGGTGAGGTGGGGTGACGCATAAAACTCGAGTTTGAAATGAGCACAGATACCCTTCCGAAAACCGAATATGGAATGGACACGACCTACTCCTTGCTCAATCAACTGGACTCACCAGACCCTGTTCATCGCACAAGTATCTATGCGACTAGTAAGCATCTTAAAAGCTAAGTCTTGATATCTCTGTGTAAGTGCATCAAGTGTGTGTAAAGCGGCCTAAAAACAGCAGGGAAAATCAGCTCAGACCCATTCTGAGGATACATTTCCAACACAAAGAAGAAACAAGCAGGGCAAAACAGAGAGAAATTCTTCCAAAATGCGTTCAGGGACTGGCATGCAACCAGGATTGACCACATCTACAGCCCCAGCGGCAGAAGACATAAGGCTGGACACTCTTGGGGCTGAGACGATTGGTGAGGTTGGGAAAGCAAATGCAGACCCTTGAAAGGAATCCTGCGTGCTCCCCATTCCATGGGTCCCAACTCTCCAGGTTCAACGCAATCTTCCGACAGCGAAAGCACTCATTGGAAACCCAGCGGATGCTACACCGTGGGATCGGGAAAGCTTTCTGAAACTCACCTCACTTTCCATCTCCTGGTGCTCGTGTTCTCCATTCAGGCCCCCTTACTAACAATCTCCCCACTTGGAGACTCAGCGCCTTTCCATGCCTCTTTCGTACCGTCTGCAATTTGTCCGCAGGATGAACTGCAAGAGGGGGAACCAATGAGAGACTCGCTGGAGGGGTTTGGTCGGGCACATGTCACTCTCATTTCCCATCGCGAAGAAGAATTCACCAAAGGCTCAGCCTGCCACCCCGGATCGACAATAGGGCGTGAAGCCATCCAGCCGTGTTGCGTCCCACTCACAAAAAAGCGACTTGGGAAATGGAGCTCAGGGGCACTGCACTTCCCAAACCTGCAGAGTTCTAAACGATAACTATCGCCCCAAAATATATTGAGGTCAGGCTACGAAGAGGCGTTGAACGCAAGGCAGAACTGCAGGAAACGGATGTCAACGGGTACATGGGAATGGCCCCGATAGCACATGAAAAGCGCCAGAACGTGGACAATGATGCGGTTGGCCAAAAAGGGCGTATGCGTTTTTTCCTGAATATATTCAGGAAAAAACGCATACGCCCTTTTTGGGCAACCAAGCAACCTGGGAGAGCAAATCAGCACTACAAAGAAATCTCTCCCCCCCCCCCGGGGCAAAAGGGCCAGGCGAAAAAAGTCTAAAAACCAGAAAGGCAGGGCAGGCCACCGAGTCAAGGGAGCCTTGTTAAGCTGATGGGCGGGATGTCAATGGCCAACAGCCAATCTTCACAAGTGTATCCTCTTTCCCAAAACATGTTAAACACAGAACCACAGAGCATAGGGCACTTCCACACATGGGCGTTGACCTTGGGAAAATGAAAAAATCAACCAGACACAGGGACCCCAAAGTTGAGGGCTGCTGTCTTGACAAGAACCTCCACTCCGGTACACGTTTCATATCCCAGGAAAGAGCCAAGTGGACAAAGACAAGTGGACAAGTGGACAAAGACAAGTGGACAAGTGGACAAGTGGTGCTACGTAGGTCCAATGGAGTGTCACTCAGCCATGAAATCCACGTCATGAGGCTGGTAGCAGCATCCTGAGTGGATTTAGGTACGATCATCCTCAGTGAAATAAGTCCCACAAAGACAGAAACTTATGATATCACTTATCGAGGGAATGTAAAAATCGCTCCCCATGAACTGAATCCCCAAACAGAACAGAGTCACGCTTTTAGAAAACACACTTAGGCCTGCTTCAGGGGAAAGGTGAGGTGGGGTGACGCATAAAACTCGAGTTTGAAATGAGCACAGATACCCTTCCGAAAACCGAATATGGAATGGACACGACCTACTCCTTGCTCAATCAACTGGACTCACCAGACCCTGTTCATCGCACAAGTATCTATGCGACTAGTAAGCATCTTAAAAGCTAAGTCTTGATATCTCTGTGTAAGTGCATCAAGTGTGTGTAAAGCGGCCTAAAAACAGCAGGGAAAATCAGCTCAGACCCATTCTGAGGATACATTTCCAACACAAAGAAGAAACAAGCAGGGCAAAACAGAGAGAAATTCTTCGAAAATGCGTTCAGGGACTGGCATGCAACCAGGATTGACCACATCTACAGCCCCAGCGGCAGAAGACATAAGGCTGGACACTCTTGGGGCTGAGACGATTGGTGAGGTTGGGAAAGCAAATGCAGACCCTTGAAAGGAATCCTGCGTGCTCCCCATTCCATGGGTCCCAACTCTCCAGGTTCAACGCAATCTTCCGACAGCGAAAGCACTCATTGGAAACCCAGCGGATGCTACACCGTGGGATCGGGAAAGCTTTCTGAAACTCACCTCACTTTCCATCTCCTGGTGCTCGTGTTCTCCATTCAGGCCCCCTTACTAACAATCTCCCCACTTGGAGACTCAGCGCCTTTCCATGCCTCTTTCGTACCGTCTGCAATTTGTCCGCAGGATGAACTGCAAGAGGGGGAACCAATGAGACACTCGCTGGAGGGGTTTGGTCGGGCACATGTCACTCTCATTTCCCATCGCGAAGAAGAATTCACCAAAGGCTCAGCCTGCCACCCCGGATCGACAATAGGGCGTGAAGCCATCCAGCCGTGTTGCGTCCCACTCACAAAAAAGCGACTTGGGAAATGGAGCTCAGGGGCACTGCACTTCCCAAACCTGCAGAGTTCTAAACGATAACTATCGCCCCAAAATATATTGAGGTCAGGCTACGAAGAGGCGTTGAACGCAAGGCAGAACTGCAGGAAACGGATGTCAACGGGTACATGGGAATGGCCCCGATAGCACATGAAAAGCGCCAGAACGTGGACAATGATGCGGTTGGCCAAAAAGGGCGTATGCGTTTTTTCCTGAATATATTCAGTAAAAAACGCATACGCCCTTTTTGGCCAACCAAGCAACCTGGGAGAGCAAATCAGCACTACAAAGAAATCTCTCGCCCCCCCACCCTCCCGGGACAAAAGGGCCAGGCGAAAAAAGTCTAAAAACCAGAAAGGCAGGGCAGGCCACCGAGTCAAGGGAGCCTTGTTAAGCTGATGGGCGGGATGTCAATGGCCAACAGCCAATCTTCACAAGTGTATCCTCTTTCCCAAAACATGTAAAACACAGAACCATAGAGCATAGGGCACTTCCACACATGGGCGTTGACCTTGGGAAAATGAAAAAATCAACCAGACACAGGGACCCCAAAGTTGAGGGCTGCTGTCTTGACAAGAACCTCCACTCCGGTACACGTTTCATATCCCAGGAAAGAGCCAAGTGGACAAAGACAAGTGGACAAGTGGACAAAGACAAGTGGACAAGTGGACAAGTGGTGCTACGTAGGTCCAATGGAGTGTCACTCAGCCATGAAATCCACGTCATGAGGCTGGTAGCAGCATCCTGAGTAGATTTAGGTACGATCATCCTCAGTGAAATAAGTCCCACAAAGACAGAAACTTATGATATCACTTATCGAGGGAATGTAAAAATCGCTCCCCATGAACTGAATCCCCAAACAGAACAGAGTCACGCTTTTAGAAAACACACTTAGGCCTGCTTCAGGGGAAAGGTGAGGTGGGGTGACGCATAAAACTCGAGTTTGAAATGAGCACAGATACCCTACCGAAAACCGAATATGGAATGGACACGACCTACTCCTTGCTCAATCAACTGGACTCACCAGACCCTGTTCATCGCACAAGTATCTATCCGACTAGTAAGCATCTTAAAAGCTAAGTCTTGATATCTCTGTGTAAGTGCATCAAGTGTGTGTAAAGCGGCCTAAAAACAGCAGGGAAAATCAGCTCAGACCCATTCTGAGGATACATTTCCAACACAAAGAAGAAACAAGCAGGGCAAAACAGAGAGAAATTCTTCCAAAAGGCGTTCAGGGACTGGCATGCAACCAGCATTGACCACATCTACAGCCCCAGCGGCAGAAGACATAAGGCTGGACACTCTTGGGGCTGAGACGATTGGTGAGGTTGGGAAAGCAAATGCAGACCCTTGAAAGGAATCCTGTGTGCTCCCCATTCCATGGGTCCCAACTCTCCAGGTTCAACGCAATCTTCCGACAGCGAAAGCACTCATTGGAAACCCAGCGGATGCTACACCGTGGGATCGGGAAAGCTTTCTGAAACTCACCACACTTTTCATCTCCTGGTGCTCGTGTTCTCCATTCAGGCCCCCTTACTAACAATCTCCCCACTTGGAGACTCAGCGCCTTTCCATGCCTCTTTCGTACCGTCTGCAATTTGTCCGCAGGATGAACTGCAAGAGGGGGAACCAATGAGAGACTCGCTGGAGGGGTTTGGTCGGGCACATGTCACTCTCATTTCCCATCGCAAAGAAGAATTCACCAAAGGCTCAGCCTGCCACCCCGGATCGACAATAGGGCGTGAAGCCATCCAGCCGTGTTGCGTCCCACTCACAAAAAAGCGACTTGGGAAATGGAGCTCAGGGGCACTGCACTTCCCAAACCTGCAGAGTTCTAAACGATAACTATCGCCCCAAAATATATTGAGGTCAGGCTACGAAGAGGCGTTGAACGCAAGGCAGAACTGCAGGAAACGGATGTCAACGGGTACATGGGAATGGCCCCGATAGCACATGAAAAGCGCCAGAACGTGGACAATGATGCGGTTGGCCAAAAAGGGCGTATGCGTTTTTTCCTGAATATATTCAGGAAAAAACGCATACGCCCTTTTTGGGCAACCAAGCAACCTGGGAGAGCAAATCAGCACTACAAAGAAATCTCTCGCCCCCCCCCCCGGGGCAAAAGGGCCAGGCGAAAAAAGTCTAAAAACCAGAAAGGCAGGGCAGGCCACCGAGTCAAGGGAGCCTTGTTAAGCTGATGGGCGGGATGTCAATGGCCAACAGCCAATCTTCACAAGTGTATCCTCTTTCCCAAAACATGTTAAACACAGAACCACAGAGCATAGGGCACTTCCACACATGGGCGTTGACCTTGGGAAAATGAAAAAATCAACCAGACACAGGGACCCCAAAGTTGAGGGCTGCTGTCTTGACAAGAACCTCCACTCCGGTACACGTTTCATATCCCAGGAAAGAGCCAAGTGGACAAAGACAAGTGGACAAGTGGACAAAGACAAGTGGACAAGTGGACAAGTGGTGCTACGTAGGTCCAATGGAGTGTCACTCAGCCATGAAATCCACGTCATGAGGCTGGTAGCAGCATCCTGAGTGGATTTAGGTACGATCATCCTCAGTGAAATTAGTCCCACAAAGACAGAAACTTATGATATCACTTATCGAGGGAATGTAAAAATCGCTCCCCATGAACTGAATCCCCAAACAGAACAGAGTCACGCTTTTAGAAAACACACTTAGGCCTGCTTCAGGGGAAAGGTGAGGTGGGGTGACGCATAAAACTCGAGTTTGAAATGAGCACAGATACCCTTCCGAAAACCGAATATGGAATGGACACGACCTACTCCTTGCTCAATCAACTGGACTCACCAGACCCTGTTCATCGCACAAGTATCTATGCGACTAGTAAGCATCTTAAAAGCTAAGTCTTGATATCTCTGTGTAAGTGCATCAAGTGTGTGTAAAGCCGCCTAAAAACAGCAGGGAAAATCAGCTCAGACCCATTCTGAGGATACATTTCCAACACAAAGAAGAAACAAGCAGGGCAAAACAGAGAGAAATTCTTCCAAAATGCGTTCAGGGACTGGCATGCAACCAGCATTGACCACATCTACAGCCCCAGCGGCAGAAGACATAAGGCTGGACACTCTTGGGGCTGAGACGATTGGTGAGGTTGGGAAAGCAAATGCAGACCCTTGAAAGGAATCCTGCGTGCTCCCCATTCCATGGGTCCCAACTCTCCAGGTTCAACGCAATCTTCCGACAGCGAAAGCACTCATTGGAAACCCAGCGGATGCTACACCGTGGGATCGGGAAAGCTTTCTGAAACTCACCTCACTTTTCATCTCCTGGTGCTCGTGTTCTCCATTCAGGCCCCCTTACTAACAATCTCCCCACTTGGAGACTCAGCGCCTTTCCATGCCTCTTTCGTACCGTCTGCAATTTGTCCGCAGGATGAACTGCAAGAGGGGGAACCAATGAGAGACTCGCTGGAGGGGTTTGGTCGGGCACATGTCACTCTCATTTCCCATCGCAAAGAAGAATTCACCAAAGGCTCAGCCTGCCACCCCGGATCGACAATAGGGCGTGAAGCCATCCAGCCGTGTTGCGTCCCACTCACAAAAAAGCGACTTGGGAAATGGAGCTCAGGGGCACTGCACTTCCCAAACCTGCAGAGTTCTAAACGATAACTATCGCCCCAAAATATATTGAGGTCAGGCTACGAAGAGGCGTTGAACGCAAGGCAGAACTGCAGGAAACGGATGTCAACGGGTACATGGGAATGGCCCCGATAGCACATGAAAAGCGCCAGAACGTGGACAATGATGCGGTTGGCCAAAAAGGGCGTATGCGTTTTTTCCTGAATATATTCAGGAAAAAACGCATACGCCCTTTTTGGGCAACCAAGCAACCTGGGAGAGCAAATCAGCACTACAAAGAAATCTCTCGCCCCCCCCCCCCGGGGCAAAAGGGCCAGGCGAAAAAAGTCTAAAAACCAGAAAGGCAGGGCAGGCCACCGAGTCAAGGGAGCCTTGTTAAGCTGATGGGCGGGATGTCAATGGCCAACAGCCAATCTTCACAAGTGTATCCTCTTTCCCAAAACATGTTAAACACAGAACCACAGAGCATAGGGCACTTCCACACATGGGCGTTGACCTTGGGAAAATGAAAAAATCAACCAGACACAGGGACCCCAAAGTTGAGGGCTGCTGTCTTGACAAGAACCTCCACTCCGGTACACGTTTCATATCCCAGGAAAGAGCCAAGTGGACAAAGACAAGTGGACAAGTGGACAAAGACAAGTGGACAAGTGGACAAGTGGTGCTACGTAGGTCCAATGGAGTGTCACTCAGCCATGAAATCCACGTCATGAGGCTGGTAGCAGCATCCTGAGTGGATTTAGGTACGATCATCCTCAGTGAAATAAGTCCCACAAAGACAGAAACTTATGATATCACTTATCGAGGGAATGTAAAAATCGCTCCCCATGAACTGAATCCCCAAACAGAACAGAGTCACGCTTTTAGAAAACACACTTATGCCTGCTTCAGGGGAAAGGTGAGGTGGGGTGACGCATAAAACTCGAGTTTGAAATGAGCACAGATACCCTTCCGAAAACCGAATATGGAATGGACACGACCTACTCCTTGCTCAATCAACTGGACTCACCAGACCCTGTTCATCGCACAAGTATCTATCCGACTAGTAAGCATCTTAAAAGCTAAGTCTTGATATCTCTGTGTAAGTGCATCAAGTGTGTGTAAAGCGGCCTAAAAACAGCAGGGAAAATCAGCTCAGACCCATTCTGAGGATACATTTCCAACACAAAGAAGAAACAAGCAGGGCAAAACAGAGAGAAATTCTTCCAAAATGCGTTCAGGGACTGGCATGCAACCAGCATTGACCACATCTACAGCCCCAGCGGCAGAAGACATAAGGCTGGACACTCTTGGGGCTGAGATGATTGGTGAGGTTGGGAAAGCAAATGCAGACCCTTGAAAGGAATCCTGCGTGCTCCCCATTCTATGGGTCCCAACTCTCCAGGTTCAACGCAATCTTCCGACAGCGAAAGCACTCATTGGAACCCCAGCGGATGCTACACCGTGGGATCGGGAAAGCTTTCTGAAACTCACCTCACTTTTCATCTCCTGGTGCTCGTGTTCTCCATTCAGGCCCCCTTACTAACAATCTCCCCACTTGGAGACTCAGCGCCTTTCCATGCCTCTTTCGTACCGTCTGCAATTTGTCCGCAGGATGAACTGCAAGAGGGGGAACCAATGAGAGACTCGCTGGAGGGGTTTGGTCGGGCACATGTCACTCTCATTTCCCATCGCAAAGAAGAATTCACCAAAGGCTCAGCCTGCCACCCCGGATCGACAATAGGGCGTGAAGCCATCCAGCCGTGTTGCGTCCCACTCACAAAAAAGCGACTTGGGAAATGGAGCTCAGGGGCACTGCACTTCCCAAACCTGCAGAGTTCTAAACGATAACTATCGCCCCAAAATATATTGAGGTCAGGCTACGAAGACGCGTTGAACGCAAGGCAGAACTGCAGGAAACGGATGTCAACGGGTACATGGGAATGGCCCCGATAGCACATGAAAAGCGCCAGAACGTGGACAATGATGCGGTTGGCCAAAAAGGGCGTATGCGTTTTTTCCTGAATATATTCAGGAAAAAACGCATACGCCCTTTTTGGCCCACCAAGCAACCTGGGAGAGAAAATCAGCACTACAAAGAAATCTCTCGCCCCCCCCCCGGGGCAAAAGGGCCAGGCGAAAAAAGTCTAAAAACCAGAAAGGCAGGGCAGGCCACCGAGTCAAGGGAGCCTTGTTAAGCTGATGGGCGGGATGTCAATGGCCAACAGCCAATCTTCACAAGTGTATCCTCTTTCCCAAAACATGTAAAACACAGAACCACAGAGCATAGGGCACTTCCACACATGGGCGTTGACCTTGGGAAAATGAAAAAATCAACCAGACACAGGGACCCCAAAGTTGAGGGCTGCTGTCTTGACAAGAACCTCCACTCCGGTACACGTTTCATATCCCAGGAAAGAGCCAAGTGGACAAAGACAAGTGGACAAGTGGACAAAGACAATTGGACAAGTGGACAAGTGGTGCTACGTAGGTCCAATGGAGTGTCACTCAGCCATGAAATCCACGTCATGAGGCTGGTAGCAGCATCCTGAGTGGATTTAGGTACGATCATCCTCAGTGAAATAAGTCCCACAAAGACAGAAACTTATGATATCACTTATCGAGGGAATGTAAAAATCGCTCCCCATGAACTGAATCCCCAAACAGAACAGAGTCACGCTTTTAGAAAACACACTTAGGCCTGCTTCAGGGGAAAGGTGAGGTGGGGTGACGCATAAAACTCGAGTTTGAAATGAGCACAGATACCCTTCCGAAAACCGAATATGGAATGGACACGACCTACTCCTTGCTCAATCAACTGGACTCACCAGACCCTGTTCATCGCACAAGTATCTATCCGACTAGTAAGCATCTTAAAAGCTAAGTCTTGATATCTCTGTGTAAGTGCATCAAGTGTGTGTAAAGCAGCCTAAAAACAGCAGGGAAAATCAGCTCAGACCCATTCTGAGGATACATTTCCAACACAAAGAAGAAACAAGCAGGGCAAAACAGAGAGAAATTCTTCCAAAATGCGTTCAGGGACTGGCATGCAACCAGCATTGACCACATCTACAGCCCCAGCGGCAGAAGACATAAGGCTGGACACTCTTGGGGCTGAGACGATTGGTGAGGTTGGGAAAGCAAATGCAGACCCTTGAAAGGAATCCTGCGTGCTCCCCATTCCATGGGTCCCAACTCTCCAGGTTCAACGCAATCTTCCGACAGCGAAAGCACTCATTGGAAACCCAGCGGATGCTACACCGTGGGATCGGGAAAGCTTTCTGAAACTCACCTCACTTTTCATCTCCTGGTGCTCGTGTTCTCCATTCAGGCCCCCTTACTAACAATCTCCCCACTTGGAGACTCAGCGCCTTTCCATGCCTCTTTCGTACCGTCTGCAATTTGTCCGCAGGATGAACTGCAAGAGGGGGAACCAGTGAGACACTCCCTGGAGGGGTTTGGTCGGGCACATGTCACTCTCATTTCCCATCGCGAAGAAGAATTCACCAAAGGCTCAGCCTGCCACCCCGGATCGACAATAGGGCGTGAAGCCATCCAGCCGTGTTGCGTCCCACTCACAAAAAAGCGACTTGGGAAATGGAGCTCAGGGGCACTGCACTTCCCAAACCTGCAGAGTTCTAAACGATAACTATCGCCCCAAAATATATTGAGGTCAGGCTACGAAGAGGCGTTGAACGCAAGGCAGAACTGCAGGAAACGGATGTCAACGGGTACATGGGAATGGCCCCGATAGCACATGAAAAGCGCCAGAACGTGGACAATGATGCGGTTGGCCAAAAAGGGCGTATGCGTTTTTTCCTGAATATATTCAGGAAAAAACGCATACGCCCTTTTTGGCCAACGAAGCAACCTGGGAGAGCAAATCAGCACTACAAAGAAATCTCTCGCCCCCCCGCCCCGGGGCAAAAGGGCCAGGCGAAAAAAGTCTAAAAACCAGAAAGGCAGGGCAGGCCACCGAGTCAAGGGAGCCTTGTTAAGCTGATGGGCGGGATGTCAATGGCCAACAGCCAATCTTCACAAGTGTATCCTCTTTCCCAAAACATGTAAAACACAGAACCACAGAGCATAGGGCACTTCCACACATGGGCGTTGACCTTGGGAAAATGAAAAAATCAACCAGACACAGGGACCCCAAAGTTGAGGGCTGCTGTCTTGACAAGCACCTAGACTCCGGTACACGTTTCATACCCCAGGAAAGAGCCAAGTGGACAAAGACAAGTGGACAAGTGGACAAAGACAAGTGGACAAGTGGACAAGTGGTGCTACGTAGGTCCAATGGAGTGTCACTCAGCCATGAAATCCACGTCATGAGGCTGGTAGCCGCATCCTGAGTGGATTTAGGTACGATCATCCTCAGTGAAATAAGTCCCACAAAGACAGAAACTTATGATATCACTTATCGCGGGAATGTAAAAATCGCTCCCCATGAACTGAATCCCCAAACAGAACAGAGTCACGCTTTTAGAAAACACACTTAGGCCTGCTTCAGGGGAAAGGTGAGGTGGGGTGACGCATAAAACTCGAGTTTGAAATGAGCACACATACCCTTCCGAAAACCGAATATGGAATGGACACGACCTACTCCTTGCTCAATCAACTGGACTCACCAGACCCTGTTCATCGCACAAGTATCTATCCGACTAGTAAGCATCTTAAAAGCTAAGTCTTGATATCTCTGTGTAAGTGCATCAAGTGTGTGTAAAGCAGCCTAAAAACAGCAGGGAAAATCAGCTCAGACCCATTCTGAGGATACATTTCCAACACAAAGAAGAAACAAGCAGTGCAAAACAGAGAGAAATTCTTCCAAAATGCGTTCAGGGACTGGCATGCAACCAGGATTCACCACATCTACAGCCCCAGCGGCAGAAGACATAAGGCTGGACACTCTTGGGGCTGAGACGATTGGTGAGGTTGGGAAAGCAAATGCAGACCCTTGAAAGGAATCCTGCGTGCTCCCCATTCCATGGGTCCCAACTCTCCAGGTTCAACGCAATCTTCCGACAGCGAAAGCACTCATTGGAAACCCAGCGGATGCTACACCGTGGGATGGGGAAAGCTTTCTGAAACTCACCTCACTTTTCATCTCCTGGTGCTCGTGTTCTCCATTCAGGCCCCCTTACTAACAATCTCCCCACTTGGAGACTCAGCGCCTTTCCATGCCTCTTTCGTACCGTCTGCAATTTGTCCGCAGGATGAACTGCAAGAGGGGGAACCAATGAGAGACTCGCTGGAGGGGTTTGGTCGGGCACATGTCACTCTCATTTCCCATCGCGAAGAAGAATTCACCAAAGGCTCAGCCTGCCACCCCGGATCGACAATAGGGCGTGAAGCCATCCAGCCGTGTTGCGTCCCACTCACAAAAAAGCGACTTGGGAAATGGAGCTCAGGGGCACTGCACTTCCCAAACCTGCAGAGTTCTAAACGATAACTATCGCCCCAAAATATATTGAGGTCAGGCTACGAAGACGCGTTGAACGCAAGGCAGAACTGCAGGAAACGGATGTCAACGGGTACATGGGAATGGCCCCGATAGCACATGAAAAGCGCCAGAACGTGGACAATGATGCGGTTGGCCAAAAAGGGCGTATGCGTTTTTTCCTGAATATATTCAGGAAAAAACGCATACGCCCTTTTTGGCCAACCAAGCAACCTGGGAGAGCAAATCAGCACTACAAAGAAATCTCTCGCCCCCCCACCCTCCCGGGACAAAAGGGCCAGGCGAAAAAAGTCTAAAAACCAGAAAGGCAGGGCAGGCCACCGAGTCAAGGGAGCCTTGTTAAGCTGATGGGCGGGATGTCAATGGCCAACAGCCAATCTTCACAAGTGTATCCTCTTTCCCAAAACATGTTAAACACAGAACCACAGAGCATAGGGCACTTCCACACATGGGCGTTGACCTTGGGAAAATGAAAAAATCAACCAGACACAGGGACCCCAAAGTTGAGGGCTGCTGTCTTGACAAGAACCTCCACTCCGGTACACGTTTCATATCCCAGGAAAGAGCCAAGTGGACAAAGACAAGTGGACAAGTGGACAAAGACAAGTGGACAAGTGGACAAGTGGTGCTACGTAGGTCCAATGGAGTGTCACTCAGCCATGAAATCCACGTCATGAGGCTGGTAGCAGCATCCTGAGTGGATTTAGGTACGATCATCCTCAGTGAAATAAGTCCCACAAAGACAGAAACTTATGATATCACTTATCGCGGGAATGTAAAAATCGCTCCCCATGAACTGAATCCCCAAACAGAACAGAGTCACGCTTTTAGAAAACACACTTAGGCCTGCTTCAGGGGAAAGGTGAGGTGGGGTGACGCATAAAACTCGAGTTTGAAATGAGCACAGATACCCTTCCGAAAACCGAATATGGAATGGACACGACCTACTCCTTGCTCAATCAACTGGACTCACCAGACCCTGTTCATCGCACAAGTATGTATGCGACTAGTAAGCATCTTAAAAGCTAAGTCTTGATATCTCTGTGTAAGTGCATCAAGTGTGTGTAAAGCGGCCTAAAAACAGCAGGGAAAATCAGCTCAGACCCATTCTGAGGATACATTTCCAACACAAAGAAGAAACAAGCAGGGCAAAACAGAGAGAAATTCTTCCAAAATGCGTTCAGGGACTGGCATGCAACCAGCATTGACCACATCTACAGCCCCAGCGGCAGAAGACATAAGGCTGGACACTCTTGGGGCTGAGACGATTGGTGAGGTTGGGAAAGCAAATGCAGACCCTTGAAAGGAATCCTGCGTGCTCCCCATTCCATGGGTCCCATCTCTCCAGCTTCAACGCAAGCTTCCGACAGCGAAAGCACTCATTGGAAACCCAGCGGATGCTACACCGTGGGATCGGGAAAGCTTTCTGAAACTCACCTCACTTTTCATCTCCTGGTGCTCGTGTTCTCCATTCAGGCCCCCTTACTAACAATCTCCCCACTTGGAGACTCAGCGCCTTTCCATGCCTCTTTCGTACCGTCTGCAATTTGTCCGCAGGATGAACTGCAAGAGGGGGAACCAATGAGACACTCGCTGGAGGTGTTTGGTCGGGCACATGTCACTCTCATTTCCCATCGCGAAGAAGAATTCACCAAAGGCTCAGCCTGCCACCCCGGATCGACAATAGGGCGTGAAGCCATCCAGCCGTGTTGCGTCCCACTCACAAAAAAGCGACATGGGAAATGGAGCTCAGGGGCACTGCACTTCCCAAACCTGCAGAATTCTAAACGATAACTATCGCCCCAAAATATATTGAGGTCAGGCTACGAAGAGGCGTTGAACGCAAGGCAGAACTGCAGGAAACGGATGTCAACGGGTACATGGGAATGGCCCCGATAGCACATGAAAAGCGCCAGAACGTGGACAATGATGCGGTTGGCCAAAAAGGGCGTATGCGTTTTTTCCTGAATATATTCAGGAAAAAACGCATACGCCCTTTTTGGCCAACCAAGCAACCTGGGAGAGCAAATCAGCACTACAAAGAAATCTCTCGCCCCCCCCCCCCGGGACAAAAGGGCCAGGCGAAAAAAGTCTAAAAACCAGAAAGGCAGGGCAAGCCACCGAGTCAAGGGAGCCTTGTTAAGCTGATGGGCGGGATGTCAATGGCCAACAGCCAATCTTCACAAGTGTATCCTCTTTCCCAAAACAGGTAAAACACAGAACCACAGAGCATAGGGCACTTCCACACATGGGCGTTGACCTTGGGAAAATGAAAAAATCAACCAGACACAGGGACCCCAAAGTTGAGGGCTGCTGTCTTGACAAGAACCTCGACTCCGGTACACGTTTCATACCCCAGGAAATAGCCAAGTGGACAAAGACAAGTGGACAAGTGGACAAAGACAAGTGGACAAGTGGACAAGTAGTGCTACGTAGGTCCAATGGAGTGTCACTCAGCCATGAAATCCACGTCATGAGGCTGGTAGCCGCATCCTGAGTGGATTTAGGTACGATCATCCTCAGTGAAATAAGTCCCACAAAGACAGAAACTTATGATATCACTTATCGCGGGAATGTAAAAATCGCTCCCCATGAACTGAATCCCCAAACAGAACAGAGTCACGCTTTTAGAAAACACACTTAGGCCTGCTTCAGGGGAAAGGTGAGGTGGGGTGACGCATAAAACTCGAGTTTGAAATGAGCACAGATACCCTTCCGAAAACCGAATATGGAATGGACACGACCTACTCCTTGCTCAATCAACTGGACTCACCAGACCCTGTTCATCGCACAAGTATCTATCCGACTAGTAAGCATCTTAAAAGCTAAGTCTTGATATCTCTGTGTAAGTGCATCAAGTGTGTGTAAAGCAGCCTAAAAACAGCAGGGAAAATCAGCTCAGACCCATTCTGAGGATACATTTCCAACACAAAGAAGAAACAAGCAGGGCAAAACAGAGAGAAATTCTTCCAAAATGCGTTCAGGGACTGGCATGCAACCAGCATTGACCACATCTACAGCCCCAGCGGCAGAAGACATAAGGCTGGACACTCTTGGGGCTGAGACGATTGGTGAGGTTGGGAAAGCAAATGCAGACCCTTGAAAGGAATCCTGCGTGCTCCCCATTCCATGGGTCCCAACTCTCCAGGTTCAACGCAATCTTCCGACAGCGAAAGCACTCATTGGAAACCCAGCGGATGCTACACCGTGGGATCGGGAAAGCTTTCTGAAACTCACCTCACTTTTCATCTCCTGGTGCTCGTGTTCTCCATTCAGGCCCCCTTACTAACAATCTCCCCACTTGGAGACTCAGCGCCTTTCCATGCCTCTTTCGTACCGTCTGCAATTTGTCCGCAGGATGAACTGCAAGAGGGGGAACCAATGAGAGACTCGATGGAGGGGTTTGGTCGGGCACATGTCACTCTCATTTCCCATCGCGAAGAAGAATTCACCAAAGGCTCAGCCTGCCACCCCGGATCGACAATAGGGCGTGAAGCCATCCAGCCGTGTTGCGTCCCACTCACAAAAAAGCGACTTGGGAAATGGAGCTCAGGGGCACTGCACTTCCCAAACCTGCAGAGTTCTAAACGATAACTATCGCCCCCAAATATATTGAGGTCAGGCTACGAAGAGGCGTTGAACGCAAGGCAGAACTGCAGGAAACGGATGTCAACGGGTACATGGGAATGGCCCCGATAGCACATGAAAAGCGCCAGAACGTGGACAATGATGCGGTTGGCCAAAAAGGGCGTATGCGTTTTTTCCTGAAAATATTCAGGAAAAAACGCATACGCCCTTTTTGGCCAACCAAGCAACCTGGGAGAGCAAATCAGCACTACAAAGAAATCTCTCGCCCCCCCGCCCCGGGGCAAAAGGGCCAGGCGAAAAAAGTCTAAAAACCAGAAAGGCAGGGCAGGCCACCGAGTCAAGGGAGCCTTGTTAAGCTGATGGGCGGGATGTCAATGGCCAACAGCCAATCTTCACAAGTGTATCCTCTTTCCCAAAACATGTAAAACACAGAACCACAGAGCATAGGGCACTTCCACACATGGGCGTTGACCTTGGGAAAATGAAAAAATCAACCAGACACAGGGACCCCAAAGTTGAGGGCTGCTGTCTTGACAAGAACCTCGACTCCGGTACACGTTTCATACCCCAGGAAAGAGCCAAGTGGACAAAGACAAGTGGACAAGTGGACAAAGACAAGTGGACAAGTGGACAAGTGGTGCTACGTAGGTCCAATGGAGTGTCACTCAGCCATGAAATCCACGTCATGAGGCTGGTAGCCGCATCCTGAGTGGATTTAGGTATGATCATCCTCAGTGAAATAAGTCCCACAAAGACAGAAATTTATGATATCACTTATCGGGGGAATGTAAATATCGCTCCCCATGAACTGAATCCCCAAACAGAACAGAGTCACGCTTTTAGAAAACACACTTAGGCCTGCTTCAGGGGAAAGGTGAGGTGGGGTGACGCATAAAACTCGAGTTTGAAATGAGCACAGATACCCTTCCGAAAACCGAATATGGAATGGACACGACCTACTCCTTGCTCAATCAACTGGACTCACCAGACCCTGTTCATCGCACAAGTATCTATCCGACTAGTAAGCATCTTAAAAGCTAAGTCTTGATATCTCTGTGTAAGTGCATCAAGTGTGTGTAAAGCAGCCTAAAAACAGCAGGGAAAATCAGCTCAGACCCATTCTGAGGATACATTTCCAACACAAAGAAGAAACAAGCAGGGCAAAACAGAGAAAAATTCTTCCAAAATGCGTTCAGGGACTGGCATGCAACCAGGATTGACCACATCTACAGCCCCAGCGGCAGAAGACATAAGGCTGGACACTCTTGGGGCTGAGACGATTGGTGAGGTTGGGAAAGCAAATGCAGACCCTTGAAAGGAATCCTGCGTGCTCCCCATTCCATGGGTCCCAACTCTCCAGGTTCAACGCAATCTTCCGACAGCGAAAGCACTCATTGGAAACCCAGCGGATGCTACACCGTGGGATCGGGAAAGCTTTCTGAAACTCACCTCACTTTTCATCTCCTGGTGCTCGTGTTCTCCATTCAGGCCCCCTTACTAACAATCTCCCCACTTGGAGACTCAGCGCCTTTCCATGCCTCTTTCGTACCGTCTGCAATTTGTCCGCAGGATGAACTGCAAGAGGGGGAACCAATGAGAGACTCGCTGGAGGTGTTTGGTCGGGCACATGTCACTCTCATTTCCCATCGCGAAGAAGAATTCACCAAAGGCTCAGCCTGCCACCCCGGATCGACAATAGGGCGTGAAGCCATCCAGCCGTGTTGCGTCCCACTCACAAAAAAGCGACTTGGGAAATGGAGCTCAGGGGCACTGCACTTCCCAAACCTGCAGAGTTCTAAACGATAACTATCGCCCCCAAATATATTGAGGTCAGGCTACGAAGACGCGTTGAACGCAAGGCAGAACTGCAGGAAACGGATGTCAACGGGTACATGGGATTGGCCCCGATAGCACATGAAAAGCGCCAGAACGTGGACAATGATGCGGTTGGCCAAAAAGGGCGTATGCGTTTTTTCCTGAATATATTCAGGAAAAAACGCATACGCCCTTTTTGGCCAACCAAGCAACCTGGGAGAGCAAATCAGCACTACAAAGAAATCTCTCGCCCCCCCCCACCCGGGGCAAAAGGGCCAGGCGAAAAAAGTCTAAAAACCAGAAAGGCAGGGCAGGCCACCGAGTCAAGGGAGCCTTGTTAAGCTGATGGGCGGGATGTCAATGGCCAACAGCCAATCTTCACAAGTGTATCCTCTTTCCCAAAACATGTAAAACACAGAACCACAGAGCATAGGGCACTTCCACACATGGGCGTTGACCTTGGGAAAATGAAAAAATCAACCAGACACAGGGACCCCAAAGTTGAGGGCTGCTGTCTTGACAAGAACCTCGACTCCGGTACACGTTTCATATCCCAGGAAAGAGCCAAGTGGACAAAGACAAGTGGACAAGTGGACAAAGACAAGTGGACAAGTGGACAAGTGGTGCTACGTAGGTCCAATGGAGTGTCACTCAGCCATGAAATCCACGTCATGAGGCTGGTAGCAGCATCCTGAGTGGATTTAGGTACGATAATCCTCAGTGAAATAAGTCCCACAAAGACAGAAACTTATGATATCACTTATCGCAGGAATGTAAAAATCGCTCCCCATGAACTGAATCCCCAAACAGAACAGAGTCACGCTTTTAGAAAACACACTTAGGCCTGCTTCAGGGGAAAGGTGAGGTGGGGTGACGCATAAAACTCGAGTTTGAAATGAGCACAGATACCCTTCCGAAAACCGAATATGGAATGGACACGACCTACTCCTTGCTCAATCAACTGGACTCACCAGACCCTGTTCATCGCACAAGTATCTATGCGACTAGTAAGCATCTTAAAAGCTAAGTCTTGATATCTCTGTGTAAGTGCATCAAGTGTGTGTAAAGCCGCCTAAAAACAGCAGGGAAAATCAGCTCAGACCCATTCTGAGGATACATTTCCAACACAAAGAAGAAACAAGCAGGGCAAAACAGAGAGAAATTCTTCCAAAATGCGTTCAGGGACTGGCATGCAACCAGCATTGACCACATCTACAGCCCCAGCGGCAGAAGACATAAGGCTGGACACTCTTGGGGCTGAGACGATTGGTGAGGTTGGGAAAGCAAATGCAGACCCTTGAAAGGAATCCTGCGTGCTCCCCATTCCATGGGTCCCAACTCTCCAGGTTCAACGCAATCTTCCGACAGCGAAAGCACTCATTGGAAACCCAGCGGATGCTACACCGTGGGATCGGGAAAGCTTTCTGAAACTCACCTCACTTTTCATCTCCTGGTGCTCGTGTTCTCCATTCAGGCCCCCTTACTAACAATCTCCCCACTTGGAGACTCAGCGCCTTTCCATGCCTCTTTCGTACCGTCTGCAATTTGTCCGCAGGATGAACTGCAAGAGGGGGAACCAATGAGAGACTCGCTGGAGGGGTTTGGTCGGGCACATGTCACTCTCATTTCCCATCGCAAAGAAGAATTCACCAAAGGCTCAGCCTGCCACCCCGGATCGACAATAGGGCGTGAAGCCATTCAGCCGTGTTGCGTCCCACTCACAAAAAAGCGACTTGGGAAATGGAGCTCAGGGGCACTGCACTTCCCAAACCTGCAGAGTTCTAAACGATAACTATCGCCCCAAAATATATTGAGGTCAGGCTACGAAGAGGCGTTGAACGCAAGGCAGAACTGCAGGAAACGGATGTCAACGGGTACATGGGAATGGCCCCGATAGCACATGTAAAGCGCCAGAACGTGGACAATGATGCGGTTGGCCAAAAAGGGCGTATGCGTTTTTTCCTGAATATATTCAGGAAAAAACGCATACGCCCTTTTTGGCCCACCAAGCAACCTGGGAGAGCAAATCAGCACTACAAAGAAATCTCTCGCCCCCCCCCCCGGGGCAAAAGGGCCAGGCGAAAAAAGTCTAAAAACCAGAAAGGCAGGGCAGGCCACCGAGTCAAGGGAGCCTTGTTAAGCTGATGGGCGGGATGTCAATGGCCAACAGCCAATCTTCACAAGTGTATCCTCTTTCCCAAAACATGTAAAACACAGAACCACAGAGCATAGGGCACTTCCACACATGGGCGTTGACCTTGGGAAAATGAAAAAATCAACCAGACACAGGGACCCCAAAGTTGAGGGCTGCTGTCTTGACAAGAACCTCGACTCCGGTACACGTTTCATACCCCAGGAAAGAGCCAAGTGGACAAAGACAAGTGGACAAGTGGACAAAGACAAGTGGACAAGTGGACAAGTGGTGCTACGTAGGTCCAATGGAGTGTCACTCAGCCATGAAATCCACGTCATGAGGCTGGTAGCCGCATCCTGAGTGGATTTAGGTATGATCATCCTCAGTGAAATAAGTCCCACAAAGACAGAAATTTATGATATCACTTATCGGGGGAATGTAAATATCGCTCCCCATGAACTGAATCCCCAAACAGAACAGAGTCACGCTTTTAGAAAACACACTTAGGCCTGCTTCAGGGGAAAGGTGAGGTGGGGTGACGCATAAAACTCGAGTTTGAAATGAGCACAGATACCCTTCCGAAAACCGAATATGGAATGGACACGACCTACTCCTTGCTCAATCAACTGGACTCACCAGACCCTGTTCATCGCACAAGTATCTATCCGACTAGTAAGCATCTTAAAAGCTAAGTCTTGATATCTCTGTGTAAGTGCATCAAGTGTGTGTAAAGCAGCCTAAAAACAGCAGGGAAAATCAGCTCAGACCCATTCTGAGGATACATTTCCAACACAAAGAAGAAACAAGCAGGGCAAAACAGAGAAAAATTCTTCCAAAATGCGTTCAGGGACTGGCATGCAACCAGGATTGACCACATCTACAGCCCCAGCGGCAGAAGACATAAGGCTGGACACTCTTGGGGCTGAGACGATTGGTGAGGTTGGGAAAGCAAATGCAGACCCTTGAAAGGAATCCTGCGTGCTCCCCATTCCATGGGTCCCAACTCTCCAGGTTCAACGCAATCTTCCGACAGCGAAAGCACTCATTGGAAACCCAGCGGATGCTACACCGTGGGATCGGGAAAGCTTTCTGAAACTCACCTCACTTTTCATCTCCTGGTGCTCGTGTTCTCCATTCAGGCCCCCTTACTAACAATCTCCCCACTTGGAGACTCAGCGCCTTTCCATGCCTCTTTCGTACCGTCTGCAATTTGTCCGCAGGATGAACTGCAAGAGGGGGAAGCAATGAGAGACTCGCTGGAGGTGTTTGGTCGGGCACATGTCACTCTCATTTCCCATCGCGAAGAAGAATTCACCAAAGGCTCAGCCTGCCACCCCGGATCGACAATAGGGCGTGAAGCCATCCAGCCGTGTTGCGTCCCACTCACAAAAAAGCGACTTGGGAAATGGAGCTCAGGGGCACTGCACTTCCCAAACCTGCAGAGTTCTAAACGATAACTATCGCCCCCAAATATATTGAGGTCAGGCTACGAAGACGCGTTGAACGCAAGGCAGAACTGCAGGAAACGGATGTCAACGGGTACATGGGATTGGCCCCGATAGCACATGAAAAGCGCCAGAACGTGGACAATGATGCGGTTGGCCAAAAAGGGCGTATGCGTTTTTTCCTGAATATATTCAGGAAAAAACGCATACGCCCTTTTTGGCCAACCAAGCAACCTGGGAGAGCAAATCAGCACTACAAAGAAATCTCTCGCCCCCCCCCACCCGGGGCAAAAGGGCCAGGCGAAAAAAGTCTAAAAACCAGAAAGGCAGGGCAGGCCACCGAGTCAAGGGAGCCTTGTTAAGCTGATGGGCGGGATGTCAATGGCCAACAGCCAATCTTCACAAGTGTATCCTCTTTCCCAAAACATGTAAAACACAGAACCACAGAGCATAGGGCACTTCCACACATGGGCGTTGACCTTGGGAAAATGAAAAAATCAACCAGACACAGGGACCCCAAAGTTGAGGGCTGCTGTCTTGACAAGAACCTCCACTCCGGTACACGTTTCATATCCCAGGAAAGAGCCAAGTGGACAAAGACAAGTGGACAAGTGGACAAAGACAAGTGGACAAGTGGACAAGTGGTGCTACGTAGGTCCAATGGAGTGTCACTCAGCCATGAAATCCACGTCATGAGGCTGGTAGCAGCATCCTGAGTGGATTTAGGTACGATCATCCTCAGTGAAATAAGTCCCACAAAGACAGAAACTTATGATATCACTTATCGCAGGAATGTAAAAATCGCTCCCCATGAACTGAATCCCCAAACAGAACAGAGTCACGCTTTTAGAAAACACACTTAGGCCTGCTTCAGGGGAAAGGTGAGGTGGGGTGACGCATAAAACTCGAGTTTGAAATGAGCACAGATACCCTTCCGAAAACCGAATATGGAATGGACACGACCTACTCCTTGCTCAATCAACTGGACTCACCAGACCCTGTTCATCGCACAAGTATCTATGCGACTAGTAAGCATCTTAAAAGCTAAGTCTTGATATCTCTGTGTAAGTGCATCAAGTGTGTGTAAAGCCGCCTAAAAACAGCAGGGAAAATCAGCTCAGACCCATTCTGAGGATACATTTCCAACACAAAGAAGAAACAAGCAGGGCAAAACAGAGAGAAATTCTTCCAAAATGCGTTCAGGGACTGGCATGCAACCAGCATTGACCACATCTACAGCCCCAGCGGCAGAAGACATAAGGCTGGACACTCTTGGGGCTGAGACGATTGGTGAGGTTGGGAAAGCAAATGCAGACCCTTGAAAGGAATCCTGCGTGCTCCCCATTCCATGGGTCCCAACTCTCCAGGTTCAACGCAATCTTCCGACAGCGAAAGCACTCATTGGAAACCCAGCGGATGCTACACCGTGGGATCGGGAAAGCTTTCTGAAACTCACCTCACTTTTCATCTCCTGGTGCTCGTGTTCTCCATTCAGGCCCCCTTACTAACAATCTCCCCACTTGGAGACTCAGCGCCTTTCCATGCCTCTTTCGTACCGTCTGCAATTTGTCCGCAGGATGAACTGCAAGAGGGGGAACCAATGAGAGACTCGCTGGAGGGGTTTGGTCGGGCACATGTCACTCTCATTTCCCATCGCAAAGAAGAATTCACCAAAGGCTCAGCCTGCCACCCCGGATCGACAATAGGGCGTGAAGCCATTCAGCCGTGTTGCGTCCCACTCACAAAAAAGCGACTTGGGAAATGGAGCTCAGGGGCACTGCACTTCCCAAACCTGCAGAGTTCTAAACGATAACTATCGCCCCAAAATATATTGAGGTCAGGCTACGAAGAGGCATTGAACGCAAGGCAGAACTGCAGGAAACGGATGTCAACGGGTACATGGGAATGGCCCCGATAGCACATGTAAAGCGCCAGAACGTGGACAATGATGCGGTTGGCCAAAAAGGGCGTATGCGTTTTTTCCTGAATATATTCAGGAAAAAACGCATACGCCCTTTTTGGCCCACCAAGCAACCTGGGAGAGCAAATCAGCACTACAAAGAAATCTCTCGCCCCCCCCCCCGGGGCAAAAGGGCCAGGCGAAAAAAGTCTAAAAACCAGAAAGGCAGGGCAGGCCACCGAGTCAAGGGAGCCTTGTTAAGCTGATGGGCGGGATGTCAATGGCCAACAGCCAATCTTCACAAGTGTATCCTCTTTCCCAAAACATGTTAAACACAGAACCACAGAGCATAGGGCACTTCCACACATGGGCGTTGACCTTGGGAAAATGAAAAAATCAACCAGACACAGGGACCCCAAAGTTGAGGGCTGCTGTCTTGACAAGAACCTCCACTCCGATACACGTTTCATATCCCAGGAAAGAGCCAAGTGGACAAAGACAAGTGGACAAGTGGACAAAGACAAGTGGACAAGTGGACAAGTGGTGCTACGTAGGTCCAATGGAGTGTCACTCAGCCATGAAATCCACGTCATGAGGCTGGTAGCAGCATCCTGAGTGGATTTAGGTACGATCATCCTCAGTGAAATAAGTCCCACAAAGACAGAAACTTATGATATCACTTATCGAGGGAATGTAAAAATCGCTCCCCATGAACTGAATCCCCAAACAGAACAGTCACGCTTTTAGAAAACACACTTAGGCCTGCTTCAGGGGAAAGGTGAGGTGGGGTGACGCATAAAACTCGAGTTTGAAATGAGCACAGATACCCTTCCGAAAACCGAATATGGAATGGACACGACCTACTCCTTGCTCAATCAACTGGACTCACCAGACCCTGTTCATCGCACAAGTATCTATCCGACTAGTAAGCATCTTAAAAGCTAAGTCTTGATATCTCTGTGTAAGTGCATCAAGTGTGTGTAAAGCAGCCTAAAAACAGCAGGGAAAATCATCTCAGACCCATTCTGAGGATACATTTCCAACACAAAGAAGAAACAAGCAGGGCAAAACAGAGAGAAATTCTTCCAAAATGCGTTCAGGGACTGGCATGCAACCAGGATTGACCACATCTACAGCCCCAGCGGCAGAAGACATAAGGCTGGACACTCTTGGGGCTGAGACGATTGGTGAGGTTGGGAAAGCAAATGCAGACCCTTGAAAGGAATCCTGCGTGCTCCCCATTCCATGGGTCCCAACTCTCCAGGTTCAACGCAATCTTCCGACAGCGAAAGCACTCATTGGAAACCCAGCGTATGCTACACCGTGGGATCGGGAAAGCTTTCTGAAACTCACCTCACTTTTCATCTCCTGGTGCTCGTGTTCTCCATTCAGGCCCCCTTACTAACAATCTCCCCACTTGGAGACTCAGCGCCTTTCCATGCCTCTTTCGTACCGTCTGCAATTTGTCCGCAGGATGAACTGCAAGAGGGGGAACCAGTGAGACACTCGCTGGAGGGGTTTGGTCGGGCACATGTCACTCTCATTTCCCATCGCGAAGAAGAATTCACCAAAGGCTCAGCTTGCCACCCCGGATCGACAATAGGGCGTGAAGCCATCCAGCCGTGTTGCGTCCCACTCACAAAAAAGCGACTTGGGAAATGGAGCTCAGGGGCACTGCACTTCCCAAACCTGCAGAGTTCTAAACGATAACTATCGCCCCAAAATATATTGAGGTCAGGCTACGAAGAGGCGTTGAACGCAAGGCACAACTGCAGGAAATGGATGTCAACGGGTACATGGGAATGGCCCCGATAGCACATGAAAAGCGCCAGAACGTGGACAATGATGCGGTTGGCCAAAAAGGGCGTATGCGTTTTTTCCTGAATATATTCAGGAAAAAACGCATACGCCCTTTTTCGCCAACCAAGCAACCTGGGAGAGCAAATCAGCACTACAAAGAAATCTCTCGCCCCCCCCCCCGGGGCAAAAGGGCCAGGCGAAAAAAGTCTAAAAACCAGAAAGGCAGGGCAGGCCACCGAGTCAAGGGAGCCTTGTTAAGCTGATGGGCGGGATGTCAATGGCCAACAGCCAATCTTCACAAGTGTATCCTCTTTCCCAAAACATGTAAAACACAGAACCACAGAGCATAGGGCACTTCCACACATGGGCGTTGACCTTGGGAAAATGAAAAAATCAACAAGACACAGGGACCCCAAAGTTGAGGGCTGCTGTCTTGACAAGAACCTCCACTCCGGTACACGTTTCATATCCCAGGAAAGAGCCAAGTGGACAAAGACAAGTGGACAAGTGGACAAAGACAAGTGGACAAGTGGACAAGTGGTGCTACGTAGGTCCAATGGAGTGTCACTCAGCCATGAAATCCACGTCATGAGGCTGGTAGCAGCATCCTGAGTGGATTTAGGTACGATCATCCTCAGTGAAATAAGTCCCACAAAGACAGAAACTTATGATATCACTTATCGAGGGAATGTAAAAATCGCTCCCCATGAACTGAATCCCCAAACAGAACAGAGTCACGCTTTTAGAAAACACACTTAGGCCTGCTTCAGGGGAAAGGTGAGGTGGGGTGACGCATAAAACTCGAGTTTGAAATGAGCACAGATACTCTTCCGAAAACCGAATATGGAATGGACACGACTTACTCCTTGCTCAATCAACTGGACTCACCAGACCCTGTTCATCGCACAAGTATCTATCCGACTAGTAAGCATCTTAAAAGCTAAGTCTTGATATCTTTGTGTAAGTGCATCAAGTGTGTGTAAAGCGGCCTAAAAACAGCAGGGAAAATCAGCTCAGACCCATTCTGAGGATACATTTCCAACACAAAGAAGAAACAAGCAGGGCAAAACAGAGAGAAATTCTTCCAAAATGCGTTCAGGGACTGGCATGCAACCAGGATTGACCACATCTACAGCCAAAGCGGCAGAAGACATAAGGCTGGACACTCTTGGGGCTGAGACGATTGGTGAGGTTGGGAAAGCCAATGCAGACCCTTGAAAGGAATCCTGCGTGCTCCCCATTCCATGGGTCCCAACTCTCCAGGTTCAACGCAATCTTCCGACAGCGAAAGCACTCATTGGAAACCCAGCGGATGCTACACCGTGGGATCGGGAAAGCTTTCTGAAACTCACCTCACTTTTCATCTCCTGGTGCTCGTGTTCTCCATTCAGGCCCCCTTACTAACAATCTCCCCACTTGGAGACTCAGCGCCTTTCCATGCCTCTTTCGTACCGTCTGCAATTTGTCCGCAGGATGAACTGCAAGAGGGGGAACCAATGAGAGACTCGCTGGAGGGGTTTGGTCGGGCACATGTCACTCTCATTTCCCATCGCGAAGAAGAATTCACCAAAGGCTCAGCCTGCCACCCCGGATCGACAATAGGGCGTGAAGCCATCCAGCCGTGTTGCGTCCCACTCACAAAAAAGCGACTTGGGAAATGGAGCTCAGGGGCACTGCACTTCCCAAACCTGCAGAGTTCTAAACGATAACTATCGCCCCAAAATATATTGAGGTCAGGCTACGAAGAGGCGTTGAACGCAAGGCAGAACTGCAGGAAACGGATGTCAACGGGTACATGGGAATGGCCCCGATAGCACATGAAAAGCGCCAGAACGTGGACAATGATTCGGTTGGCCAAAAAGGGCGTATGCGTTTTTTCCTGAATATATTCAGGAAAAAACGCATACGCCCTTTTTGGCCAACCAAGCAACCTGGGAGAGCAAATCAGCACTACAAAGAAATCTCTCGCCCCCCCACCCTCCCGGGACAAAAGGGCCAGGCGAAAAAAGTCTAAAAACCAGAAAGGCAGGGCAGGCCACCGAGTCAAGGGAGCCTTGTTAAGCTGATGGGCGGGATGTCAATGGCCAACAGCCAATCTTCACAAGTGTATCCTCTTTCCCAAAACATGTAAAACACAGAACCATAGAGCATAGGGCACTTCCACACATGGGCGTTGACCTTGGGAAAATGAAAAAATCAACCAGACACAGGGACCCCAAAGTTGAGGGCTGCTGTCTTGACAAGAACCTCCACTCCGGTACACGTTTCATATCCCAGGAAAGAGCCAAGTGGACAAAGACAAGTGGACAAGTGGACAAAGACAAGTGGACAAGTGGACAAGTGGTGCTACGTAGGTCCAATGGAGTGTCACTCAGCCATGAAATCCACGTCATGAGGCTGGTAGCAGCATCCTGAGTGGATTTAGGTACGATCATCCTCAGTGAAATAAGTCCCACAAAGACAGAAACTTATGATATCACTTATCGAGGGAATGTAAAAATCGCTCCCCATGAACTGAATCCCCAAACAGAACAGAGTCACGCTTTTAGAAAACACACTTAGGCCTGCTTCAGGGGAAAGGTGAGGTGGGGTGACGCATAAAACTCGAGTTTGAAATGAGCACAGATACCCTTCCGAAAACCGAATATGGAATGGACACGACCTACTCCTTGCTCAATCAACTGGACTCACCAGACCCTGTTCATCGCACAAGTATCTATGCGACTAGTAAGCATCTTAAAAGCTAAGTCTTGATATCTCTGTGTAAGTGCATCAAGTGTGTGTAAAGCGGCCTAAAAACAGCAGGGAAAATCAGCTCAGACCCATTCTGAGGATACATTTCCAACACAAAGAAGAAACAAGCAGGGCAAAACAGAGAGAAATTCTTCGAAAATGCGTTCAGGGACTGGCATGCAACCAGGATTGACCACATCTACAGCCCCAGCGGCAGAAGACATAAGGCTGGACACTCTTGGGGCTGAGACGATTGGTGAGGTTGGGAAAGCAAATGCAGACCCTTGAAAGGAATCCTGCGTGCTCCCCATTCCATGGGTCCCAACTCTCCAGGTTCAACGCAATCTTCCGACAGCGAAAGCACTCATTGGAAACCCAGCGGATGCTACACCGTGGGATCGGGAAAGCTTTCTGAAACTCACCTCACTTTCCATCTCCTGGTGCTCGTGTTCTCCATTCAGGCCCCCTTACTAACAATCTCCCCACTTGGAGACTCAGCGCCTTTCCATGCCTCTTTCGTACCGTCTGCAATTTGTCCGCAGGATGAACTGCAAGAGGGGGAACCAATGAGAGACTCGCTGGAGGGGTTTGGTCGGGCACATGTCACTCTCATTTCCCATCGCGAAGAAGAATTCACCAAAGGCTCAGCCTGCCACCCCGGATCGACAATAGGGCGTGAAGCCATCCAGCCGTGTTGCGTCCCACTCACAAAAAAGCGACTTGGGAAATGGAGCTCAGGGGCACTGCACTTCCCAAACCTGCAGAGTTCTAAACGATAACTATCGCCCCCAAATATATTGAGGTCAGGCTACGAAGACGCGTTGAACGCAAGGCAGAACTGCAGGAAACGGATGTCAACGGGTACATGGGATTGGCCCCGATAGCACATGAAAAGCGCCAGAACGTGGACAATGATGCGGTTGGCCAAAAAGGGCGTATGCGTTTTTTCCTGAATATATTCAGGAAAAAACGCATACGCCCTTTTTGGCCAACCAAGCAACCTGGGAGAGCAAATCAGCACTACAAAGAAATCTCTCGCCCCCCCCCACCCGGGGCAAAAGGGCCAGGCGAAAAAAGTTTAAAAACCAGAAAGGCAGGGCAGGCCACCGAGTCAAGGGAGCCTTGTTAAGCTGATGGGCGGGATGTCAATGGCCAACAGCCAATCTTCACAAGTGTATCCTCTTTCCCAAAACATGTAAAACACAGAACCACAGAGCATAGGGCACTTCCACACATGGGCGTTGACCTTGGGAAAATGAAAAAATCAACCAGACACAGGGACCCCAAAGTTGAGGGCTGCTGTCTTGACAAGAACCTCCACTCCGGTACACGTTTCATATCCCAGGAAAGAGCCAAGTGGACAAAGACAAGTGGACAAGTGGACAAAGACAAGTGGACAAGTGGACAAGTGGTGCTACGTAGGTCCAATGGAGTGTCACTCAGCCATGAAATCCACGTCATGAGGCTGGTAGCAGCATCCTGAGTGGATTTAGGTACGATAATCCTCAGTGAAATAAGTCCCACAAAGACAGAAACTTATGATATCACTTATCGCAGGAATGTAAAAATCGCTCCCCATGAACTGAATCCCCAAACAGAACAGAGTCACGCTTTTAGAAAACACACTTAGGCCTGCTTCAGGGGAAAGGTGAGGTGGGGTGACGCATAAAACTCGAGTTTGAAATGAGCACAGATACCCTTCCGAAAACCGAATATGGAATGGACACGACCTACTCCTTGCTCAATCAACTGGACTCACCAGACCCTGTTCATCGCACAAGTATCTATGCGACTAGTAAGCATCTTAAAAGCTAAGTCTTGATATCTCTGTGTAAGTGCATCAAGTGTGTGTAAAGCCGCCTAAAAACAGCAGGGAAAATCAGCTCAGACCCATTCTGAGGATACATTTCCAACACAAAGAAGAAACAAGCAGGGCAAAACAGAGAGAAATTCTTCCAAAATGCGTTCAGGGACTGGCATGCAACCAGCATTGACCACATCTACAGCCCCAGCGGCAGAAGACATAAGGCTGGACACTCTTGGGGCTGAGACGATTGGTGAGGTTGGGAAAGCAAATGCAGACCCTTGAAAGGAATCCTGCGTGCTCCCCATTCCATGGGTCCCAACTCTCCAGGTTCAACGCAATCTTCCGACAGCGAAAGCACTCATTGGAAACCCAGCGGATGCTACACCGTGGGATCGGGAAAGCTTTCTGAAACTCACCTCACTTTTCATCTCCTGGTGCTCGTGTTCTCCATTCAGGCCCCCTTACTAACAATCTCCCCACTTGGAGACTCAGCGCCTTTCCATGCCTCTTTCGTACCGTCTGCAATTTGTCCGCAGGATGAACTGCAAGAGGGGGAACCAATGAGAGACTCGCTGGAGGGGTTTGGTCGGGCACATGTCACTCTCATTTCCCATCGCAAAGAAGAATTCACCAAAGGCTCAGCCTGCCACCCCGGATCGACAATAGGGCGTGAAGCCATTCAGCCGTGTTGCGTCCCACTCACAAAAAAGCGACTTGGGAAATGGAGCTCAGGGGCACTGCACTTCCCAAACCTGCAGAGTTCTAAACGATAACTATCGCCCCAAAATATATTGAGGTCAGGCTACGAAGAGGCATTGAACGCAAGGCAGAACTGCAGGAAACGGATGTCAACGGGTACATGGGAATGGCCCCGATAGCACATGTAAAGCGCCAGAACGTGGACAATGATGCGGTTGGCCAAAAAGGGCGTATGCGTTTTTTCCTGAATATATTCAGGAAAAAACGCATACGCCCTTTTTGGCCCACCAAGCAACCTGGGAGAGCAAATCAGCACTACAAAGAAATCTCTCGCCCCCCCCCCCCGGGGCAAAAGGGCCAGGCGAAAAAAGTCTAAAAACCAGAAAGGCAGGGCAGGCCACCGAGTCAAGGGAGCCTTGTTAAGCTGATGGGCGGGATGTCAATGGCCAACAGCCAATCTTCACAAGTGTATCCTCTTTCCCAAAACATGTTAAACACAGAACCACAGAGCATAGGGCACTTCCACACATGGGCGTTGACCTTGGGAAAATGAAAAAATCAACCAGACACAGGGACCCCAAAGTTGAGGGCTGCTGTCTTGACAAGAACCTCGACTCCGGTACACGTTTCATATCCCAGGAAAGAGCCAAGTGGACAAAGACAAGTGGACAAGTGGACAAAGACAAGTGGACAAGTGGACAAGTGGTGCTACGTAGGTCCAATGGAGTGTCACTCAGCCATGAAATCCACGTCATGAGGCTGGTAGCAGCATCCTGAGTGGATTTAGGTACGATCATCCTCAGTGAAATAAGTCCCACAAAGACAGAAACTTATGATATCACTTATCGCGGCAATGTAAAAATCGCTCCCCATGAACTGAATCCCCAAACAGAACAGAGTCACGCTTTTAGAAAACACACTTAGGCCTGCTTCAGGGGAAAGGTGAGGTGGGGTGACGCATAAAACTCGAGTTTGAAATGAGCACAGATACCCTTCCGAAAACCGAATATGGAATGGACACGACCTACTCCTTGCTCAATCAACTGGACTCACCAGACCCTGTTCATCGCACAAGTATCTATCCGACTAGTAAGCATCTTAAAAGCTAAGTCTTGATATCTCTGTGTAAGTGCATCAAGTGTGTGTAAAGCGGCCTAAAAACAGCAGGGAAAATCAGCTCAGACCCATTCTGAGGATACATTTCCAACACAAAGAAGAAACAAGCAGGGCAAAACAGAGAGAAATTCTTCCAAAATGCGTTCAGGGACTGGCATGCAACCAGGATTGACCACATCTACAGCCCCAGCGGCAGAAGACATAAGGCTGGACACTCTTGGGGCTGAGACGATTGGTGAGGTTGGGAAAGCAAATGCAGACCCTTGAAAGGAATCCTGCGTGCTCCCCATTCCATGGGTCCCAACTCTCCAGGTTCAACGCAATCTTCCGACAGCGAAAGCACTCATTGGAAACCCAGCGGATGCTACACCGTGGGATCGGGAAAGCTTTCTGAAACTCACCTCACTTTCCATCTCCTGGTGCTCGTGTTCTCCATTCAGGCCCCCTTACTAACAATCTCCCCACTTGGAGACTCAGCGCCTTTCCATGCCTCTTTCGTACCGTCTGCAATTTGTCCGCAGGATGAACTGCAAGAGGGGGAACCAATGAGAGACTCGCTGGAGGGGTTTGGTCGGGCACATGTCACTCTCATTTCCCATCGCGAAGAAGAATTCACCAAAGGCTCAGCCTGCCACCCCGGATCGACAATAGGGCGTGAAGCCATCCAGCCGTGTTGCGTCCCACTCACAAAAAAGCGACTTGGGAAATGGAGCTCAGGGGCACTGCACTTCCCAAACCTGCAGAGTTCTAAACGATAACTATCGCCCCAAAATATATTGAGGTCAGGCTACGAAGAGGCGTTGAACGCAAGGCAGAACTGCAGGAAACGGATGTCAACGGGTACATGGGAATGGCCCCGATAGCACATGAAAAGCGCCAGAACGTGGACAATGATGCGGTTGGCCAAAAAGGGCGTATGCGTTTTTTCCTGAATATATTCAGGAAAAAACGCATACGCCCTTTTTGGGCAACCAAGCAACCTGGGAGAGCAAATCAGCACTACAAAGAAATCTCTCCCCCCCCCCCGGGGCAAAAGGGCCAGGCGAAAAAAGTCTAAAAACCAGAAAGGCAGGGCAGGCCACCGAGTCAAGGGAGCCTTGTTAAGCTGATGGGCGGGATGTCAATGGCCAACAGCCAATCTTCACAAGTGTATCCTCTTTCCCAAAACATGTTAAACACAGAACCACAGAGCATAGGGCACTTCCACACATGGGCGTTGACCTTGGGAAAATGAAAAAATCAACCAGACACAGGGACCCCAAAGTTGAGGGCTGCTGTCTTGACAAGAACCTCGACTCCGGTACACGTTTCATATCCCAGGAAAGAGCCAAGTGGACAAAGACAAGTGGACAAGTGGACAAAGACAAGTGGACAAGTGGACAAGTGGTGCTACGTAGGTCCAATGGAGTGTCACTCAGCCATGAAATCCACGTCATGAGGCTGGTAGCAGCATCCTGAGTGGATTTAGGTACGATCATCCTCAGTGAAATAAGTCCCACAAAGACAGAAACTTATGATATCACTTATCGAGGGAATGTAAAAATCGCTCCCCATGAACTGAATCCCCAAACAGAACAGAGTCACGCTTTTAGAAAACACACTTAGGCCTGCTTCAGGGGAAAGGTGAGGTGGGGTGACGCATAAAACTCGAGTTTGAAATGAGCACAGATACCCTTCCGAAAACCGAATATGGAATGGACACGACCTACTCCTTGCTCAATCAACTGGACTCACCAGACCCTGTTCATCGCACAAGTATCTATGCGACTAGTAAGCATCTTAAAAGCTAAGTCTTGATATCTCTGTGTAAGTGCATCAAGTGTGTGTAAAGCGGCCTAAAAACAGCAGGGAAAATCAGCTCAGACCCATTCTGAGGATACATTTCCAACACAAAGAAGAAACAAGCAGGGCAAAACAGAGAGAAATTCTTCCAAAATGCGTTCAGGGACTGGCATGCAACCAGGATTGACCACATCTACAGCCCCAGCGGCAGAAGACATAAGGCTGGACACTCTTGGGGCTGAGACGATTGGTGAGGTTGGGAAAGCAAATGCAGACCCTTGAAAGGAATCCTGCGTGCTCCCCATTCCATGGGTCCCAACTCTCCAGGTTCAACGCAATCTTCCGACAGCGAAAGCACTCATTGGAAACCCAGCGGATGCTACACCGTGGGATCGGGAAAGCTTTCTGAAACTCACCTCACTTTCCATCTCCTGGTGCTCGTGTTCTCCATTCAGGCCCCCTTACTAACAATCTCCCCACTTGGAGACTCAGCGCCTTTCCATGCCTCTTTCGTACCGTCTGCAATTTGTCCGCAGGATGAACTGCAAGAGGGGGAACCAATGAGAGACTCGCTGGAGGGGTTTGGTCGGGCACATGTCACTCTCATTTCCCATCGCGAAGAAGAATTCACCAAAGGCTCAGCCTGCCACCCCGGATCGACAATAGGGCGTGAAGCCATCCAGCCGTGTTGCGTCCCACTCACAAAAAAGCGACTTGGGAAATGGAGCTCAGGGGCACTGCACTTCCCAAACCTGCAGAGTTCTAAACGATAACTATCGCCCCAAAATATATTGAGGTCAGGCTACGAAGAGGCGTTGAACGCAAGGCAGAACTGCAGGAAACGGATGTCAACGGGTACATGGGAATGGCCCCGATAGCACATGAAAAGCGCCAGAACGTGGACAATGATGCGGTTGGCCAAAAAGGGCGTATGCGTTTTTTCCTGAATATATTCAGGAAAAAACGCATACGCCCTTTTTGGGCAACCAAGCAACCTGGGAGAGCAAATCAGCACTACAAAGAAATCTCTCCCCCCCCCCCGGGGCAAAAGGGCCAGGCGAAAAAAGTCTAAAAACCAGAAAGGCAGGGCAGGCCACCGAGTCAAGGGAGCCTTGTTAAGCTGATGGGCGGGATGTCAATGGCCAACAGCCAATCTTCACAAGTGTATCCTCTTTCCCAAAACATGTTAAACACAGAACCACAGAGCATAGGGCACTTCCACACATGGGCGTTGACCTTGGGAAAATGAAAAAATCAACCAGACACAGGGACCCCAAAGTTGAGGGCTGCTGTCTTGACAAGAACCTCCACTCCGGTACACGTTTCATATCCCAGGAAAGAGCCAAGTGGACAAAGACAAGTGGACAAGTGGACAAAGACAAGTGGACAAGTGGACAAGTGGTGCTACGTAGGTCCAATGGAGTGTCACTCAGCCATGAAATCCACGTCATGAGGCTGGTAGCAGCATCCTGAGTGGATTTAGGTACGATCATCCTCAGTGAAATAAGTCCCACAAAGACAGAAACTTATGATATCACTTATCGAGGGAATGTAAAAATCGCTCCCCATGAACTGAATCCCCAAACAGAACAGAGTCACGCTTTTAGAAAACACACTTAGGCCTGCTTCAGGGGAAAGGTGAGGTGGGGTGACGCATAAAACTCGAGTTTGAAATGAGCACAGATACCCTTCCGAAAACCGAATATGGAATGGACACGACCTACTCCTTGCTCAATCAACTGGACTCACCAGACCCTGTTCATCGCACAAGTATCTATGCGACTAGTAAGCATCTTAAAAGCTAAGTCTTGATATCTCTGTGTAAGTGCATCAAGTGTGTGTAAAGCGGCCTAAAAACAGCAGGGAAAATCAGCTCAGACCCATTCTGAGGATACATTTCCAACACAAAGAAGAAACAAGCAGGGCAAAACAGAGAGAAATTCTTCCAAAATGCGTTCAGGGACTGGCATGCAACCAGGATTGACCACATCTACAGCCCCAGCGGCAGAAGACATAAGGCTGGACACTCTTGGGGCTGAGACGATTGGTGAGGTTGGGAAAGCAAATGCAGACCCTTGAAAGGAATCCTGCGTGCTCCCCATTCCATGGGTCCCAACTCTCCAGGTTCAACGCAATCTTCCGACAGCGAAAGCACTCATTGGAAACCCAGCGGATGCTACACCGTGGGATCGGGAAAGCTTTCTGAAACTCACCTCACTTTCCATCTCCTGGTGCTCGTGTTCTCCATTCAGGCCCCCTTACTAACAATCTCCCCACTTGGAGACTCAGCGCCTTTCCATGCCTCTTTCGTACCGTCTGCAATTTGTCCGCAGGATGAACTGCAAGAGGGGGAACCAATGAGAGACTCGCTGGAGGGGTTTGGTCGGGCACATGTCACTCTCATTTCCCATCGCGAAGAAGAATTCACCAAAGGCTCAGCCTGCCACCCCGGATCGACAATAGGGCGTGAAGCCATCCAGCCGTGTTGCGTCCCACTCACAAAAAAGCGACTTGGGAAATGGAGCTCAGGGGCACTGCACTTCCCAAACCTGCAGAGTTCTAAACGATAACTATCGCCCCAAAATATATTGAGGTCAGGCTACGAAGAGGCGTTGAACGCAAGGCAGAACTGCAGGAAACGGATGTCAACGGGTACATGGGAATGGCCCCGATAGCACATGAAAAGCGCCAGAACGTGGACAATGATTCGGTTGGCCAAAAAGGGCGTATGCGTTTTTTCCTGAATATATTCAGGAAAAAACGCATACGCCCTTTTTGGCCAACCAAGCAACCTGGGAGAGCAAATCAGCACTACAAAGAAATCTCTCGCCCCCCCACCCTCCCGGGACAAAAGGGCCAGGCGAAAAAAGTCTAAAAACCAGAAAGGCAGGGCAGGCCACCGAGTCAAGGGAGCCTTGTTAAGCTGATGGGCGGGATGTCAATGGCCAACAGCCAATCTTCACAAGTGTATCCTCTTTCCCAAAACATGTAAAACACAGAACCATAGAGCATAGGGCACTTCCACACATGGGCGTTGACCTTGGGAAAATGAAAAAATCAACCAGACACAGGGACCCCAAAGTTGAGGGCTGCTGTCTTGACAAGAACCTCCACTCCGGTACACGTTTCATATCCCAGGAAAGAGCCAAGTGGACAAAGACAAGTGGACAAGTGGACAAAGACAAGTGGACAAGTGGACAAGTGGTGCTACGTAGGTCCAATGGAGTGTCACTCAGCCATGAAATCCACGTCATGAGGCTGGTAGCAGCATCCTGAGTGGATTTAGGTACGATCATCCTCAGTGAAATAAGTCCCACAAAGACAGAAACTTATGATATCACTTATCGAGGGAATGTAAAAATCGCTCCCCATGAACTGAATCCCCAAACAGAACAGAGTCACGCTTTTAGAAAACACACTTAGGCCTGCTTCAGGGGAAAGGTGAGGTGGGGTGACGCATAAAACTCGAGTTTGAAATGAGCACAGATACCCTTCCGAAAACCGAATATGGAATGGACACGACCTACTCCTTGCTCAATCAACTGGACTCACCAGACCCTGTTCATCGCACAAGTATCTATGCGACTAGTAAGCATCTTAAAAGCTAAGTCTTGATATCTCTGTGTAAGTGCATCAAGTGTGTGTAAAGCGGCCTAAAAACAGCAGGGAAAATCAGCTCAGACCCATTCTGAGGATACATTTCCAACACAAAGAAGAAACAAGCAGGGCAAAACAGAGAGAAATTCTTCGAAAATGCGTTCAGGGACTGGCATGCAACCAGGATTGACCACATCTACAGCCCCAGCGGCAGAAGACATAAGGCTGGACACTCTTGGGGCTGAGACGATTGGTGAGGTTGGGAAAGCAAATGCAGACCCTTGAAAGGAATCCTGCGTGCTCCCCATTCCATGGGTCCCAACTCTCCAGGTTCAACGCAATCTTCCGACAGCGAAAGCACTCATTGGAAACCCAGCGGATGCTACACCGTGGGATCGGGAAAGCTTTCTGAAACTCACCTCACTTTCCATCTCCTGGTGCTCGTGTTCTCCATTCAGGCCCCCTTACTAACAATCTCCCCACTTGGAGACTCAGCGCCTTTCCATGCCTCTTTCGTACCGTCTGCAATTTGTCCGCAGGATGAACTGCAAGAGGGGGAACCAATGAGAGACTCGCTGGAGGGGTTTGGTCGGGCACATGTCACTCTCATTTCCCATCGCGAAGAAGAATTCACCAAAGGCTCAGCCTGCCACCCCGGATCGACAATAGGGCGTGAAGCCATCCAGCCGTGTTGCGTCCCACTCACAAAAAAGCGACTTGGGAAATGGAGCTCAGGGGCACTGCACTTCCCAAACCTGCAGAGTTCTAAACGATAACTATCGCCCCAAAATATATTGAGGTCAGGCTACGAAGAGGCGTTGAACGCAAGGCAGAACTGCAGGAAACGGATGTCAACGGGTACATGGGAATGGCCCCGATAGCACATGAAAAGCGCCAGAACGTGGACAATGATGCGGTTGGCCAAAAAGGGCGTATGCGTTTTTTCCTGAATATATTCAGTAAAAAACGCATACGCCCTTTTTGGCCAACCAAGCAACCTGGGAGAGCAAATCAGCACTACAAAGAAATCTCTCGCCCCCCCACCCTCCCGGGACAAAAGGGCCAGGCGAAAAAAGTCTAAAAACCAGAAAGGCAGGGCAGGCCACCGAGTCAAGGGAGCCTTGTTAAGCTGATGGGCGGGATGTCAATGGCCAACAGCCAATCTTCACAAGTGTATCCTCTTTCCCAAAACATGTAAAACACAGAACCATAGAGCATAGGGCACTTCCACACATGGGCGTTGACCTTGGGAAAATGAAAAAATCAACCAGACACAGGGACCCCAAAGTTGAGGGCTGCTGTCTTGACAAGAACCTCCACTCCGGTACACGTTTCATATCCCAGGAAAGAGCCAAGTGGACAAAGACAAGTGGACAAGTGGACAAAGACAAGTGGACAAGTGGACAAGTGGTGCTACGTAGGTCCAATGGAGTGTCACTCAGCCATGAAATCCACGTCATGAGGCTGGTAGCAGCATCCTGAGTGGATTTAGGTACGATCATCCTCAGTGAAATAAGTCCCACAAAGACAGAAACTTATGATATCACTTATCGAGGGAATGTAAAAATCGCTCCCCATGAACTGAATCCCCAAACAGAACAGAGTCACGCTTTTAGAAAACACACTTAGGCCTGCTTCAGGGGAAAGGTGAGGTGGGGTGACGCATAAAACTCGAGTTTGAAATGAGCACAGATACCCTACCGAAAACCGAATATGGAATGGACACGACCTACTCCTTGCTCAATCAACTGGACTCACCAGACCCTGTTCATCGCACAAGTATCTATCCGACTAGTAAGCATCTTAAAAGCTAAGTCTTGATATCTCTGTGTAAGTGCATCAAGTGTGTGTAAAGCGGCCTAAAAACAGCAGGGAAAATCAGCTCAGACCCATTCTGAGGATACATTTCCAACACAAAGAAGAAACAAGCAGGGCAAAACAGAGAGAAATTCTTCCAAAAGGCGTTCAGGGACTGGCATGCAACCAGCATTGACCACATCTACAGCCCCAGCGGCAGAAGACATAAGGCTGGACACTCTTGGGGCTGAGACGATTGGTGAGGTTGGGAAAGCAAATGCAGACCCTTGAAAGGAATCCTGTGTGCTCCCCATTCCATGGGTCCCAACTCTCCAGGTTCAACGCAATCTTCCGACAGCGAAAGCACTCATTGGAAACCCAGCGGATGCTACACCGTGGGATCGGGAAAGCTTTCTGAAACTCACCACACTTTTCATCTCCTGGTGCTCGTGTTCTCCATTCAGGCCCCCTTACTAACAATCTCCCCACTTGGAGACTCAGCGCCTTTCCATGCCTCTTTCGTACCGTCTGCAATTTGTCCGCAGGATGAACTGCAAGAGGGGGAACCAATGAGACACTCGCTGGAGGGGTTTGGTCGGGCACATGTCACTCTCATTTCCCATCGCAAAGAAGAATTCACCAAAGGCTCAGCCTGCCACCCCGGATCGACAATAGGGCGTGAAGCCATCCAGCCGTGTTGCGTCCCACTCACAAAAAAGCGACTTGGGAAATGGAGCTCAGGGGCACTGCACTTCCCAAACCTGCAGAGTTCTAAACGATAACTATCGCCCCAAAATATATTGAGGTCAGGCTACGAAGAGGCGTTGAACGCAAGGCAGAACTGCAGGAAACGGATGTCAACGGGTACATGGGAATGGCCCCGATAGCACATGAAAAGCGCCAGAACGTGGACAATGATGCGGTTGGCCAAAAAGGGCGTATGCGTTTTTTCCTGAATATATTCAGGAAAAAACGCATACGCCCTTTTTGGGCAACCAAGCAACCTGGGAGAGCAAATCAGCACTACAAAGAAATCTCTCGCCCCCCCCCCCGGGGCAAAAGGGCCAGGCGAAAAAAGTCTAAAAACCAGAAAGGCAGGGCAGGCCACCGAGTCAAGGGAGCCTTGTTAAGCTGATGGGCGGGATGTCAATGGCCAACAGCCAATCTTCACAAGTGTATCCTCTTTCCCAAAACATGTTAAACACAGAACCACAGAGCATAGGGCACTTCCACACATGGGCGTTGACCTTGGGAAAATGAAAAAATCAACCAGACACAGGGACCCCAAAGTTGAGGGCTGCTGTCTTGACAAGAACCTCCACTCCGGTACACGTTTCATATCCCAGGAAAGAGCCAAGTGGACAAAGACAAGTGGACAAGTGGACAAAGACAAGTGGACAAGTGGACAAGTGGTGCTACGTAGGTCCAATGGAGTGTCACTCAGCCATGAAATCCACGTCATGAGGCTGGTAGCAGCATCCTGAGTGGATTTAGGTACGATCATCCTCAGTGAAATAAGTCCCACAAAGACAGAAACTTATGATATCACTTATCGAGGGAATGTAAAAATCGCTCCCCATGAACTGAATCCCCAAACAGAACAGAGTCACGCTTTTAGAAAACACACTTATGCCTGCTTCAGGGGAAAGGTGAGGTGGGGTGACGCATAAAACTCGAGTTTGAAATGAGCACAGATACCCTTCCGAAAACCGAATATGGAATGGACACGACCTACTCCTTGCTCAATCAACTGGACTCACCAGACCCTGTTCATCGCACAAGTATCTATCCGACTAGTAAGCATCTTAAAAGCTAAGTCTTGATATCTCTGTGTAAGTGCATCAAGTGTGTGTAAAGCGGCCTAAAAACAGCAGGGAAAATCAGCTCAGACCCATTCTGAGGATACATTTCCAACACAAAGAAGAAACAAGCAGGGCAAAACAGAGAGAAATTCTTCCAAAAGGCGTTCAGGGACTGGCATGCAACCAGCATTGACCACATCTACAGCCCCAGCGGCAGAAGACATAAGGCTGGACACTCTTGGGGCTGAGACGATTGGTGAGGTTGGGAAAGCAAATGCAGACCCTTGAAAGGAATCCTGTGTGCTCCCCATTCCATGGGTCCCAACTCTCCAGGTTCAACGCAATCTTCCGACAGCGAAAGCACTCATTGGAAACCCAGCGGATGCTACACCGTGGGATCGGGAAAGCTTTCTGAAACTCACCACACTTTTCATCTCCTGGTGCTCGTGTTCTCCATTCAGGCCCCCTTACTAACAATCTCCCCACTTGGAGACTCAGCGCCTTTCCATGCCTCTTTCGTACCGTCTGCAATTTGTCCGCAGGATGAACTGCAAGAGGGGGAACCAATGAGAGACTCGCTGGAGGGGTTTGGTCGGGCACATGTCACTCTCATTTCCCATCGCAAAGAAGAATTCACCAAAGGCTCAGCCTGCCACCCCGGATCGACAATAGGGCGTGAAGCCATCCAGCCGTGTTGCGTCCCACTCACAAAAAAGCGACTTGGGAAATGGAGCTCAGGGGCACTGCACTTCCCAAACCTGCAGAGTTCTAAACGATAACTATCGCCCCAAAATATATTGAGGTCAGGCTACGAAGAGGCGTTGAACGCAAGGCAGAACTGCAGGAAACGGATGTCAACGGGTACATGGGAATGGCCCCGATAGCACATGAAAAGCGCCAGAACGTGGACAATGATGCGGTTGGCCAAAAAGGGCGTATGCGTTTTTTCCTGAATATATTCAGGAAAAAACGCATACGCCCTTTTTGGGCAACCAAGCAACCTGGGAGAGCAAATCAGCACTACAAAGAAATCTCTCGCCCCCCCCCCCCCGGGGCAAAAGGGCCAGGCGAAAAAAGTCTAAAAACCAGAAAGGCAGGGCAGGCCACCGAGTCAAGGGAGCCTTGTTAAGCTGATGGGCGGGATGTCAATGGCCAACAGCCAATCTTCACAAGTGTATCCTCTTTCCCAAAACATGTTAAACACAGAACCACAGAGCATAGGGCACTTCCACACATGGGCGTTGACCTTGGGAAAATGAAAAAATGAAGCAGACACAGGGACCCCAAAGTTGAGGGCTGCTGTCTTGACAAGAACCTCGACTCCGGTACACGTTTCATATCCCAGGAAAGAGCCAAGTGGACAAAGACAAGTGGACAAGTGGACAAAGACAAGTGCACAAGTGGACAAGTGGTGCTACGTAGGTCCAATGGAGTGTCACTCAGCCATGAAATCCACGTCATGAGGCTGGTAGCAGCATCCTGAGTGGATTTAGGTACGATCATCCTCAGTGAAATAAGTCCCACAAAGACAGAAACTTATGATATCACTTATCGAGGGAATGTAAAAATCGCTCCCCATGAACTGAATCCCCAAACAGAACAGAGTCACGCTTTTAGAAAACACACTTAGGCCTGCTTCAGGGGAAAGGTGAGGTGGGGTGACGCATAAAACTCGAGTTTGAAATGAGCACAGATACCCTTCCGAAAACCGAATATGGAATGGACACGACCTACTCCTTGCTCAATCAACTGGACTCACCAGACCCTGTTCATCGCACAAGTATCTATGCGACTAGTAAGCATCTTAAAAGCTAAGTCTTGATATCTCTGTGTAAGTGCATCAAGTGTGTGTAAAGCCGCCTAAAAACAGCAGGGAAAATCAGCTCAGACCCATTCTGAGGATACATTTCCAACACAAAGAAGAAACAAGCAGGGCAAAACAGAGAGAAATTCTTCCAAAATGCGTTCAGGGACTGGCATGCAACCAGCATTGACCACATCTACAGCCCCAGCGGCAGAAGACATAAGGCTGGACACTCTTGGGGCTGAGACGATTGGTGAGGTTGGGAAAGCAAATGCAGACCCTTGAAAGGAATCCTGTGTGCTCCCCATTCCATGGGTCCCAACTCTCCAGGTTCAACGCAATCTTCCGACAGCGAAAGCACTCATTGGAAACCCAGCGGATGCTACACCGTGGGATCGGGAAAGCTTTCTGAAACTCACCACACTTTTCATCTCCTGGTGCTCGTGTTCTCCATTCAGGCCCCCTTACTAACAATCTCCCCACTTGGAGACTCAGCGCCTTTCCATGCCTCTTTCGTACCGTCTGCAATTTGTCCGCAGGATGAACTGCAAGAGGGGGAACCAATGAGAGACTCGCTGGAGGGGTTTGGTCGGGCACATGTCACTCTCATTTCCCATCGCAAAGAAGAATTCACCAAAGGCTCAGCCTGCCACCCCGGATCGACAATAGGGCGTGAAGCCATCCAGCCGTGTTGCGTCCCACTCACAAAAAAGCGACTTGGGAAATGGAGCTCAGGGGCACTGCACTTCCCAAACCTGCAGAGTTCTAAACGATAACTATCGCCCCAAAATATATTGAGGTCAGGCTACGAAGAGGCGTTGAACGCAAGGCAGAACTGCAGGAAACGGATGTCAACGGGTACATGGGAATGGCCCCGATAGCACATGAAAAGCGCCAGAACGTGGACAATGATGCGGTTGGCCAAAAAGGGCGTATGCGTTTTTTCCTGAATATATTCAGGAAAAAACGCATACGCCCTTTTTGGGCAACCAAGCAACCTGGGAGAGCAAATCAGCACTACAAAGAAATCTCTCGCCCCCCCCCCCCCCCGGGGCAAAAGGGCCAGGCGAAAAAAGTCTAAAAACCAGAAAGGCAGGGCAGGCCACCGAGTCAAGGGAGCCTTGTTAAGCTGATGGGCGGGATGTCAATGGCCAACAGCCAATCTTCACAAGTGTATCCTCTTTCCCAAAACATGTTAAACACAGAACCACAGAGCATAGGGCACTTCCACACATGGGCGTTGACCTTGGGAAAATGAAAAAATGAAGCAGACACAGGGACCCCAAAGTTGAGGGCTGCTGTCTTGACAAGAACCTCGACTCCGGTACACGTTTCATATCCCAGGAAAGAGCCAAGTGGACAAAGACAAGTGGACAAGTGGACAAAGACAAGTGGACAAGTGGACAAGTGGTGCTACGTAGGTCCAATGGAGTGTCACTCAGCCATGAAATCCACGTCATGAGGCTGGTAGCAGCATCCTGAGTGGATTTAGGTACGATCATCCTCAGTGAAATAAGTCCCACAAAGACAGAAACTTATGATATCACTTATCGAGGGAATGTAAAAATCGCTCCCCATGAACTGAATCCCCAAACAGAACAGAGTCACGCTTTTAGAAAACACACTTAGGCCTGCTTCAGGGGAAAGGTGAGGTGGGGTGACGCATAAAACTCGAGTTTGAAATGAGCACAGATACCCTTCCGAAAACCGAATATGGAATGGACACGACCTACTCCTTGCTCAATCAACTGGACTCACCAGACCCTGTTCATCGCACAAGTATCTATGCGACTAGTAAGCATCTTAAAAGCTAAGTCTTGATATCTCTGTGTAAGTGCATCAAGTGTGTGTAAAGCCGCCTAAAAACAGCAGGGAAAATCAGCTCAGACCCATTCTGAGGATACATTTCCAACACAAAGAAGAAACAAGCAGGGCAAAACAGAGAGAAATTCTTCCAAAATGCGTTCAGGGACTGGCATGCAACCAGCATTGACCACATCTACAGCCCCAGCGGCAGAAGACATAAGGCTGGACACTCTTGGGGCTGAGACGATTGGTGAGGTTGGGAAAGCAAATGCAGACCCTTGAAAGGAATCCTGCGTGCTCCCCATTCCATGGGTCCCAACTCTCCAGGTTCAACGCAATCTTCCGACAGCGAAAGCACTCATTGGAAACCCAGCGGATGCTACACCGTGGGATCGGGAAAGCTTTCTGAAACTCACCTCACTTTTCATCTCCTGGTGCTCGTGTTCTCCATTCAGGCCCCCTTACTAACAATCTCCCCACTTGGAGACTCAGCGCCTTTCCATGCCTCTTTCGTACCGTCTGCAATTTGTCCGCAGGATGAACTGCAAGAGGGGGAACCAATGAGAGACTCGCTGGAGGGGTTTGGTCGGGCACATGTCACTCTCATTTCCCATCGCAAAGAAGAATTCACCAAAGGCTCAGCCTGCCACCCCGGATCGACAATAGGGCGTGAAGCCATCCAGCCGTGTTGCGTCCCACTCACAAAAAAGCGACTTGGGAAATGGAGCTCAGGGGCACTGCACTTCCCAAACCTGCAGAGTTCTAAACGATAACTATCGCCCCAAAATATATTGAGGTCAGGCTACGAAGAGGCGTTGAACGCAAGGCAGAACTGCAGGAAACGGATGTCAACGGGTACATGGGAATGGCCCCGATAGCACATGAAAAGCGCCAGAACGTGGACAATGATGCGGTTGGCCAAAAAGGGCGTATGCGTTTTTTCCTGAATATATTCAGGAAAAAACGCATACGCCCTTTTTGGGCAACCAAGCAACCTGGGAGAGCAAATCAGCACTACAAAGAAATCTCTCGCCCCCCCCCCCGGGGCAAAAGGGCCAGGCGAAAAAAGTCTAAAAACCAGAAAGGCAGGGCAGGCCACCGAGTCAAGGGAGCCTTGTTAAGCTGATGGGCGGGATGTCAATGGCCAACAGCCAATCTTCACAAGTGTATCCTCTTTCCCAAAACATGTTAAACACAGAACCACAGAGCATAGGGCACTTCCACACATGGGCGTTGACCTTGGGAAAATGAAAAAATCAACCAGACACAGGGACCCCAAAGTTGAGGGCTGCTGTCTTGACAAGAACCTCCACTCCGGTACACGTTTCATATCCCAGGAAAGAGCCAAGTGGACAAAGACAAGTGGACAAGTGGACAAAGACAAGTGGACAAGTGGACAAGTGGTGCTACGTAGGTCCAATGGAGTGTCACTCAGCCATGAAATCCACGTCATGAGGCTGGTAGCAGCATCCTGAGTGGATTTAGGTACGATCATCCTCAGTGAAATAAGTCCCACAAAGACAGAAACTTATGATATCACTTATCGAGGGAATGTAAAAATCGCTCCCCATGAACTGAATCCCCAAACAGAACAGAGTCACGCTTTTAGAAAACACACTTATGCCTGCTTCAGGGGAAAGGTGAGGTGGGGTGACGCATAAAACTCGAGTTTGAAATGAGCACAGATACCCTTCCGAAAACCGAATATGGAATGGACACGACCTACTCCTTGCTCAATCAACTGGACTCACCAGACCCTGTTCATCGCACAAGTATCTATCCGACTAGTAAGCATCTTAAAAGCTAAGTCTTGATATCTCTGTGTAAGTGCATCAAGTGTGTGTAAAGCGGCCTAAAAACAGCAGGGAAAATCAGCTCAGACCCATTCTGAGGATACATTTCCAACACAAAGAAGAAACAAGCAGGGCAAAACAGAGAGAAATTCTTCCAAAATGCGTTCAGGGACTGGCATGCAACCAGCATTGACCACATCTACAGCCCCAGCGGCAGAAGACATAAGGCTGGACACTCTTGGGGCTGAGATGATTGGTGAGGTTGGGAAAGCAAATGCAGACCCTTGAAAGGAATCCTGCGTGCTCCCCATTCTATGGGTCCCAACTCTCCAGGTTCAACGCAATCTTCCGACAGCGAAAGCACTCATTGGAACCCCAGCGGATGCTACACCGTGGGATCGGGAAAGCTTTCTGAAACTCACCTCACTTTTCATCTCCTGGTGCTCGTGTTCTCCATTCAGGCCCCCTTACTAACAATCTCCCCACTTGGAGACTCAGCGCCTTTCCATGCCTCTTTCGTACCGTCTGCAATTTGTCCGCAGGATGAACTGCAAGAGGGGGAACCAATGAGAGACTCGCTGGAGGGGTTTGGTCGGGCACATGTCACTCTCATTTCCCATCGCAAAGAAGAATTCACCAAAGGCTCAGCCTGCCACCCCGGATCGACAATAGGGCGTGAAGCCATCCAGCCGTGTTGCGTCCCACTCACAAAAAAGCGACTTGGGAAATGGAGCTCAGGGGCACTGCACTTCCCAAACCTGCAGAGTTCTAAACGATAACTATCGCCCCAAAATATATTGAGGTCAGGCTACGAAGACGCGTTGAACGCAAGGCAGAACTGCAGGAAACGGATGTCAACGGGTACATGGGAATGGCCCCGATAGCACATGAAAAGCGCCAGAACGTGGACAATGATGCGGTTGGCCAAAAAGGGCGTATGCGTTTTTTCCTGAATATATTCAGGAAAAAACGCATACGCCCTTTTTGGCCCACCAAGCAACCTGGGAGAGAAAATCAGCACTACAAAGAAATCTCTCGCCCCCCCCCCGGGGCAAAAGGGCCAGGCGAAAAAAGTCTAAAAACCAGAAAGGCAGGGCAGGCCACGGAGTCAAGGGAGCCTTGTTAAGCTGATGGGCGGGATGTCAATGGCCAACAGCCAATCTTCACAAGTGTATCCTCTTTCCCAAAACATGTAAAACACAGAACCACAGAGCATAGGGCACTTCCACACATGGGCGTTGACCTTGGGAAAATGAAAAAATCAACCAGACACAGGGACCCCAAAGTTGAGGGCTGCTGTCTTGACAAGAACCTCCACTCCGGTACACGTTTCATATCCCAGGAAAGAGCCAAGTGGACAAAGACAAGTGGACAAGTGGACAAAGACAATTGGACAAGTGGACAAGTGGTGCTACGTAGGTCCAATGGAGTGTCACTCAGCCATGAAATCCACGTCATGAGGCTGGTAGCAGCATCCTGAGTGGATTTAGGTACGATCATCCTCAGTGAAATAAGTCCCACAAAGACAGAAACTTATGATATCACTTATCGAGGGAATGTAAAAATCGCTCCCCATGAACTGAATCCCCAAACAGAACAGAGTCACGCTTTTAGAAAACACACTTAGGCCTGCTTCAGGGGAAAGGTGAGGTGGGGTGACGCATAAAACTCGAGTTTGAAATGAGCACAGATACCCTTCCGAAAACCGAATATGGAATGGACACGACCTACTCCTTGCTCAATCAACTGGACTCACCAGACCCTGTTCATCGCACAAGTATCTATGCGACTAGTAAGCATCTTAAAAGCTAAGTCTTGATATCTCTGTGTAAGTGCATCAAGTGTGTGTAAAGCAGCCTAAAAACAGCAGGGAAAATCAGCTCAGACCCATTCTGAGGATACATTTCCAACACAAAGAAGAAACAAGCAGGGCAAAACAGAGAGAAATTCTTCCAAAATGCGTTCAGGGACTGGCATGCAACCAGCATTGACCACATCTACAGCCCCAGCGGCAGAAGACATAAGGCTGGACACTCTTGGGGCTGAGACGATTGGTGAGGTTGGGAAAGCAAATGCAGACCCTTGAAAGGAATCCTGCGTGCTCCCCATTCCATGGGTCCCAACTCTCCAGGTTCAACGCAATCTTCCGACAGCGAAAGCACTCATTGGAAACCCAGCGGATGCTACACCGTGGGATCGGGAAAGCTTTCTGAAACTCACCTCACTTTTCATCTCCTGGTGCTCGTGTTCTCCATTCAGGCCCCCTTACTAACAATCTCCCCACTTGGAGACTCAGCGCCTTTCCATGCCTCTTTCGTACCGTCTGCAATTTGTCCGCAGGATGAACTGCAAGAGGGGGAACCAGTGAGACACGACCTGGAGGGGTTTGGTCGGGCACATGTCACTCTCATTTCGCATCGCGAAGAAGAATTCACCAAAGGCTCAGCCTGCCACCCCGGATCGACAATAGGGCGTGAAGCCATCCAGCCGTGTTGCGTCCCACTCACAAAAAAGCGACTTGGGAAATGGAGCTCAGGGGCACTGCACTTCCCAAACCTGCAGAGTTCTAAACGATAACTATCGCCCCAAAATATATTGAGGTCAGGCTACGAAGAGGCATTGAACGCAAGGCAGAACTGCAGGAAACGGATGTCAACGGGTACATGGGAATGGCCCCGATAGCACATGTAAAGCGCCAGAACGTGGACAATGATGCGGTTGGCCAAAAAGGGCGTATGCGTTTTTTCCTGAATATATTCAGGAAAAAACGCATACGCCCTTTTTGGCCCACCAAGCAACCTGGGAGAGCAAATCAGCACTACAAAGAAATCTCTCGCCCCCCCCCCCGGGGCAAAAGGGCCAGGCGAAAAAAGTCTAAAAACCAGAAAGGCAGGGCAGGCCACCGAGTCAAGGGAGCCTTGTTAAGCTGATGGGCGGGATGTCAATGGCCAACAGCCAATCTTCACAAGTGTATCCTCTTTCCCAAAACATGTTAAACACAGAACCACAGAGCATAGGGCACTTCCACACATGGGCGTTGACCTTGGGAAAATGAAAAAATCAACCAGACACAGGGACCCCAAAGTTGAGGGCTGCTGTCTTGACAAGAACCTCGACTCCGGTACACGTTTCATATCCCAGGAAAGAGCCAAGTGGACAAAGACAAGTGGACAAGTGGACAAAGACAAGTGGACAAGTGGACAAGTGGTGCTACGTAGGTCCAATGGAGTGTCACTCAGCCATGAAATCCACGTCATGAGGCTGGTAGCAGCATCCTGAGTGGATTTAGGTACGATCATCCTCAGTGAAATAAGTCCCACAAAGACAGAAACTTATGATATCACTTATCGCGGCAATGTAAAAATCGCTCCCCATGAACTGAATCCCCAAACAGAACAGAGTCACGCTTTTAGAAAACACACTTAGGCCTGCTTCAGGGGAAAGGTGAGGTGGGGTGACGCATAAAACTCGAGTTTGAAATGAGCACAGATACCCTTCCGAAAACCGAATATGGAATGGACACGACCTACTCCTTGCTCAATCAACTGGACTCACCAGACCCTGTTCATCGCACAAGTATCTATGCGACTAGTAAGCATCTTAAAAGCTAAGTCTTGATATCTCTGTGTAAGTGCATCAAGTGTGTGTAAAGCGGCCTAAAAACAGCAGGGAAAATCAGCTCAGACCCATTCTGAGGATACATTTCCAACACAAAGAAGAAACAAGCAGGGCAAAACAGAGAGAAATTCTTCCAAAATGCGTTCAGGGACTGGCATGCAACCAGGATTGACCACATCTACAGCCCCAGCGGCAGAAGACATAAGGCTGGACACTCTTGGGGCTGAGACGATTGGTGAGGTTGGGAAAGCAAATGCAGACCCTTGAAAGGAATCCTGCGTGCTCCCCATTCCATGGGTCCCAACTCTCCAGGTTCAACGCAATCTTCCGACAGCGAAAGCACTCATTGGAAACCCAGCGGATGCTACACCGTGGGATCGGGAAAGCTTTCTGAAACTCACCTCACTTTCCATCTCCTGGTGCTCGTGTTCTCCATTCAGGCCCCCTTACTAACAATCTCCCCACTTGGAGACTCAGCGCCTTTCCATGCCTCTTTCGTACCGTCTGCAATTTGTCCGCAGGATGAACTGCAAGAGGGGGAACCAATGAGAGACTCGCTGGAGGGGTTTGGTCGGGCACATGTCACTCTCATTTCCCATCGCGAAGAAGAATTCACCAAAGGCTCAGCCTGCCACCCCGGATCGACAATAGGGCGTGAAGCCATCCAGCCGTGTTGCGTCCCACTCACAAAAAAGCGACTTGGGAAATGGAGCTCAGGGGCACTGCACTTCCCAAACCTGCAGAGTTCTAAACGATAACTATCGCCCCAAAATATATTGAGGTCAGGCTACGAAGAGGCGTTGAACGCAAGGCAGAACTGCAGGAAACGGATGTCAACGGGTACATGGGAATGGCCCCGATAGCACATGAAAAGCGCCAGAACGTGGACAATGATGCGGTTGGCCAAAAAGGGCGTATGCGTTTTTTCCTGAATATATTCAGGAAAAAACGCATACGCCCTTTTTGGGCAACCAAGCAACCTGGGAGAGCAAATCAGCACTACAAAGAAATCTCTCCCCCCCCCCCGGGGCAAAAGGGCCAGGCGAAAAAAGTCTAAAAACCAGAAAGGCAGGGCAGGCCACCGAGTCAAGGGAGCCTTGTTAAGCTGATGGGCGGGATGTCAATGGCCAACAGCCAATCTTCACAAGTGTATCCTCTTTCCCAAAACATGTTAAACACAGAACCACAGAGCATAGGGCACTTCCACACATGGGCGTTGACCTTGGGAAAATGAAAAAATCAACCAGACACAGGGACCCCAAAGTTGAGGGCTGCTGTCTTGACAAGAACCTCCACTCCGGTACACGTTTCATATCCCAGGAAAGAGCCAAGTGGACAAAGACAAGTGGACAAGTGGACAAAGACAAGTGGACAAGTGGACAAGTGGTGCTACGTAGGTCCAATGGAGTGTCACTCAGCCATGAAATCCACGTCATGAGGCTGGTAGCAGCATCCTGAGTGGATTTAGGTACGATCATCCTCAGTGAAATAAGTCCCACAAAGACAGAAACTTATGATATCACTTATCGAGGGAATGTAAAAATCGCTCCCCATGAACTGAATCCCCAAACAGAACAGAGTCACGCTTTTAGAAAACACACTTAGGCCTGCTTCAGGGGAAAGGTGAGGTGGGGTGACGCATAAAACTCGAGTTTGAAATGAGCACAGATACCCTTCCGAAAACCGAATATGGAATGGACACGACCTACTCCTTGCTCAATCAACTGGACTCACCAGACCCTGTTCATCGCACAAGTATCTATGCGACTAGTAAGCATCTTAAAAGCTAAGTCTTGATATCTCTGTGTAAGTGCATCAAGTGTGTGTAAAGCGGCCTAAAAACAGCAGGGAAAATCAGCTCAGACCCATTCTGAGGATACATTTCCAACACAAAGAAGAAACAAGCAGGGCAAAACAGAGAGAAATTCTTCCAAAATGCGTTCAGGGACTGGCATGCAACCAGGATTGACCACATCTACAGCCCCAGCGGCAGAAGACATAAGGCTGGACACTCTTGGGGCTGAGACGATTGGTGAGGTTGGGAAAGCAAATGCAGACCCTTGAAAGGAATCCTGCGTGCTCCCCATTCCATGGGTCCCAACTCTCCAGGTTCAACGCAATCTTCCGACAGCGAAAGCACTCATTGGAAACCCAGCGGATGCTACACCGTGGGATCGGGAAAGCTTTCTGAAACTCACCTCACTTTCCATCTCCTGGTGCTCGTGTTCTCCATTCAGGCCCCCTTACTAACAATCTCCCCACTTGGAGACTCAGCGCCTTTCCATGCCTCTTTCGTACCGTCTGCAATTTGTCCGCAGGATGAACTGCAAGAGGGGGAACCAATGAGAGACTCGCTGGAGGGGTTTGGTCGGGCACATGTCACTCTCATTTCCCATCGCGAAGAAGAATTCACCAAAGGCTCAGCCTGCCACCCCGGATCGACAATAGGGCGTGAAGCCATCCAGCCGTGTTGCGTCCCACTCACAAAAAAGCGACTTGGGAAATGGAGCTCAGGGGCACTGCACTTCCCAAACCTGCAGAGTTCTAAACGATAACTATCGCCCCAAAATATATTGAGGTCAGGCTACGAAGAGGCGTTGAACGCAAGGCAGAACTGCAGGAAACGGATGTCAACGGGTACATGGGAATGGCCCCGATAGCACATGAAAAGCGCCAGAACGTGGACAATGATGCGGTTGGCCAAAAAGGGCGTATGCGTTTTTTCCTGAATATATTCAGGAAAAAACGCATACGCCCTTTTTGGGCAACCAAGCAACCTGGGAGAGCAAATCAGCACTACAAAGAAATCTCTCCCCCCCCCCCGGGGCAAAAGGGCCAGGCGAAAAAAGTCTAAAAACCAGAAAGGCAGGGCAGGCCACCGAGTCAAGGGAGCCTTGTTAAGCTGATGGGCGGGATGTCAATGGCCAACAGCCAATCTTCACAAGTGTATCCTCTTTCCCAAAACATGTTAAACACAGAACCACAGAGCATAGGGCACTTCCACACATGGGCGTTGACCTTGGGAAAATGAAAAAATCAACCAGACACAGGGACCCCAAAGTTGAGGGCTGCTGTCTTGACAAGAACCTCCACTCCGGTACACGTTTCATATCCCAGGAAAGAGCCAAGTGGACAAAGACAAGTGGACAAGTGGACAAAGACAAGTGGACAAGTGGACAAGTGGTGCTACGTAGGTCCAATGGAGTGTCACTCAGCCATGAAATCCACGTCATGAGGCTGGTAGCAGCATCCTGAGTGGATTTAGGTACGATCATCCTCAGTGAAATAAGTCCCACAAAGACAGAAACTTATGATATCACTTATCGAGGGAATGTAAAAATCGCTCCCCATGAACTGAATCCCCAAACAGAACAGAGTCACGCTTTTAGAAAACACACTTAGGCCTGCTTCAGGGGAAAGGTGAGGTGGGGTGACGCATAAAACTCGAGTTTGAAATGAGCACAGATACCCTTCCGAAAACCGAATATGGAATGGACACGACCTACTCCTTGCTCAATCAACTGGACTCACCAGACCCTGTTCATCGCACAAGTATCTATGCGACTAGTAAGCATCTTAAAAGCTAAGTCTTGATATCTCTGTGTAAGTGCATCAAGTGTGTGTAAAGCGGCCTAAAAACAGCAGGGAAAATCAGCTCAGACCCATTCTGAGGATACATTTCCAACACAAAGAAGAAACAAGCAGGGCAAAACAGAGAGAAATTCTTCCAAAATGCGTTCAGGGACTGGCATGCAACCAGGATTGACCACATCTACAGCCCCAGCGGCAGAAGACATAAGGCTGGACACTCTTGGGGCTGAGACGATTGGTGAGGTTGGGAAAGCAAATGCAGACCCTTGAAAGGAATCCTGCGTGCTCCCCATTCCATGGGTCCCAACTCTCCAGGTTCAACGCAATCTTCCGACAGCGAAAGCACTCATTGGAAACCCAGCGGATGCTACACCGTGGGATCGGGAAAGCTTTCTGAAACTCACCTCACTTTCCATCTCCTGGTGCTCGTGTTCTCCATTCAGGCCCCCTTACTAACAATCTCCCCACTTGGAGACTCAGCGCCTTTCCATGCCTCTTTCGTACCGTCTGCAATTTGTCCGCAGGATGAACTGCAAGAGGGGGAACCAATGAGAGACTCGCTGGAGGGGTTTGGTCGGGCACATGTCACTCTCATTTCCCATCGCGAAGAAGAATTCACCAAAGGCTCAGCCTGCCACCCCGGATCGACAATAGGGCGTGAAGCCATCCAGCCGTGTTGCGTCCCACTCACAAAAAAGCGACTTGGGAAATGGAGCTCAGGGGCACTGCACTTCCCAAACCTGCAGAGTTCTAAACGATAACTATCGCCCCAAAATATATTGAGGTCAGGCTACGAAGAGGCGTTGAACGCAAGGCAGAACTGCAGGAAACGGATGTCAACGGGTACATGGGAATGGCCCCGATAGCACATGAAAAGCGCCAGAACGTGGACAATGATTCGGTTGGCCAAAAAGGGCGTATGCGTTTTTTCCTGAATATATTCAGGAAAAAACGCATACGCCCTTTTTGGCCAACCAAGCAACCTGGGAGAGCAAATCAGCACTACAAAGAAATCTCTCGCCCCCCCACCCTCCCGGGACAAAAGGGCCAGGCGAAAAAAGTCTAAAAACCAGAAAGGCAGGGCAGGCCACCGAGTCAAGGGAGCCTTGTTAAGCTGATGGGCGGGATGTCAATGGCCAACAGCCAATCTTCACAAGTGTATCCTCTTTCCCAAAACATGTAAAACACAGAACCATAGAGCATAGGGCACTTCCACACATGGGCGTTGACCTTGGGAAAATGAAAAAATCAACCAGACACAGGGACCCCAAAGTTGAGGGCTGCTGTCTTGACAAGAACCTCCACTCCGGTACACGTTTCATATCCCAGGAAAGAGCCAAGTGGACAAAGACAAGTGGACAAGTGGACAAAGACAAGTGGACAAGTGGACAAGTGGTGCTACGTAGGTCCAATGGAGTGTCACTCAGCCATGAAATCCACGTCATGAGGCTGGTAGCAGCATCCTGAGTGGATTTAGGTACGATCATCCTCAGTGAAATAAGTCCCACAAAGACAGAAACTTATGATATCACTTATCGAGGGAATGTAAAAATCGCTCCCCATGAACTGAATCCCCAAACAGAACAGAGTCACGCTTTTAGAAAACACACTTAGGCCTGCTTCAGGGGAAAGGTGAGGTGGGGTGACGCATAAAACTCGAGTTTGAAATGAGCACAGATACCCTTCCGAAAACCGAATATGGAATGGACACGACCTACTCCTTGCTCAATCAACTGGACTCACCAGACCCTGTTCATCGCACAAGTATCTATGCGACTAGTAAGCATCTTAAAAGCTAAGTCTTGATATCTCTGTGTAAGTGCATCAAGTGTGTGTAAAGCGGCCTAAAAACAGCAGGGAAAATCAGCTCAGACCCATTCTGAGGATACATTTCCAACACAAAGAAGAAACAAGCAGGGCAAAACAGAGAGAAATTCTTCGAAAATGCGTTCAGGGACTGGCATGCAACCAGGATTGACCACATCTACAGCCCCAGCGGCAGAAGACATAAGGCTGGACACTCTTGGGGCTGAGACGATTGGTGAGGTTGGGAAAGCAAATGCAGACCCTTGAAAGGAATCCTGCGTGCTCCCCATTCCATGGGTCCCAACTCTCCAGGTTCAACGCAATCTTCCGACAGCGAAAGCACTCATTGGAAACCCAGCGGATGCTACACCGTGGGATCGGGAAAGCTTTCTGAAACTCACCTCACTTTCCATCTCCTGGTGCTCGTGTTCTCCATTCAGGCCCCCTTACTAACAATCTCCCCACTTGGAGACTCAGCGCCTTTCCATGCCTCTTTCGTACCGTCTGCAATTTGTCCGCAGGATGAACTGCAAGAGGGGGAACCAATGAGAGACTCGCTGGAGGGGTTTGGTCGGGCACATGTCACTCTCATTTCCCATCGCGAAGAAGAATTCACCAAAGGCTCAGCCTGCCACCCCGGATCGACAATAGGGCGTGAAGCCATCCAGCCGTGTTGCGTCCCACTCACAAAAAAGCGACTTGGGAAATGGAGCTCAGGGGCACTGCACTTCCCAAACCTGCAGAGTTCTAAACGATAACTATCGCCCCAAAATATATTGAGGTCAGGCTACGAAGAGGCGTTGAACGCAAGGCAGAACTGCAGGAAACGGATGTCAACGGGTACATGGGAATGGCCCCGATAGCACATGAAAAGCGCCAGAACGTGGACAATGATGCGGTTGGCCAAAAAGGGCGTATGCGTTTTTTCCTGAATATATTCAGTAAAAAACGCATACGCCCTTTTTGGCCAACCAAGCAACCTGGGAGAGCAAATCAGCACTACAAAGAAATCTCTCGCCCCCCCACCCTCCCGGGACAAAAGGGCCAGGCGAAAAAAGTCTAAAAACCAGAAAGGCAGGGCAGGCCACCGAGTCAAGGGAGCCTTGTTAAGCTGATGGGCGGGATGTCAATGGCCAACAGCCAATCTTCACAAGTGTATCCTCTTTCCCAAAACATGTAAAACACAGAACCATAGAGCATAGGGCACTTCCACACATGGGCGTTGACCTTGGGAAAATGAAAAAATCAACCAGACACAGGGACCCCAAAGTTGAGGGCTGCTGTCTTGACAAGAACCTCCACTCCGGTACACGTTTCATATCCCAGGAAAGAGCCAAGTGGACAAAGACAAGTGGACAAGTGGACAAAGACAAGTGGACAAGTGGACAAGTGGTGCTACGTAGGTCCAATGGAGTGTCACTCAGCCATGAAATCCACGTCATGAGGCTGGTAGCAGCATCCTGAGTGGATTTAGGTACGATCATCCTCAGTGAAATAAGTCCCACAAAGACAGAAACTTATGATATCACTTATCGAGGGAATGTAAAAATCGCTCCCCATGAACTGAATCCCCAAACAGAACAGAGTCACGCTTTTAGAAAACACACTTAGGCCTGCTTCAGGGGAAAGGTGAGGTGGGGTGACGCATAAAACTCGAGTTTGAAATGAGCACAGATACCCTACCGAAAACCGAATATGGAATGGACACGACCTACTCCTTGCTCAATCAACTGGACTCACCAGACCCTGTTCATCGCACAAGTATCTATCCGACTAGTAAGCATCTTAAAAGCTAAGTCTTGATATCTCTGTGTAAGTGCATCAAGTGTGTGTAAAGCGGCCTAAAAACAGCAGGGAAAATCAGCTCAGACCCATTCTGAGGATACATTTCCAACACAAAGAAGAAACAAGCAGGGCAAAACAGAGAGAAATTCTTCCAAAAGGCGTTCAGGGACTGGCATGCAACCAGCATTGACCACATCTACAGCCCCAGCGGCAGAAGACATAAGGCTGGACACTCTTGGGGCTGAGACGATTGGTGAGGTTGGGAAAGCAAATGCAGACCCTTGAAAGGAATCCTGTGTGCTCCCCATTCCATGGGTCCCAACTCTCCAGGTTCAACGCAATCTTCCGACAGCGAAAGCACTCATTGGAAACCCAGCGGATGCTACACCGTGGGATCGGGAAAGCTTTCTGAAACTCACCACACTTTTCATCTCCTGGTGCTCGTGTTCTCCATTCAGGCCCCCTTACTAACAATCTCCCCACTTGGAGACTCAGCGCCTTTCCATGCCTCTTTCGTACCGTCTGCAATTTGTCCGCAGGATGAACTGCAAGAGGGGGAACCAATGAGACACTCGCTGGAGGGGTTTGGTCGGGCACATGTCACTCTCATTTCCCATCGCAAAGAAGAATTCACCAAAGGCTCAGCCTGCCACCCCGGATCGACAATAGGGCGTGAAGCCATCCAGCCGTGTTGCGTCCCACTCACAAAAAAGCGACTTGGGAAATGGAGCTCAGGGGCACTGCACTTCCCAAACCTGCAGAGTTCTAAACGATAACTATCGCCCCAAAATATATTGAGGTCAGGCTACGAAGAGGCGTTGAACGCAAGGCAGAACTGCAGGAAACGGATGTCAACGGGTACATGGGAATGGCCCCGATAGCACATGAAAAGCGCCAGAACGTGGACAATGATGCGGTTGGCCAAAAAGGGCGTATGCGTTTTTTCCTGAATATATTCAGGAAAAAACGCATACGCCCTTTTTGGGCAACCAAGCAACCTGGGAGAGCAAATCAGCACTACAAAGAAATCTCTCGCCCCCCCCCCCGGGGCAAAAGGGCCAGGCGAAAAAAGTCTAAAAACCAGAAAGGCAGGGCAGGCCACCGAGTCAAGGGAGCCTTGTTAAGCTGATGGGCGGGATGTCAATGGCCAACAGCCAATCTTCACAAGTGTATCCTCTTTCCCAAAACATGTTAAACACAGAACCACAGAGCATAGGGCACTTCCACACATGGGCGTTGACCTTGGGAAAATGAAAAAATCAACCAGACACAGGGACCCCAAAGTTGAGGGCTGCTGTCTTGACAAGAACCTCCACTCCGGTACACGTTTCATATCCCAGGAAAGAGCCAAGTGGACAAAGACAAGTGGACAAGTGGACAAAGACAAGTGGACAAGTGGACAAGTGGTGCTACGTAGGTCCAATGGAGTGTCACTCAGCCATGAAATCCACGTCATGAGGCTGGTAGCAGCATCCTGAGTGGATTTAGGTACGATCATCCTCAGTGAAATAAGTCCCACAAAGACAGAAACTTATGATATCACTTATCGAGGGAATGTAAAAATCGCTCCCCATGAACTGAATCCCCAAACAGAACAGAGTCACGCTTTTAGAAAACACACTTATGCCTGCTTCAGGGGAAAGGTGAGGTGGGGTGACGCATAAAACTCGAGTTTGAAATGAGCACAGATACCCTTCCGAAAACCGAATATGGAATGGACACGACCTACTCCTTGCTCAATCAACTGGACTCACCAGACCCTGTTCATCGCACAAGTATCTATCCGACTAGTAAGCATCTTAAAAGCTAAGTCTTGATATCTCTGTGTAAGTGCATCAAGTGTGTGTAAAGCGGCCTAAAAACAGCAGGGAAAATCAGCTCAGACCCATTCTGAGGATACATTTCCAACACAAAGAAGAAACAAGCAGGGCAAAACAGAGAGAAATTCTTCCAAAAGGCGTTCAGGGACTGGCATGCAACCAGCATTGACCACATCTACAGCCCCAGCGGCAGAAGACATAAGGCTGGACACTCTTGGGGCTGAGACGATTGGTGAGGTTGGGAAAGCAAATGCAGACCCTTGAAAGGAATCCTGTGTGCTCCCCATTCCATGGGTCCCAACTCTCCAGGTTCAACGCAATCTTCCGACAGCGAAAGCACTCATTGGAAACCCAGCGGATGCTACACCGTGGGATCGGGAAAGCTTTCTGAAACTCACCACACTTTTCATCTCCTGGTGCTCGTGTTCTCCATTCAGGCCCCCTTACTAACAATCTCCCCACTTGGAGACTCAGCGCCTTTCCATGCCTCTTTCGTACCGTCTGCAATTTGTCCGCAGGATGAACTGCAAGAGGGGGAACCAATGAGAGACTCGCTGGAGGGGTTTGGTCGGGCACATGTCACTCTCATTTCCCATCGCAAAGAAGAATTCACCAAAGGCTCAGCCTGCCACCCCGGATCGACAATAGGGCGTGAAGCCATCCAGCCGTGTTGCGTCCCACTCACAAAAAAGCGACTTGGGAAATGGAGCTCAGGGGCACTGCACTTCCCAAACCTGCAGAGTTCTAAACGATAACTATCGCCCCAAAATATATTGAGGTCAGGCTACGAAGAGGCGTTGAACGCAAGGCAGAACTGCAGGAAACGGATGTCAACGGGTACATGGGAATGGCCCCGATAGCACATGAAAAGCGCCAGAACGTGGACAATGATGCGGTTGGCCAAAAAGGGCGTATGCGTTTTTTCCTGAATATATTCAGGAAAAAACGCATACGCCCTTTTTGGGCAACCAAGCAACCTGGGAGAGCAAATCAGCACTACAAAGAAATCTCTCGCCCCCCCCCCCCCGGGGCAAAAGGGCCAGGCGAAAAAAGTCTAAAAACCAGAAAGGCAGGGCAGGCCACCGAGTCAAGGGAGCCTTGTTAAGCTGATGGGCGGGATGTCAATGGCCAACAGCCAATCTTCACAAGTGTATCCTCTTTCCCAAAACATGTTAAACACAGAACCACAGAGCATAGGGCACTTCCACACATGGGCGTTGACCTTGGGAAAATGAAAAAATGAAGCAGACACAGGGACCCCAAAGTTGAGGGCTGCTGTCTTGACAAGAACCTCGACTCCGGTACACGTTTCATATCCCAGGAAAGAGCCAAGTGGACAAAGACAAGTGGACAAGTGGACAAAGACAAGTGCACAAGTGGACAAGTGGTGCTACGTAGGTCCAATGGAGTGTCACTCAGCCATGAAATCCACGTCATGAGGCTGGTAGCAGCATCCTGAGTGGATTTAGGTACGATCATCCTCAGTGAAATAAGTCCCACAAAGACAGAAACTTATGATATCACTTATCGAGGGAATGTAAAAATCGCTCCCCATGAACTGAATCCCCAAACAGAACAGAGTCACGCTTTTAGAAAACACACTTAGGCCTGCTTCAGGGGAAAGGTGAGGTGGGGTGACGCATAAAACTCGAGTTTGAAATGAGCACAGATACCCTTCCGAAAACCGAATATGGAATGGACACGACCTACTCCTTGCTCAATCAACTGGACTCACCAGACCCTGTTCATCGCACAAGTATCTATGCGACTAGTAAGCATCTTAAAAGCTAAGTCTTGATATCTCTGTGTAAGTGCATCAAGTGTGTGTAAAGCCGCCTAAAAACAGCAGGGAAAATCAGCTCAGACCCATTCTGAGGATACATTTCCAACACAAAGAAGAAACAAGCAGGGCAAAACAGAGAGAAATTCTTCCAAAATGCGTTCAGGGACTGGCATGCAACCAGCATTGACCACATCTACAGCCCCAGCGGCAGAAGACATAAGGCTGGACACTCTTGGGGCTGAGACGATTGGTGAGGTTGGGAAAGCAAATGCAGACCCTTGAAAGGAATCCTGTGTGCTCCCCATTCCATGGGTCCCAACTCTCCAGGTTCAACGCAATCTTCCGACAGCGAAAGCACTCATTGGAAACCCAGCGGATGCTACACCGTGGGATCGGGAAAGCTTTCTGAAACTCACCACACTTTTCATCTCCTGGTGCTCGTGTTCTCCATTCAGGCCCCCTTACTAACAATCTCCCCACTTGGAGACTCAGCGCCTTTCCATGCCTCTTTCGTACCGTCTGCAATTTGTCCGCAGGATGAACTGCAAGAGGGGGAACCAATGAGAGACTCGCTGGAGGGGTTTGGTCGGGCACATGTCACTCTCATTTCCCATCGCAAAGAAGAATTCACCAAAGGCTCAGCCTGCCACCCCGGATCGACAATAGGGCGTGAAGCCATCCAGCCGTGTTGCGTCCCACTCACAAAAAAGCGACTTGGGAAATGGAGCTCAGGGGCACTGCACTTCCCAAACCTGCAGAGTTCTAAACGATAACTATCGCCCCAAAATATATTGAGGTCAGGCTACGAAGAGGCGTTGAACGCAAGGCAGAACTGCAGGAAACGGATGTCAACGGGTACATGGGAATGGCCCCGATAGCACATGAAAAGCGCCAGAACGTGGACAATGATGCGGTTGGCCAAAAAGGGCGTATGCGTTTTTTCCTGAATATATTCAGGAAAAAACGCATACGCCCTTTTTGGGCAACCAAGCAACCTGGGAGAGCAAATCAGCACTACAAAGAAATCTCTCGCCCCCCCCCCCCCCCGGGGCAAAAGGGCCAGGCGAAAAAAGTCTAAAAACCAGAAAGGCAGGGCAGGCCACCGAGTCAAGGGAGCCTTGTTAAGCTGATGGGCGGGATGTCAATGGCCAACAGCCAATCTTCACAAGTGTATCCTCTTTCCCAAAACATGTTAAACACAGAACCACAGAGCATAGGGCACTTCCACACATGGGCGTTGACCTTGGGAAAATGAAAAAATGAAGCAGACACAGGGACCCCAAAGTTGAGGGCTGCTGTCTTGACAAGAACCTCGACTCCGGTACACGTTTCATATCCCAGGAAAGAGCCAAGTGGACAAAGACAAGTGGACAAGTGGACAAAGACAAGTGGACAAGTGGACAAGTGGTGCTACGTAGGTCCAATGGAGTGTCACTCAGCCATGAAATCCACGTCATGAGGCTGGTAGCAGCATCCTGAGTGGATTTAGGTACGATCATCCTCAGTGAAATAAGTCCCACAAAGACAGAAACTTATGATATCACTTATCGAGGGAATGTAAAAATCGCTCCCCATGAACTGAATCCCCAAACAGAACAGAGTCACGCTTTTAGAAAACACACTTAGGCCTGCTTCAGGGGAAAGGTGAGGTGGGGTGACGCATAAAACTCGAGTTTGAAATGAGCACAGATACCCTTCCGAAAACCGAATATGGAATGGACACGACCTACTCCTTGCTCAATCAACTGGACTCACCAGACCCTGTTCATCGCACAAGTATCTATGCGACTAGTAAGCATCTTAAAAGCTAAGTCTTGATATCTCTGTGTAAGTGCATCAAGTGTGTGTAAAGCCGCCTAAAAACAGCAGGGAAAATCAGCTCAGACCCATTCTGAGGATACATTTCCAACACAAAGAAGAAACAAGCAGGGCAAAACAGAGAGAAATTCTTCCAAAATGCGTTCAGGGACTGGCATGCAACCAGCATTGACCACATCTACAGCCCCAGCGGCAGAAGACATAAGGCTGGACACTCTTGGGGCTGAGACGATTGGTGAGGTTGGGAAAGCAAATGCAGACCCTTGAAAGGAATCCTGCGTGCTCCCCATTCCATGGGTCCCAACTCTCCAGGTTCAACGCAATCTTCCGACAGCGAAAGCACTCATTGGAAACCCAGCGGATGCTACACCGTGGGATCGGGAAAGCTTTCTGAAACTCACCTCACTTTTCATCTCCTGGTGCTCGTGTTCTCCATTCAGGCCCCCTTACTAACAATCTCCCCACTTGGAGACTCAGCGCCTTTCCATGCCTCTTTCGTACCGTCTGCAATTTGTCCGCAGGATGAACTGCAAGAGGGGGAACCAATGAGAGACTCGCTGGAGGGGTTTGGTCGGGCACATGTCACTCTCATTTCCCATCGCAAAGAAGAATTCACCAAAGGCTCAGCCTGCCACCCCGGATCGACAATAGGGCGTGAAGCCATCCAGCCGTGTTGCGTCCCACTCACAAAAAAGCGACTTGGGAAATGGAGCTCAGGGGCACTGCACTTCCCAAACCTGCAGAGTTCTAAACGATAACTATCGCCCCAAAATATATTGAGGTCAGGCTACGAAGAGGCGTTGAACGCAAGGCAGAACTGCAGGAAACGGATGTCAACGGGTACATGGGAATGGCCCCGATAGCACATGAAAAGCGCCAGAACGTGGACAATGATGCGGTTGGCCAAAAAGGGCGTATGCGTTTTTTCCTGAATATATTCAGGAAAAAACGCATACGCCCTTTTTGGGCAACCAAGCAACCTGGGAGAGCAAATCAGCACTACAAAGAAATCTCTCGCCCCCCCCCCCGGGGCAAAAGGGCCAGGCGAAAAAAGTCTAAAAACCAGAAAGGCAGGGCAGGCCACCGAGTCAAGGGAGCCTTGTTAAGCTGATGGGCGGGATGTCAATGGCCAACAGCCAATCTTCACAAGTGTATCCTCTTTCCCAAAACATGTTAAACACAGAACCACAGAGCATAGGGCACTTCCACACATGGGCGTTGACCTTGGGAAAATGAAAAAATCAACCAGACACAGGGACCCCAAAGTTGAGGGCTGCTGTCTTGACAAGAACCTCCACTCCGGTACACGTTTCATATCCCAGGAAAGAGCCAAGTGGACAAAGACAAGTGGACAAGTGGACAAAGACAAGTGGACAAGTGGACAAGTGGTGCTACGTAGGTCCAATGGAGTGTCACTCAGCCATGAAATCCACGTCATGAGGCTGGTAGCAGCATCCTGAGTGGATTTAGGTACGATCATCCTCAGTGAAATAAGTCCCACAAAGACAGAAACTTATGATATCACTTATCGAGGGAATGTAAAAATCGCTCCCCATGAACTGAATCCCCAAACAGAACAGAGTCACGCTTTTAGAAAACACACTTATGCCTGCTTCAGGGGAAAGGTGAGGTGGGGTGACGCATAAAACTCGAGTTTGAAATGAGCACAGATACCCTTCCGAAAACCGAATATGGAATGGACACGACCTACTCCTTGCTCAATCAACTGGACTCACCAGACCCTGTTCATCGCACAAGTATCTATCCGACTAGTAAGCATCTTAAAAGCTAAGTCTTGATATCTCTGTGTAAGTGCATCAAGTGTGTGTAAAGCGGCCTAAAAACAGCAGGGAAAATCAGCTCAGACCCATTCTGAGGATACATTTCCAACACAAAGAAGAAACAAGCAGGGCAAAACAGAGAGAAATTCTTCCAAAATGCGTTCAGGGACTGGCATGCAACCAGCATTGACCACATCTACAGCCCCAGCGGCAGAAGACATAAGGCTGGACACTCTTGGGGCTGAGATGATTGGTGAGGTTGGGAAAGCAAATGCAGACCCTTGAAAGGAATCCTGCGTGCTCCCCATTCTATGGGTCCCAACTCTCCAGGTTCAACGCAATCTTCCGACAGCGAAAGCACTCATTGGAACCCCAGCGGATGCTACACCGTGGGATCGGGAAAGCTTTCTGAAACTCACCTCACTTTTCATCTCCTGGTGCTCGTGTTCTCCATTCAGGCCCCCTTACTAACAATCTCCCCACTTGGAGACTCAGCGCCTTTCCATGCCTCTTTCGTACCGTCTGCAATTTGTCCGCAGGATGAACTGCAAGAGGGGGAACCAATGAGAGACTCGCTGGAGGGGTTTGGTCGGGCACATGTCACTCTCATTTCCCATCGCAAAGAAGAATTCACCAAAGGCTCAGCCTGCCACCCCGGATCGACAATAGGGCGTGAAGCCATCCAGCCGTGTTGCGTCCCACTCACAAAAAAGCGACTTGGGAAATGGAGCTCAGGGGCACTGCACTTCCCAAACCTGCAGAGTTCTAAACGATAACTATCGCCCCAAAATATATTGAGGTCAGGCTACGAAGACGCGTTGAACGCAAGGCAGAACTGCAGGAAACGGATGTCAACGGGTACATGGGAATGGCCCCGATAGCACATGAAAAGCGCCAGAACGTGGACAATGATGCGGTTGGCCAAAAAGGGCGTATGCGTTTTTTCCTGAATATATTCAGGAAAAAACGCATACGCCCTTTTTGGCCCACCAAGCAACCTGGGAGAGAAAATCAGCACTACAAAGAAATCTCTCGCCCCCCCCCCGGGGCAAAAGGGCCAGGCGAAAAAAGTCTAAAAACCAGAAAGGCAGGGCAGGCCACGGAGTCAAGGGAGCCTTGTTAAGCTGATGGGCGGGATGTCAATGGCCAACAGCCAATCTTCACAAGTGTATCCTCTTTCCCAAAACATGTAAAACACAGAACCACAGAGCATAGGGCACTTCCACACATGGGCGTTGACCTTGGGAAAATGAAAAAATCAACCAGACACAGGGACCCCAAAGTTGAGGGCTGCTGTCTTGACAAGAACCTCCACTCCGGTACACGTTTCATATCCCAGGAAAGAGCCAAGTGGACAAAGACAAGTGGACAAGTGGACAAAGACAATTGGACAAGTGGACAAGTGGTGCTACGTAGGTCCAATGGAGTGTCACTCAGCCATGAAATCCACGTCATGAGGCTGGTAGCAGCATCCTGAGTGGATTTAGGTACGATCATCCTCAGTGAAATAAGTCCCACAAAGACAGAAACTTATGATATCACTTATCGAGGGAATGTAAAAATCGCTCCCCATGAACTGAATCCCCAAACAGAACAGAGTCACGCTTTTAGAAAACACACTTAGGCCTGCTTCAGGGGAAAGGTGAGGTGGGGTGACGCATAAAACTCGAGTTTGAAATGAGCACAGATACCCTTCCGAAAACCGAATATGGAATGGACACGACCTACTCCTTGCTCAATCAACTGGACTCACCAGACCCTGTTCATCGCACAAGTATCTATGCGACTAGTAAGCATCTTAAAAGCTAAGTCTTGATATCTCTGTGTAAGTGCATCAAGTGTGTGTAAAGCAGCCTAAAAACAGCAGGGAAAATCAGCTCAGACCCATTCTGAGGATACATTTCCAACACAAAGAAGAAACAAGCAGGGCAAAACAGAGAGAAATTCTTCCAAAATGCGTTCAGGGACTGGCATGCAACCAGCATTGACCACATCTACAGCCCCAGCGGCAGAAGACATAAGGCTGGACACTCTTGGGGCTGAGACGATTGGTGAGGTTGGGAAAGCAAATGCAGACCCTTGAAAGGAATCCTGCGTGCTCCCCATTCCATGGGTCCCAACTCTCCAGGTTCAACGCAATCTTCCGACAGCGAAAGCACTCATTGGAAACCCAGCGGATGCTACACCGTGGGATCGGGAAAGCTTTCTGAAACTCACCTCACTTTTCATCTCCTGGTGCTCGTGTTCTCCATTCAGGCCCCCTTACTAACAATCTCCCCACTTGGAGACTCAGCGCCTTTCCATGCCTCTTTCGTACCGTCTGCAATTTGTCCGCAGGATGAACTGCAAGAGGGGGAACCAGTGAGACACGACCTGGAGGGGTTTGGTCGGGCACATGTCACTCTCATTTCGCATCGCGAAGAAGAATTCACCAAAGGCTCAGCCTGCCACCCCGGATCGACAATAGGGCGTGAAGCCATCCAGCCGTGTTGCGTCCCACTCACAAAAAAGCGACTTGGGAAATGGAGCTCAGGGGCACTGCACTTCCCAAACCTGCAGAGTTCTAAACGATAACTATCGCCCCAAAATATATTGAGGTCAGGCTACGAAGAGGCATTGAACGCAAGGCAGAACTGCAGGAAACGGATGTCAACGGGTACATGGGAATGGCCCCGATAGCACATGTAAAGCGCCAGAACGTGGACAATGATGCGGTTGGCCAAAAAGGGCGTATGCGTTTTTTCCTGAATATATTCAGGAAAAAACGCATACGCCCTTTTTGGCCCACCAAGCAACCTGGGAGAGCAAATCAGCACTACAAAGAAATCTCTCGCCCCCCCCCCCGGGGCAAAAGGGCCAGGCGAAAAAAGTCTAAAAACCAGAAAGGCAGGGCAGGCCACCGAGTCAAGGGAGCCTTGTTAAGCTGATGGGCGGGATGTCAATGGCCAACAGCCAATCTTCACAAGTGTATCCTCTTTCCCAAAACATGTTAAACACAGAACCACAGAGCATAGGGCACTTCCACACATGGGCGTTGACCTTGGGAAAATGAAAAAATCAACCAGACACAGGGACCCCAAAGTTGAGGGCTGCTGTCTTGACAAGAACCTCGACTCCGGTACACGTTTCATATCCCAGGAAAGAGCCAAGTGGACAAAGACAAGTGGACAAGTGGACAAAGACAAGTGGACAAGTGGACAAGTGGTGCTACGTAGGTCCAATGGAGTGTCACTCAGCCATGAAATCCACGTCATGAGGCTGGTAGCAGCATCCTGAGTGGATTTAGGTACGATCATCCTCAGTGAAATAAGTCCCACAAAGACAGAAACTTATGATATCACTTATCGCGGCAATGTAAAAATCGCTCCCCATGAACTGAATCCCCAAACAGAACAGAGTCACGCTTTTAGAAAACACACTTAGGCCTGCTTCAGGGGAAAGGTGAGGTGGGGTGACGCATAAAACTCGAGTTTGAAATGAGCACAGATACCCTTCCGAAAACCGAATATGGAATGGACACGACCTACTCCTTGCTCAATCAACTGGACTCACCAGACCCTGTTCATCGCACAAGTATCTATGCGACTAGTAAGCATCTTAAAAGCTAAGTCTTGATATCTCTGTGTAAGTGCATCAAGTGTGTGTAAAGCGGCCTAAAAACAGCAGGGAAAATCAGCTCAGACCCATTCTGAGGATACATTTCCAACACAAAGAAGAAACAAGCAGGGCAAAACAGAGAGAAATTCTTCCAAAATGCGTTCAGGGACTGGCATGCAACCAGGATTGACCACATCTACAGCCCCAGCGGCAGAAGACATAAGGCTGGACACTCTTGGGGCTGAGACGATTGGTGAGGTTGGGAAAGCAAATGCAGACCCTTGAAAGGAATCCTGCGTGCTCCCCATTCCATGGGTCCCAACTCTCCAGGTTCAACGCAATCTTCCGACAGCGAAAGCACTCATTGGAAACCCAGCGGATGCTACACCGTGGGATCGGGAAAGCTTTCTGAAACTCACCTCACTTTCCATCTCCTGGTGCTCGTGTTCTCCATTCAGGCCCCCTTACTAACAATCTCCCCACTTGGAGACTCAGCGCCTTTCCATGCCTCTTTCGTACCGTCTGCAATTTGTCCGCAGGATGAACTGCAAGAGGGGGAACCAATGAGAGACTCGCTGGAGGGGTTTGGTCGGGCACATGTCACTCTCATTTCCCATCGCGAAGAAGAATTCACCAAAGGCTCAGCCTGCCACCCCGGATCGACAATAGGGCGTGAAGCCATCCAGCCGTGTTGCGTCCCACTCACAAAAAAGCGACTTGGGAAATGGAGCTCAGGGGCACTGCACTTCCCAAACCTGCAGAGTTCTAAACGATAACTATCGCCCCAAAATATATTGAGGTCAGGCTACGAAGAGGCGTTGAACGCAAGGCAGAACTGCAGGAAACGGATGTCAACGGGTACATGGGAATGGCCCCGATAGCACATGAAAAGCGCCAGAACGTGGACAATGATGCGGTTGGCCAAAAAGGGCGTATGCGTTTTTTCCTGAATATATTCAGGAAAAAACGCATACGCCCTTTTTGGGCAACCAAGCAACCTGGGAGAGCAAATCAGCACTACAAAGAAATCTCTCCCCCCCCCCCGGGGCAAAAGGGCCAGGCGAAAAAAGTCTAAAAACCAGAAAGGCAGGGCAGGCCACCGAGTCAAGGGAGCCTTGTTAAGCTGATGGGCGGGATGTCAATGGCCAACAGCCAATCTTCACAAGTGTATCCTCTTTCCCAAAACATGTTAAACACAGAACCACAGAGCATAGGGCACTTCCACACATGGGCGTTGACCTTGGGAAAATGAAAAAATCAACCAGACACAGGGACCCCAAAGTTGAGGGCTGCTGTCTTGACAAGAACCTCCACTCCGGTACACGTTTCATATCCCAGGAAAGAGCCAAGTGGACAAAGACAAGTGGACAAGTGGACAAAGACAAGTGGACAAGTGGACAAGTGGTGCTACGTAGGTCCAATGGAGTGTCACTCAGCCATGAAATCCACGTCATGAGGCTGGTAGCAGCATCCTGAGTGGATTTAGGTACGATCATCCTCAGTGAAATAAGTCCCACAAAGACAGAAACTTATGATATCACTTATCGAGGGAATGTAAAAATCGCTCCCCATGAACTGAATCCCCAAACAGAACAGAGTCACGCTTTTAGAAAACACACTTAGGCCTGCTTCAGGGGAAAGGTGAGGTGGGGTGACGCATAAAACTCGAGTTTGAAATGAGCACAGATACCCTTCCGAAAACCGAATATGGAATGGACACGACCTACTCCTTGCTCAATCAACTGGACTCACCAGACCCTGTTCATCGCACAAGTATCTATGCGACTAGTAAGCATCTTAAAAGCTAAGTCTTGATATCTCTGTGTAAGTGCATCAAGTGTGTGTAAAGCGGCCTAAAAACAGCAGGGAAAATCAGCTCAGACCCATTCTGAGGATACATTTCCAACACAAAGAAGAAACAAGCAGGGCAAAACAGAGAGAAATTCTTCGAAAATGCGTTCAGGGACTGGCATGCAACCAGGATTGACCACATCTACAGCCCCAGCGGCAGAAGACATAAGGCTGGACACTCTTGGGGCTGAGACGATTGGTGAGGTTGGGAAAGCAAATGCAGACCCTTGAAAGGAATCCTGCGTGCTCCCCATTCCATGGGTCCCAACTCTCCAGGTTCAACGCAATCTTCCGACAGCGAAAGCACTCATTGGAAACCCAGCGGATGCTACACCGTGGGATCGGGAAAGCTTTCTGAAACTCACCTCACTTTCCATCTCCTGGTGCTCGTGTTCTCCATTCAGGCCCCCTTACTAACAATCTCCCCACTTGGAGACTCAGCGCCTTTCCATGCCTCTTTCGTACCGTCTGCAATTTGTCCGCAGGATGAACTGCAAGAGGGGGAACCAATGAGAGACTCGCTGGAGGGGTTTGGTCGGGCACATGTCACTCTCATTTCCCATCGCGAAGAAGAATTCACCAAAGGCTCAGCCTGCCACCCCGGATCGACAATAGGGCGTGAAGCCATCCAGCCGTGTTGCGTCCCACTCACAAAAAAGCGACTTGGGAAATGGAGCTCAGGGGCACTGCACTTCCCAAACCTGCAGAGTTCTAAACGATAACTATCGCCCCAAAATATATTGAGGTCAGGCTACGAAGAGGCGTTGAACGCAAGGCAGAACTGCAGGAAACGGATGTCAACGGGTACATGGGAATGGCCCCGATAGCACATGAAAAGCGCCAGAACGTGGACAATGATGCGGTTGGCCAAAAAGGGCGTATGCGTTTTTTCCTGAATATATTCAGTAAAAAACGCATACGCCCTTTTTGGCCAACCAAGCAACCTGGGAGAGCAAATCAGCACTACAAAGAAATCTCTCGCCCCCCCACCCTCCCGGGACAAAAGGGCCAGGCGAAAAAAGTCTAAAAACCAGAAAGGCAGGGCAGGCCACCGAGTCAAGGGAGCCTTGTTAAGCTGATGGGCGGGATGTCAATGGCCAACAGCCAATCTTCACAAGTGTATCCTCTTTCCCAAAACATGTAAAACACAGAACCATAGAGCATAGGGCACTTCCACACATGGGCGTTGACCTTGGGAAAATGAAAAAATCAACCAGACACAGGGACCCCAAAGTTGAGGGCTGCTGTCTTGACAAGAACCTCCACTCCGGTACACGTTTCATATCACAGGAAAGAGCCAAGTGGACAAAGACAAGTGGACAAGTGGACAAAGACAAGTGGACAAGTGGACAAGTGGTGCTACGTAGGTCCAATGGAGTGTCACTCAGCCATGAAATCCACGTCATGAGGCTGGTAGCAGCATCCTGAGTAGATTTAGGTACGATCATCCTCAGTGAAATAAGTCCCACAAAGACAGAAACTTATGATATCACTTATCGAGGGAATGTAAAAATCGCTCCCCATGAACTGAATCCCCAAACAGAACAGAGTCACGCTTTTAGAAAACACACTTAGGCCTGCTTCAGGGGAAAGGTGAGGTGGGGTGACGCATAAAACTCGAGTTTGAAATGAGCACAGATACCCTACCGAAAACCGAATATGGAATGGACACGACCTACTCCTTGCTCAATCAACTGGACTCACCAGACCCTGTTCATCGCACAAGTATCTATCCGACTAGTAAGCATCTTAAAAGCTAAGTCTTGATATCTCTGTGTAAGTGCATCAAGTGTGTGTAAAGCGGCCTAAAAACAGCAGGGAAAATCAGCTCAGACCCATTCTGAGGATACATTTCCAACACAAAGAAGAAACAAGCAGGGCAAAACAGAGAGAAATTCTTCCAAAAGGCGTTCAGGGACTGGCATGCAACCAGCATTGACCACATCTACAGCCCCAGCGGCAGAAGACATAAGGCTGGACACTCTTGGGGCTGAGACGATTGGTGAGGTTGGGAAAGCAAATGCAGACCCTTGAAAGGAATCCTGTGTGCTCCCCATTCCATGGGTCCCAACTCTCCAGGTTCAACGCAATCTTCCGACAGCGAAAGCACTCATTGGAAACCCAGCGGATGCTACACCGTGGGATCGGGAAAGCTTTCTGAAACTCACCACACTTTTCATCTCCTGGTGCTCGTGTTCTCCATTCAGGCCCCCTTACTAACAATCTCCCCACTTGGAGACTCAGCGCCTTTCCATGCCTCTTTCGTACCGTCTGCAATTTGTCCGCAGGATGAACTGCAAGAGGGGGAACCAATGAGAGACTCGCTGGAGGGGTTTGGTCGGGCACATGTCACTCTCATTTCCCATCGCAAAGAAGAATTCACCAAAGGCTCAGCCTGCCACCCCGGATCGACAATAGGGCGTGAAGCCATCCAGCCGTGTTGCGTCCCACTCACAAAAAAGCGACTTGGGAAATGGAGCTCAGGGGCACTGCACTTCCCAAACCTGCAGAGTTCTAAACGATAACTATCGCCCCAAAATATATTGAGGTCAGGCTACGAAGAGGCGTTGAACGCAAGGCAGAACTGCAGGAAACGGATGTCAACGGGTACATGGGAATGGCCCCGATAGCACATGAAAAGCGCCAGAACGTGGACAATGATGCGGTTGGCCAAAAAGGGCGTATGCGTTTTTTCCTGAATATATTCAGGAAAAAACGCATACGCCCTTTTTGGGCAACCAAGCAACCTGGGAGAGCAAATCAGCACTACAAAGAAATCTCTCGCCCCCCCCCCCGGGGCAAAAGGGCCAGGCGAAAAAAGTCTAAAAACCAGAAAGGCAGGGCAGGCCACCGAGTCAAGGGAGCCTTGTTAAGCTGATGGGCGGGATGTCAATGGCCAACAGCCAATCTTCACAAGTGTATCCTCTTTCCCAAAACATGTTAAACACAGAACCACAGAGCATAGGGCACTTCCACACATGGGCGTTGACCTTGGGAAAATGAAAAAATCAACCAGACACAGGGACCCCAAAGTTGAGGGCTGCTGTCTTGACAAGAACCTCCACTCCGGTACACGTTTCATATCCCAGGAAAGAGCCAAGTGGACAAAGACAAGTGGACAAGTGGACAAAGACAAGTGGACAAGTGGACAAGTGGTGCTACGTAGGTCCAATGGAGTGTCACTCAGCCATGAAATCCACGTCATGAGGCTGGTAGCAGCATCCTGAGTGGATTTAGGTACGATCATCCTCAGTGAAATTAGTCCCACAAAGACAGAAACTTATGATATCACTTATCGAGGGAATGTAAAAATCGCTCCCCATGAACTGAATCCCCAAACAGAACAGAGTCACGCTTTTAGAAAACACACTTAGGCCTGCTTCAGGGGAAAGGTGAGGTGGGGTGACGCATAAAACTCGAGTTTGAAATGAGCACAGATACCCTTCCGAAAACCGAATATGGAATGGACACGACCTACTCCTTGCTCAATCAACTGGACTCACCAGACCCTGTTCATCGCACAAGTATCTATGCGACTAGTAAGCATCTTAAAAGCTAAGTCTTGATATCTCTGTGTAAGTGCATCAAGTGTGTGTAAAGCCGCCTAAAAACAGCAGGGAAAATCAGCTCAGACCCATTCTGAGGATACATTTCCAACACAAAGAAGAAACAAGCAGGGCAAAACAGAGAGAAATTCTTCCAAAATGCGTTCAGGGACTGGCATGCAACCAGCATTGACCACATCTACAGCCCCAGCGGCAGAAGACATAAGGCTGGACACTCTTGGGGCTGAGACGATTGGTGAGGTTGGGAAAGCAAATGCAGACCCTTGAAAGGAATCCTGCGTGCTCCCCATTCCATGGGTCCCAACTCTCCAGGTTCAACGCAATCTTCCGACAGCGAAAGCACTCATTGGAAACCCAGCGGATGCTACACCGTGGGATCGGGAAAGCTTTCTGAAACTCACCTCACTTTTCATCTCCTGGTGCTCGTGTTCTCCATTCAGGCCCCCTTACTAACAATCTCCCCACTTGGAGACTCAGCGCCTTTCCATGCCTCTTTCGTACCGTCTGCAATTTGTCCGCAGGATGAACTGCAAGAGGGGGAACCAATGAGAGACTCGCTGGAGGGGTTTGGTCGGGCACATGTCACTCTCATTTCCCATCGCAAAGAAGAATTCACCAAAGGCTCAGCCTGCCACCCCGGATCGACAATAGGGCGTGAAGCCATCCAGCCGTGTTGCGTCCCACTCACAAAAAAGCGACTTGGGAAATGGAGCTCAGGGGCACTGCACTTCCCAAACCTGCAGAGTTCTAAACGATAACTATCGCCCCAAAATATATTGAGGTCAGGCTACGAAGAGGCGTTGAACGCAAGGCAGAACTGCAGGAAACGGATGTCAACGGGTACATGGGAATGGCCCCGATAGCACATGAAAAGCGCCAGAACGTGGACAATGATGCGGTTGGCCAAAAAGGGCGTATGCGTTTTTTCCTGAATATATTCAGGAAAAAACGCATACGCCCTTTTTGGGCAACCAAGCAACCTGGGAGAGCAAATCAGCACTACAAAGAAATCTCTCGCCCCCCCCCCCCCGGGGCAAAAGGGCCAGGCGAAAAAAGTCTAAAAACCAGAAAGGCAGGGCAGGCCACCGAGTCAAGGGAGCCTTGTTAAGCTGATGGGCGGGATGTCAATGGCCAACAGCCAATCTTCACAAGTGTATCCTCTTTCCCAAAACATGTTAAACACAGAACCACAGAGCATAGGGCACTTCCACACATGGGCGTTGACCTTGGGAAAATGAAAAAATCAACCAGACACAGGGACCCCAAAGTTGAGGGCTGCTGTCTTGACAAGAACCTCGACTCCGGTACACGTTTCATATCCCAGGAAAGAGCCAAGTGGACAAAGACAAGTGGACAAGTGGACAAAGACAAGTGGACAAGTGGACAAGTGGTGCTACGTAGGTCCAATGGAGTGTCACTCAGCCATGAAATCCACGTCATGAGGCTGGTAGCAGCATCCTGAGTGGATTTAGGTACGATCATCCTCAGTGAAATAAGTCCCACAAAGACAGAAACTTATGATATCACTTATCGAGGGAATGTAAAAATCGCTCCCCATGAACTGAATCCCCAAACAGAACAGAGTCACGCTTTTAGAAAACACACTTAGGCCTGCTTCAGGGGAAAGGTGAGGTGGGGTGACGCATAAAACTCGAGTTTGAAATGAGCACAGATACCCTTCCGAAAACCGAATATGGAATGGACACGACCTACTCCTTGCTCAATCAACTGGACTCACCAGACCCTGTTCATCGCACAAGTATCTATGCGACTAGTAAGCATCTTAAAAGCTAAGTCTTGATATCTCTGTGTAAGTGCATCAAGTGTGTGTAAAGCAGCCTAAAAACAGCAGGGAAAATCAGCTCAGACCCATTCTGAGGATACATTTCCAACACAAAGAAGAAACAAGCAGGGCAAAACAGAGAGAAATTCTTCCAAAATGCGTTCAGGGACTGGCATGCAACCAGCATTGACCACATCTACAGCCCCAGCGGCAGAAGACATAAGGCTGGACACTCTTGGGGCTGAGACGATTGGTGAGGTTGGGAAAGCAAATGCAGACCCTTGAAAGGAATCCTGCGTGCTCCCCATTCCATGGGTCCCAACTCTCCAGGTTCAACGCAATCTTCCGACAGCGAAAGCACTCATTGGAAACCCAGCGGATGCTACACCGTGGGATCGGGAAAGCTTTCTGAAACTCACCTCACTTTTCATCTCCTGGTGCTCGTGTTCTCCATTCAGGCCCCCTTACTAACAATCTCCCCACTTGGAGACTCAGCGCCTTTCCATGCCTCTTTCGTACCGTCTGCAATTTGTCCGCAGGATGAACTGCAAGAGGGGGAACCAGTGAGACACGACCTGGAGGGGTTTGGTCGGGCACATGTCACTCTCATTTCGCATCGCGAAGAAGAATTCACCAAAGGCTCAGCCTGCCACCCCGGATCGACAATAGGGCGTGAAGCCATCCAGCCGTGTTGCGTCCCACTCACAAAAAAGCGACTTGGGAAATGGAGCTCAGGGGCACTGCACTTCCCAAACCTGCAGAGTTCTAAACGATAACTATCGCCCCAAAATATATTGAGGTCAGGCTACGAAGAGGCATTGAACGCAAGGCAGAACTGCAGGAAACGGATGTCAACGGGTACATGGGAATGGCCCCGATAGCACATGTAAAGCGCCAGAACGTGGACAATGATGCGGTTGGCCAAAAAGGGCGTATGCGTTTTTTCCTGAATATATTCAGGAAAAAACGCATACGCCCTTTTTGGCCCACCAAGCAACCTGGGAGAGCAAATCAGCACTACAAAGAAATCTCTCGCCCCCCCCCCCGGGGCAAAAGGGCCAGGCGAAAAAAGTCTAAAAACCAGAAAGGCAGGGCAGGCCACCGAGTCAAGGGAGCCTTGTTAAGCTGATGGGCGGGATGTCAATGGCCAACAGCCAATCTTCACAAGTGTATCCTCTTTCCCAAAACATGTTAAACACAGAACCACAGAGCATAGGGCACTTCCACACATGGGCGTTGACCTTGGGAAAATGAAAAAATCAACCAGACACAGGGACCCCAAAGTTGAGGGCTGCTGTCTTGACAAGAACCTCGACTCCGGTACACGTTTCATATCCCAGGAAAGAGCCAAGTGGACAAAGACAAGTGGACAAGTGGACAAAGACAAGTGGACAAGTGGACAAGTGGTGCTACGTAGGTCCAATGGAGTGTCACTCAGCCATGAAATCCACGTCATGAGGCTGGTAGCAGCATCCTGAGTGGATTTAGGTACGATCATCCTCAGTGAAATAAGTCCCACAAAGACAGAAACTTATGATATCACTTATCGCGGCAATGTAAAAATCGCTCCCCATGAACTGAATCCCCAAACAGAACAGAGTCACGCTTTTAGAAAACACACTTAGGCCTGCTTCAGGGGAAAGGTGAGGTGGGGTGACGCATAAAACTCGAGTTTGAAATGAGCACAGATACCCTTCCGAAAACCGAATATGGAATGGACACGACCTACTCCTTGCTCAATCAACTGGACTCACCAGACCCTGTTCATCGCACAAGTATCTATGCGACTAGTAAGCATCTTAAAAGCTAAGTCTTGATATCTCTGTGTAAGTGCATCAAGTGTGTGTAAAGCGGCCTAAAAACAGCAGGGAAAATCAGCTCAGACCCATTCTGAGGATACATTTCCAACACAAAGAAGAAACAAGCAGGGCAAAACAGAGAGAAATTCTTCCAAAATGCGTTCAGGGACTGGCATGCAACCAGGATTGACCACATCTACAGCCCCAGCGGCAGAAGACATAAGGCTGGACACTCTTGGGGCTGAGACGATTGGTGAGGTTGGGAAAGCAAATGCAGACCCTTGAAAGGAATCCTGCGTGCTCCCCATTCCATGGGTCCCAACTCTCCAGGTTCAACGCAATCTTCCGACAGCGAAAGCACTCATTGGAAACCCAGCGGATGCTACACCGTGGGATCGGGAAAGCTTTCTGAAACTCACCTCACTTTCCATCTCCTGGTGCTCGTGTTCTCCATTCAGGCCCCCTTACTAACAATCTCCCCACTTGGAGACTCAGCGCCTTTCCATGCCTCTTTCGTACCGTCTGCAATTTGTCCGCAGGATGAACTGCAAGAGGGGGAACCAATGAGAGACTCGCTGGAGGGGTTTGGTCGGGCACATGTCACTCTCATTTCCCATCGCGAAGAAGAATTCACCAAAGGCTCAGCCTGCCACCCCGGATCGACAATAGGGCGTGAAGCCATCCAGCCGTGTTGCGTCCCACTCACAAAAAAGCGACTTGGGAAATGGAGCTCAGGGGCACTGCACTTCCCAAACCTGCAGAGTTCTAAACGATAACTATCGCCCCAAAATATATTGAGGTCAGGCTACGAAGAGGCGTTGAACGCAAGGCAGAACTGCAGGAAACGGATGTCAACGGGTACATGGGAATGGCCCCGATAGCACATGAAAAGCGCCAGAACGTGGACAATGATGCGGTTGGCCAAAAAGGGCGTATGCGTTTTTTCCTGAATATATTCAGGAAAAAACGCATACGCCCTTTTTGGGCAACCAAGCAACCTGGGAGAGCAAATCAGCACTACAAAGAAATCTCTCCCCCCCCCCCGGGGCAAAAGGGCCAGGCGAAAAAAGTCTAAAAACCAGAAAGGCAGGGCAGGCCACCGAGTCAAGGGAGCCTTGTTAAGCTGATGGGCGGGATGTCAATGGCCAACAGCCAATCTTCACAAGTGTATCCTCTTTCCCAAAACATGTTAAACACAGAACCACAGAGCATAGGGCACTTCCACACATGGGCGTTGACCTTGGGAAAATGAAAAAATCAACCAGACACAGGGACCCCAAAGTTGAGGGCTGCTGTCTTGACAAGAACCTCCACTCCGGTACACGTTTCATATCCCAGGAAAGAGCCAAGTGGACAAAGACAAGTGGACAAGTGGACAAAGACAAGTGGACAAGTGGACAAGTGGTGCTACGTAGGTCCAATGGAGTGTCACTCAGCCATGAAATCCACGTCATGAGGCTGGTAGCAGCATCCTGAGTGGATTTAGGTACGATCATCCTCAGTGAAATAAGTCCCACAAAGACAGAAACTTATGATATCACTTATCGAGGGAATGTAAAAATCGCTCCCCATGAACTGAATCCCCAAACAGAACAGAGTCACGCTTTTAGAAAACACACTTAGGCCTGCTTCAGGGGAAAGGTGAGGTGGGGTGACGCATAAAACTCGAGTTTGAAATGAGCACAGATACCCTTCCGAAAACCGAATATGGAATGGACACGACCTACTCCTTGCTCAATCAACTGGACTCACCAGACCCTGTTCATCGCACAAGTATCTATGCGACTAGTAAGCATCTTAAAAGCTAAGTCTTGATATCTCTGTGTAAGTGCATCAAGTGTGTGTAAAGCGGCCTAAAAACAGCAGGGAAAATCAGCTCAGACCCATTCTGAGGATACATTTCCAACACAAAGAAGAAACAAGCAGGGCAAAACAGAGAGAAATTCTTCGAAAATGCGTTCAGGGACTGGCATGCAACCAGGATTGACCACATCTACAGCCCCAGCGGCAGAAGACATAAGGCTGGACACTCTTGGGGCTGAGACGATTGGTGAGGTTGGGAAAGCAAATGCAGACCCTTGAAAGGAATCCTGCGTGCTCCCCATTCCATGGGTCCCAACTCTCCAGGTTCAACGCAATCTTCCGACAGCGAAAGCACTCATTGGAAACCCAGCGGATGCTACACCGTGGGATCGGGAAAGCTTTCTGAAACTCACCTCACTTTCCATCTCCTGGTGCTCGTGTTCTCCATTCAGGCCCCCTTACTAACAATCTCCCCACTTGGAGACTCAGCGCCTTTCCATGCCTCTTTCGTACCGTCTGCAATTTGTCCGCAGGATGAACTGCAAGAGGGGGAACCAATGAGAGACTCGCTGGAGGGGTTTGGTCGGGCACATGTCACTCTCATTTCCCATCGCGAAGAAGAATTCACCAAAGGCTCAGCCTGCCACCCCGGATCGACAATAGGGCGTGAAGCCATCCAGCCGTGTTGCGTCCCACTCACAAAAAAGCGACTTGGGAAATGGAGCTCAGGGGCACTGCACTTCCCAAACCTGCAGAGTTCTAAACGATAACTATCGCCCCAAAATATATTGAGGTCAGGCTACGAAGAGGCGTTGAACGCAAGGCAGAACTGCAGGAAACGGATGTCAACGGGTACATGGGAATGGCCCCGATAGCACATGAAAAGCGCCAGAACGTGGACAATGATGCGGTTGGCCAAAAAGGGCGTATGCGTTTTTTCCTGAATATATTCAGTAAAAAACGCATACGCCCTTTTTGGCCAACCAAGCAACCTGGGAGAGCAAATCAGCACTACAAAGAAATCTCTCGCCCCCCCACCCTCCCGGGACAAAAGGGCCAGGCGAAAAAAGTCTAAAAACCAGAAAGGCAGGGCAGGCCACCGAGTCAAGGGAGCCTTGTTAAGCTGATGGGCGGGATGTCAATGGCCAACAGCCAATCTTCACAAGTGTATCCTCTTTCCCAAAACATGTAAAACACAGAACCATAGAGCATAGGGCACTTCCACACATGGGCGTTGACCTTGGGAAAATGAAAAAATCAACCAGACACAGGGACCCCAAAGTTGAGGGCTGCTGTCTTGACAAGAACCTCCACTCCGGTACACGTTTCATATCACAGGAAAGAGCCAAGTGGACAAAGACAAGTGGACAAGTGGACAAAGACAAGTGGACAAGTGGACAAGTGGTGCTACGTAGGTCCAATGGAGTGTCACTCAGCCATGAAATCCACGTCATGAGGCTGGTAGCAGCATCCTGAGTAGATTTAGGTACGATCATCCTCAGTGAAATAAGTCCCACAAAGACAGAAACTTATGATATCACTTATCGAGGGAATGTAAAAATCGCTCCCCATGAACTGAATCCCCAAACAGAACAGAGTCACGCTTTTAGAAAACACACTTAGGCCTGCTTCAGGGGAAAGGTGAGGTGGGGTGACGCATAAAACTCGAGTTTGAAATGAGCACAGATACCCTACCGAAAACCGAATATGGAATGGACACGACCTACTCCTTGCTCAATCAACTGGACTCACCAGACCCTGTTCATCGCACAAGTATCTATCCGACTAGTAAGCATCTTAAAAGCTAAGTCTTGATATCTCTGTGTAAGTGCATCAAGTGTGTGTAAAGCGGCCTAAAAACAGCAGGGAAAATCAGCTCAGACCCATTCTGAGGATACATTTCCAACACAAAGAAGAAACAAGCAGGGCAAAACAGAGAGAAATTCTTCCAAAAGGCGTTCAGGGACTGGCATGCAACCAGCATTGACCACATCTACAGCCCCAGCGGCAGAAGACATAAGGCTGGACACTCTTGGGGCTGAGACGATTGGTGAGGTTGGGAAAGCAAATGCAGACCCTTGAAAGGAATCCTGTGTGCTCCCCATTCCATGGGTCCCAACTCTCCAGGTTCAACGCAATCTTCCGACAGCGAAAGCACTCATTGGAAACCCAGCGGATGCTACACCGTGGGATCGGGAAAGCTTTCTGAAACTCACCACACTTTTCATCTCCTGGTGCTCGTGTTCTCCATTCAGGCCCCCTTACTAACAATCTCCCCACTTGGAGACTCAGCGCCTTTCCATGCCTCTTTCGTACCGTCTGCAATTTGTCCGCAGGATGAACTGCAAGAGGGGGAACCAATGAGAGACTCGCTGGAGGGGTTTGGTCGGGCACATGTCACTCTCATTTCCCATCGCAAAGAAGAATTCACCAAAGGCTCAGCCTGCCACCCCGGATCGACAATAGGGCGTGAAGCCATCCAGCCGTGTTGCGTCCCACTCACAAAAAAGCGACTTGGGAAATGGAGCTCAGGGGCACTGCACTTCCCAAACCTGCAGAGTTCTAAACGATAACTATCGCCCCAAAATATATTGAGGTCAGGCTACGAAGAGGCGTTGAACGCAAGGCAGAACTGCAGGAAACGGATGTCAACGGGTACATGGGAATGGCCCCGATAGCACATGAAAAGCGCCAGAACGTGGACAATGATGCGGTTGGCCAAAAAGGGCGTATGCGTTTTTTCCTGAATATATTCAGGAAAAAACGCATACGCCCTTTTTGGGCAACCAAGCAACCTGGGAGAGCAAATCAGCACTACAAAGAAATCTCTCGCCCCCCCCCCCGGGGCAAAAGGGCCAGGCGAAAAAAGTCTAAAAACCAGAAAGGCAGGGCAGGCCACCGAGTCAAGGGAGCCTTGTTAAGCTGATGGGCGGGATGTCAATGGCCAACAGCCAATCTTCACAAGTGTATCCTCTTTCCCAAAACATGTTAAACACAGAACCACAGAGCATAGGGCACTTCCACACATGGGCGTTGACCTTGGGAAAATGAAAAAATCAACCAGACACAGGGACCCCAAAGTTGAGGGCTGCTGTCTTGACAAGAACCTCCACTCCGGTACACGTTTCATATCCCAGGAAAGAGCCAAGTGGACAAAGACAAGTGGACAAGTGGACAAAGACAAGTGGACAAGTGGACAAGTGGTGCTACGTAGGTCCAATGGAGTGTCACTCAGCCATGAAATCCACGTCATGAGGCTGGTAGCAGCATCCTGAGTGGATTTAGGTACGATCATCCTCAGTGAAATTAGTCCCACAAAGACAGAAACTTATGATATCACTTATCGAGGGAATGTAAAAATCGCTCCCCATGAACTGAATCCCCAAACAGAACAGAGTCACGCTTTTAGAAAACACACTTAGGCCTGCTTCAGGGGAAAGGTGAGGTGGGGTGACGCATAAAACTCGAGTTTGAAATGAGCACAGATACCCTTCCGAAAACCGAATATGGAATGGACACGACCTACTCCTTGCTCAATCAACTGGACTCACCAGACCCTGTTCATCGCACAAGTATCTATGCGACTAGTAAGCATCTTAAAAGCTAAGTCTTGATATCTCTGTGTAAGTGCATCAAGTGTGTGTAAAGCCGCCTAAAAACAGCAGGGAAAATCAGCTCAGACCCATTCTGAGGATACATTTCCAACACAAAGAAGAAACAAGCAGGGCAAAACAGAGAGAAATTCTTCCAAAATGCGTTCAGGGACTGGCATGCAACCAGCATTGACCACATCTACAGCCCCAGCGGCAGAAGACATAAGGCTGGACACTCTTGGGGCTGAGACGATTGGTGAGGTTGGGAAAGCAAATGCAGACCCTTGAAAGGAATCCTGCGTGCTCCCCATTCCATGGGTCCCAACTCTCCAGGTTCAACGCAATCTTCCGACAGCGAAAGCACTCATTGGAAACCCAGCGGATGCTACACCGTGGGATCGGGAAAGCTTTCTGAAACTCACCTCACTTTTCATCTCCTGGTGCTCGTGTTCTCCATTCAGGCCCCCTTACTAACAATCTCCCCACTTGGAGACTCAGCGCCTTTCCATGCCTCTTTCGTACCGTCTGCAATTTGTCCGCAGGATGAACTGCAAGAGGGGGAACCAATGAGAGACTCGCTGGAGGGGTTTGGTCGGGCACATGTCACTCTCATTTCCCATCGCAAAGAAGAATTCACCAAAGGCTCAGCCTGCCACCCCGGATCGACAATAGGGCGTGAAGCCATCCAGCCGTGTTGCGTCCCACTCACAAAAAAGCGACTTGGGAAATGGAGCTCAGGGGCACTGCACTTCCCAAACCTGCAGAGTTCTAAACGATAACTATCGCCCCAAAATATATTGAGGTCAGGCTACGAAGAGGCGTTGAACGCAAGGCAGAACTGCAGGAAACGGATGTCAACGGGTACATGGGAATGGCCCCGATAGCACATGAAAAGCGCCAGAACGTGGACAATGATGCGGTTGGCCAAAAAGGGCGTATGCGTTTTTTCCTGAATATATTCAGGAAAAAACGCATACGCCCTTTTTGGGCAACCAAGCAACCTGGGAGAGCAAATCAGCACTACAAAGAAATCTCTCGCCCCCCCCCCCCCGGGGCAAAAGGGCCAGGCGAAAAAAGTCTAAAAACCAGAAAGGCAGGGCAGGCCACCGAGTCAAGGGAGCCTTGTTAAGCTGATGGGCGGGATGTCAATGGCCAACAGCCAATCTTCACAAGTGTATCCTCTTTCCCAAAACATGTTAAACACAGAACCACAGAGCATAGGGCACTTCCACACATGGGCGTTGACCTTGGGAAAATGAAAAAATCAACCAGACACAGGGACCCCAAAGTTGAGGGCTGCTGTCTTGACAAGAACCTCGACTCCGGTACACGTTTCATATCCCAGGAAAGAGCCAAGTGGACAAAGACAAGTGGACAAGTGGACAAAGACAAGTGGACAAGTGGACAAGTGGTGCTACGTAGGTCCAATGGAGTGTCACTCAGCCATGAAATCCACGTCATGAGGCTGGTAGCAGCATCCTGAGTGGATTTAGGTACGATCATCCTCAGTGAAATAAGTCCCACAAAGACAGAAACTTATGATATCACTTATCGCGGCAATGTAAAAATCGCTCCCCATGAACTGAATCCCCAAACAGAACAGAGTCACGCTTTTAGAAAACACACTTAGGCCTGCTTCAGGGGAAAGGTGAGGTGGGGTGACGCATAAAACTCGAGTTTGAAATGAGCACAGATACCCTTCCGAAAACCGAATATGGAATGGACACGACCTACTCCTTGCTCAATCAACTGGACTCACCAGACCCTGTTCATCGCACAAGTATCTATGCGACTAGTAAGCATCTTAAAAGCTAAGTCTTGATATCTCTGTGTAAGTGCATCAAGTGTGTGTAAAGCGGCCTAAAAACAGCAGGGAAAATCAGCTCAGACCCATTCTGAGGATACATTTCCAACACAAAGAAGAAACAAGCAGGGCAAAACAGAGAGAAATTCTTCCAAAATGCGTTCAGGGACTGGCATGCAACCAGGATTGACCACATCTACAGCCCCAGCGGCAGAAGACATAAGGCTGGACACTCTTGGGGCTGAGACGATTGGTGAGGTTGGGAAAGCAAATGCAGACCCTTGAAAGGAATCCTGCGTGCTCCCCATTCCATGGGTCCCAACTCTCCAGGTTCAACGCAATCTTCCGACAGCGAAAGCACTCATTGGAAACCCAGCGGATGCTACACCGTGGGATCGGGAAAGCTTTCTGAAACTCACCTCACTTTCCATCTCCTGGTGCTCGTGTTCTCCATTCAGGCCCCCTTACTAACAATCTCCCCACTTGGAGACTCAGCGCCTTTCCATGCCTCTTTCGTACCGTCTGCAATTTGTCCGCAGGATGAACTGCAAGAGGGGGAACCAATGAGAGACTCGCTGGAGGGGTTTGGTCGGGCACATGTCACTCTCATTTCCCATCGCGAAGAAGAATTCACCAAAGGCTCAGCCTGCCACCCCGGATCGACAATAGGGCGTGAAGCCATCCAGCCGTGTTGCGTCCCACTCACAAAAAAGCGACTTGGGAAATGGAGCTCAGGGGCACTGCACTTCCCAAACCTGCAGAGTTCTAAACGATAACTATCGCCCCAAAATATATTGAGGTCAGGCTACGAAGAGGCGTTGAACGCAAGGCAGAACTGCAGGAAACGGATGTCAACGGGTACATGGGAATGGCCCCGATAGCACATGAAAAGCGCCAGAACGTGGACAATGATGCGGTTGGCCAAAAAGGGCGTATGCGTTTTTTCCTGAATATATTCAGGAAAAAACGCATACGCCCTTTTTGGGCAACCAAGCAACCTGGGAGAGCAAATCAGCACTACAAAGAAATCTCTCCCCCCCCCCGGGGCAAAAGGGCCAGGCGAAAAAAGTCTAAAAACCAGAAAGGCAGGGCAGGCCACCGAGTCAAGGGAGCCTTGTTAAGCTGATGGGCGGGATGTCAATGGCCAACAGCCAATCTTCACAAGTGTATCCTCTTTCCCAAAACATGTTAAACACAGAACCACAGAGCATAGGGCACTTCCACACATGGGCGTTGACCTTGGGAAAATGAAAAAATCAACCAGACACAGGGACCCCAAAGTTGAGGGCTGCTGTCTTGACAAGAACCTCCACTCCGGTACACGTTTCATATCCCAGGAAAGAGCCAAGTGGACAAAGACAAGTGGACAAGTGGACAAAGACAAGTGGACAAGTGGACAAGTGGTGCTACGTAGGTCCAATGGAGTGTCACTCAGCCATGAAATCCACGTCATGAGGCTGGTAGCAGCATCCTGAGTGGATTTAGGTACGATCATCCTCAGTGAAATAAGTCCCACAAAGACAGAAACTTATGATATCACTTATCGAGGGAATGTAAAAATCGCTCCCCATGAACTGAATCCCCAAACAGAACAGAGTCACGCTTTTAGAAAACACACTTAGGCCTGCTTCAGGGGAAAGGTGAGGTGGGGTGACGCATAAAACTCGAGTTTGAAATGAGCACAGATACCCTTCCGAAAACCGAATATGGAATGGACACGACCTACTCCTTGCTCAATCAACTGGACTCACCAGACCCTGTTCATCGCACAAGTATCTATGCGACTAGTAAGCATCTTAAAAGCTAAGTCTTGATATCTCTGTGTAAGTGCATCAAGTGTGTGTAAAGCGGCCTAAAAACAGCAGGGAAAATCAGCTCAGACCCATTCTGAGGATACATTTCCAACACAAAGAAGAAACAAGCAGGGCAAAACAGAGAGAAATTCTTCGAAAATGCGTTCAGGGACTGGCATGCAACCAGGATTGACCACATCTACAGCCCCAGCGGCAGAAGACATAAGGCTGGACACTCTTGGGGCTGAGACGATTGGTGAGGTTGGGAAAGCAAATGCAGACCCTTGAAAGGAATCCTGCGTGCTCCCCATTCCATGGGTCCCAACTCTCCAGGTTCAACGCAATCTTCCGACAGCGAAAGCACTCATTGGAAACCCAGCGGATGCTACACCGTGGGATCGGGAAAGCTTTCTGAAACTCACCTCACTTTCCATCTCCTGGTGCTCGTGTTCTCCATTCAGGCCCCCTTACTAACAATCTCCCCACTTGGAGACTCAGCGCCTTTCCATGCCTCTTTCGTACCGTCTGCAATTTGTCCGCAGGATGAACTGCAAGAGGGGGAACCAATGAGAGACTCGCTGGAGGGGTTTGGTCGGGCACATGTCACTCTCATTTCCCATCGCGAAGAAGAATTCACCAAAGGCTCAGCCTGCCACCCCGGATCGACAATAGGGCGTGAAGCCATCCAGCCGTGTTGCGTCCC